>NC_081372.1:41265171-41869386 GCF_030684315.1 Stegostoma tigrinum | reverse complement strand
AACTCGAAATGTTAAATTTGCTGTCTTCCCACAGAGGCTGCCAGACCTGCAGAGTTTCTCCAGCAATTTGTTTCTGCGTGAGAAGAACTCTATTTCGATGTTAGTCATCCTATAGCCTATTGATATTGTCAGTTTTTAGAGTTAGTTTGTATTGTAATTTAAGTTCATACGACTAAGAACCAAATTTGAGACTTGTCAAAATTTGCTTTGCCTCGTTATCTTCCGTAAACACAGGATGTCCACCCGATCAACCAAAGCTGGATTTTGTACCATAGGTGGAAAGGTCAGTGATTTCAACAAATGGCCCCAACCGGGTCTTGGAACTTTGGCAAGGGTGAATGTTTTAAAAACTGGAAATTAAACCATTGTTGTAATACTGAATTTCATGTCTGTGTCAGTACCTTTTTTTACCTGTAAACACTTTGTTTGCACTATTTGCTTGACTTGGGTGCCCTCCTGTGTTTAATCCTTCTAGTTGCAGTTATTGTGTAAGCGCACACCAGGAAACCAGATGTTTATCTCAGAGATTTTAGCATTCTGCCCCCAGCAGGTGATCCAATCTGCTCTGTTTACAGAGATTGAACATGCTATCTGACAGTGCATTTCACTGTGTTTAACCTTATGATTTTACATTTAAAATTGACATTACTATAGTTTTTAACAATTGCCTTCATCTTGCATTTGTTTAAGTAGTAGACAAATGCGTGTTTTATTTTGCATCATTTAAATTCTGCTTGCTTTGAGTTTGACTCGGCAAAGTTTCCTTCGTACTGTATATAATGGGTGGATTTTAGATTTTTAGACAACAAAAAAGTTGTTGTATATTTGGAATGCAAGCTTAGAACTAAATGATTTGCAGTTCTTGGGTGTATTTGCCCAAAGTGACAATGAGTCATTGATCTTTTCATCATTAACCGAAATGTTTCACTTAAAGTGCTTTTTTGCACTAATTGTTATTTAAAGCCTTGAACACTTTTTTTAAACCTTTTCTTGATTTTTTTTAAGCCAGGAGATTAAAGTAATGTGTTTAGATTAGGTCAGGTATTTTTGTGTAAAATATAGCTTGTAAAAGGAAATTTGTGGAGGCGATGATGGCAGTTGGGGGGGGGGGGAGCGGTGGAGGGGTGGTTAAACTGTTTTTCAATCGGGGAGAAAAATGCCACTAGCTTCATCAATGAAATATAATCTAGTCCCTTGTCAGGGATTTAGACGAGATCCTAATACTTTGCCTAAAAGTTTTTGCTTGAGCCCTAATTGAGTTTGACAATTTTTCAATCAGTTCTAGAAATATTATATGTTACGTTTAATGCATAATATTTGGCTTAAATGACTGGCAGTATTTCATTGTACTAATTATTTTATTATCTAGCCTGTTGACTTGAACATTTGTTTAATCTGATTTATGTACACCCATATATTTAAGTGTTCCTTTTTATCTTTATTTCCTTTCTTCAGGGTATTTTGTTTGCATTTAGATGCAGGTTTATGCTGTTGAAAGGGTATTTAAAACTGTTAATTTGAACATCTCTTTAATTGTTCTGTGAGTTGACAAAGTAGAATGCAACCCTTATCTTTGCATTGCCCGGTTGGAATCACTTAATGCTTTCTTTTTGTCTTAATACCATTTGGCAACAGTTGGGTCTCAATTCCCTGCTGAGCTTGGTGCATTCCCAACATTTATTGGATTACAGGATGCTTGGAGATTACATTCTTGAAATTCTAGGATCCAGATAAAAGAATAACGAAAAAAGCAATGAAGTGAAGTTTGAAGAGAAGGATTTTAACACCGCCTTAATACATCTGAGTATAGCTTTTCACTCTGGCTTGGTTTAAAGTGGGGCTAATTTATTCTAGATTTTAATAGTTAAAATTGTACAACACTTTTTATTGTTGGAGACCTTTGCTGTTGGTTAATTGTCTTAAGCTAGGCATGTCCTTAAGTTTATGCAAGCAACCTGTATCATTAGAGGGTGTTTGACCTCTCTGTGAAGTCGAGCATGAAACACTAGTCAATGCAGTGTCTCGTACTCTAGTCCATGAAAAGAAAAACTTTTATAACAGCAACAAGTTTACTTTGAATCTGACTTACTTGAGTCTAATTTGGCCGTTTTTTTGATGGCTGTTTTGCAAAACAAAAAATTGTTGTGATTTTTTATTTGCAAAATCTAGTTGATGCTTGGTTAATGTACCATATGCGTAACTAACTGCAGTGTTGGTGAGATTTGGCTGTCGAGATCTTTCCAGTTTTAGAATTCTGCCCTAATGTTTGTACTTGAACTTGCAGTTTTTGAGGCTTGGAATAATGCAAGGATTTTGGGGAAATTGCTGAGTTTTTCAACAGCTATATTAGTGTCTTTTTACCTGGTTTACCAGTTCAGGCTTTCAGGGGAATGTTACCATTCCCAAACTCTAGATTTTTAACTATATTACAAACCTAAGCCCTGTTTTTACGGTGGGTTAGTTTCCATTGTGAAATTTGCAGTTGTTCACCATGTGCTAGTTTGATGCACACGGTGTGCCATTATATGTCTGTCCATATGCTCTACTTAACAGTTTCCAAATAAATTAAAGCAATCTATTGATTTGACTTTTTATCTGAGAAATTGAAGCCAATGAGGACCAGGCTAGCAGCCTCGCTGATGAGACCAGCTGTTTCTTCTCAGCCTCTTAACCGGGCAAACATGGTAAGCCAGTTTCAATTTGGACTGTCTCCGAAGTGTATATATTGGGGAAAACCTGAGATTCTGAATAACTTGTTATAGGATCAAAAAGGAAGTAGGTTTGATTTGTTAACTTCACATACTCAACACAGACACCTGATGTTCTAACTGCTCTTAAGGCATTGTTCTCTGATAGAATGGGTAGATTTTTCTTGCAGATTGTGGCTGTGGGAAAGAGTGGTTCTATTATTGCAGTGGCTGGAATACATCTCCTGTCTAATTGGTCTGCTTCCCATTGAAGTATAATTGGATAATTTGTTGAACACATTTTGACTGTATTCTGTGAACTGTGGCTTTTGCACTCATCATAAATCCGTGTAACGTCCATTCTTTATATTAGGGAACTTTTTTTTCCAAAACAGCCCTCTTGTTTCTGGATGTACTATTTTCTCTTCCAATCTTCCTCCCCATACCTTTTTTGAGGGCATTTCCCGAGTTCGGTTCCATGAACCATCCAACACTCCATTCTTGTAAGTCAAGACAATAAGCATTGATACGTTATTGCAAAAGGCAAGGGAAGTGATACCTGTACCATGCAAGTTAGAGCTGCCGGTCCGTGTGCATGTCTCTCGCGCTCTCTCTCTGTGTTGCTGCATCCACCTTGCACAGAGGATGGTAAAGTTTAGAACAATCTTTGGCTCTGCATTGTGAATTCTTCAAAAGCATTCTGTTTTGTGTCCACCAAAACTCTAATGCAAACTTAAGGGAAAAAGTTGTAAATAAGCAAACTTGTATTGCTGGCATATTAGAAGAAATATTTTAATATTTCTCAAAACTCAAAACTCTCAAAACTAGGACTGCTGTCCAGCTTCATGAAACGAGAAAGAGAGTGCACCTGTTTGGTTGTGGGGTGTGCCAAAGCAATTTAAAGCCAATGGAGTATTTAGAAGCATAGTCCAGTCTTGTAGAGAAGCAGGAGAATGATATCTACACAATTATTTCTCACGCCCCAAAATCTGTTTCGTATACACTGACCAAGTCGAATCGGATAGTTAAGCTAATATGCTACGTGCGGTAGTGTGGTTTGGGGTTCTCCTAAGCTGTATGTTTTTGTTTGAATAAAAAGCTTGCCTGCTGCAGCTGGCATTGACAAGCAACCATTACTATTGCATAGACAGCTTATTTTCCTGGTCTGTTGGCTATTCAGTTTGTTAGAAAGCCTTTTCTTAAAGCTGTTCTATGTAAATAAGTATAACGTTTTCTACCTAATCACTCCTCTGCAAAAAAAATGCCCACTATGCACATAAAATCCATTATCTCTGGTTGGATTTTCATCCTGTGACCTCATTTCCAAAATTAAACGTGCAGAAAAGAATCCAAAGAATGCTCTTTTGACTTTTCAGCTTTTTCTTTTTAAAAACTGATCATTTTTATAGCTGTCGGACATTATGTAGTGTAAAAATCATGCAGCATGCCTCAATGACTACCACCCAGTGGCTACAAAGTCTGTAATTATGAAGTGCTACAAGAGGTTAGACATGGCTCACATCAATCCTAGCCTACCAAACAGCCTCGATCCTTTGCAGTTTGCTTACTGGCGCGACAGATCCACAGCAGATGCCATCTCCCTAGCCCTGCATTATTCCCTAGAACATCTGGATAACGAGGATTATCAACATCGGGCTCCTACCTATTGACTGCAGTTCCATCTTCAACGCTATAACTTCAAACAAGCTCATTTCTAAACTCTGAGCCGTAGGCCTCGGCTTCCCCCTCTAACTGGATCTATCCTTGACTTCCTGACACACAAACTGCAATCCGTAAGGATGGGCAACAACACCACCTCCACCATAATCCTCAACACAAGCCCTACAAGGTTGTGTACTCAGCCCCCTGCTATGCTCCGAATACACTCGTGACTGTGTGGCCAAATTCCACTCGAACTCTAACAGGTTTGCTGACAACACCACCATTGTGGTCGATTTGAAGAGACCGAATATAGGAAAGAGATTGAGTGATTAGTGGCACAGTGTAATGACGACAGTCAGCAAATCAAAGGAGCTGGTCATTTACGTCAGGAAGCAGACAGGAGGGCACTCCCCTGTCTGCGTCAATAATGCTGAGGTGGAGATGGTAGAGAGTATCAAGTGCTTGGGAGTAATGGTCACTAATCATCTGACCTGGTCCACTGTTGTTGACGTGATGGTCAAGAAAGCACACCAATCTCTCTACTTCCATGGAGGCTAAGGAAATTTGGGCATGTCCACCAGGACTCTTCCCAGTTTTTATAGATGTACCGTAGAAAGCATTCTGTCTATGCATCACGGCATGGTTTGACAACTGCTCTCTCCAAGACCGCAAGAAACTACTGTGAATCCAGGCCAGTCCATCATGCAAACCAGCCTTCAGTCTGTTGGCTTCAACCATACTTCCTGCTGTCTCGGGAAAGCAACTGACCATAATCAAAGACCCCTCAAGCTGGTTATACTCAGTAGATAAAGTTTGAAAGCACATATGAACAGATTCAAGAACAGCTTCTTTGCTGTTATCAGACTTTATGAACGAATATCAATATTAATTTTGATCTCCCCTTCTCGTTCTCACATTCTCTCCACACGTTCTTTGCAGCTGTTACACTGTTCTGCACTCTATGTTCTATAACACTGATGTACTTCGTATGTTAAGATCTGCCTGTATAGTGCACAAAACAACCACTTTTTTTTCACTGTGTATCTTGGTACATGTGACAACAATAAATCAGTCAATTATGCACTCCAGAGAAGAATTTTTATTTTCTGTGAAGTTCATTGCTAATTTTTTTTAGTTGTAAGGAGTGAATATGCCTTAAACTTGAAAATCCTCAGTCCTGGCAGCAACCATGGAGAGATAAACCAGTTACCATTTTGAGTTTAATTGTCTAGCAGATCCTAGCGGGGAAGACAGTACAGCAATCAATGGCAGAAGTTTCTGGGTATAATTGAGGACACAGTACAGCGGTTCACCCCAAAGAAGAGAGAGATTACCCGGGGTGGGGTTAGACAGCCATGGCTGACAAAGGAAGTCAGGAAATGTATCAAAGTAAAAGACAGCCTGTAAAGTGGCCAACAGCATTGGGAAGGCTACAAGAACAGAGGGCAACAAAGAGAGCAATAAGGAAGGAGAGGATCAAATATGAAGGTAGGCTAGCTAGTAATATTAGAAATGACAGTAAAAGCTTCTTTCAATACATAAACAAACGAGAGGCAAAAGTAGATATTGGGCCACTCCAAATTGATGCTGGAAGGCTAGTGATGGGAGATAAGGAAATAGCTGAAGAACTTAGTAAGTACTTTGCATCAGTCCTCACAGTGGAAGACATGAATAGTATGCGAACAATTAGGGAGAGTCGGGGGCAGAGTTGAATATGGTAGGCATTACAAAAGATAAAGTGCTAGAAAAGCTAAAAGGTCTAAAAATTGATAAATCTCCGGGCCCCGATGGGCTGCATCCTAGAGTTCTGAGGGAGGTGGCTGTGATCTTTTGGTTGTGATCTTTCAAAAGTCACTGGAGTCAGGAAAAGTCCCAGATGATTGGAAAATTGCTGTTGTGACCCCCTTGTTTAAGAAAGGATCAAGGCAAAAGATGGAAAATTATAGGCTGATTAGCCTAACCTTGGGAGTTGGTAAAATTCTTGAATCCATTGTCAAGGATGAGATTTCTAAATTCCTGGAAGTGCAGGGTCAGATTAGGACAAGTCAGCATGGATTTAGTAAGGGGAAGTCGTGCCTGACCCTGACAAACCTGTTAGAATTCTGCTGAAGATGTAACAAGTATGTTAGACCAGGGAAACCCAGTAGATGTTATCTATCTAGACTTCCAAAAGGCCTTCAATATGGTGCCTCACAGGAGGCTGCTGAGTAAGGTGAGGGCCCATGGTGTTCGAGGTGAGCTACTGGCTTGGATTGAGGATTGGCTGTCTGACAGAAGGCAGAGAGTTGGGATAAAAGGCTCTTTTTCAGAATGGCAACCGGTAATGAGTGGTGTCCCGCAGGGTTCAGTGTTGGGGCCGCAGCTGTTCACCTTGTATATTAATGATCTGGATGAAGGGACCGGGGGCATTCTGGCAAAGTTTGTCGATGATACGAAGATCGGTGGACAGACAGGTAGTACTGAGGAGCTGGGGAAGCTGCAGAAAGATTTAGACAGTTTAGGAGAGTAGTCCAGGAAATCGCTGATGAAATTCAATGTGAGTAAATGTGAGGTTTTGCACTTTGGAAAAAAGAATACAGGCATGGACTATTTTCTAACTGGTGAGAAAATTCATAAAGCAGAAGTACAAAGGGATCTGGGAGTGTTGGTCCAGGATTCTCTAAAGGTTAACTTGCAGGTAGAGTCAGTGATTAAGAAAGCAAATGTAATGGTGTCGTTTATCTCAAGAGGGTTGGAATATAAAAGCAGCGATGTGCTTCAGAGACTTTATAAAGCTCTCGTTAGGCCCCATTTAGAATACTGTGTCCAATTTTGGGCCCCACACCTCAGGAAGGACATATTAGACCTGGAGTGTGTCCAGCGGAGATTCACACAGATGATCCCTGGAATGGTAGGTTTAATGTATGATGAACGGCTAAGGTTCCTGGGATTGTACTCATTAGAAGGTTGAAGGGCGATCTAATAGCAACTTACAAGATAATGTATGGCTTAGAAGGGGTGGATGCTAGGAAGTTGTTTCCGTTAGGTGGGGAGACTAGGACCCGTGGGCACAGCCTTAAAATGAGAGGGGGTAAATTTAAAACTGAAATGAGACGACATTTCTTCAGCCAGAGAGTGGTGGGCTTGTGGAATTGATTGCCACGGAGTGCAGTGGAGGCCGGGACGTTAGGTGCCTTCAAGGCAGAGATCGACAAATTCTTGATCTCACAAGGAATTAAGGGCTACGGAGAGAGTGCGGGAAAGTGGAGTTGAAATGCCCATCAGCCATGATTTAAATGGCAGAGTGGACTTGGTGGGCTGAATGGCCTTACTTCCACTCCTAAGTCTTATGGTCTTATGGTCTTCAAAGAAGAGGTCATATTGGACTCAGCATTGACATCGTTTCTCTCTCAACAAATGCTGTAGAGCCCCTGAGTTTCTCCAGAACTTTGTTTCTCTTTCAAATCTTCACTGTCTGTGTCGTTTCAAATCTACACTGTTTAATTTTAACAAATACTTTATACCATTTACTGCATCATGATGTGTGCCACCCTCCCCCAACACTTAGTGATCCTGTGTACACAATTGGTAGTCTGTGACCATTGAGAATGTTATAGTCTATAATTTTTGTTATAAACCAGAATTATAGAAACAGAAGTAAAATAGGAAATATGTGCACATCTGTCTGGTATTTTACACAACCTGTGAATGGAATCTGACTTAGCCACAGTGTTGCCATTCAAGTGAAATATAAAAGCTGAGAAGATCTTCTCATCCATTATAAATTTATATGCATATTCTCCAGAACACCCACTTCTTCATGGTAAAGGTGTAATTGATCTGATTATTAATAATTCATCATACCCCATACCTTTGTGCATGTCCATTCAAGCCTGACAGTAGTACTGAGCACCACAGTGTCTGGTTGGATAAAACATTACCGAAGTGTGTTTCACAGTAAAGGTACATATTCACAATGAGTCAAAATCTCCCTTAATTGATTTACTTTTTTTTTAAACAGGAGTGTGATGAGTAATCTCAAAGAATAAAGTTGTGAAAGGCACTAAAGAAATATCGATGAACAAAACCCTTCTTGGCCAATGGAGTGTTTTTTTTTAAGTATGGTCGCCACTGCAGTGTAGGAAGTACATATAGTGAAAATAGTTACATTTGGAATACTAATACAGTAAATGGGAACCTCTAATGTTCTGGAATTTTGTGATGTAACTGGGCATCTGTTTCCTTTCCTAAAGAATTGTTCAGCTAAATGATATTAGAGGCTTATGAGAAATCTGAACATCTGGAATTAGAACTGCTTCCCAGGTGGTCTGACAGTGCTATAATTTCTTTCCAGCTTGTTTTGACCAACATATGTGGTTGTACATGAAGACTATTAAGTATCCCAATCATTTAACTATTAATGAGTGAAATAGTGTTCAAATCAGATTTGAATACTGGGCATTGTACCTAACCAGTGGGAACTGTCCATTACATTACCTACAGATTTTTATCACTGCTGCACTTCCCCATGTGAATAAATTTGTTTTATAATTTTAAAAAATGCTACTTATGCATTTTGGAGTAAAACACTGATTTCTATCTCAGACTAATTGTCATAACGTGTGGGAATTGAGTTGTACTACAGTGTATTATTAAAAAAATGTATACAAAATGAACCTGAATGCATTTTCCCTGTGTTTTTTTTCAATTCAGAATGGGAAGGTGAACATTGATGTTGTGAGTAGCAGTAAGAAGCCAAGTATTAGCCACATTTGTTTCCCGGCTGTGTTCATTTAGAAGCTGTCTAATCAATTGAATCGTAATTGCTGCAAATTATTGTATTAAGCTAAGATGATCACAAAACAAAAACAAGCGGAATACAGCTTTTCTTATTGCTGTGGAGATGTGCGTTTTTCTTCCCTTTTTTTTAAGAGCTTCTGTTCATTATAGCTGAAGCTAAAAATTGAGGGGCCATTTGGAAATGACTGTTTTTAGCAGTTCTAGTCTGCAGAGGTTTGCTGCCGTCCCTGCACCACAGTAAAGGAAATCGGCAAGGGATTATCACTTCTAATCACTGTGCACTGTTTGGCTGAAGTGTACATGGATGCATTTTGGCTGAATGCTGGATTGGGAGAACTTCTATAATTCCTCTCCCTCTCCCTCGCCCTCACATTGCCCCAGCCAGTTCTGTTTGAATAGCTTGGCTGCACTGCAAGTACAACCCTATATGTTTTAATAACTGCTCTGGTGCTCTAATACAAAGTGAAATTCACCTTCGATGAAATTGAACTGGGGAAACTGACTTCTATTCAAAACTTTTCCTAACAAATAAAGACTAATTACTTTTATTTTGTTGAATCTTTGTGTAAAAGCCTAATTACTGGACATGGATATCTTCTCCAAACAAACATGCAGGAATCTACTTGCTTTGGCTAAAATTGCCCAAAATCTCATCCGTGGACCTGGGCACTAACCTGGCACTTTCAGTTCTACATTGTGGTGTAATGCATTGCGACATGAAAGTTTACCTTGAAGCCCCAGTTGTGCTGTTTTGGTAGATGTAAAATATCTTTGGCACAAGTTTGAGATATAAAGGAGAGTTGTCCAAGGGTCTACTGCCAACATGTTAGCTCTTAAGCTGCTTTGAAAACCCGAATATTTGACCTGTTACCTTGTTGTGGGACCCTGATTATATACAAAGTGGCTATTTGTGTTTCCTACACTGTGTACCAGCGACTGTATTTCAAAAGTACTTTACTGACTCTGAAGGGTTTGGTTCATTTGAAGTTGAGAAAGGTCCTATATAAATTTCAGTTCTTTCTTTTGAGATTACCCTTTATTAGTTTTGTCACTCATTTTTTTTTCACTTAAAAAAATTACCTTCCCTTCATTTGACAGTATATTTGCCGTGAAATGTGAACTTCTGAAGTGCTTTAACTACCAATTTTTTTCTATCTTTTAGGCAGTGGTTGACTTGTATAATGGGGGCATTTTCCAACTTTTTTTTTAAAAAAGAGGTTTCTTTTATTTGCATACAAGTCCTTTTTGATATCTTTTTAAGTGGTGGGGGTAGGGGGGAGGGTGAGGTTGTGTTGCAGATTTCCAGCCTGGAATAAATTATGTATCATGGCTTTTCTCCATTTCAGATTCTACATCATCTTTGAATGTTTGTTGTGAGCAGAGCTTTGTTGCACAAGGTTGCAAAACTTCCTAGCCAAGCTGAAATTCAAGGAGCATTCAGTCACTCTAAGAAGACGTAACCTCTTCATAGATATTTGTAGTATGAAATGTCAAAGTGCAGTATTTAATCTAAAGTTCATGAGACATTACTTTTTTTTGTTGTCAAATCTTCCAGTGTTGGTGTAGAATCATTATCTTTGCAGAAAGGATATGTGTTGAGAAGAATATTGCAGAATAAGATGCCCTCAAATGATATTTTTTTCCTCTTTAATGAGTTATTTTAACTTCAACTGCCTGCTGTACGTAGGGTTTTCTTGATCACATCCCTCTTCTATGGTTGTACGTTTCCTGACTGGGCTGACTTTTTATTAATGGCTCCTTTTTCCTTCCACCCTTATCTCTTACCAAGGTACAGATATTTGATTACATTATACTATTTTGGCCAAGTGACAGTGTCTTAGCAGGCTTTTCAACTGTGAGTTATCACAACAAAGCCTATTTTTTGCTCTCGCTCGCTCGCGCCCTCTCTCTCTCTCTCTCTCTCTCTCTCTCTCTTCAGCTCTTTAGACTGGGCGGAGTCTTCACCACATTTCTAAGTAGTTAATTTGTGTGACTGACAACCAACCCTCTCCTCCTCTGCTGTATTATAGACTTCCTTTAGTTTCCACACGTAGAATCCCACTTCCTCTAAACCTGTTCTTGTATTTATAGGTTTCCTCTTTCCTTCGCGTTGAATTTGGCAAAATCCATAGGTAGTTATGATATTCTAATTTTTGTGGATGTTTTCTTTTTATAGCTTACAGATCATTTAGAAGCATGTGCGATTTGTTCCTATAATTAAACATCTTACTAAGAGGTTGCTGAACTGGAAATGTGCAGCAATGTCTTTTGTGTTATTACCTCCTCCAGCTGTTGGAGATGTAAAGGAAAGTTCAAAGTCGAGCTCGGGTTTGATCTTACCTGTTTTTAACCATAGGTCCATAAGAGATCCATTATTCTCCCTTACTCTACGGAGAATATTTCCTATGCCAAATATCATAAAATCCAGGAATTTACTTTCTCTTTTTACTGTAACTTTGGACTGGTAAGCTGGTAACATCTGGGGCAGCAGAGCCAGTACACTTGTTTTTTAATACAATGCTTTCCTTGCTCTAGTGTACCCAAAAGTAGAGCCCTGGCTTGGAACTGCTACACAAATATGGTAGATAGCCATTTGAGGATTATTTCAGGGACATTGAAACCAACCCAACTTGTGACCTTCCTGTGCAAGTGCGTATTGGACCTGCTTTTGTCCACAGGGAAAACCTCCTCCTCAAAAGATGTAGTATTAACCAGTAATGCACACTTCTGATACCATATTGTATTAAGCCTGAAACCTGAATACCGACCACTGGTGACTTGTGGTTGGGGTAGAGTACTGCAACCAGTTCTCCCTCGTAAGGTTAATCTAAGGGGCTATTTAGTAGTCCGTGGTGAAGGATGGACCATGAATAAGTTTTTCAGCATACATAATAGCAACTATAGAAAAGGTTACATTTAACTCTTGGGCTTGTTAAATATTACTAACAAGACATAGATAAGATCTATCAGGAGACCATGTCAGAGTCCAACAAATTGAATACCCCTCCAGGGACTGTGGTGATATCAGATGGAGCTCAATAGAGCTCCAGTATTAATTCTTTTGCAATTGCATGAGTGCAAACATTACAATTCACAATCTATTAGCTGGTGAAGTTCAAAATTTCAACCTTCAATGAAAACTCTGGACAAACCTTTGAATTTGTGATGACTTTCTCTACAAGTGGAACACGAGGAGCAGCCCAAACTATGGTAAACCATCTAATTCAAACCACTGGCCGTCTACTGAACTGCTGTGTGAGATTCATTCCTGATGATATCACAGTTTTTGTTATTTCAATTGAATAATTGGTTTGTTAACCCTGAGATTGAACAAAACTGCTTCCCCAATTGTATGAATGACTTCAGTAGCTAAACATTTTGAAATTCAACCAGATAGTGTAACTACTGCTCCCTCTACAGTAAATTATTACAAACCTCACTATGCAAAAATTCATTTGGACTTAGTACAAGAGGAAAAAAATTATCAAAAGGAAACTGTTAAGCGTGGAAGTGGGGTTTTTTTTTTAAAACAACTTCTTTTGTCTTATTCAGTTTCCCATCCCACCACAACCTCCACAACCACCCCAATCCCAAGAAATCATGATAACTTGGGTCTGTAAAAAACTACTGTTTATAGAGCTTAGTTGGTTAAAGTTACTTCGTTATTTCTCTCATTCTAGGGTAAAATTCCATGGACATTGGCAATCTGCAATATACTCATCAAATGTGTGATTTTTGCTATGACAGCAAAGCATTCTTAGTCATACAATTTATTCTGAAGATTGTTTTGTGTTTTTCATTGGAAGACGAGGCTGATGTGTCTGTGGATGCTATTTGATGTAGGCTGGTCACTCTCTTTTAAAAACTTTATGGTTCTACTGAAAGTTCTAAACACTGTTAGCAAAACTCTGGGTTTGTTCATTGGGTGGTATTTGTAGAAAAAGGTGAGAAGATAACTTTTATAAGATCTATTGGCATCTCACATTGAGAGAGGGTAAAATATCTTAACTATTAAAACATCTGGGTGTTTATTTGGTGTTACTGACAATACCTTAAGGCATTTCCTAACATGTGAAAGGAAGACAAGAATTAACTGGCAGTGATTTAAGTAGATCTGTTCGTTGTTTTAATTTTTAGTTTCTTCCATTTTAAAGGCATGTTGTCTTCCTTTCACATTAAATTCCAGGGAAGTGGTTAACAGTTGTAAACAGAAAGAGCCATACCTTGTAAAACTCCAACTTGTGGAATGGCTTTTAAGGTAAAGCATTTAAAAATTTATCACCACTTTGTAACAATGCAAACTGAACCTCTAACTTCAGTTTTGTTCCTGATATCTGACGCACTGCACATTTATAGTATGTTGGTACAGTTTTTTTTATGGGTACTTGTGAAAGAAAACTTGTGTCCCTTTAAAGTGGGATTATAGTTTTCAAGTACATGCACTTTCTCTTTTTTTTGGCTAATAGACAATGCAATGCTGAGCAGAATGTCGGGAAGAATCTTATCTCTGTAAAGTTAGTTCATCTTGACCAACTGATATTGGTGCTACAGTTGAGCCACCATTATGACCTTTGCTGGAAAGTGTCAAAGTGTTTCTCCAGTGTCTTATTACATCTGCCATATAACCACTTCCTGTTCTCTGCTTCATTTCTTTGGGTCATTGTGTTTCTTCCTTTTTTTGTGTATTTCTCACTGTTTTAATATAGTTGTCATTTTGAAATAGAGTGAAAATAATCAATTTGCAGTACATATTTCTGACTTTTATCTCCAAACATTGTGCAATTTTCTCTCTCGCGCTCGAATTTTAGATTTTTCTTTGAAGTGTTTTACTAGTCATGAACACTTGCTCATGTTGTAGCGCGACTAGAGGGGTACACTTGCTGTCTGTGCCCACACGGTGGCTGTCATCATCACTGCGAGCAATGCATCAATGAGATGCCTGCAGTGAAGAATAAACTGCAATAAAATTTAGGTTTTTTTTTTGAATGAATTCAGATCCTGGCATTCTGACTCGTTCACTGCCCTACTTGGGGCTGGTGTGTACACTTCCCTGCCTCCCTCCCAACTTAGCACTGTGCTGCCTGGTTACTCATTATTTCTGGAACAAGGCGGTGAGTGAGGGAGAGGAGAGGGCTATGGAGTGGAGCATCCATGGAAGATTTGACTGGTACTGAACAGGGGAGCATAACTGTGGATGCTGATTGGAGAGAGAAAGTGGAATGCTGATCAGAGTTGCAAGCTTTGTGAAGGTTGTACCACATGTGTGCGTATGGGTCGAGTTGCTGCCAACTTCTGATAATAGGCACGATTAATGTCAGCTGCACAGACATCCTCCGACATTGCAGTGAAAGGAGACTCTTGTAAAGTTGTATTAATTGCTTGTTTGGTTATAGCTGGCAAATGGGAGCTGAATTCTTGCAAAACAGCTTGGACTTTTTGACAGAACTTAGCAGGTTGAAACTAATTGACAATTCGATTATCTTTTTAATGAACTTCAAGTGCCTTTTATTAATTTTAATTTAACTGGTAGGGGATCTAGAAGAAAAGTGGGAACAAGGAACAGCACTAGGAAGAGAAATGATTTTAGAACTAGGATTTTAAACACAATCAATAAGGATTGGGACAAGTGAGTTTCCCCCTTTTTCTAGCTGCTTAACTGTATGCGTGTGGGAGTCTTGATCGGAGAAGTTGATGCCTCCAAAGATGGCACTGGAGATAGTTATAAGTAAATGATTGCTCACTCTGCATGAGTAACTAGTGTTTGAGAAGAGTCGACTCTATTTTGGCAAGTCTCTGCGATTTGACTTTGAAATTGATGGTGTTAAAACAGCTCAAAAATGCTATCAATGCATAAAAATAAGTGACTATTGTGAGAAATTTATAGATAGTTTACCCCCTCAACTTGTGCTGTATTTGTAAATTCCCTTTTGATGTATCATACAATTCTAGCAAAAAAGATTTCTTCCATCCATTAAAATTGACAGACAAATAATGTTTTTGTACCCTATTTGTGATATAACTGGCATGTTAACAAATTTCTTTCCTGAGGTGACTTTAAGTGGGCAAATTCCTTGCATTGTGGATACCTGTAGATAAGTATGATGGATATTCATTTTCTCAATGTAGTTACTGTGCTTTTCTAACCTTTTTTTTACAGGTTCTGAGGAATGTCAGGATGATGGAGATGGGGAAGTAAGCGCAAAGAAATGCAGGACTGAGGAAACCAACATCTGTAGGAAATGTTGTGCTGAATTCTTTGATCTCTCTAAGTTCCTTGAGCACAGGAAAAATTGCACTAAAAACCCACCAGTTTTGATTATGAATGAAGGTGAGAGGGAAATGCCCCCAAAAGACAGCCCAGAATCTTGTCAAGATAACTTTGCAAATGGCCGACTGAATGATCAATCAAAAAGCAATGATAGCCCTAACGAAAAGGTGCATGAACAGAGTGGAACTGCTGAAATGAATGTTAATGTTGTAGAATCTCAAAAATCATGTGCCTCGAATGCTGCCACTAGTTTACACCCAGCCTCTGACATGAGCTATGTGTCCCAATCTAAAATACCAAACACTAACGTCACATTGGAGACTATTCAGAACACTAAAGTGGCAGTGACTCAACATATTTCCGACAGCGTGCCTACCAGCAATTCAAATGCAACCGGAAATGTCAATGTCATTCCTATCTTGCTTGAGCAATTGGTCTGCTTGCAGCAGCAACAACTCCAGCAGATTCAGTTAACTGAGCAAATCCGCATCCAGGTGGCAATGATGGCCCCTCATTCTCTTCATCCTTCCATTGTTGCAGCTGCAGACCCTCTTAAAGCACTAGGGGCTCACCTGTCACAACAGCTTTCTGCTGCTGCTGCTTTAATTGGGCAGAAAGTTGGTAGCCAAACCTTTACAATGGATGGTTTTAAACCAGTACAGCTACCTCATTCGTCTGTTGGTACAACCCATTTTAATAAAGGTTTACACCACTCTGAGCCAGGGTCTCTCCAAACTGCTAGTGCTTTAGCTACATTAACCTCTAAGCCTGATTCCATATCTTGCTCTGAAAACCCCTCCAGGCTTAAACATGGTAACCTCACGAGCCCAGCTGCCAGATTTCCAAACCCCTTGCTACCTCAGTCTCCAAATTCAGCAACTATCCACAACCCACTGATGGGACTATCTGCACCTTCAGCTGCACGAAATCAGAAAGGCAAGCCTCCAAATGTTGCAGTGTTTGAAACCAAGGCCAGTTCAGAAGAGTCCTTTTTCAAACACAAGTGCAAGTTTTGTGGCAAAGTATTTGGAAATGACAGTGCTCTTCAAATTCACATCCGCTCCCACACTGGTGAAAGACCTTACAAGTGCAACATCTGTGGCAACCGTTTTACAACCAAAGGCAATCTGAAGGTCCATTTCCAGCGCCACAAGGAGAAGTACCCCCATATCCGAATGAATCCATATCCTGTTCCCGAACATCTGGACAATGTTCCAACCAGCAGTGGAATTCCCTATGGCATGTCCATACCTGTTGACAATTCAGCTAACTGGGTGGACACCAAGCCTGTCTTGCAAACTTTGTCGAATTCAGTTGGCATGAAGCTGTCATCTAGTTTTGAGGATACTTCCGAAAAGGTACCTGTGGGTGAGTTTCTGCAAAGACGATCTCCAGCAGTGAGTGAAACTGCTTCTATGTCATCAAATATCAGCAACTATGAATCTAACCTAGAAATTAAGCCTACCAATGAAAATGGCAGCGCAACTACTTTGGCTACGTCTATAATGCCAGAAACCTCAAAGCCCAAGCTTTCTTTTGGTAACATTCTTGATAATAGCCAAGCATCTGAGACATTCAAACTCCAACAGCTAGTAGAAAATATAGACAAAACATCCACTGACCCAAATGAATGTACTGTATGTCATCGTATATTAAGCTGCCAAAGTTCACTCAAAATGCATTACCGTACTCATACTGGTGAAAGACCATTCAAATGTAAAGTTTGTGGCAGGGCTTTTTCCACAAAAGGCAACCTCAAGACTCACTATGGGGTACATAGGGCAAAACCACCATTACGAGTGCAGCATTCATGTCCTATATGCCACAAGAGATTCACCAATGCTGTTGTTCTTCAGCAGCACATTAGAATGCACATGGGAGGTCAGATCCCAAACACACCTCTGCCAGAGGGCTACTACGATGGCTCTGATCCAGAGCCAGCATTGGCTGATGAAAATGCTGAACTTGATAGCAGTTTTACAGACGAAAATATGGATGAATCTGAGTTAGAAGGGGAGAAGGGTACAAAGGTGCCTACAGTTGAATATTCAAAACCAGTTTTGCCTTACAGTGACTTGCCAGCCAACTCTCCTTTGTTAGTATTCTCAAATATAGCTGCTTTGGAGAGTCAGATGAAAATGATTAATTCCAGTGTGAACTTGCAACGTCAGAGCAGTTTGAAATCTGGTGAGAATGGCTCCCCAGAAAGTGAAGGTGTGACTAATGATTCTTCCGCAGTCGGGGACCAAGAGTACCAGAATAATCGGAGTCCAGGTGCTTCGGAGTCTGCGTTGTTCCAAGCTTCATCTCCTGCAAATAGCTACAATGGTAGCCGTCTTTCAAAGTCACCAGGATTTCCAATGCCTTGTGAAAATTCAGGAGCAAAAGCTGAGCCTGTTGAGACATCCGAACTACCAAACGATGGTGCATTAGATTTAACATCTGCCAACTTTAATCGCAAAATTAAAGAAGAAGTGCCTAGTATACCTTTTACTAATGGGGACTGCAGTAAGTATGCAAAAAATTAATAGAGTAAACATTATAAATTACTCTAGGTACAGTCCATTGTCTGAGTCTCTACTTGAAATTTCTTAAATGCAGTTAAGTGGTCTAACTTGAAATAAGAGTGCTGATTAGAATTGACAGTGCTAATAGTTAATTAGAGCCTTTTATTTGAAAATCTTTTAAAAAAGTAGTAATTGTATAGACAATTTTTTTAAAAAATGTGCTCTGATCCTTTTTCTTAACTATTTTAAACTACGGTGAATCCCTGGGTGGAATTTCCTCTCCCTAGAGGAGACAAGGAGGCGAAAAGATTGGGCAAGTTTGCTGTGGAGTGACACCAGTCCCCTTCTTGCCAGCTCACCTATTTAGTCCTGGACAAGAAGGTCCATTGGGAAAGTTTTTTTGACCTGCTTACCAATTAAACCTCCTTAAATGGTCAATTATCAGTCACATGAGGGCTTCTGCTTTTTTCTTCCTGATTACCTGATGTAATCTCTGGGTGATAAAGGCAAGGATGAGATTCTGGCAAGTAAGGGGTTGCTGCTGAGTGCCATCTACTCCTCATGCCTCCGATCTCCTGTCCTTCCCTCAATCTTGCTTCTACCTGATGAGAGGCAAAAGAGAGACCCTACATCCTTGCTATTGGATCCCCTGAAGAATAGACCTAAACTGGCCTTTGGCTGGCACCTAATCAGAAGCTGGGACTTGTTTTGGGTAAGATGCTCACTGGCCAGCTCATAACCAGCATATTTAGTCTGTTCTTAGACTTTTCTGTGGTGGGTAGCAAGGTAGTCAATACTTAGACTGCAGTGATTTTTTTTCTTAAACTTGAGATGGCAGTACTTCAGATACATTTATTTGACCACTTTTAATGGAGTAAAACAGCACACAGTTGATTTACTCTTTAGGTTTTTAGTACAGTAGAGGAAAAGAATGACTGATCTTTCCTTTAGTGTTTCTCATTTACTTTTGTGTATGCTGATTTGAAGTTAAGGGGTTATGGTCAGCATTTGTGGGTCTTTTTTTTGTGTGTCTGCAGATGAACTTGCAAGGTTTTCTGGATAATGAACATAAGCCTGATTCTTCCATTCTGTGTGTCCTATGACCTCCAACATCCCAAAGGCTTTGGAAACAATTGTGGCACCCTGATTGCTGGGCAAGCAGAAATCAATGAACTGTGGGATCCAAGATTGAACCTGAGAAATAAAATAGCTTGTAAAATATATTGTTACCAGTAACAAGCAGTACCCTTTTTCTTTGACTGACTCTGGCTTTGTCATGTTACTGTTGACTGTGTATTTTGTTCACAGTCCCTTGATTTTAAGAACTCCTTTCTAGTTCCCTGTATTGGATACCTCCTTAGGCTGATTTTTTTTTTTGAATTGAAATTAATAGTCAAAAATTTGAACTGATTGAGCCCTACTTAACATCATGGCTTGTTGATTGTAGAGAATCGTGATTCAAATCTGTTAGAGATTAATCGAGCAAGAACCTCAGAAGTGAAATATCTTGCACTGAATTACACCATTTTAACTTCCAGTTGATACATGGAATTATTAACAGCATTCAACTTTTTTTTTGCCAGCCTTAGCAATAGTAGAAAGACATGTGTATCTTGGCTTTGTACTTTTTTATGAAATTTCCCACTGCCAAGACTGTAGCACACAAAATGGGAAGACGAGAGCTTTGATTTGCTGGTGCACGTTGAGTCAAGTTTATATCAACCAGACAGCTGGTAGGCTATGGGTGCCACAGCTGAAGTCAGCTCTCCTTAGTTGAGTGAAATTTAGCCAATGCTCCTGCATTTTTGTGTCTTTCCAGCTGGCAGGGCATATGTTTTGATGTTCCATGAATGATCTTAGATGCCTTTGTAGTTGAATTTTTTTTGATGATCATTGTAGTTTTGTTGACGTTTTTAAAATATACATTGCTAATTTATTTTTGCACATGCTGTGACTAGTGATTGCACTCAATGATGTCCAGTAGCTCTGCATACTTTTGTCTGTTTCATTCTTTCATTTGCTAAAAATGACATTGTTTCTCCTCCAGATTTTTATGTTTTCTATTTTAGATCTTGCACTTATCACTGTTTTAGCATGACTAATCTGTCTTCTAATCCTTTAGTATGTTAAAATTCTGCTAATAAGCTTTTAAGGATACGGTCTTAAATATGTCCTCCCTAATTTCTGTTTCACTAATCAGGGAAACCGTTTCACATTTCTTTAGTACTACTTTTTAGAAAAAAAATCTTTTCCTAATCAGTTTAATGTAGGCAGAGCCAGATTTCTCTCTTTCTGATACTAGATACAAAGAATAATTCACCACTTAGCATCCTTTCCATGGACTTGATTTCATGCTTCCTAAATGCAAACTCACCTCCAAGAAAACTTTCTTTTTGGGGATTGTAATCTGATCTGGATTAGGATTGGCAAACAGATTCTTCACAGAAATGAAGTTGAAAGGATTGTAGCTTTGCAGAATAAGAAAATATGCTTGGATTTTCATTTTGAGAAGAATCAAACTCAACCATTGTGGCTTTGGTGCCTTATCCAAAACGTTTGTCTATCTATGATGCAGTTATTACTGTTCATGGTGGCACAACACCCTGGTATACAAATCTGGTTTTAGGATCAGCTATCATCAGTGTGTACTTGATTTGTTAGGCAGAGTATATTTTTTGCCCACTGGCATCACTCCATGTAAGCAGTAGTACACTTTTTTTTTCTTCCAGACCAAGTTGCAACATAGGTCAAATAAAAATAATTTAGTTCAAAAAAAGGGAGTTGTAACAATTTACTTGATGGACAGAGTCACCTTCAATCATTTCAATTTAGTTTATAACTCCCTCTTACAATCTTCTCTTTGCTTCCAAGCCTGGTCTGTCCACAGCATTAGGTCACCACTTTGCAGACTTTTGCTTCTTTGATTACCTTTTTAACTGTTACAACTTTCAACTTTGCCCACCATGATCTGGAGTGCACCAATGCTTATTACAGAATTTGAAGATCAGAACAGTATTATTGTATAATATGATCTTGTACATGCCATATCTATTCTTTGACTTCAAAATACTTGAAAAGCATTCTGTTGTGAGATGAAACTGAGTACGTTGTTTACCAATGTATGAATGATCAGGATATGGGTTACAAATGAGCTGCATCTATTTTCTTCTACTCAGTAACAGTGCACCTTGTTCTTATTAAAAGGTCTGAACTCACTTGTAAATTCGTTAACCTTGTAGCCCATCACAAAGAAAGTTCATGATTCATAGCTTGGCCTGGAGCAATTTTTAAAATCTCTTTCACTTTGGGTGGTGGTGTTATAACACCATTGTTGCTGGACCAATAATTTTGAGGTCATGAATTCAAAACTGACTAAGTTAGCTTTTGAAATTTATAACTAAATTGAGAATTGAATACTAATCACAGTCGTGGTGACCATGAAGCTGGTTTTTATGATAGTCACAATCTTATCTAAAAGATATGGGTAAATTGGGAAAAAGTCTGTGCTTGACAGGTCTGGCATAGCCTAGATATGACTCCATATTCACAGAACAAGAGTAGGCCATTCAGCTCCTTGAATTTTTGAACATGCTTAATGGTTGATCTGTGGCCTAACTCCATATACCTGCCTTTGGCCCATTTTCCTTTTTTTAAAAAAATGCCCTGCTTATTCAAAAAATTAATTTACCTCAGATTTAAATTTAACAGTTGATTTAGCACTGGCTGCCATTATGTGCAAGGGAGTCCCAAACCTCTACCACCCTTCGTGTGTGTAGAAGTGCTTCTTAACTTCTGTCCTAAATGGTCTGGCCCTAATTCTGAGACTATGCTCCCTGGTTCCAGAATCTCCAGCCAGTGGAAATAAAATGAATTATCTACCTTGTCTTTTCCTGTTAATGCCTTGAAGACTTCAATTACATCATCCCTTTTTAACATGCTAAATTTTAGAGAATTCAGGTCTAATTTTGTAGAACCTGTCTTGATAACTTAACACCTGAAGTCCAGGTATCATTCTTCTAAACCTTCTGCATCCTCGTACTCCAGTTCTCCAGATATAAAGGATAGCTCTCCATTAGCTTTCTTGATTATTCTCTGCACCTGTTTGTGGCACTTTAAAGGTCAGTACACCTGAACCCCAAAGTCTCTTTGAACATCCACTGTATTTAATGTCATGCCATCCAGAAAGTATCTTTTGGGCAGCACAGTGGCTAAACGGTTAGCACTGCTGCTTCACAGCACCAGAGACCCAGTTTTGATTCCAGCCTTGGGCAACTGTCTGTGTGGAGTTTGCACATTCTCCCCGTGTCTTGGTGGGTTTCCTCCGGGTGCTCTGGTTTCCTCCAGCAGTCCAAAGATGCGCAAATCCGGTCAATTGGTTGTGAGAAATGCAGAGTTACAGAGATAGGATAGGGATTGGGTCTGGGTGGGATGCACTAAGGAGGGTTGGTGTGGGCTTGATGGGCTTGATGCTTCCACACTAGGGATTTTAAGTTCTAAGTTTTCAGTCCAAAATGGATAATCTCGCACTTTCTTTTTGATCTCCTCCATCTACCCCAGTTTTACCCACTCGCCTAGTAATATGTCATCAGCAAATTTGGATGTACGTCTTTCTACGGCATTATCCAAATTGTCAATAAGTAACGTGAATAATTGAGGCCCCAGCACAGATCCTTGTGGGGCACCACAAGTCACATCCTGCAAATTTAAGCATCTAGCCATTATCCCTACTTTCTGCTGCCTGCCACTCACTCAGTTTCCCAGCCATGTCAGTAATTTACCCTCAATTCTGTGGATCTTAATATTAGTTAACTCTGTGTTTCCTATGTAGGACTTAATAGCCTTCCAGAAGGCGTTTGATATAAACAACATCTGAAGACCTCCATCCATTACCTCAGTCACCACTTCAAAAATTTAAATCAGGCTTGTCAGATGTGACCTACCTGTCATGAATTCCGTGCTGGCTCTCCCTACTTAACTGAAAACTTGGAAGTTTTCTGTTAGCATGTTGTTGATTTATAGACCCTTTCCCAGCACACATGCTGGGTTAATTGGCCTGTAATTCCCTGGTTTTCCTCTTCCTCCCTTTTTAAAAAATGGAGTTTAAAAAATCAAAAAATGATTTCCCAATCCAGAGGAGTAATTCCCAAGTCTAGGGAATTCTGAAAGATTATAGTTGGAGCACCTATAATATGCTCGCCTACTATTTCCTTTAACATCTGATGGAAACATTCAGGTCTGGGGAATTTGTCATTCTTTTAAGCACATTAATTTCCTCTATTATTGATGTTTTTACTTACTTTTATTCAGACCCTATCCTTGATCTGTTAATTTCTTCTGACTTCTGACAAGCT
Source organism: Stegostoma tigrinum (assembly GCF_030684315.1). Taxonomy (NCBI): domain Eukaryota; kingdom Metazoa; phylum Chordata; class Chondrichthyes; order Orectolobiformes; family Stegostomatidae; genus Stegostoma; species Stegostoma tigrinum. Next base: position 41,846,132 of record NC_081372.1, on the reverse strand, counting down.
ATCCTCCTTTTCTACTGTAGTACTAAAGCAAAATAATTACTCAGTATGTCTGCCATTTTCCCATATTCACTGACAATATCTTGACTTCCAGACTTTCATGGGCCAACATTACTCCCAAACACCTGCTTTCCCTTTTATATAACTATTAAAATTTCTTATCGATTTTTGATGTCACTGGCAAGTTTTCCTTTCCCTTTTGTTTGTTCTTAAGCTGCTGTGTGGTCATTTGCTGCTGGTCTTTGTATCTTCCCTTTTTTTTGGAAAGATCTGCGCTTTCTTTCTGCATTTTGTAACTCCTGTTTCTTTTTTCTTTTAGTTTTTTGCTGCCCTTTTATCCCTCTTGGTTGTCTGTGGTTGTTTTTAACTCCCTCTGGTATAACCTGGTTCGAAATTGCATAAAATGTTAGTTTAAACATATTCCACTGTTCTTCGTTTTACACAATGTGCTTATCTCTTAATTGACCTAAGGGATGGGGAGCAAATGCTTACTTGTAATGCCCACAGGAGGGGAAAAAGGAACAGTGAGATCTTTTGGTATTTTACTCAGCCTATATGGTATTTGGTATGCTAGTCTAATGAGCTGTTCTTGGAGTGGAATTTGTATTGTCAATTTGAGCCTCCTCCCTGGATGCCATCTAAAGATTGATTCTATCATAACAGCCTCAAATCATCAGGACCACCTTTTAATGAACTCTATTGTCCCAAAAAAAGACATTCTTCAGCCAAAGTATAACCCATGGTGGCTAGTCTGTGAAATTTAGAAGTTATTTAAATAGTGTTTAAATAACTTGCACATCTTCTTTTGGGGGTAAATCCTATGTAAGGTGAATCTAATTTAATAGTCTTATCATAAGCTAAATTACATGAAAATCTTTCACTCACTTTTAGGTATCAGTCTCAAAATATTATTCTTCATCCCTATAATTCTCTCAAGTCCAAATTACTTAAAAGCTGTAGGCTGAATAATAAAAGTTAATATTGCACAAAACACCTTTTGAAGGCTTTTGGAGAGAGTAGGAACTGCTGATGCTGGAGAATCTGAGATAACAAGTTGTAGAGCTAGATGAACATGGAAGGCCAAGCAGCATCAGAGGTGCAGGAAAGCTGACATTTTGGGTCTGGACCCTTCTTCAGAAACCTTCATGACCTTCTGAAGAAGGGTCCAGACCCGAAACATCAGCTTTCCTGCTGTTCTGATGCTGCTTGGCCTGCTGTGTTCCTCCAGCTCTACAATATGTCATCTTGAAGACTTTGACTGGCTTAATAGGATACGTATTAAGAGACTGGGTTAAACTTGATTATTTAGCTGTATAATCACCTAATTAAATCTTTACTAAGAACAATTAAAAATTTGCTTAGTACAAAAACTGAAATTGCTAGAGAAACTCTGGTCTTGTAGCAACTGTGGAGCGAAAAGAGTTAACATTTATGCTCTCATGACCTTCCTTTTAAGCCGTTTTAGCCCTTATGATCAGGCCTGTCTCACTTTATATAAAAAGCCTTGTTGGAATTAGCTGTCTTCCAGCTATTGCATTGCTGAGAATTGTATGTCATAATGGCTCAGTCATGGTATTGTTTGCCTCTGTGACTAGCAGCTTGTATTTTATCCACTAAACCATTTGCAAATGATTCCAACTTTAATTGATATTTCCAACCCCTTTGAAGTTTTGATACAACTTTTGGGTGTCCCTTGTTCACATTTTTTAACCTGTTCTCACCTTGGTCAGTGGGAAAGTTGTGATCCACTGTGGTGCATTGTCCTTGACATTGTCAACTTCTTTAAATTTGCACTTGCTTGTTAGGTGCCTTTTATAAAAGGATTACTTTTGTAAGCTTGACCTGTATGCATTAGAATGAAAAGTTAGGGTGCAAGATGATTAAAGACAGAATCTTCTACTCTTAATGGTAGCAAGCTTTGGAGACATGAATGTAAATGTTTTTAAAAGGGACGTGGAAGATAGATAACTAATTTAAACCCACTAAGAGAAGGGTCTGTTTCAGTTGTGGAATGATGACCATTTCCTGCTAATCTATTGCTTTTACTTGTTTAAAATATGCAATGCCCAGATCACTGCAAACTGCTAATGCTTTTAAGAGCCTTTTTATTATTCTACAAAATTGCATTGTAAAAGGTGATGGCTCTGTTTGTGCTGTTGGCCCATTTATCCTTTTTTTAACGATAGAGTGCTGTTAATATGCAGTTTGACAACCAATGATTTTATGTTTTTGAAGTAGAAATTCACAATGTAAATGAGCATTTATAGAGAGGCAAGCATTTTACTGTTCAGTTCACGAATATTTTCATTTGTACATTTAAAAGACCATTATATTAAAACTTAACTGGCTGCTTTATGGAGATTCAGTTTTGAGGATGGGGACATTAGGAACTCCACCCCCATGTTGAGCAATGCATTCAACCCTCTCCAATTTTGCAGGTGACAGCGCAAGTGATCTATCCACTGTTTGCAATATATTTCAATTAACTCTTGTCAGGACAGGTTACAAGAGTAGAAGGAATGAATGAATAGATTTATTATTTGTGTTGTTAGTTCCCTAAATTTGGCTGCATTTTTTCCCCCTCCCTTTTTTATTTTTGCATAGATGGTTATAAAACACCAATATTTAGAGCTGAGGTCGTGAAGTCTGGCATGGCAAATGAGAATTAATTATAGTAAGGGATCCACCATGTACAATTTACAACCCTTTTAGACTAAACAGTGAAAAACCGTTGTATGTTTTTAGGTGCTGTTCAAGTTCCTGCAGGTTCCTTTATCAGGGCTCCTCCTTGTCTGATTAAAGTGGAAGTGAGCGACCATGGAGAACGACCAGCAGGAACCACTGCACAGTTTCTTGCCCCGTCATCTGTGGCTCCAATCATGCCACCTATTTTGGCACCTCCACCCCGTCGTACACCTAAGCAACACAACTGCCCTACTTGTGGAAAGAGCTTCTCCTCAGCAAGTGCTCTGCAGATTCACGAACGCACGCACACTGGTGAAAAGCCATTTGCATGCACCATCTGTGGAAGAGCTTTTACAACGAAAGGAAATCTCAAGGTAACTTGTTCAGATTGAGAAAAAAAAATGCTACAGTAAATATTAAATTCGAAGTAATGGCCCAGATTTTGGCAATCAGTGGAGAAGGAGCAACACTTGCTGTTCACCTCTCTAACAGGTGCCTGCAATGTACACCCAGTGTAGATTCATATTAGTCCTGCGCAGCATTTCTGCATGGAATATGTGGCTTCTCTGAGCAGAACAAAAAAAGAGTCAGGCTTTTTAATGAAACACATTGAAGAATTGCGAAGCACATAAATATAAAGCAGTTTTAAATAATGTACAGAAAGTAAAATAAAAAAAGATGGATTAAAAATCCTGCCTGATTTTAACTACTGAAGCAATGAGGCTCTGTATATGTAAAAATAAACTTGATAAGTCTAGAGGGAATGTTTGGTGATAATTCATACTCTTGAACGCATCCCACCACCACTCCCCCAACTTGGAAAGCACCTAATTTTTATTCTGTGATTTCAATGCTCTGTTTATTGTAAGGGCTGTTACAGTGCACCCTGTGGAGGAGCAGGGTATCTCTGAAAGCAAACTCTGATTTCAAGTGTGTATGTGAGTATTGTAGAGGCTGCTGTCAGATTTTTTGATTTGTAATGGTGACCGTTGTAGGCCTTACTGCTATTTATTGCAAAATCCAGGCAACAATTTGCATCAGTAGGTGGTACACATTGGAGTTATCTTGCATTCTGATGAAACAATGCTTTCATTAAAAAATATGGGCATATTTCAGAGGCTAAATGCAGAGCCTATTATGTATGAAAGTTGGAAATTTGGACATAAACGGCACAAGTTTAATCTCTCTGGTCTGTGCCAAAGTAAATAATTTCCAGTGTGGCTTTGGCAGAGGCCCTGGTGTTTGATACAGTGCTGAAAAAGAGAATTTTTTGAGTGTGTTCCTTATTGATCGCCAATGTTAAAAAGTGCCTGTGTGGATGTTGAGAAAGGAGTTGTAGGTCAGCTTTGTTCTGCACGGATGAAGAGGTTGCAGCAAAGCCAGCTTCTGTTGATGATAATGAAATTATGCCGTTTTGCAAAGTTTTGTTTTTCTGACCTGTACATCCCCTTCTCTGTAGTCCTTTGCTTCACTTCGCTTGGACGTAATCCAGAGTGTTTTATGTTCTCTTGTTAGTATGGTCTTCATCCTGTATTACATGCACTATATGTATTGAATGTTGTTATGCTGAGGTCACCTTGTTAATTTTGATTCAAATATATTGGTCCACAATTCTGATTGTTTACCTTTTATTACAAAGAGAAAACTACTGTTTCTACCCACTTGAAGTTTGATAATTCCACTCATTTGAAGTAGCCTAAAAGCAGCTGCATTTCATTACTGATTACTGAAAAGCTTTAGATTTTATGGCCTTTGGGCTACAGTGAGTTTGCGACTTTTTGAGCTTATTAATATACACTTGTGTACGTGAATCCTTGTGACAAAAACATCTCTGATCTTTACTTAGTCTTCATCTACTCCGACCCTTGGCAATGCTCACCCCTTCTCTTCCTCCCCAACCCCCCTGTGGTTCCATGGTCAAAAAGCCTTTTCAGTGAGTCAAGGGTGAAGCTAATATGGTTGATTTATAGGACACTAACTGATGTAGTTAGTATGGAACGTGATCAGTATACATGATTAATTGGGAAGGGAAGTGCAAAAAAGAATGTTGCAGTCCGTGGGGAACTCTTAAGATGTATTGTAACATCAAATAATTCTCACTAGGGAATGCTTGATGCTAATATTCTGAAGTTGGGTTGCACAATCTGATTAGTTTAATGGTAAGCAACTAAGATGTACTTTACTTTTGCTTTGCAGGTCCATGTTGGAACTCACATGTGGAATAATTCAGCCAGACGTGGGAGACGTCTTTCACTCGATAGTCCAATGATACTGATCGGAAATGATCCAAAGAAGATTTCTGAAATGTTCCCAAAGGAGCTAATGGCTCCTGCAACAAACATTGAACCAACCATCTGGAACCAATATACCACTGTGCTTACCAATGGCTTAGCTTTGAAATCCAATGAGATCTCAGTGATTCAAAATGGTGGTATTCCTCCTATCTCGGTTAGTGTGGCAAGTGGTTCTGTTGTGAGCACCAGCACTACAGTTTCCAAATTGGATGCACCCCAATCTGGCATTGGTCCAGCAATTGCTGAAGAAGAGAAACCTAGTTCTGAAAGTGTTGCTCTGTCTCACATCCCCCATTTTGTGGAAGAAGGCAAAATAGCTGTTAATTTAAAGAAAAATGACATTCTGTAGCAACTGTTCAGATTAGAGTAAATTCTAGTCTTTAGGTTTTATGGCAAACAACCACAGACCTCAATATGGGCTATTTTTCATAATCCCAAAAAAATGTAAAATAGATTTTTTTTACTTGTAGCTGTCTCTAACAAAACTGCTTGGTACCTCCTGAATTTATGTTATGAGTACAATCATTGCTTTGCAAATTTATTGTATAAAACTCTGGGATTTATCTAAAGAATAAAATAATAAAGCGGGTCTTGCAAAGTGAAGCGTTTACAATATTAACTTGAGTTTACAATATTTGAAGTGTACAGCCTCTTTCTCATGAATTTTTACTACAAAATCCTATTGAAAATCCAAAGATTGAAATAAATTCTGTAATTAGTGCTAGTTTTGAAATAATGAGTAGAAATTGAAATGAATCATTTCCATAAACTACTATAGAGAGTTGTCTTTGAGAATGTGTGTAATTGTATTTACTGTTTATACATTAAAACCATTTATGCGGGTAACTGTTCTAGAATGTCACTTGGTGCCATCTGTTTAGAATTCTAATGACAATTGTTGCTTTAAAAAATCTTGAATGAACTCTTGTTTTAAGCTAAACCCTGAAAGAAAGACACATTTTACAAACCTACTTTTCCAGTTAAACAAGTTATTTAATTTTACTTGGAATAAGTTGAAGTACACTGCTGTTCAGGTAGGAAGCGTTCTGCCAATTCAGGAACAAAATCAAACAAAAAAAAAATAAGGTGGGTGGGCATTTAGAATAAATTATCTGACTTTCTTTTCAGCAGAAGTAGTGGTTACAGGACAACAATGGGCCTCATTACTTCCGGGTAGAAGAGACAAATGAAACCAGTCGTAAGTCTTGATCACCATGCAGATATACCTGCTGAAAAGACCGTGGTGAGATATTGGGTAAGGACAGTATTGGCATAGCTACAAAAGTAGTGTTAGCTATCATGTAAAGTAGCAATTTGGGTAAAGTACAGAGGGCAGCTGGGATCAGCAGAATCCTAATCCAGACCAAGTTGGTGTTTTTAAAGAAGGGGACAGATTTTGGTTTGGAGAATTGTAATGGGATGGGGTCAGAGGGAGGAAGGAAAGAGATGCAACTCCTTTATAAATCCAGATATCTTCGACCATTCTCAAAACTGTGACCACTTGAATTCTGCAGAAGATAGGAGCCACCCGTTTTGTGAAGAATGGTATTGGTGTGACTCTTAAATGCAAGTAGCTTTTAAAGTCAGTTGGAGAAACCAAGAGATCAGAGAGCTAAATATTGTGTTTCAACTTCCTTGTGCTTCATACTGATTAAAACAAGAGTGCATTTTTGATCAATTAAAACTTTGCCTACTTTGGTTAGTTTGTTAACCAAGTCACATGTTTGATTTGTGGATGGTACACCATTTATGCTTTAGCCAAAGGAGACCCACGTGTAGCATATGAGGAAAGTGGGGAGAGTGGGCCCCAGAACTTGAAGAAATTTTGTTAACTACCTCACTTTCTAATTTTAGTTTTTGTTTGTGGTTTTTTTTTGTTTTGGTCATATTGGTTATTTTTGTAGAATATGACATTTTTTTGTAAAACGAACTGGCTTGAAGTAGATACTTTGTGCAGTTGCTTAATGGTTACATCAGTAAATGGACCAAGCTTTTGTTGACAGGGAATTGAGAGCATTACATGAACAGTTTTCTATATTTAAAAAAAAGACATTTCTGCATACTATAGTTAAACACTGAATGTACAACTGGAGTGCTGAGAGAGTGGACATCGCCTCTTGCTTTGCAGATGGAATACTTTGGGACTTAGTAGCCAGAGTAAAACTTCAGTGCCAACATTGGAAGAGTAAGCTACTGTGTCAATGCAGTGTTTTCTTTTGAAGTTCTGAAATGACTGCTTCACTTTCGCCTTTTGATATCAGTTTACCACAAAAATGATTTTCATGGTGCTTTCACATGTAAATGGACTGACAAGGGTAACTGAATCTGCAGGATCTATATGGTTTACATGAAAAATGGATTTTTGTTACATTGTTGTTTCCTTGAAAATGCTGTCTTTTCATGAATGTTTTAGTAGCTCTCTAGTACATCTACTGAATGTAAACTTTGATTTTTCTTTCTGGCATATGGGAATAAATGCAGGATAGCATTATCATAGTTATGTGGTTATCCTTGTTATTCATATACAAAACCAATGACAGATTTCAATGACAACATTCAAACCGTCAACTGATACCACTTAATTTTACTATGACTTGATAGTAGAAAGTTGTAAGTATGATCTTTCACATCAGCTGAGCTCTCAAAGGGCATTTGTACAGAAAATAGTTTACTTCAGTGCCCCTGATTAAATTAAGAGTCAAAATTTAGCAAGGGTTTGCACCTTTCAATAAGCAATCGAACTTTTGCTAGAAAATTTGGATGTCTTTTCATGAAATAAGAATGGAATATGGTTTATCAGTGATTTATTTCACTGAATAACAAAGATGCAGGTAAGATACCTTTGTTCGTGAGGTCAGTTCAACAAATAATAAAAAGCTAATGACTGACTGAGCCACTGGTTGTCATAGAAAATGTACACCATCCTTAATGACTCAAATTTTAGGTCACTATTTCAACTGATCTTGTACATACTGTCAATATATATTTCTGCTAGACAAAAGAAATCTTAGTTTTTAAGTTATGCTTTCCTGAAGATTGGTCATTGCATTTCCCTCTTTATGCAATGAAGCTTAACTACTGGAGTATAATCTCTGTTGCCTTGGGTTGAGATTTCTTAACTCCAGAATCATGGATTGAGTGTGCCTTATGACTAATATGCATATGTGTTATGCATGATATGCATTGCATGATTGTTCAACTCATTAACAGAATCTTTATTATGCATGACCATTTATACATCATTATATAAGTAGTCATATTGTACTGTTACAAAACAGAAAGAAATAATTTTATGTAAACTTTTCAAATGACTTACCATCTTAAAAAAAGTACCATGTTAGAAGGTTATGAACTTTCAGGTTGTGCATACATTTAACATTTTCATAGAATCCCTTCAGTGTGGAAGCAGGCTATTCGGCTCATGGCGTCCACACGACCCTCCATACAGCATCCCACCCTATTTTTCCAATGGCTAACCCACTTAGCCTGCACATCCTTGGACACTATGGGCAATTTAGCATGGCCAATCCACTAACCTGTGCATCTTTGAACTATGGGAGGAAACCCATGCAGACACTGGGAGAAATTGCAGTCTCGACACAGTCAGTCAGCTGAAGGTGAACCCAGGTCTCTGGCATTCTGAGGCAGCAGTGCTAACCAACTGTACTAATCGAACAAAGAAAAAGCATTAACGTAATACCCCTTGAATTTAGAAACTAGGGGCATATTTGTCATTCAGCATTAGGCCCTGCTGTCTGAACCTTTCCCAGGTTTTGACCAGCCCCAAAGAAAAGCAGCTCTGACTCCTAGTATTCCTCCAGGCTGGTCCTAATTGGCTGTGGGGAGGATTTGGTCTGGGTTGAAACAGGAGTCTGAAAGACGCAATAGCCTTTTACAATGGTAGACAGAACAGAAGCTAGTGAGATGGAGGCTGGTCACCGTGGCCAGGGTTTGCAGTCGTTTTGGAGGGCAATCGAGGAAAGTTGCTTGACCAAATTAAAGAGGACTGGTTGGAAGTGGCCAAATGTGTCAGCAGTGAAAGTGTTGGAGGAGCTGGATGTCTTCATGCAAGAGTTTGTTCTGACAAGTAAATGTAATGATACCCTGAAGGTGAACCGTTAGGTTTATAGACACAACAGCTGAGCAGCCTGAGACTACATGTTACTCCTGAATATGAGAGAGATGTGTGCCCAGGATAATTACTGACACATAAGCAAGGCTCAAAGCCATCATACTATTGAGGAAGTAGCTCCACTGATAAATGCAGCATTTTATTAAGAAGGAATTCTTGGAATTAGAGAGGTGAGAATTTCTTCTGGGCACTCTCACTTGTTCTCCCATTGCCATTCCTGCAGAACGCACAAATTGAGGACAAGGTTGCACTTGAAATGTCCCAGATCACCATCCTGATCTGACTGACTGACTGACTGACTTAAATATCCTAGACAGTCACTGAAATGATCTAACCCAGTAGAGGGGGAAAAAAAAAGGAATTTTAAGTTTGATGGACGAACCACAATTGACCGAGGCACTGGAGCGGACAACAGGACACCCTGCCCTCCTTTATCGTCCTTTATAAACGTGGGGGGTTGTGTCAAAATGGCAAGCTGTACTGCAGACTAGTCGAGCAATGGCCTGGCTTAGTCATATTTTACAGAATCATACTCATACCATCCTAGAAATCAGCATACCCTTCCCCAGATATGTCCTGTTTCACCGAAAGGACAGATCCAGCAGAGGTGGCACTGTGATACATTGTTTGTATTGAGCTACCCTCAGAGATTCATAGCATCATGTCAAATGAGCAAGGGAACTTTGTGATTTACCATCTATTTCTCCACTCCACCCAACCTGTCCTCCTTAGTTGAGGCTCCAGTACTCCTTTATATTAAAACACTAGTAGAAGAATCACTGAACTGACAAGGGCACAGGATGTTCTTTAGTTGGGTTTGTTTAATATGCATCACCATGAATGATTTGGTAGAACCACTATTGATCAAACTGGCTGAGTGCTAGGGGACATAGTAACAAGAGTGGGTTTGCAACTGCTGATGAGGGAGCTAATAAATAGCAATACCGTACTTGAACAAAAACAGAATTTTCTGGAAATGCTCAGCAGGTCTGGCAGCATCTATGAAGAAAAAATAGAGCTAACTTTTCGGGTCCAGTGACCCCCTCCTCAGACCCTGAGGAAGGGACACCAGACCCAAAACGTTAACTCTGATTTTTTTTCTTCACAGATGTTGCCAGACCTGCTCAGCTTTTCCAGAAAACTCTGTTTTTGTTCCCTATTTACTGCAACTGCAGTTTTTTTTTGTTTTATTTGAATACTGTCCTTGACCTTGTCCTCACCAATCTCCATCATAGATGTACTATGCATGATAATATAGGTAGGAATAACTACCACATCGTCCTTTTGAAGATGTGGAGGATGCTTGTGTTTTGAGGCGTTGTCACTTTGCTGCTAATGTGTATATTTCAAACAGATACAACTCACAAACAAAAACAAAGTTGCTGGAAAAGCTCAGCAGGTCTGGCAGCATCTGTGAAGGAGAAAACAGTTAACATTTTGGGTTCAGTGACCATTAGAACAGTTCTGTGGTGATGGACAGTTAAGCAACTCACTGGAGAAGGAAGATCCACACAGCCCCATCCTCAATGATGGGGGAAGCCAGCACATAGTGCAAAAGATAAGCCTGAAGCTTTTATATCCAGCTTCAAAAGTGCAAAGTAGCAACACAGATGCTAGTCTTTCATCCAATTCTGTTCACTATCTATGATTTTTAAGAAATGGCTGAAAGCACTAGATATTACAAAAGCGACAAACCTAGAAAACATTCTGGCATTAATAGTCTTGTGTTCCAGTACTAGTCGCATCCCTGGTTAAGCTATTCCAATATTTTTAAAATACTTGGAAAAATTACCAATATGTCTTGTGCTCAAAAATGTAAGACAAATTCAAGTTGACTAATTATTACTCCGCCAGCTTACTTTCACCATCAGCAAAGTGATGGAAGGTGTGTCAACAGTGTTATTGTGCAACATATAGTAATAAACTGTTCACTGATAGTCAATTTGGGTTCTACCAGGACCACTCAGTTTCTGTACTCCGTACAACCTTGGCTAAAAGAACTTAACTTGAGGTGAGAGTCACTACCCTTGATATCAAACAGCATTTTGCACTGAAAAGCCCTAACAGAACTCGAGTCAGTGGAGGTAAGGGGGGAATCTCTCCACTGGTTGGTGTCATCCCTGGAACAAATGAAGTGGTTGTTCAATCATCTCAGTGCCAGGACATTACTGAAGGATTTCCTTAAGGTAGATATTTTTAGGTAACCTGTTCAGATATGTTATGACACACCCCTGGAGCAGCTGAGACTTGAACCCTGGCCTCTTGGGCTAAAGAAAGGGACACTACTTCTGTACTACAGAGTCCTGAGTTCCTCGGGATAAATATTTTCTAATCACCTTTTCAGAGATATTAAGACCCCTGCACCAGGTAGACCTTGAACTTGGGCCTCCTAGCACAGAGATAGGGACAGTATCATCAGCCCAATTAGGTTCAGCAGCTTCATTAATGACCTTCAATTGTAAAATAAGTGGAGGGATGCACAATGTTCAGCACTGTGTAATTCCTCAGAGACTGAAGTGGCCCATGTTCCTATGTAGAGAAACCGGAATAACAAGAAGTTTTGTTTTGATATGTGGCAAATAACATTTGTGCCACATAAGTACTAGGCAATGACCATCTCAAATGAGAGGGCATCCAACGATCACCCCTTGACATTACCATCACTGTGATGTTAAGTCATTGAAAATTCTGCTGTAAGTATCTCCTGTTAGTACCCCACCACTTACAAGACTTGAGTCAGGAGTGTGATGGAATACTTGCCACTTGTTTGGATGAGTGCAGCTCCAACAATACTCAGAAAACTTGACACCATCCAGCCAAATCTCTTAGTCTTTTGATTGCACCCCATCTAAAACTTGCCCTATTCACTTCCTCCACCACTGATGCACAGAAGCAATGGTGTGCAACGTGTCCAAGACTCACTGCAACAACTTACCAAGGCTCTTTTGATAGCGCTTTCAAATCTGTGATCTCTTAACAACTAGAAGGACAAAGGCATGTTCTGCCAAACCATCCTGACTTGAAACTATACCAATGTTCTTTCACTGTCATCTGAACCTCCCTTTTTAACAATACTGTGCATGTTCCTGGCTCCCATGGGCTTCAGTAATTCAAGAACATTGCTCTGAAGGTGCAACTACAGATGGACAGCAAGAGATACCCACATCTTGTGAACAATTAAGAATTTTAGTGGTCCTATGAGGTGCGTGCTCAATGGCTCCAACAAGGTAGATGAAAGGCTGCTGTCAAATTTCCACTGAAGAATCTTGCAATGACTGGTCTGTGAACTTGGGTAGCTCTGGTTGTTCAGCACCTTCATGTTATTTACCATTGTCTAGCATTTGAGGGTGAACAGTTCAATGCAGCCTGGAGAGAAAAACGGAATTAATATTTCAGATTTGTGACCTTACATCAGAACAGCCAGATGAAAAGTTGCAGATCTGAAACATTGACTTCTTTTCTCCAGAAATACTATTTGACATTCTGCTTATTACAGCATTTTCTATTTTATGTAGTGGAGGTAATGTTTTTGCTTGTGCTGAAGACCAAAACTACGGCAATAAACATAATGACTAATAGGTCCAATAGGAAATTTAGGAGAAATTTCTTTACTCCGAATAGTTAAAATGCGAGACTTCCTACAAGTAGTTGAGGTTATTAGCATACGGATACATATATTTAAAGAGAAGCTACAGGTACATGGGAGGGACAGACAAAGGAATAGTAGGATAGAAGCAAAATGGATGGAGGCTTGTGAGGAATATTGACAGGCTAATATCACAAAGGCAGTGAAATCTGAAATTAAAACAAAGTGCGAGAGAAAGTTAGCAGGTCTGGCACAATCTGTGGAGCGAGAAATAAAAATAATGTTTTGAGACTGTCTTCTTTGGAACATTATAGGCACATGCCAGTCGGACTAAATGGTTTGATTCAAAATAATTCGGTAAAATTATAGCTTGCCAAACACACAAATTACTTAACTCGTGAATGCTTTACCACTAATTTTAAAATAGGTGACACTGGCATTTTTAATACCTTTAACAATCTGTGCTCAGGCATGCATCAAATTATATATTTGAACACTAAAATAAAACTATTGTAGATGCTAGAAACCTGAAATAAAAACAAATATTGTAAATATTCAGCAGGTCTGGCAGTATCTATGGATAGAGAAACAGTTAACATTTTGAGCTGAATTGGACTGTTCCTCAAAATGTGAAGAAGTCATATTTATATCATTTTTGACTTGAAATGATAACTCTTGTTTCTCTTCTCCGGAGGTGCTGCCAGACCTGTTGTATATTCCCAGTGTTTTCTGCTTTTATTTTTCATATGTTTGAACACCAAAGTCACTATTTATCCCCAACATTCAGTATCTTTCTAATAGGCTTTTACTTCTACATCTTGTTTTCCTTGTAAGATGTATTATGTCTCGAATGCATATTAATTAGTATCTGCCACCAGTCTATGAAACCTCTTGTATTTTTTTCTGTCAATTGTCCATGTACTCCAATTTAATATTCTCAAGTTCAGATCATTGAATCATTATGGTGCAGAAGAAGGCCATGATTGGCAAAAAGACACATCTTTTGCTTGTGTAACAGTAGTTACTTTCATATAGAATTCACTAGTTTGAATGCTGTGGACTACCCGAAAGGATGTTACAGATGCTTAAAAAAAAGGTGAGGTCTATTTCTTCTCATCATTGCTTTTATTATATTTGCTTAATGTTCACTAACCTGGGGTAAAGAAGGGGTTGATCCAAACATTAATGTATTTAGCAGATTTTGTTTGAACAAGTATATCTCAAGAATGTCTTTTCATGGACCAAATCATGTTGAGAGTATATGCCAAGCATTAGGCATTTAGGGACCTAGCCAATGGCAATCAACTGACAGAAAAAGTAAGGTTTCAGTATTGTAAGAATACAAACAAATAAAACTCTAAAAACTGAGCATTAGCAAATTCACACAAGACCAAGATTAAATGCCTCCGCTGAAAAAATCTGTTGCTATTCTTTTCAGCTGTTTACCACTAATGTAAGCAGTAAAATGAAAATCTATAAATAATAGTGAAATATAGTTAGTGAGACGCTGCATAGAATCACAATTCTTCTCCCCATCCACCTGCTTAATCCACGTGGATACAATTCTTGCTTTCAGAAAGGACGAGAAGCTGTAATAAGACCATAAGACGTAGGAGGTGGAAGTAAGACCATTCAGCCCATTGAGTCCACTCTGCCATTCAATCATGGCTGATGGGCATTTCAACTCCACTTCCCTGCACTCTCCCCGTAGCCCTTAATTCCTTGCAAGATGAAGAATTTATCAATCTCTGCCTTGAAGACATCTAACGTCCCGACCTCCACTGCACTCTGGCAATCAATTCCACAAGCCCACCACTCTCTGGGTGAAGAAATGTCGTCTCATTTCAGTTTTAAATTTACCACCTCTAATTTTAAGGCTGTGCCCACGGGTCCTAGTCTCCCCGCCCAAAGGAAACAACTTCCCAGCGTCCACCCTTTCTAAGCCATACATATCTTGTAAGTTTCTATTAGATCTCCCCTCAACCTTCTGAACTCTAATGAACACAGTCCCAAGATCCTTAGCCGTTCATCATACGTTAAACCTACCATTCCAGGGATCATCCATGTGAATCTCCGCTGGACACGCTCCAGTGCCAGTATGTCCTTCCTGAGGTGTGGGGCCCTAAATTGGACACAGTATTCTAAATGGGGCCTAAGTAGAGCTTTATAAATCCTCAGAAGCACATCGCTGCTTTTATATTCCAACCCTCTTGAGATTAACGACAACATTACATTCGCCTTCTTAATCACGGACTCTACCTGCAAGTTAACCTTTAGAAAATCCTGGACCAACACTCCCAGATGCCTTTGTACTTCTGCTTTCTGAATTTTCTCACCGTTTAGAAAATAGTCCATGCCTGTATTCTTTTTTCCAAAGTGCAAGAAGACCTTGCATTTGCTCACGTTGAATTTCATCAGCCATTTCCTGGACCATTCTCCTAAACTGTCTAAGTCTTTCTGCAGACTACCCACCTCCTCAGTACTACCTGCCTGTCCACCTACTGGCTTATTATATGAAGCACGAACCATAAATAGGAGAAGAAATTTGTTCAAAAAGCAGGTTTAAGGCATTGTATGGAAACGCCTTTTTAATGAATTTATGAATGGATTTGTGTACCCAATGTAAAAGTGAACTCATTTTAAAAAGTTACAAAAATGTAGGCATGGATATTTATTTATTAGTAAAGTAAGAATTATCCTCAACACTGAACACAGTATATTGTATTGAAAACTTGCCAATATGTCTTAGCTAAAAGGTAATAATATCCATTTAATTCAACAAGACTCTACTAAAAGACAATTTTAACTGCTTATTATCTTCTACTTTTCTCAATTTGGTTTTCTCTAGTAACTTGTTAAAACCAACACAAACAACAATCTCATACCGAAAGCAAATGATTAAAAGTAGCCTGCTTGACCAAGATTGCCATGATGTGGAGGTCCCAATGTGGTACTGAGGTGGACAATGTCGGAAATCCATGACTCCAGGTTATAGCCCAACAGGTTTATTTGAAAACACAAGCTTTCAGAGTCCAACTCCTTCTGGTATTAGTGAGAAAGGTAGTATCAGACACAAAATTTATATGTGACAGATCAAAGGGTCACACCACTGATGAGGATCTACTGAACAAACCTAAAATGCTATTAAGTCTTTAATGTGTTAGAAGGTTTTAATTGATTACTATGTATTTGACTTCAGTGAAGTCTTTGAAGGATCATTGGACTCGAAATGTTAACTCTGCTTTCTCTCCCAGATGCTGCCAGACCTACTGAGTTTCTCCAGCAATTTCTGTTTTTATTTTGGATCTTCAGCATCACGGTTCTTTATCATATTTTTGTTTTGTTGTTTTTCTTAGAATGACAGTGTTGGATTTCATGGTTGGAGAATGTCAGTTTTGAAAAAAAGATTGGATAGAAAGATTTTTCTTGTCCCCTGCAGTAATTGATGATGTGGGGGAGGTGAGGATGTTGCAAGATTGAGATATAAAACTTTAGGGGCCATTGTTAGGGTAGACAGAAAGGAACTTTGCTCTTGGTGGAGAGATCAATGACTAGACTTAACATAAGGGACAGAAGGTTTGGAGGGGATGTGAGGATTTTTTTCACCCAGAGAGTTGTGGAAATTCTTGAAAGTTGTAATTATGGTTGAAACAGAAATCCTCATAATATTGAAGGAGTATTTAGATGTACACTTGTGATGCCAAGGCATACAACGCTATGAGCCAAGAGCTGGAAAATGGGATTAGAATAGTTAGGTGCTTGCTTTTGACCTGGACAGAGTTGATGGGCTGAAGGGCCTTTTTCTGTGCTGAACATCTCTCAGAATCTGTCGCATTTATGATCAATATGTGTCATACACTGCAAACTCATTTAAAATGCGAAGGAATGTTTAAATGAAATCAATGAGGAGTTCCGAGGAAGATATTATTAAAGCTTCACAACCTAAGCGAGAGCCCCGTTGGCGTGTTGTCAAGCCTAACAATGAATTGGGCAGAGCAAGGTCAAAATAAAAAGTAAAAAAATTGCGGATGTTGTAAATCAGGAAACAAAACAGAAATTGCTGTAAAAGCTCAGCGGGTCTGGCAGCATCTGTGAAGAAAAAAAAGTGAACATTTCGGTTCCGGTGACCCTTCCTCAGAATTCAGAGTAAGATCAAATATTGGTTTTTGTTGTTTGTTTTTTTCTGTTAGTTGTAATTACCTGCGCAGCCGAACAAGACCTCAAGCTAAATAACTTGGAAGTGTGGAAGTTCCTTGTTTGCTGTGGCACTGCAGTTAAGTCTACGGGAGCCAGATAGATACTCCTTAATCGGTTGATTTTCACACGGTGGCCATGAGCTGGAATCAATGGCAGGGGATGGTGGCATTGGCTTCAGCAAGACCAAGGAGCAAAAATAGTCTGGTTCTTACCTATAATAATTCAGCAACTGTTAGAAAGGGCACGTCGACCTTGGATTAGAACTTGTTGGATTTAAGTGTGGAATAGGCTGCCAACATTCAGTAAAATCACATTTTGCTCATGCTATCAGTAAAATCACATCCCAAGAACTGTTCCCTCGGTGGGCAGAAAATGGGGCAAGAGTGATTATCACTAACTTGTAACGAGACAACCTGTCTTCTGTAACTGCCCACTGGTTGTCTATGAAATACCTTCAAATCGTTGCCATGGCTGTATCCCAATTGTACCTTTGACCCTGGGAAGCCGACAAACAAGGATATGGAGAGAGAGAGAGAGAGAGGCTGCTGGGTAAAGCACGCCACCCGGCACCAGTCAGACAGACACAGACGGAGCTAGTGCTGCAAATATGTCGGATAATATCCCTCTGCAGCCTGTCCGCCACAAGAAAATCCACGATTCCAAACAGAGGAGCGGGTAAGAGACAGATTGGGATCTCCCGGCCAGGCGGCTGCAGGGTAGATCGAAAGGGGATTCTTTGTTTTATTTTTCGGCACAAAGACATGGAACAGAATAGGGTGTCAGATCTCTGTGTTGTTCAGAAGCGGGGCTGGCGATGGTTGTTGGCTACTCAGTGACATTTCTTGGGGGAACAATGCTGTGCCCATCTCCCCGGGAGTAGGGAATGGCGGACCCACCCCCCACCCCTCGCATTTGCCCCTTCGTCAGTTTCCGCAGCAGGAGAGAGGCTGCCCCTTTTCGCTCTCTATTGCTCCCACCGAGTGAGATGAGCAGTTTCAGATAAGAAGACGCCTAGCCCCCAGCCTGTGGCAGTATCAGGCGCCTTCGTGAATAATTTGCTCCTTCCTCTGTTACCATCGAGAGGCAAATTCATCTGGGGTGCGAGAGGCAGAGATTTATGTAGAGATCGTTTTGTTATCTCTGTAAAAACAACAAAAAAACCTGCTTTGGGGGTTCAGACGCGGTGTGTTAGTGGGGGACGCTCTTGAGTTGGAAGATGTTTAAATTGTATTTGCTGGACAGTCTGTACTGCCCTGGGTCTGGCGGTGGGGAGCGAGTTGCGCTTGTTAAATGTTGCCAGGTCCTTCCTGGTTTGGATCGCCATTAAGAGCGCCGCTCCCTCCATCGCCCTCGTCTGAAACACTTGTTCCTATGAAACGAAACTGTTCGCCACTAACAATTCAGGCAGGGGCGTCATATTTCCAGCGCGGGGCAACTGTGCTGTTGACAGGCTTGTTTTTTTTATTTCTGGCCACTGAAGGTGGAGGAAACCAGGAGATAACCCGCTGCCGTGTGTGAGCTCATGGTGCTGTCATGTAACCTGGTGGAGTAGGCGTGTTTCCTGTCTGTACACTCTGCTTCTTCTTGTCCTCAAACCGTCATCTTCCCTAACAACAAGATATTAGGCAGGACCTTCCTCCGGCAAGAGCTTACATATATTCTCATTAATTAAATGCCAGAATAAGGTGGAACCCTGCGCAAAACTTTTCCAGCGACAATTTAAACACAATAGGCTTCTTGTAGAACGCTCTGTCCCAGCACTGAATATGCTTTATCATCATGTATCCTGACACCATTATACACAAGTGTCAAGAATCTGATTGCTCCTGTAGTTTTCCTTCAGTTGGAAGATGTTTGCTTATAATGTGTATGTTGGGACCTTTTATTGCCATAGCAAAAGAAAAGCTGACCAGTATCAGCTTTAAGAATGGCATGTTTTGCTCTGGAGCATAAAGCTTTACTTTCTAATTTTATACTTTGCTGACCCTGGGGTGGAAAACTGCAGCGGGTGCTGTGGGGGCCAATGAAAGAATGATAGGGAGCTGTCCCAGAGACAGATTGGCTGCCTGCAGCAGATATTTAATGCCTGCATGTGAGGGCTGAGAACTATCACATTGTGGGGGTATGGGCCGAAGAGCCATAGGCTCCATTTAGTGGAGAAGATGCTTGCCAAATAATTGGCTACAACAGCTGCAGTATCTACAAACATAGAGAGGTAAGTTGTTTGGGGCGGGGTGGGGGCTGGGTGGTGGCAAGGTGGTTGTTCCCTTTTGTCCAGTGGTCCTTTTGGCCCTTCTTACAGTTCTCATGTGTGGTTGGTGACCACAATTAAGGAGACATCATACCATCCAACTTACATCAGCACTGTCCATTTGTGGTGGGGCAGCTGCTGGTCTTTCAGTGCTGGACAGCCTGCTCTTGACCCTCCAGATGAGAAAGTTACAACCACCATCCTGAATTGGGCTATTAAGTGGCCACCTCTGAGGGAAAAAAGAACTATTGTCACACCCAGCAAGTATGGGCTCAGAAGTTTCATTTGATAAATTTCAGAAATTGAGAGAATACTGTGCCCAAAGAACAACATTTTAAGCCAGAATGTATTTTATTCATCTCTTCGGTAGCTACTTTAGGTGTGAGTTTCATTAGCAGATTCCTGTACAACAGAAAAGATATGATGCCTAGACCTTTTAAAGGACCACTTCCCCAATGTTTTGGGAGCAGTTCAGACCCCATTAATTCAAATCTCCTTGGGTTGGATTGAAGTTTAACATGAAATGCTGTTAGAACCTTGTTTTGAAATGTGCTTGTGGCAGTGGTCTGACAACAAATTATAAATTCGCCAGAAAATATAGTTACAAAAGATTTTTTAAATCATAACTAATTTGAATTAGAGATGGAAATAATTGGGATAGAAGTGAATTTAGACCCTGGAATGAATACAACCATTTCAACTTCAATTGCAAGGAAAGCAGCCTGTCAGTTGACAGTACAGTCAAGCTGGTGTAAGCAGTTAAAGCTGGAAGAAGAATATGGACAAATTGTACTGGCAAGTGCTGTTGCTTCTTACAGAGGGAACAGTCCGTAGTTTTGTTACTGGCAAAAATGATCTGTGTTCAACCTTAGTCACTATGTCCTTGGTACAGCTGTTAAAATGTCTGCATTTTTGTTAATGCTTTAAATTTATGTACATATCACTGAATTAAACTCTGAACATTTGTATTAAGATACAATGTTATTTCTATTCATTTAAATATAAACGGTGGTTAAAGTTAACTGTGCGATCAAATTTTGCCTTTGAATATAATTTTGCTGCTTACATCATTGTAGAAAATCCTATGAAATCTAAGTGCCATTGAGAAGAAATTGCTGGGGTCACCTAATATGTAGGGTTTTGAAATACTGATATTAGCTGTCTTAAGTACTGAGGTTCTTGGAGAACGCAAGCAGCTAATGTATATTGTGTTGTTTTCCATGCTAACATTGTTTGTTGTTTTATTGTAATGTAAGTGCACTGCTTGTCCTGAGGAGCAGGTGGGAGTATAGACTGGAGCATGTGCTTAAAGAAGGGCGTGGAAATAGAATTGGAACAAAGATGCAAGCAAACAAAAATGATTGTGAGAACCACAGAAGCTACTAAGTAACTTAATAGTTGAAAAAGGAGTTGACAACAATGACTGTGGAAAAAAACATCAGCATCAGCAACCAATAACCTCTCTGGTGTAAAATAGACAAGTAGGGGCTTATTTTCTCTCTTTTATCTCCGTGGGTTTGTATTTATTTGTGGAAATTAGAAAAGGGGAGGCAAAATATAATAATGCACAAAATACATTAATATAGGTGGTAACTCCTATACTGAAGTGACATGGAAGATTGATTAAGGCAGGCAGTGGATATTGTCTAAGTGGACTTCAGCGAGATGCTTGACAAGATTCCGCATGATATTCTGGTTAGGAAGGTTAGATCACATGGAATCCAGGGAGAACTAGCCATTTGGATACAAAATTGGCTTGAAGGTAGGAGACAGAGGGTGGTGGCAGAGGGCTGTTTTTATTGAACTGGAATCCTGTGACTAGCTGTGTGCTGCAAGGATCAGTGCTGGGTCCACTGCTCTTCGTCATTTATATGCATGATATGTATGTGAATAGTAAGTTTGCAGATGACACCAAAATGAATGGTGTATTGGACAGTGAAGAAGTCAGAGAACAATGGGGCCTTGATCAAATGGGCTGATGGGCTGAGGATTGGCAGATGGTGTTTAATCCAGATAAATGTGAGGTGTTGCATTTTGGTAGGGCAAATCAGAGCATGATTTATACACTTAATGGTAGGGTCCAGGGGAGTGTTGCCAAACAAAGAGACCTCAGGATGTGGTTCATAGTTTCTTGAAGGTGGAGTCTCAGGTAAACAGGTAGCAAAGAAGGCATTTGGTATACTTGTTTTTATTGGTCACTGCATTGACCATAGGAACTAGGAGGTCATGTTGCAGCTGTACAGGACATTGGTCAGGCCACCTTTGGAATACTGCGTTCAGTTCCGGTTGCCCTGCTATAGGAAAGATGTTATTAAACTTGAAAGGGTGCTGAAAAGATTTACAAGGATGTTGCCAGGTTTGGAGGGTTTGAGCTATAGGAAGAGGCTGAACAGGTTGGAGATGTTTTCTCTAGATCTTTGGAGCTGAGGGGTGACCTTATAGAGGTTTATAAAATCATGAGGGGCAAGGAAGGGGTGAATAGCCAAGGTTTTTTCCCACGGTAGGGGAGTCCAAAACTAGAGGCCATAAGTTTAAGGTAAGACGGGAAAGAATTAAAAGGGAACTAAGGGGCAACTTGTTCAAGCAGAGGGTGGCGCATGTATGGAATGAGCTGCCAGAGGAGGTAGTGGAGGTTGGTACAATTATGACATTTAAAAGGCATCTGGGTGAGTACACGAATAGGAAGGATTTAAACAGATATGGGCCATATGCTGCAAATTGGACTGGATTAATTTGGGATATCTGGTCAGCATGGATGAGGTGGACCGAAGGGTCTGCTTCCGTGCTGTACAACCCTATTAGATCAGAATTTTAATGTTTATTATTTCTGTCAAATTTCTCGCTATGATGTTGCAATGTTCAAAGGAACTTCAGATATGTAAATTAGACTCTTGTGCACTAACCACAGGGAACTTTAACTGTAATTGTAGTTTAATTGTTGAGCTTGGATTTGGCAATACAAGTTTGTTAATTGTGAAAGAATAAATCTAGAAGACAGCCCCTTTAAGTATATGAGACGGGATTAAATGCAGCAGAGGATCCCAACCTGAAACATCAGCTTTGCTGATCCTTTGATGCTGCCTGGCCTACTGTGGTCCTCCAGCTCCACACTGTTATCTCTGACTCCAGCATCTGCAGTTCATGCTATCATTAAGTACAGCATTTGTTTCATAGTGCATGGTGATTTGGTGTGATATGAAATTATTTATATAATACTTCATCATAAGCACATTTTCTTTGGTGTGAAAACATATCTTCATGAATGTTTTGAGTTCTCAGTACCATTGAAAAGGACCTTGGTTCAGTAAATCCTTCTTTTGTCATAGTTGTTTGCAGTGGATGGAGGTTCTTTCTAGCACTTTCAAGCTGGGTTTCCAACTGAAGTCTTCAATCTTCTATATCTTCAAGTATCAGTTTTGACAAACATTATTGCCTAAGGCTCT
This sequence comes from Stegostoma tigrinum, assembly GCF_030684315.1. Lineage (NCBI taxonomy): Eukaryota > Metazoa > Chordata > Chondrichthyes > Orectolobiformes > Stegostomatidae > Stegostoma > Stegostoma tigrinum. The sequence continues at coordinate 41,823,547 of NC_081372.1, read as the reverse complement.
TGCAACATGTCTTCTCAATACTGTTACACTGAATGGGAAGAGTGAGACTTTTCATCAATTTCAATGCCTGAGTTGTAGGCAGCTCCAAATTGCAAAAATACCAAAAGAAGACTTCAAAGGAATGTCAACACATCAGCTCATTAAAATCTTGGGTAAAATAAAAAAAAATCAGTGTGTCAAGACCCAACAGTGTTCATCAGCTATGATATCCTGAAGTAAATTCATTTGAATGAAGAGGAATTTTCATTTGTTTATTCACCTACTGAAATTGCGTCCTGTTCCCCTGAAATGAATAGATTGCATAACAGCTGTAATAAAAACAGAAAACATTGAAATGACACTCCAACCACACCAGACTCCATAAGGAGAAAACGTAAATTGAATCTTCAGTATAGCACTGTGTCAATATGATTTGGCGACAATTCCTCTGTTAGTTCAAAGCCCTCCATCATAAATGTAGTTCATCAGCTTAATATGGATATCGTAACGTTTCTAAATATGCATCTGCTGAAGGTGAATACTTAGAAACAACAGCTGAATAGATATAACTTGTGTACAGCAAAGCAGTGATAGTTTAACAGGAGTCTTGATATCATTCAGTCCATTAATGTTGCTAGTAGTCCTGCATTCTGTATCCAGGTAACAAGAGCTTCATTTATATAGCAGTTTTAAGGTAGGGCCCCAACTTCTGGTCCGTGTAGAACTGTATTAGAATGAGGTGACTGTTTGAGATTGGGAACATTCAGTGTTGCTAAACACATTGAGTGTTCAGCAGTTCAGTAAATTGAAATATCCTGAAATTTATTTTAATTCTTACTGATAATTAGCTCATATAATTGGATTCTGGATTGTTTATGGAAGTAGTGTAATTAAAACAACTGTTTTTTTATTTTTCTGTCAATGCATGCCGAATACCAACCTGTTCTGCTGGTTAATCGTGTACCATGTGTTTGTGTAGTTGACTGAATTAGTGTAGGTGAAATTGGATGAAGCATTGCTTCAATCAACAGTGACAGAATTTACTAAATACTCAACAAGTTTAGACAAGCCTATTCTGAACTTACTCAGCAGTTCATAAATTAAACTATTCATGTTGTCACTTCTGACTTCATCTTTGGATGTTCTTTGACTTTGCTTTTTAAATGTCAAAGATGCCATATTGAATTAAATTCTTACTATTTTAATACATTTGAAACACGGTTAATCCCTTCAATATATTGTAGTTGAGTGATTATATAGTTCTGCTTCATATTGTCTTCCCCAGTGGAAATGTGGGATGACACTTAAATTGAATGGGAAAAAGTGAATTCCTAACATTCTAAGTTCCATCCTATCTTTGTGGAATGACATATTTGAGCAGACATGGGCTCTATCCTGCATTATGTTATAAAATGCCATTTCAGATGAATTCTATGCAGGCTCTGATTGGAATTTTTTAAAATTGAAGCAGTTGCTGTTCCTGATTTGCTTTATGTAGATAGAGCAAACTTGCAAATCAATCTGGAAACATTTCATGGGACTGGCTTAAGAATTCTGCCTGGTCTATGCAAAGTATGTGATAGTTTGCTTATGTATCATTTATCATACGCGAGGTAGTGGTGTGTCCAGAGTAAAATATGATTCCTCTGATAGACATTCTTATTTCCCATCTACAAGAGCAATGAAAATAAATAGTATTGAAGACCAACGAGAGTTTGGAGTTTCTTCAAAGATGTGTCTACTATAGATAACATTATCTATAAGTTATCTATTATAGATAACACGGTATAGAGCTGGATGAACACAGCAGGCCAAGCAGCATCAGAAGAGCAGGAAACCCGATGCTTTGGGTTGAGACCCATAGACCTGCTTATGAACTCAGGTCAGAAGCTGCTTTGTAGCACAGTGACTCAGTGGATAGCACTGCTGCCTCACATCACCACCGACCTGGGTTTGATTCCAGCCTCAGATGACTGTAAGTGTAGAGTTTGCACATTCTCCCCATGTTTGCATGGGTTTCTGCTGGGTGCTGTGGTTCCCTCCCACAGTCCAAAGATGTGCAGGTTAGGTGGATTGGCCATGCAATTTTAAGTTGGGCTCCAACTTCTGGTCCACGTAGAATGAGGTGACTGTTTGAGAGTGGGAACATTCAGTGTTGCAGAACACATTGAGTGTTCAGCAGTTCAATAAATTGAAATATCCTGAAATTTACTTTAATTCTTACTGAAAATTAGCTCATATAATTGGATTCCAGATTGTTACCGATAAATTGATAAATAATTAATAAATTACCCATAGTGTTCAGGGATGTGTAGGTTAGGTGCATTAGCCGAGGGAAATGTAGGGTTACAGGATAGGGGAATGGATCTGGGTGGGATGCTGTTTGGACCACTGGTGAGGACTTGTTGGGCCGAATGGCCTGTTTCCACACTGTGGGGATTCTGTATTTAAAAAACAACTGCATCTTTTGTCCATATCTTGTTAGACTGTTTTAACTGTTGATCTGTACACAAGTCACAACATTTTAGTGGAAAGGAATGCTCCAAACAACCGTTTGAAATAAAACTGTCTAAGTTGCAAAACATGCTTTAGTTTTATTTAGAAATTGGTGTACTGGTCCAGTAAAGCAAAATTCTGTACCACTGTTTGTCTACAAAATTATTTTTGTTCTGTATAATGTACATCTTCCAATAAGTACAATTTGCATTGTGCTCTGAAATATGAGTTGTCAGGGCAATGAGGTAAACATGATGGGTAGCTTGCAAACATTTTTTGGCTTTCATGTTTTTTCTGCTTTCTAACTCAAGAAATGAGTAACTATTAACTGTACAGCATTGTACTGGATCCTTTTAAGTTTCAATCCATTGGATTCATAGAATGGAATGGTCCTGTTTATGGAAGTTGCTTTGTTCTCACAGGTAGCATTGAGAGAAACCAAAATCACAATGGGAAGATTTGTCCTCTTTTTGTATTCTGTCTTTTGGAACTTAATAACATAGGGTGTGTACAGTTTAGAGGATGGTAATTGGTCTTGGTTACCTTGCTTGTGTGTCTGTTATTCAAGTATCTGTTTGGACAGGAGGATTGGTATGTGAGGATTGGCAGGCTATTCAACAGTGTAACACCATTAAAGCCAAGCCATATTCTGTCTTCCTGCAGAATTTGTGGTTCTTCCAGGATTTAAGCAGAAAAGATGAACACAATTTGTTACTGAAGCCTTCTCCGAATCTGAATGGATTAATTACAAAATAGTCAGTGATCAGTGAATAGTCAGTGATCAGTGTTCAAAGTTTCAGAAATGGTTAGGGTTCTGTCTTGACTGAATGCCCATATGCAGTGGGTGCTGTGGGTATTGAGCTACCTAGACCAATACTTTGCCAATGCTGCAATCATTTTGCTAACCCCATGTAGGGTGGTGGCAGAGTACATCTCAAATTAAAGGGGAAGAAAATCGACCATGGCTCCTGTTTGTGATTGCTGTCAGGAAATCAGTCCTGCAAAATGTTTTTGTGTGGAACAGGAGGAGACAGTGATAGGTTCAGATATTTTGTTGAGTCTTCCATGAAAAAAAGGGGAAATAATTTGGTACCAATGGCACTGTTCAGCATGAGTCGGCTGCCCTTGAGGACAAGAAACGGGTTTCATTTGTCACGAATACAACATTGCTGGCAGAACTTTACCGCTGTTTCACTTTGGTAGCTGCTTTTACAATTAGAAAATTGACAAAGTTCTGGAGTAGAAAGAGAGATTTACAGAAGATTGCAGATTAGAAACTTAACATAGATAACATAGAACATTACAGCACAGTACAGGCCCTTCGGCCCTCAAGGTTGTGCCGACCTGTCATACCGATCTCAAGCCCATCTAACCTACACTATTCCATGTGCGTCCATATGCTTGTCCAATGACGACTTAAATGTACCTAAAGTTGGCGAATCTACTACTTGTAGTATCACAAGATAGAAAGAGTAGAAAGGTTTAAGAGACTGAAAGTAAATAAGACACCAGGTTCTCGTCATGACCATTCCTTGCTGCTGTTGGGCTTAGTTAGGGAGATTGCAAATGCAGTTCCTCGTATCACTGAAAATGGCTGGAGGCAAAATGTTTTTCCATCCGTTTCAATATATTTAAAAAATTAATAGATGGATTTCAATGCAATTTGATATACACAGCATGATCCAAAGAAGGACTCAAGGTTATGGCGAAGGGCTGGATGTTGTGACCTCTTTAAAAAAAGGATGGAACAGAGGCAAGGCTTTTGTTCAGATGTTATGGCTTACTTTAAGAATGTTGTGGGTTGGCTGAATTGCTGTGGTGGGACTTTGTCATTGCCATCGAAATATGAGCAGAACTTTCAGGTCAGGTTGTTGGATATGCATTAGCCTGGAACCTCCTGATTAAAATGGAAGCTTCTAATATTATTTTTCAGCTTTGTAGTTACAGAGTATTAACGAGACAAGGAAAAGCCTTAAAGAAGAGTTGCATAATTGCAGTGATGTTGAGTTAATATATCATGGCAAGGATCTATGCTCTCATGTCTCCTGATGGTATCCAAGGATGTGCCAAATCTAATTATAGGATATCACTTCTCATTTTTAAATGTGACATTTTTAAAAATTTGTTCACAGGATGTGGGTGTCACTGGCTGGGCCAGTATTTTTAGCCCATCCCTAATTGCCTAGAGAGCAGGTAAGTTTCAATTATGTAGTTGTGGATCTGGAGTCGTACATAGGCTCGATCAGGTAAGGAGGCAGTTTCCTCCCCTAAAGGACATTAGTGAACTAGGGGGGTGGTTATGACAATCATCAATGGTTACGTGATTGCCCTTTGAACAGTTTTTTTTATTTCACCATCTTCTATGGTGGAGTATGAACCCATCCCAGAATGTTACCACTGTACCGCCACCTCCCTTTTAAGTCTGATGCCCACGCCCTGAGATTTGCTTTGCCTTGGCTTTGCCTTCTCTTCTCTGTAAGAGGTGTCTCCAAAATAAACTTTACGTACTGCTCTGTGATCTTTTTCCTGGCACCTGAGGAAAAAAACCCTCAGCAAAGCTGTTCTGATTATGTTTGTGGATCAAAAACAAACCTTTCCTTCTTTCCCTAGCGTATATTTACCACTTCCTATAAGTTTAGCAGATTCAACTACCTCCACTGTTAAACCCTGATGAAGGCTAGATTAGAAACAAAAACAGAAATTGCTGGAAAAGCTCATCAAGTCTGGCAGCATCCGTGGAGAGAAATCAGAGTTAATGTTTCAGGTCGAGTGATCCTTCCTCAGAATTGATGGTAACTAGGAGAATGTCAGTTTATATTGCAGAAGATAGAGACAGTGTTGGAGGGGCCTGGGGTTGGGTGTGGGGGTGGGAGTGGGTAAGGAGTAAACTATAGGTGGGGATAGAGCCCAAAGAGAGATGAGAACAGTTGGACAGACAAAGGAGTGGATAACAGGATGGCTAGCAGGTTGTATAGGTATTAATGGGGCCTGTAAGTGACTAACAATAGGTTGCATGTATTAGCTGACTGTGTTAACAAGAAGTGATGTTTTCAGTTTTTAAAGGCTAGGTTAGTTGTGTCCTTTTGAAAATTAACATTTAAGATCCAGCTGCTTTGGTCAATCATTACCTTTGGGAGGTAAAATTGCACCCTTTTCCATTCCTTTTTCTTTGTCCTTCCCCTCCTTCTGTCTCATGGCTACTTGTTTCCACATTTAAATAAAAATGTTTTCATTTGTCCTTGATTATATATTAGTTTATTACTGGCTGGCTTTTCTTTTAACAATTATTAAGGCAGCCTCAGAATTTACTTACATGATGGGAAAAATACTGAATGCAAACATGAGCAGTTTTTGTTCACATCTTATATTTGTATTAGTTTGTATTTTCACTGAGGTGTGTCCATTAAATGTCACTGTCTACATATAAAACAAGTATGTCAATAAAGAAAGGGTGGAACTATTGGCACAATTTAATGCTATATGTGGTATAAGAGTTCTTGGTTTAATGGTAAATCTAAACAAATAGCTGTGAGTTAATTTGTTTTCATAGATGGTTATGTAGATGTATGTAGTTTCAACATTTTAAATATAATTTTAGTTACAAAATACAAAGCTGATGTGTTGTGTCACTGTAGCCAATGTGAATTTTACTGTACAGCGTCTTGTGGTACGATTCCTGTATGGACGTGTGTGTTATGTATTATTTGTGTATTCACTGCAGGATACATACACTAACCCAATGTGATACCAGTAAGAGATCTTTCATCAGAAAAGGGGGATGGGGAGAGGGTTCTGAAATAAATAGGGAGAGAGGGCGAGGCGATTGAAGATGGACAAGAGAGTTGCAGTGGGAGAGAGATCCCTTGAGGTTTGTCCGGAGGGACGATACCAGTAAGATGAATGTTTGCGTTAGCTCTGTCTTTTGTACTCAGTTAGCTGTCCTGAATTAAACAGCAATAAGTCTTCCTCTGACAAATATTGGAATGGTAAGATAAAATCAGTCAGGATTATTGATGCTCATCCAGTGATTTCTGTTGGAAAGTATACATTGCAGATATCAGATGAAGCAAGGTCATGTTGGCTGTGGGTGCAACGGAAAACATTCCTTGTTCTGCAGTCCCAGTTTCAGGTGGCACAGTGGCTCAGTGGTTAGCACTGCTGCCTTGCAGTGCCAGTGTCCCCGGTTCAATTTCACCCTCAGGAGACTGTGTGGAGTTTGCACATTCTCCCCATATCTGCTTGGGTTTCCTCCTGTAGTTCAAAGATGTGCAGGCTAGGTGGTTTGGCCATGCTAAACTGCCCATTGTGTTCAGAGATGTATAGCTTAAGTGGGATATAGAGGGATGGGAGAGATAATGGGAACTGCAGATGCTGGAGAATCCAAGATAACGAAATGTGAGGCTGGATGAACACAGCAGGCCCAGCAGCATCTCCCAGCAGCAAAAGCTGACGTTTCGGGCCTAGACCCTTCATCAGAGAGGGGGATGGGGTGAGGGTTCTGGAAGGGATGATCCAAGGGTCGGTGTGAACTTGTTGGGCTGAAGGGCCTGTTTCCAAACTGTAGGGTTTCTATGATTCTGCAAATGTTGGTCACCATTAGGACTAGTATGAAGCTAGATTTTCAGAAACATCAGTGAGAACAAAATGCTGACCTTAGTATTGGCCTCAGGAGTAGACCACCTGGCCCTTTGAACCCTCTTCATCATTCATGAAGATGGTTGCTGTCTGAATTCTATTTCCCTGTCTGCCCATAACCCTAACTATCTAACTTGCCCATGAATCGATTCAGTCTCCCACTCTTCATTGTGTTTTGGTGAAGAAATTCCCCAGCATATCATTCAATAAGATTATTCCTCTTTTTGTCTATGTTCTAATTGGCATTGGCCCAATCCATTCACCCATTCATCATTACATAAGTCTGAACATCAGGAAATGTATCTGCCGAACCTCCCCTGAACTGCTTCTAATGCCATTCTATCCTCTTAAAAATAAAAAGACCATTGTCTCACCAAGATACTTTACAGCAACAATAATACATACCTACTCCTGTATTCCACTTCCCTGACATAAACACCAATATTATTCATGAACAAAAAAAGACATTGAGCTAGTGATCCTGGAAATCTGAAACAAAAACAGAAATCACTGGAGGACCTCAGTAGGTCTGGTAGCATCTGTGGACAGAAAGAAGAGTCAACATTTCGAGTACAGAGACCTTTGAGAACAGTTTTGCAGACTGAACATAAAGCAATCGCCCAGTCTGCATTCTGCCTCCCCAGTGTAGAGGAGATTACATTGTGAGCAGCGAATACAGCAGACTAGATTGAGTGAGGTGAAGTAAATCATTGCTTCACCTAGAAGGTGTGTCTAGAGCCTTGAATAATGAGAAAGAAGGAAGTAACTAGGCAGGTCTTACTCCTACAATTGCATAGGAAGGTGTCATAGGGGTGTAAGGAGGCGTTGAAAGTAGATGAGGAGAGGACCAGAGTCTCCCAAAGGGAATGGTTCTTATGGAATGCTGACAAGAGAGGAGAGAGGAACATGTATCTGGTGGTGGTATTATGGCACCATAGAACAGATATGATAGAGTTGGAGGAACTGGGAGAATGGAATAGAATCTTTACAGGAAGCAGGTAACTGTGAGAGTCTTTGGGTTTTTAATGGCTATTTGTGGCTCATCCATCCCTAGGAATGAAAACAGATGTTGAGGACGGGAAGGGAGGAGTCAGAGATGGATGAGGTTAAGGTGAGATTCAGGGTGGATATTGGAAGTGAAATTGATCAATAATAAAATTGATCTTGTTTGGAATTGGCAAAAATGGAGAAGGAAGCAGTACTGATGATGTCAGAGAAAGAGTTGTGGGAAGGAACCTGAACAGTATTGTGACGAGTAACGTTCCATGTACCTGGCAAAGGGATTGGCGTAACCAAGGCCCATGGGGGTTCCCATGGCCACTCACTTAAGAAAGTGAGAGGAATTAAAGGAGAAGTTGTGAAGACGAGCTTAGCCAGGCAGCGGAGGATGGTGGTAGATGGGGGATGAGTGTGCAAAGGGATTGTACGTTCATGGTGAAGCAGAGGCGGCTGGAGCCTACAAACTGAAAATTCTGAGACTGACATGATGTCAGAAGGATTGTGGATGTAAGTAAGAATGAACTGGGTAAGGGGAGAAAAACATATCGAGTAGGGGTAGGAAGAGATGAGTTCCGTAGTGCAGGATCAGGCAGAGCCAATGGGTCTGCCCAGACAGTCCTTTTTTTGTAGATTTTGGGAAGGAGGTACAAATGGGCTGTGTGGGATGGGGAGACTGTGAGCTTGAAGGCTGGAATGAGTAGATCACCAGATAAATATGAGATTAGTGAGCATTGTGGACACAATAGCCTAATGTTCAAATGTTGGGTCATGACCTGTTGTGGACACAATAGCCTGAAATTCATTTGTTATCTTAATCACTTTGCTGTATCTAAAAACAAATGTTTTATGATTCATGTACCAAGGCTTATAGAATCCCTGCAATGTGGAAACAGGCTGTTCAGCCCAACAAGTCCACACTGACCCTTGGAGCATCCCACTGAGACCCATCCCCCTATAACCACCCCCTAATCAACACATCCCTGAACACTACAGGCAATTTAGCATGGCCACTCCACCTAACCTGCACATCTTTGGATTGTGGGAGGAAACTGGAGCACCCAGAGGAAACCCATGCAGACACAGGGAGAATGTGCAAACTCCACACAGACAGTTGCCCGAGGCTGGAATCAAACCCAGGTCCCTGCTGCTTTGAGGCTGCAGTGCTAACCACTGAGCCACCGTGCTGCCCTAGAATTCCTAGAAACCCCTCTACTTCTGAGTTTTGCAATCTCTCTACATTTTGATAGTCTACCATTTTCTTGTTTTGCCAGCAAAATGGACATTTTACCCCATCTGCCAATTTTAGCCATGTTACTCAGGCTATCCTTATACCTTTACAGACACCACACCTTTACAGACACCATCCCTTCTCTTGCCACTTTATTTTCTTACCTATCTTGCTGATATCACCAAATTTAATTATCATATATTTGGTCATTTGTTAAAGTCATCAATATAGATTCTACACATTTGATGCTCTAGTACTGATCCCTACCCCACAATTGCCAGCTTGTCGACTAGAAGAAAAAACCCATTATCCCTATTCTCTGCTTCCTATTAGCTAACAATCATTTTCCCATGCTAATATGATAACCCCCACACCATGTATTCCTCTTTTGTGTATTAACCTATGATGTGGAACTTTTCAAATGCCTTTGCAAATCCAAGCATGTCACATCCACGGGTTCTTTTATTCATCTTAAATGTTACGTAATAAAAAAACTCTAATAAATTAGTTTAATAATTTATTTTTCACAAAAAATGTTGAGCTGCCAGGTAATGATGATTTTCCAAGTATGCTGCAATAATCTGCTAAGTAATAGTTTCTAGCAATCTCCCTGTAACATGTTAAACTAACTGAAATGTAATTTCCTGCTTTCTGTCTCCCTCTCTTCTTGATTAAGAGTTACATCTGCTATTCTCCAATCCACTGGAACTCTTGCAGAATCCATGGGCTTTTGAAAGATTATAACCAATTCATCTACTGTCCCTTGCACTTCTTTTGAGACCCAAGATGCAGGCCATCTTTTACCTGGGACTTGTCACCTTTTATATCTAATAATTTTCCCAGTACCATTCGCCTGATGATGTTTGTTTTTATTTTCTCCCTTTCACTTTCTGATTTTCAAGTGTTTTCTTATGTTTTCTGCGGTGGCATCAAACATATTATACCTCTTCAACACCCCCACCATTTGCTTGTTTTCCATGAACAAATCTCCAAATTCTGTCTCTGTAAAGAAATGACATTAGCTTTAGTTGATTTTTCTCCCCCCATTTAAATTCTTACAGAAACTGACTTTTGTCTTTATGTTACTGGTCAGCTTTCTCTCGTGCTGTACAGTTTCTTCCTTTATTACATTTATAGTAATTCTTTGCTGAATCTCCATCTACTGACCTACCACTAACATTCAGTGGCTTCTTTAAAGTTGCTGTGTCCGTAACTTCTTTTATTTAGACATGGATGATGTATCCTTCTCAATATCTTCTCACTGAGAATCATTTTTGCTTGGAGTTATTAAATATCTCCTTAAAAGTCTACTACTGTATATCTCTCGACTATCCTAACTTTTAATTTAGTTTCCCAGTTTACTTTAGTCAGTTCTGTCTTTAATAGGATAACAGTTATATTATTTCAGTCCTAGAACCAAAGTTTGTTCCCTCCCCACTTAAGCTAACAGCTAAGCTCTAACACATTGTGGTCACTGTCGCTAAGAAGCTCCTTTACCATGAATGTATTGATTACTCTTATCCCATTGACCATTGTTAGTTCTGGAATAGCCTGCTCTTTTTTGGCTCAAGAATGTACTGTTCAAAGAAATTGTCCCAGCTACACTCAAATGAGCTCATTTTCCAGGCAACATTTGTCATTTTGATTCGCTCAAACTATATGTGGATTTGTGCCACCTGTGATTATTACCACATGTGTCTTACCAGCTTCAGTTATTGCTTCCCAAATACTCAGTTCCACAATGTAACTACTTTGGGGGTTTCTATAATCTTCTCCCACAAGTGACCATTTAACTTTCCCATATCTACTTCTACCCAAACTGATCCCACATCTTAGCAATAATGATAATCAATGGCCAATTATGAATGGGAAATGTTAGAAAAAAAAATTGAAATGCTGGAAATACTCTTGAGCCACAAAGCAGCTGTGGAGATGAACAGAGTTCCTGTTTCAGATCAGTGTCTCTGTATCGGATATCATAAGGGCCATAGCTCTCCATTTTTTAGTACGGATGCTGCTTGACACAATATATTACCAATATCTTCAGTTTTCATTTCAGATTTCCAGCATTTCAGTTCTGAAAGATTATATTTGAATCCCTAACAGACAGTTTCTTAGTTGTTAGGTTTAAGTATCTGCTGAACTGGTATCATGCTCTATTATTTGATTTTTATGTATAATTAACTTTTAAATAAATTTGACAGTTGAAGCCTGTCTGCATTGGGTTACCATTGTGTTATTTTTCTACTTTTTGGTAGAGTTAGGAAGAAACTATGATAAACATCACACAATCTCCAAGGCAATATAACTAGCAAATTGAGATAAATTGTGCATGTAGGCTATGTCACTACATGCACTACAAGTTTGAGAGAGTTGGAATCTGATCATAGAAAAATCTATTGGCTCTATTTTTCTCTGTCTGGAGGTGGCAAGTAGGTTAAAAAAAATTGATAGATTGATCCTAATGAGACACTTAGACCTTTCTTGCTATCTCACTAATTAAGTTCTGGCTGAGAAGTCCATGGGTAGCTTTCTTGACCTGCTGCCAATTGATGCCCTGAAGTGGTCAGTTCATGGCCATTGATGACCTCACTTCACTGCCTTCCTAACGTCCTGGCTTCTCAGCAGGGTGGGAATGGTGGCTAGTTTCCGAAAACCAGGGCGAACAGTTTGCATGGTTAGTTGGATGGGGACCTTCAATTTCCTCAATGTAGGGGTAATCAGAGGACTGGATTGAGAGGGCAGGGGAAGCCAGGTCTCTGAAAGCAAACCCCCTACGTCATCCTTGCATCCACCCTCCCTATTCCTGTGAATCCCAGCTTGAAGAAGTGCATTAAAATGAGTTACTTTCTTGCTGCTGTATCCCCTGAGATGCAGCCCTTTCCAGCAGTTTTAGGACTCAGAAACCTGTGGTGTCCTGAGTCACCTGAAGCTGCGAGGCAATGTTGAGACCTGCAACATGCTGATAGACTCACCTTTCTGCTCTAAAAGAGCCATTTAATGCTTGATAGGTTGAATTTTCCAGCAATTGGAGAGTCTCTGTTACCACTCAGTATATCTACAACACACTGTTTTTAAAAAACAGGAAATCATGCCTTATCCATTTTTGAATCCGACTTTTATTGCAAATGTGAAACATAACTGTTGGAGGATATTCCTGTACAAAGTAACACTTGGGAGTTACTTCGCAATTTAATTGTTTCATGCCGTGAGTATGAATGGTATGAGAATACAGGCCATGCTTAGAAATTTGATGAATGTTATTATAAATGTTTCATTTTAAAACAAAGTGTCATCCCTGATGTTTAGAAAACAAAATTTTTACAAAATGTAGTTTAGGTATTTCCTTTACTAATGACTGTAAGCAATAGACATTGTCAGAATGTCTGTTTCAACTGTTGGTAAACACATCACAGTGATTTTGTAGGAATGTTTATACTTGTGAACAGAGAATTTGCAAAAAAAACGTTGATTGCGACTTGAGCAGTGGATCAGGTCTTGCAAAAGCAGACACAATATGGCCAAGTTTCAAACCATGCTACAAGGTAATTATTTGTGATTGTCTCTTCAAGCTGTGTAGCCATGCTTCAGCCTGAACACCCCAGGAAGATTATATACACTTCACCCCTTTACATTACTTGAACATATTTCTTACACAGTCCAAAAGAGTCATTTAGGCCAAGGATGGCCAGCCCATTATAAAGAAAAGCCTGTTGTTTATCCTCTCTTTGTATAGGAGGATAACCGACCTAGCTATTGTTATGTACTTTGAACTTAGTATTGGCAAGAATTTCAATCTGGCTTAGTTTTAGCTGGTGTTTTCATGGCCTACTTTTGAAGACATTGAGGACCAGGCATATGATTGGAAGAATCTCTTGCTGTTAGATGAAACACAATTGTTGCAGTCCTAGGCTGTGATGCTATTTAGTATTTGTTTGGAGTGATCACCATACAGACAAAAATTAAAATTGTGTCACTCAAACCTGGTTTTGCAGACTGCCATTTCCAGGAACCAGAACGGTGTTGCCCTACAAGGGCTGCTGAAATAAAAATAAAGTACTGTCAGTCGCCCCATAGCGCACTTGTAGCCCATTGATCAATTGCAGTCACATTGTTCGGTAAGTTTAGATGTGTGTCCTTCCAAAACTGGTTGCAACATCTAACTTGCTTGTCAACTGATTAGGAATGGATGCCCTCTGCTGCCTGTCAGTGATAGAAATTTAACTCTATGTATGCTATGGCTGGGGTGGCACAGTGGTTAGCACTGCGACCTCACAGCACCAGGGATTTGGGTTCAGTCCCAGCCTTGGGCAACTGTCTGTGTGGAGTTTGCATGTTGTCTGTGTGGGTTTCCTCTGGGTGCTCTAGCTTTCTCCCACAGTCCAAAGATGCGTAGGTAAAGTGGATTGGTTGTGCTAAATTGCCCGTAGTGTCTAGCGAGCGATAGTGTAGTGGGTGGGCCTGGCTGGAATGCTCTTCAGAGGGTTGGTGTGGACTTGATGGGCTGAAATGCCTGCTTCCATACTGTAGGGATTCTACAAATAGCTTGAAGAATCCAATTAATAGTTAGCATAGACAACAAGAGATTTTAAACAGAACAAATGAACAAGGATTTACTGTTTGCATAATAGCACCACAGCTAGTAACTGGAAGTTTCAGCTATAGTAAAATTAAACATTAGTTCTAAAATCAATAGTTTGAGATTTGTCATCAGTTAGAGAAATCTGTAATTGAAAACAGCACCCTTACTTAGAATCTCAAATGTTAACATATTAATCTTTATCTATAGTGTACTGTTTAAAAAAAATTAACTGCTTTCTGTGCAGATTAAAAGCTGTGGGGTTTTTTTGTGTACTTAGATGTAGACATCTCTTTAAGGCCAGCATTTATTTGCTGATCCCACATTATCGTTGAGAAGGTGGTTGTGAACTGTCACCTTGAACCACAGCAGTCACCATGATGTAAGTACTTCCACAACACTGTGAAGAAGGGGCGTCCAAGATTTTGACTCTGTGACAGCGATATAGTTCCAGGGCAGGATAGTGAGTGGCTTGTTAGGAAGCTTGCAGGTAGCAATGTTCCCATGCATTTCTGGCCATTGTGCTTCTTTGATCAAAGACACACTGCTTGATCGACACACTGAAATTTGGGTAGGGGAGGAGGCAGTCAGCTGAGAACATTTACCCTCACCCTTGGTGCAGGCTGCCCTGCTCACACGATTGGCCAGTGGCCTCCGATGGGCACGACTATCCCCTGGGTCTTGATTCCAGGGGAAAACCCATTGGTGACATTCTCAGTGCTGAATTGGCTATCCAAAATAGGGCAGTGCCGGTCTCCCACTAGCTCCCCAGATGGCAGGTAAGACCCCTGATGCCTCAACAAGATTCTGCCTATTAATTCTGATTTTCTGCACACACGCTGCCTGAGCTGCTATGTATTTCCAATGATTTTTTTAAAAAATCACCATTTAAGTCCATGTTGGATGAGGTTGTAATGAGTGACACCATCACAATGCAAAACTGTGAATTGATGAGCAGGTATGTGCACTACTTGACAGCACTGCCAGCAACACAACTTTGCTGACAATGGAGATTGATGGGATAGTCATGGATTGGGTTAGATTTATCTGCTTTGTGTACATAGGACAATTTTTCAGATCATCAGGTAGTTGCCAGTGTAACAGCTGTACTAGAGCCTATTAATGGTTGATTCTTAAGCAAATCTTCAGCACTGCAGCTGGGATGTTGTCAGAGTCTGTTTCCTTTGTTGTATTCAATGCACTTTATTTCAAATATTGTGTACACAAAGATTGCACATCTTCCTGTACTTCTTATCATATGTAGTTTCAGCAATAAAGTGCAGGCATGCCTTATTTGGTATGGGTGTTGCCCTGCTGGTTGGCCGTGTAATGAGATTTGTAAAGCTCTTCAGGTCTAACCAGATACTTTCTCATCTCCAGGTATTTTTCACCCAAAGGTTACATGGAAGTGGAATAGCCTAATGCAAAAACTAAATTCTATTATGTCAATTTTAATCTCAAGAATTTAAGAAACTTTTTCAAACGGTTTATTGTTTTTCCTTTGTCAGCTTGTGTTTATAATTGTTTAATTATTTCAAAAGTAGAGTTAATGCAGATAGAATGTTACATAATTGTACTGAGTTAATGGTATCCTATGGCCTGTATAAATTAGTTAAAACATTGTCTTAATGTTGTCTTAAAAATTTTAATGGCTAAAGGATACATCACTGTGCCTGCTGGAGCTGTGGCGTCATTACTGTCAGTGTTATGGAGAGCAATTTTGTCACTAAATGTAATCAGCAAGATTTAGAAAAGGAAGGTGTGTATGCTTCTTAACTCCTGAAAGCAGAGTCAGTTTGAACAATCAGCAGTGAGTTTTTTTGTGGATTTAAACAAAGAGGATTATTTATTCGTGCACTTACACACTGAAAATCTGATAAAACACCACTCATTCACCTCTCATACCGATGCACTCGAGGAAAAGTACAATTAAAGTGCGCAGTACACTTTCAAAAGTTACAAACAAAGGAATACTGGGGAGAAAGCAGAAATTGCAGGCCTAGTGAAGGAGGCATCTTCCGTCTTGCAGGATAGTCTGTGTGTTTGTATTTTAAGTCATGTGCGGCTTGAGGTCGGAGGAGGGGATGGGTGAAAGGAAGAACAGGTTAGGGAGGCGGGAACGAGCTGGAGTGGTTTTGGGATGCAGTGGGGGGAGGGGAAGAAGCTTATGAAGTCCACATTGATACCATTGGGCTGCAGGGTTCCCAAGCGGAATGTGAGTTGCTGTTCCTGCAACCTTCAGGTGGCATTGTGGCACTGCAGGAGGCCCAGGATGGACATGTCGTCTGTGGAATGGGAGGGAGAGTTGAAATGGTTCGCGACTGGGAGGTGCAGTTGTTTAGTGCGACCCAAGCGTAGGTGTTCTGCAAAGCAATCCCCAAGCCTCCATTTGGTTTCCCCAGTGTAGAGGAGACGACAATGGGAACAGCGGATGCAGTATACCACATTAGCAGATGGGCAGGTGAACATCTGCTTGATGTGGAAAGTCTTCTTGAGGCCTGGAATGGGGGTGAGGGTGGAGGTGTGGGGGCAGGTGTAGCATTTCCTGCGGTTGCAAGGGAAAAGTGTTGGGTGCAGTGGGGCTGGAGGGGAATGTGGAGCAGATGCGGGGGTGACGAAGAGAGTCGTCCCTCCAGAAAGCAGATAAGGGTAGGGGAGGGAAAAATGTCTTTGGTGGGGTTGGATTGCAGATGGCAGAAGTGTTGGAGGATGATGTATTGGATCCGGATGTTGGTGGGGTGGTACGTGAGGTCAAGGGGGATTCTGTTTTGGTTTTTATTATGGGGAGGGGGTGTGAGGGATGAGTTACTGGAAATATGGGAGACACGGTCGAGGGCGTTCTTGACCACTGAGTGGGGGATGTTGCGGTCTTTGAAAAACGAGGACATCTGAGATGTGCGGGCGTGGAATGCCTCACCGTGGGAGCAGACGCAGCAGAGGCCAAGGAATTGGGAATAGGGGATGGCATTTTTGCAGGAAGGTGGGTGGGAGGAGGTGTATTCTAGGTAGCTGTGGGAGTCGGTGGGCTCGAAATGGATATTGGTTTCTAGGTTGTTGCCAGAGATGGACACAGAGAGGTCCAGGAAAGAGAGAGAGGTGTTAGAGATGGTCCAGATGAACTTAAGGTTGGGGGGCAAGCTGCTGGTGAAGTGCATGAACTGTTCGATCACCTCGTGGTAGCACGAGGCAGCGCCGATACAATCATCAATGTAACGGAGGAAGAGGTGGGGTTTAGGGCCAGTGTAGGTACGGAAGAGGAATTGTTCCACGTAACCTACAAAGAGGCAGGCATAGCTTCGGCCCATGCAGGTACCCATGGCCACCCCCTTTGTCTGTAGGACGTGGGAGGAATTGAAAGAGAAGTTGTTGAGGGTGACGACGAGTTCAGCTAAGTGGATGAGGGTGTCATTGGAGAGGGACTGGTTGGGCCTGTGGGACAGGAAGAAACAGAGGGCCTTTAGGCCATCAATGTGGGGCATGCAGGTGTATAGGGACTGGTAAAATGAGGTGTTGGGGACTGGGGTATTGGAAGTTCTGGAGGATGTGTAGGGCATGGGTGGTGTCACAGACATAAGTCGGGAGTTCCTGGACCAAGGGGGAGAAAATGGATTTCAGACAGGTGGAGATGAGTTTGGTGGGGCAGGAGAAGGCGGAGACAATGGGTCGACCAGGGCAGGTGGGTTTGTGGATTTTGGGAAGGAGATAGAAGCGGGCAGTGCGGGGTTGGGGAACGATGAGGTCAGAGGCTGTGGGTGGGAGATCACCTGAAGTGATGAGGTTGTGGATGATTTGGGAGATGATGTTTTGGCATTTGTGGGGTGGGGTCATGATCAAGGAGGCGGTAGGAGGAGGTGTTGGAGAGTTGGCACCAGGCCTCGGCGATGAAGAGGTCAGTGTGCCATACTACAACTGCGCCTCCCTTGTCCGCGGGTTTTATGGCAAGGTTGGGTTGGAGCCCTTTCAGTGTTTCTGGCTTTTAGACCCAGATGTTACTGCCTTTGCTGCTGCTGCTTTTTGCAGTGTTGCTTGTGGACTGACTGCGTACCTTCCCCTAATTGGATGAAACAAGTTTATTGTTATGATCAGTTTTGGCCCAGTAAATACTTCCTGTTGTCTACCTAGAATTATGTCAAGTTCAAAACCATTACTGTGCAGTGAGAGGTAGATAGTGACCATTCATGTCTGCTTACTATTTAACCAGTTCCACTATAGCTTTCTTGTTAAGTTTTCAACATAGAGACAGTGAAATTCGGAGTCCATAGATTTTGAGTTTTGGGTAAGTCCACAAGCAAAAGATGTGAATTTCAAAACTGATTTTGTCTTATGCCCAATCATGGCCATTCGGTTAGGAATTTTCCAAAGAGTGGAAATGCTTCTGAGTCCATATATAAATTTTGCATTGATTGTATGGGCCACCTGACCCTCAGCAGCTGCTCAAACATCCTTTTAATGACTATTTTTAAAAGCAAAGCAGTTTCCAGAAAACTCATTCAATGTTTATAAAATGCTGTCATGTCTCTGTCAGTCAGCAATAATGGGTATAGTCGTGTTTTGTTCTGTTCCAGTCGCTGGTAGGGAAAATTTCCTTTGATTCTACACATGTTATGTGTTTTATTCACATGCGTTTTTCTGATCCAGCAACCCTTCAATTGGTGGTTCCGAAATGGACACAGATGCAAATCTTGCAAAATGGACAGTTTCTTTTTTATGTTTGTATAGTCCCAGTTCCATTACACACCACGGGCTGAATTAAAGCAAATGATGCTTACCTGATGTTGGGCTGAGTACCAATTTTATATGTTTTCACTCGCTCCAATATATAATTGTTCATTTTAAAATTGGTGCCAGCTCATCAGTACATATATATCCATATATATCTAGTGAAAAAAGATTAATCTTTCATGCACAACTTTCCAATATTGTCTGAATCTCTTTTTACCTTGTCTTCCTTACCAGCCAGACATCGTTGTCATTGACATCATGATATGTAAATGTCCAAGCAATCGATTAAACAAACATACATTCTACTTGCCAAGTTCTATTAGAAAGGGCATGAGTTATCCCACTATGTACATGCTTCTTACTCCATATGAGAACGCGGGTGTAAGTCAGAGGTGTGTGTTGCAGTTTTATTAGAACTCAGCTGAGTAAAATTGTAAGTTACTGAGTCACAGCACCGTTGACTTTGGACAGTGTTTAATGGACATGATGGATGTCTTCCTGCCAGCTGGAAAGGCAGCAAAAATGCAATGTTTTCTCCTTTGGGAAAGCCTGGAGATATAAATATCATTAACAGAGAAGTGAAGTACTCTCCCTAGCTTCACAGACTTGCGGCAAAAGGCTCACCCACAGAGAACTGTGAGCCAATCAGAGACTGGCAGCTTTTCACTACTCAACAGCACCTCTGGCAAGAATGTGGTTGCTGCCAGCACTGAACCTATGCAGGGCTCAGGATCACTAAACTGCCTATCAAATGGATACCGAAAGAACTGCGGATGCTGTAAGTCAGAAACAAGAACAGAAATAGCTAGAAAAACTCAGCAGGTCTGACAGCATGTGTGGAAAGAAATCAGAGTTAACGTCCCTGGTCGAGTGACCCTTCCTCAGAAGTGACGGAAGCTAGGAAAATGTCAGTTTACCTGCAGAAGGGTGTGTGTGTGTTTGTGTGGGGCGTGGGTGCGTGGGTGGAGTGGGTAAGGAGTAAACAATAGGTGGGTTTAGAGCCCAAAGAGAGAGAAGAGCAGTTGGAGTAGGTAATAATCTGGCGAGGAGGGTGAATAGCTATTAATGGGGACTGTTAGAAGCTAACAATGGGTTGTGTGTAATAGCACATTAAGTGATAACAAGGCCTGGTGTATGGGGATTCGGGTAAGGACATTGGAAAATGAGGTGCTGTTCTTCCAGCTTCTGCTGAGCTTCACTGGAACACTGCAGCAAACCTGAGACAGAGATGTTGGCCAGAGAATAGCGTTGTTTGTTGAAGTGGCAGGCAACTAGAAGTTCAGAGATAGTGAAGAAGGGTCCAGACCCGACACGTCAGCTTTCCTGCTTGGCCTGCTGCGGTCTTCCAGCTCTACGCCTTGTTAACTGGAAGTTCAGGGTCTTTTTAGTGAATAGATTGCATGTGTTCTGTGAAGCAGTCACCCAATCTATTCCTCATCTCCCCAGTGTAGAGAAGACTACATTGTGAACAATGAATGCAGTATACTAGGCTGTGTGAAGTGCAGCTTCGCCTGGATGGTGTCTTTGGCCCCATGGATAATGAGGAGGGAGGAAGTGACTTTAAAGTGGAATTATTTAAAAAGGAATAACTTAAGTTGGGGATTTACTGTTTATACCCTGTTGAGTTCACTTCATAATCTTGAATGTTTCAATTAAATCACATATGTTTTCCCAAATTTAAAAAATAATAAACCCAATTTATTCAGCATCTTGTCATAGGATGACCTTCTCATCTCAGGAATCAATCTATTTCAACTTTGCTACAGCGCCTCAAATGCAGTATATCCCTGCTTAAGTAGAACAAAATTGCACACAGCACTCCAAATGTGTGTGCACTGTAGCAAGACTTACTTATTCTTAAGGCTTATTTATTCTTACCAGCAATTGTTTTGCAATAAAGATCAATGTGGCGTTTGTTTTCCTAATTGTTTGCTCTACCCGAGTGCTAATTTGTGTTCATTTTAGTTCACCGGACATGAATATTTTAAATCTCTGGAGACCATTCCAGAATCTAGGGAATTTTGGAAAATCATAGCCACCATCTTTGCAGCTACCAAATCCTTTAGATCTTTTGAATTTTACAAGTTAAATCTTAGCCACCTTTCTCATATCTGTGGAATTGGCTTTGATTATTATTATTTAAAATTCTTGTTTGTGACTGGACTATCAGAATCAATAGTATTATTTCCAGTGAATCTTTTGCTAACTGCTAATTAGCCTTGCTGCATTTCACAGCACAAAATCTAAAATAGATTTAACTCTAGTTGTTGCAGATGTTGTCACAGAAGCATTCTGCAATTTCTAAATCTCCTTCATGCATTAGGTATCAAGGCCTGTTTTCAAAACCAATCACTATCCAGCATCATTGTGAAGACCAAGGATAAAGTCTGCTTCATTTTTCTTCTATGAACTGTTATCTTTGACTTGTTTATCCTGCCCCCACTAATGTTCAACAATAAAGATGAGAAATACATATATCTCTTTCCTGTTGAGATTAGGGCAATCCATTTCACTTCTTTTGCTGCCACCTGTACTTCCCTTTGAAAACCAATTTCCTCATTCCCTGCTTCTGTACTTCTGTGCCATTGAGTTTGTGTGTATCCCACCTGGCTTGGCTTGTTCATGGCTGCTTATCACTCTTGAAGTGTAGTCACTGTCAGTCAACCCAACAACCATATCTGCTCCCAACAAAGGCCCTGAAGCAGCACTGAAATGAAACAGCTATTTGAGGGATAGATGTTTGCCAGAGTTCCCCTGCTGTTGTTTGAATTGCTTCAGATCTTCCAGCTCACCTGAGAAGGCAAATATTTCATTCAACTTCTTCAAATTCTAAGGTGCTCACAAAGTTGTAGTCTACTTTATTTTGTAGATAGCATTCAATTTGTCAAATAAAGCATAAGAAACATTTTTTTTTCAGTAACTTTAAAAGGTTTGTATTGCTAACGCTTGATAATCCGTATAAAACAAATAGTTTTGGGAAACAGTGACTCACCTGACAAAGACTTATGTACAAAATATGTAAATTGAGAACTAAGTGTCACTTTCTTAGGGGATCTAATGAGCCAGAAACGTTAAAAATAATGAGTAACAAACTTAGTAAATTTACTTACATGCAAACATTTGCGGGATTCACTGTTTTATTCAGGAAAAAAGCAATGCATGAATTTTAATTTGATGCAAACTTGTTATTTATACTTAGTTTGTACTACTCTCTGTATGACCACAATATTAACTAACCAGGAGGCAAATGAAACAATATGTATCAACATCATGTCAAATGAAACAGTGATTGCCCTGCAAAATAAGTCATCAATTTACAATATCAGTATTTTAATTAGGCACTAGATACTGTAAATAGAAATTTTTCTTTCTAAAGATGCTGCGGCTGGTGCTGTAGAGGAAGGGATTTCAAACCTCGCACGGTGTGGCTTGGACACCCAGAGAAACGAGATCATAAATACCCACGAAATGTTATCAATAATCAAAAATACAACTTCTTCACCTTTCTCCCTGGGGTATGTGTTTGATGAATCTTATTTATTGAATGAAGAGTGAATTATAATCTTTGAAACCATTCAAAGTCCCCCATAAAGAAGTGTGTATTCTATTTGAGTATAACTTGTTTGAATGTATTTCTTTTGGATTGTGCAAATATGTATGTACGAGTTTGTGCCTATATATTGGTTAATAATTTTGAGTGTTTCTGGTAACTCCCATGTAGCAGGCAATTCAACTCTTCCAGTAGCTACTTTGCTTAACTGAGCCTACTCAGATTTCCTTCAAGCCCTATTACACCATCTAAAGAAAATTGCCAAGTGGCCTGCTTCTGAATACATGACATTCAACAAAGAACAAAGAAACCTACAGCACATGAACAGGCCCTTTGGCCCTCCAAGCCTGTGCCGATCAAGATCCTCTGTCTAATAGTCATCTATTTTCTAACGGTCTGTGTCCATTTGCTCCCTGCCCATCCATGTACCTGTCCAAATATATCTTAAAAGGCGCTAACATGTCTGCGTCTACCACCTCCGCTGGCAACGCGTTCCAGGTGCCCACCACCCTCTGTGTAAAGAACTTTCCACACATATCTCCCTTAAACTTCCCTCCTCTCACTTTGAACTCATGACCCCTAATAATTGAGTCCCCGACTCTGGGGGAAAAAGCTTTTTGCTATCCACCCTGTCTATACCCCTCATAATTTTGTAGACCTCAATCATGTCCCCCCTCAATCTCTGTCTTTCTAATGAAAATAATCCTAATCTATTCAACCTCTCTTCATAGCTAGCACTCTCCATACCAGGCGACATCCTGGTGAACCTCCTCTGCACCCTCTCCAAAGCATCCACATCCTTTTGGTAATGTGGTGACCAGAACTGTACACAGTACTCCAAATGTGGCCAAACCAAAGTCCTATACAACTGCAACATGACCTGCCAACTCTTGTACTCAATAACCCGCCCAATGAAGGAAAGCATGCCATATGCCTTCTTGACCACCCTATTGACCTGAGTTGTCACCTTCAGGGAACAATGGACCTGAACACCCAGATCTCTCTGTTCATCAATTTTCCCTTGGACTTTTCCATTTTCTGTATAGTTCGCCCTTGAATTTGATCTTCCAAAACGCATCACCTCGCATTTTCCCGGATTGAACTCCATCTGCCATTTATCTGCCCAACTCTCCAGTCTATCTATATTCTGCTGTAATTTCTGACAGTCCCCTTCACTATCAGCTACTCCACCAATCTCCGTGTCATCTGCAAACTTGCTGATCAGACCACCTACACCTTCCTCCAGATCGTTTACATACATCACAAACAACAGTGGTCCCAGCACAGATCCCTGTGGAACACCACTGGTTACAGGTCTCCAATTTGAGAAACTCCCTTCTACTACTACCCTCTGTCTCCTGTTGCCCAGCCAGTTTTTTATCCATCAAGCTAGCACACCCTGGACCCCATGTGACTTCACTTTCTCCATCAGCCTGCCATAGTTGGTTACTAAGGTGTGAATAAAAGGACATTTGATTAAGTTGAATTTTTCCCTCACTTTGCTTTACGTACTCAGAAGAGTAAATGTATTAAAATTAAAATTAAGATCGAATGTTTCTAGTGAAAATCTTCTACGTGTCATGAGTTTGTAGTGCAATATGTTGGAGCCCAATGCTTGGTAGTTTTATTTTCTTCCTTGTCAGATAGCAGCTGTTACCTTAATGGACCCTCAAAGTTACCTGAAAGTGCTAAAATCATTTGTACTCAAACATAGGTTGTTATTTTCAGCGGGACTTTCCGTCGGTCAGTATTTTAGCTGAAGGCTTCCAAGGGTCAAATGAGGCTGTTGTAAGGACTTGACAGCAGACTTTGATGCCTTGTGCAGTTTTTCACAGGTCTTTTGCTGTATTCACCTCTGAGATTATTGAGACAGAAGCTCGAAATCTTTTAGTTATATAATGAGCATTCACCAGGTATTGCCTGTTTTGATTATAACGGTGGAATATCTGTTAGCTTATATTAGGGCAGATCTTTTAATTTCTATTAAATTGTTTCACCTCATGGAAATGGGGCATTGGGATCATTTAGTTTGTGTTGGTGCTCACCATCCAGGTAAGCAAAAGGTCTCAATTTTATTTATCCATTTGTTTCCAAATCCCTTCAATCCTTGCCGGTCATTGTACCCTCCAAATTAATTTTGAATGATATAGGGCCAAGGAAGATTCCACACGTGTCATGACAATGGTGAGAAATATGTGAGAATTATGTGAGATGCTTCCTGATAGCAAGAGCAAAATAGTCTTCATTTTTGAACGAAGTGCTAAACAACAAGCCGAGACTCTTGCCAGTGAGCAGCAGGGGGTCTGTTAACAACACATTAACATTCTCATTATCATGTCACAAAGATTCAGTTTCGCATTCCCCCACCTGCTGGATAGAAACCAGACAGTGATGATTTGTGACAACACACTTCAAGTGGTTGAGAGAGATAATGGGAACTGCAGACGCTGGAGAATTCCAAGATAATAAAATGTGAGGCTGGATGAACACAGCAGGCCAAGCAGCATCTCAGGAGCACAAAAGCTGACGTTTCGGGCCTAGACCCTTCATCAGAGAGGGGGATGGGGAGAGGGAACTGGAATAAATAGGGAGAGAGGGGGAGGCGGACTGAAGACGGAGAGTAAAGAAGATAGGTGGAGAGAGTATAGGTGGGGAGGTAGGGAGAGGATAGGTCAGTCCAGGGAAGACAGACAGGTCAAGGAGGTGGGATGAGGTTAGTAGGTAGATGGGGCTGCGGCTTGGGGTGGGAGGAAGGGATGGGTGAGAGGAAGAACAGGTTAGGGAGGCAGAGACAGGTTGGACTGGTTTTGGGATGCATTGGGTGGAGGGGAAGAGCTGGGCTGGTTGTGTGGTGCAGTGGGGGGAGGAGACGAACTGGGCTGGTTTAGGGATGCAGTTGGGGAAGGGGAGATTTTGAAACTGGTGAAGTCCACATTGATACCATTAGGCTGCAGGGTTCCCAGGCGGAATATGAGTTGCTGTTCCTGCAACCTTTGGGTGGCATCATTGTGGCACTGCAGGAGACACTTCAAGTGGTTACCTGGAGACTGTTGGGTCCTTGTCAGTCACTAACACCTTGCCCGATTGACATTGACCATGTGGATCCAGGAGCAATCTGAGTGAATTAATAATAATGCTCAGAGGACTTGGGTTCAATTCTTGCCATAGAGTCTAAATTCAATTAATAAATCTGGTGACCATGACTACAGTCATCCTTGATGAAAATGAACTGATTCACTAATCTCCTTCAGGGAAAGAAATCTGCCATCCTTGTCCAGTCTGGCTAATATGAAATTTCAACCCTACAGAATGTAGGAATCTGTTAACTACCCACTGAAATGTTTAACACCTACTCAGTTCAAGGGCACTTGGGGATTGGCAATAAATGCTGGTCTTGCCAGTGGTGCCCCACTTCCCATGAAAGAATGGAAAGAGCCCTATGCAGCCATGCTTAAACCATGGGCTAGAATAAACAAAAATTCCAAGGGAGGAGAGAATCACAGTATAAGAAGAGAAAATCTTTAAACTGAACATAAAACTCCTAAGCTAATCTGAAGTAGAATTGAAGAACTCGATTAAAGTATGTCAGCTTATTTCCCTGTTATTTGTACACTCTAATTAGATCTATGGCGTTGACTTTTAGGGGCAACGTATGAGTGAGGAAACAGATTGATGGGACGGTAAATTAGGGTGTGGTGCTGTTAGCTATATGCTATTTGCTGGCCTGCTTGCTCTCACTATGTATTTGAATATGGTGAGAGAGGCGTGCACTCAGTGTGTGGCCTGGCAACTTTAACCGTGCAGGCTGCTTGTCAGTGAATGGAAGGGCTGCCTCCTTTTTGAGCCCCCCGTGCAATTGGAATGCCTCAGCCCCACAGTTCTGCTTCCCATACCCCTCCTCCCTCCTCACATCCCTGCACCCTACCCAACATTTCCCTGTCAAACTGGCCCTGGTGACATCACTGACTTTCCTGGGTTTCTTCACAAAAGTTGTCAAATATTGGAAAAAAAATACTGTATACTATTGTATACTAATGAAACCAATAAATGCTTCTGTACAGTATCAAAGTCATTTTCAGTGATTTTAAAAACAGGTTATTCGAGTGGTGAACCCGACAATTGTTTTCAAGTCCATGAAATAAACCATATCAGTTCACCACACTTAAATACTTGAGTGCAATTCTATTATGCAAGGAAAGGAAAGTAATTATGTTTTATTACACTGCCTCTTTACGTTTGTTCTCAGAAAGCTTTGTGATTATATAAAAATCTTAGGGAACCAAGTTGAATTATGAAGAGAGCAAACTATTTAAATTACAGCTTGATTCCAATTTACCATGTATCCAAAACAGAATACTCCACATCAAATAGTACTATCAACTCCATCCTTGCAGACAATGTACAGTTTCAATACTTTTTCTATGTGTGTTATTGAACTATCATTTTTGGGAATGAGGCCTTAGGAAGTTGTGAATAATTGATTGAACACATTACATTAAAACAGCATTGTATATTTTGTTGTTTTGCACTTATACTAAGTATGGTTGTTTCATTTAGAACTTAATGCGTTTTTTTTTCTTTCTCTTGTTCAGGTACTTTTTAACCAGTTTAAGTATTTCTTTAATCTTTACTTCCTGCTGTTGGCGTGTTCCCAGTTTGTACCAGATTTGCGACTTGGCGCCCTGTATACATATTGGGCTCCTTTGGTAAGTCTACCATTCATCTTCTGACATTGTCCCGTTATTTAAAAGGCTTTGAAAAGAAAAATGTTTGAGGCAAAAATAACAAGGTGTAGAGCTGGATGAACACAGCAGGCCAAGCAGCATTAAGGAGCAGGAAAGCTGACGTTTTGGGCCCCTGACCCTTCGTCAGAAATGGCGGAGGGGAAGGGGATTCTGAAATAAACAGGGAGGGGGGGAAGGCAGATAGATGATGGATAAAGGAGAAGATAAGCGGAGAGGAGACAGACAGGTCAAAGAGGCGGGGTTAGAGCCAGTAAAGGTGAGTATAGGTGGGGAGGTAGGGAGGGGATAGGCCAGTCAGAGAGGACAGACAGGTTAAGGAGGCAGGATGAGGCTAGTAGGTAGGAGATGGGGGTGGGGCTTGAGGTGGGAGGAGGGGATAGGTGGGAGGAAGGACAGGTTAGGGATGTGGGGACAAGCTGGGCTGGTTTTGGGATGCGGTAGTGGGAGGGGAGATTTTGAAGCTTGTGAAGTCCACATTGATACCAGTGGCCGGAGGGTTCCCAAGCAAAATATGAGGCGCTCTTCCTGCAACCATCAGGTGGCATCGTTGTGGCTCTGCAGGAGGCCCAGGATGGACATGTCATCTGAGGAATGGGAGGGGGAGTTGAAATGGTTCGCGACTGGAAGGTGCAGTTGTTTAATGCAAACTGAGTGTAGGTGTTCCGCAAAGTGGTCCCCAACCCTCCGCTTGGTTTCCCCGTTATAGATGAGGCCACAATGGAAACAGCGGATGCAGTATATCACATTAGCAGATGTGCAGGTGAACATCTGCTCGATGTGGAAGGTCTTCTTGGGGCCTGGGATGGGGTTGATGGGGGAGGTGTAGGGGCAGGTGTAGCACTTCCTATGGTTGCAGGGAAAAGTGCTAGATGTGGTGGGGCTGGAGGGGAGTTTGAGCGGACAAGGGAGTCCCAGAGAGAATGGTCTCTCCGGAAAGCAGACAAGGGTGTGGAGTGAAAAATGTCCTTGGTGGAGGGGTCGGATTGCATATGGTGGAAGTTTCAGACGATGATGCATTGGATCCGGAGGTTGGTGGGGTGGTATGTGAGTATGAGGGGGATTCTGGTTTAGTTGTTATTGCAGGGAGGGGGTGTGAGGGATGAGTTGCGGGAAATGCGGGAGAGACGGTTGAGGGCGCTCTCAACCACTGCGGGGGGGACATTGCAGTCCTTGAAAAACGAGGATGCCTGAGATGTATGGGAGTGGAATGCCTCATCCTGGGGGCAGATTCAGCAGAGGCAAAGGAATTAAGAATCGGGAATTAAGAATAGTTTCCTGCCTTTTTGCAGGAAGGTGGGTGGGTGGAGGTGTATTCTAGGTAGCTGTGGGAGTCGGAGGGCTTGAAAGGGATATCAGTTTCCAGGTGGTTGCCAGAGACTGAAACAGAGAGGTCCAGGAAGGAGAGAGAGGTATTAGAGATGGTCCAGGTGAACTTAAGGTGGGGTGGAAGCTGTTGGTGAAGTGGATGAACTGTTCGAGCTCCTCATTGGAGCATGAGGCGGCGCCAATACAGTCATCATAGGTCATTTTAATATTGCAGTTAAATTAACCTAAATTTTATTCAAAGTTTACAAAGAATGGAGTATGTGGTGATTAAAATTAGGACAACACACTACTTGAACTTCATGCTTTACTTGCATCCTGCATTCTTTCGGTGGTATAGCTTGGGATATAATTGATCTTCCAGCCCAGGCAGTCAGCAATGTCCATTGGCAGTGCAAAAATTGGGATATGGTGACGTAATTCAGATTCTGATATTATTTTAATGTTGAGCCACATGATTTACACAAGAAACACATTGTACGCAAGAAGTTGTCCAAGTAAGTATAATGGTTTCCTCGTTGGCAGGAGAGGCAAGAGTGTTTCTTGAAGTCCTACTGGTTTTCACTTCTCCTTCCCGCTTTGGTATTGGGCTCAAACTCAGATCGCACCCACCTACCAATCGCTAATCTTCTGGTGGAGTGTGATTCCATGGATAACCAATGATGGCCTATTGCTGTGCAGTCTTGCCCACCCATCTCATTCTGGCAGTGGTCAAGCAGGAGCTGGCCATGAATATTTTTTAATGAGGCATGGAAGTTTGTGTTTGAGTAATCCTGATCTCTGACTTGCTGCCACATCAGTGAATTCTGGTCAAAAGTTTCAATCTGAGTTGTTCTATTAGAATGCAAAGTATCGTATCAAATTTAACTAATAAATCATATATTTAAATGATGGTCATTGTTGTAACTGCATATGATGCATTTCTCTTAAATACATTTATGTTTGGATCCTTGATCTCAACGGTTAACCCAGTCACTATTAACTGTGCATGAATCCAGATGTAATGATATACATTTACGAGAATATCTAGACTCTGGAGTTTGTCCAGCAAGCATTGTTACTTGTCATTAACTTTATGGAGAAGGGATTTTGCATAATTAGTACTTGAACAAACAATTGTTGAGCCTTTTTCTTCGCACAATTGTGTGGACATGCTTCCTATCAAAGTGTTGCTCAGCAGCTGATAGTTTTAGAATTTCTTTTTACATTTTTCTTAAAACAGGTTTTAATTGCTAGTACTGTATATGCAGCAGATTCCACTTGTGAAGTCATAGTCATAGTATTGTGCAGCATGGAAACAGACCCTTTGGTTCAACTAGTCCACACTGATGTTCCCAATCCAAACTAGCCCCACCTTCCTGTGCTCGGCCCATTTCCCTCCAAACTCTTCCTATTCATGAACTTATCCAAATGCCTTTTAAATGTTGGAACTGTACCTGCATCCACCAGTTCCACTGACAGTTCATTCCACACACAAACTGCGTTTTAAAAAAAAAGTTGCCCTCATGTCCTTTTTAAATCTTTCTGCTCTCACCTTAAAAAATACAGCCTCTTGTTTTGAACTCCCCCTACCCTAGGGAATGACCCTTGCTATTCACCTTATCTATACCCCGCATGATTTTACAAACCTCTGCAAGGTCACCCCTCAAACTCCTATGTACAGTTGTGTTGGTCAGAAGTCCAGTTCTGTTTCTACACAATATAATCACACCTACATTTCTGGAACTTTCTTGAACAGATGTTTGCCACCCTGACGGTCCATAATTAGAATTCTATGATTTCTGTGAATGTGTTAAATACGTCTATGGAATCATTTTGCTTTATTTTTGAAGAACAGACTTCCATAACTTTTACTTAAGGTGGAACTTGTTTATGCAGACAAGGTTTTTGTTTTAAAATCTATTGTGAGGTATGCAGGATAACATGTTATTTGTCTTCCTCCTATTGATATCCAAAGTGCAAGACTTCTGGGATTACTCTAATAGCACTGTAAAATTGTGTCCCAAGTCCTACTGATCCATTTGAAAACCCAAGTATATTTGAGTTAGTTGACTTCTATTGGTTTCCCACAATTGGCCTTTATATACTGAGCTTAAGGAGCAGATAAATTTTGTGGTCTGGCTGTTGATTGCATTTCAGTAACAATGCTAAAAAATGTATGTGTGCATGCATGTGTATGGATATTTGATCAGAGTTTGGTTGTGACACCTTCACAGTTAACTATCCGGCTAATACTGACAGTGATAATGGGACCTACCTACTAACCTCATCCCACCTCCTTGACCTGTCCGTCTTCCCTGGACTGACCTATCCCCTCCCTACCTCCCCACCTATACTCTCCTCTCCACCTATCTTCTTTACTCTCCATCTTCGGTCCGCCTCCCCCTCTCTCCCTATTTATTCCAGTTCCCTCTCCCCATCCCCCTCTCTGATGAAGGGTCGAGGCCCGAAACGTCAGCTTTTGTGCTCCTGAGATGCTGCTTGGCCTGCTGTGTTCATCCAGCCTCACATTTTATTATAATACTGACAGTGTTGGCTCAATTGAATAATGGGCAGATACAATTCGAGTACCAACTTCTATAGAAGTGTTTCCCACCTAACAATGTATTCTGTCTGGGCGACAAGCTGGCTCAGTTGATAGCACTGCTGCCTCACAGGGCCTGGGTTCAATTCCACCCTTTGGTGACTGTTTTTGTGCAATTGCACATTCTCCCTGTGTCTGTGTGGGTTTCCTCCAGCACCTCTAGCTTCTTCCCACAGCCCAGAGCTGTGCACATTAGATGGACTGACAATGTTAAATTGCCCAAGGTGTCCAGGGATGTGCAGGCTGAGTGGATTAGCCGTGGAAAATACAGGGTTACAAGGAATAGGGTGGGGGTGGGGGGAGGAGGTGTTGGATCTTGGTGGCATGCTCTTTGGAGGGACGATGTGGACTTGATGCTCTGAATGGCCTTTGTCTACACTGTAAGCATTCTATGATTCAGTCTGCTCCATCAGGAGAGGGCAGAAAGAAAACTGTTGAAATCAGCACTGCAGTCTGTTAGGTGCTTATCCTTTTACCAAGTGAGATGACTTAATCCAACAGTAAACTGATTCACTGACTAAGGGGCAATTTAAAAATCTTTTTGCTCGAGCAATTCCTGTTCCTGGGAAAGAATATAAATCACTTACTTGGAGTTATGCTGTTTTTCATTTGGTAAATATATGTTTTTTAAAGTCATGAATCAATTTGCTTCCTTTCCATTTTCTTTCCTTTGTATAATTTTGTTAACTTAATCAAGAGAATTGGGATACCAAATATGGAACAGAGCAGAGTTTAAAATCTTTGATAGAACTGCATACCTTTTTAACAATTCTCATTGTCTTTAAACCTGCCCAAAAGAACAGGTAGTTAAAGTAACACAGCCAGCTCCAGTGTCAACTGGTAAATGTTGATTTTGCCACCTGGCAACAGGTTACTCATGCATTTGTGCACGAATTAGTTCAGTTGATGGGGTGAATAGCTTATTTTCTTAGAGGAAAATATGAAATCTTTTTAAAAAAAGGAACCAGAATCCTCCAGAAAATTGAACTCAAATGTAGAGAGAAAAAAAAACATTTCAAGGGAAAAGATGATTTAGAAGCAAATGCCTGCAATTTGGAAGAAATCTCATTGCACAGCTATGAATACATAATTTAAAGAGGTTTCAGGAAGTGCAGTGATGTTATTTTAAATAGAATCAATAATTTACTATTAATTGCTTCTAGGTTATTCATGTGGAAGCTGTCATCATTCATCAGTTTCCATCAAGAGATTAAAACGTAGGGGGACAGGGATGCAATATGCTCAAAGGTGGACATATTGAAATGATGAGGCATTTCCTTATTTCCTACCTGTTGCACTATAGCATCACTGGTTATTTAACAAGCATGTTGCTCCTCCATGATCAACATAACTTTAAATTCCAGAGAGAGAATTTAAATGGCCACTGTACCTACTAACACTTACAACACACTTCAACATTTTTCAAGTATATTTTATAATGACATAAGGGTACAGTGCCCTCTCTAGGTTACTTCCCCAGCTAAACTTTAAGAACCTGCCATGACTGTGCTAATAGCCCTGGTGTTGGAAAATTACCCGAGTCCGGCGTCAGCTTACTTGAATGGGCAGGTGATCTGCTGAAGATATATCCTACTTTGTATGAGCAGAGAATCTGAAGTGTAATTATGTATTTTTCCATGCACTGTAATGTCTGGAAGTGAGTAATAGTGGTCACAGAACACCTAATGTGATGTTATATAACTTTTTATTTAAAACTGTTTAATTCTTCCTGTGCTATTATAGCAAAAGTTCTGACAGAGAGGCAGTCTGGTGGGGAAAGGTAAACCGACTAATGTGCAACTTCTGTAGAATTAATTGTTTTTTGCGTAGCTATGGTGGTCTTCCTAAACCAGACAACTAATCCTTTCATTGTTTGAAAATGGTTTGTAATTCCTCTCTGCTTCTGTTCAATTCTAGTGGCACTTACTGCTGTTCTTCAGCCAAGAGGAGAAATAGCCAATCCCACTAATAGTCTTGCGGCTTTCTGCAGCTGCCTGATGAATGAGAGATGGACCAGACTGGTACTTTATTTGTCTCTGTCCCCGAGACTGTGTTCCAGCCAACAACTGAGAATTGGCAGAACATAATCAGTCAGATTTGGAGTTGAGTTCAGATAGTTTTGGCTGGGATTGAAATTTGTCTCTGCCATTCTGGAATGGAATTTAATATTCCAGTCAAGGCCCACTTCGGGACAAATTGATTCCAATCAGACACAGAACCACAATTTATGCATCAAACACAAGAGTTTAAGTATGCAGCATTCAAGCATCGGTTTCCATTTGCACTAAGAAAAGTATTTATTTTCCTCTCCTGTGGTTAATTGTCATATTTAACCTTAGAGGACTGAGCATAGATGGGTCATGTGGAAAGAGAACCATACAGCCAATCCTGAACCCTTGTCTTCATGCAGTTACCTTTCACAAAAGGAGTACCAGTTGGTGTTATCCATCCATAGTTTAGTGGCATGAAAGCTGGATGTAATGCCTCTGTTGTTGGCGCATACACATACCTCTGGTTTTGAACTCCCCTACCCTGGCCCTTCACCTTGCCTACGCTCCTCATGATTGTATAAACCTCTATAAGGTCACCCTGTAGTCTCTGACATTCTGGAGAAAAATGGTCTCAGCATATTTAGTCTGTCCTTATAGCTCAAAGCTTCTATCTTATCTCATCAACCAAGAAAGATTTTGCAGTCCCTTAATCTCAACATAAACTGCATCTTCAGTGATTCCAAGATTTTCAGCATTCTATTCGATTCAATACAATCAAAGACATTGGCAGAAAATTCATGCTGCGTTTGTTTGACAACCACCCTTGGGCATTACCTATACTGAAACCAATTTTCATTGATATCCCCTTTCACTTTCTCGATGGTTGTGAACATGACTGAGGCACAATCTCATTATCGTCAGTAGCCCTCTAGCACCCTATTCAAGCGACCCATTTTTTGTATGAGTTCAGATGGCGAAAGCTTAAGCAGCTGTGGAAAAGACCACAACTAAATCTGACAGGTCCTGCCCAATTTCCACAATAAACAAGAATGGGAAACTTTGAAGAATGTTTGCACGCTCCCTTGCCTTGGTACTGTGACATTATCGCACATTATAGCATATCAACTATTACTCCAGCTGAAATCATCACACATCAAGAATTAGAATTGGGATCATTTTGTCTGGTGGGATGTTAGGTATCAGTGAATACTAAATATCAGAAGATCTTCAGAGGCACTTTTCAAAGCAGACTTCTGAAAACCTACTTTAAGTACGTGAAATGGAGAGATGAGATAGTTTATTACATCATGCTTGTTCAGGTGCAACCTTTACTGTAGTAATGATAAACCTGCCCTTGAAGTACTACTGTCCTTCCTCCACTATTTAAAGAAAGC
The DNA here is from genome assembly GCF_030684315.1 of Stegostoma tigrinum. Classification (NCBI taxonomy): domain Eukaryota; kingdom Metazoa; phylum Chordata; class Chondrichthyes; order Orectolobiformes; family Stegostomatidae; genus Stegostoma; species Stegostoma tigrinum. Next base: position 41,789,322 of record NC_081372.1, on the reverse strand, counting down.
TGCTAAATCCTACTGTCTAATATCTGAAACAATCACTGCAGTTTATGTTGTATTTTAGTTTGTTAAATACCAGCTCCTGCCATTATGTTTTGTGAGGGTAAAGCATGGAGATAAGATTGTTTGCGTAAATCTATTGACTTTCATCTTATTCTTGGTTTGCAGGGTTTTGTGTTGGCCGTGACAGTCATCCGAGAGGCAGTGGAGGAGATCCGATGTTATGTCCGTGACAAAGAAGTGAACTCCCAGATCTACAGCAAGCTCACAGCAAGAGGTCAGCACCTAAGGCCCTGCTCCTGCTTCTTGTATCCTGTTGCCAGCTGCTAAAACAGTGGGATTCAACTAAATTGAACAACATTTCAAATCAAAGACTCTGTTCTGAAAGAGCATATGTGTTGTTTCTGCACTGCTATACAAGTGATTTGACAGAGCCCCCTCCATTCTTCACTCCTGGAGATTTATAATGCATCTGTCATTTGTGTAGCAAAAGTTGCTTAGTTAAAAAAAATTGGACTGCTGTTAGTTCCAAACTTAGTTTAGGTTCAGTGCTTTAAGTCTCCTTTAATAGAAGATTTTTAAGTAAATGTAAATCTTCTTCACCCTCCTCTCTCAAAAAAAAATACAGTGGTGCGTTATCGATGCCCCCGGCATTAACACTGAATAATATAAAAGCCTATGAATATGGAGATCAAATACATATAAATCAATTAAATGTAAACTAAAACTTGTGAAATATCACCTGTAATACAGAACTGATCTCCATAAGTTTTTGCTTGAACCTCCACTTCAGCTTAACTGTATCAACTTGTGGATTAGTAATTGTGATCCTCACAAGTACAAATTAGAGACTTGATTGTTGTACTTGAATTTTATAAGCAAGCTGCTGTGAATTCCCCCTTATTTTCTATAACCTATGGGAAGAATCCTGTGTGTGGCTTTCAAAGACCTGCAGAGATGTTTAAGAGTACGAACAAATGACCAAGTGCACTGAAAGATATACAGTGCTGACAGGGCTCTGAGCTGACCTCATTTTTTATGAGATGGCTGCTGTGTTTAACCCTGACAGATGGCCATAACAGTGCCATGAAATCTCAATGTTGTGGAACTAATCCAATCTGAGATGGGGTATGCAAGGTTGGGACAGTGAACTGAACACAACATGCTTTTACTAACCAGCACTCTTCCTTTAAGGTGTAATTTGTATTTCTGAATTCTTTAAAGGTTTTATAACTGATTTTTTTCTATGATTAGTCAATTTTCCTTTGAATCATTCTTTTGGAACTAAAATGTTGCTCTCTGACATAAAATGAGCGTGTTTGAGTCTGAATACTCTTTCTTCCAAGAGTACCATTTATGTCCATTAATCAATTGGAAGCATTTCTAAAAAGCTCAATAATAAAATAGTTCAATAATTACTGAATGAATATGTTCCCAAATGTAGATTGAGGTAGTGGTGAGTAGAACATTCTGGAACTTAGTTGACCAACTACAGTGACTGTTGGCTCATGCTCACAACAGCTGATGGTGATAATAGACAGAATCCTTTGTTCTTCCAATACGCATCTCTCCCATTTCTTATTTCTGTTCAAGTTTAACAGAAATAAAAGAAAGAAGTATGCTGGAAGGCCAATTCAATATTGTTCATTTTGCACTATTGCCTGAAGTTAAAATTAATTCCAAGTATTTCTTTGGGATGCTTAGTTTGTAAGTGCACTCCCCAGCGTAAACTGAGCCACATAGATCCAAAAGTTTCATAGCTGCTTGACATTTATATTGAGATAGCTGAAGTCCAGTGGATGTCAGTGGGAGAAAAATCTACCAGATTTTTTGCCCAGCCTTTCTCCTCAGTGACACATACTGGAATGAATGAATATTGAATGAGGACAGGACTGCATCTAGATGTGATGTCCTGAACACCCAAATGGTTGTGATACACTACACAGTGAAATAATGTGAGAGTGATAGCCTTTGACATCATGGCCGCGTTTGACTGAGTGCGGCATCAAGGAGTCCTAGCCGAACTAGAATCATTGGATGTCAGGGGACAAACTCTCCACTAGTTGGAGGCTCAGTAGCAGCAGTGTGGACTATCTCACAGGATGCACTCCAGTAATTCACCCAAGATCCTCAGACAGCACCTTCCAAACCCACAACCACTTCCATCTAGAAGGACAAAGACAGCAGATACAGAGGAATCACCACCGCCCCACCCCCCCCCCACCCCACACACACACACACCCGCCCTGTAAGGTCCCCTCCAAGCCACCCAACATCCTGACTTGGAAATATATTGCTGTTTCTTTACTTTTACTTTGTCATAATCCTGAAATTCCCTTAGTAAGGGCATTGTGGGTCAACCCACAGCAGGTAACTGCAGCAGTTCAAGAAGGAAGCCGACCGTCACCTTCTAAAGGGCAACTAGGGACAGGCAATAAATGTTGGTCATCAGCAGTGCCCACATCTCATGATAATGAATGAAAAAAGCAAAATAGTTGAGTGGCACTCACCATCTACGCTCACAAATGAATAAAATTTTGCTGAGATAGAAACCAAGAAACTGCCCCCAGAGAAATGTGAAAATTCAGAAAAAAGTAATATATTTTTGTCTATTCCAGGATGAGGTTTCATTTACTGCTCATTGGTACTTGCACCTTGAAAAGATGGTGATGAGCTGCTTTCTTAAGCCACTGCAGTCTTTATGGTTTAATTGCACGCACCATGCTTTAGGGGAGAAAGTTTGAGATTTTGACACAGCGTAGTTAATAAATGGCTATATATTTCCCTGTGCAACTTTGGGGTGGAATCAGTAGTCGTATGGACAATTATGGAGACCCTGCGTTGATTTCGTAAGGAAAAATCGTGTTTGCCGAACCTGCTGAAGTTTTTTGCAGCAGTAACAGGAAAGATTGAGTGGGTAATGCTTAGAATGTGCGTCCTAAAGGGTGTTGGTACAGTGTTGTAGAACAAGCTTGTGAGAAGTGTTAGAGCTCATGGAGTAAAAGGGATACTGGCAATGTGGAAACAGAATTGGCTGGATGACAGGATACAGACAGTTATAATTAATGGATTTTTTTGGGCTGTTGGAAGGTATGTTGGAACTCTTCAGGAAATCGATATTGGGGTCATTACTTTTCCAGATGTATATTAATGGCCTAGACCACAGTGAGCAATGGACAATTTCAAAGTTTGTGAATGATACAATACTTGGTAAGGGGAGGACAGTGTAGAGCTTCAAAATGACATTGACAATTAGTTGAGTGGGCAGATAGCTGGCAGATGGGCCTCGATGCAGGGAAGTGTGAGGCATTACATTTTGGTTGTTAAAAATATGGACAGACATTATAATTAAAGGACATTACCCCAAAGGATGTTCAGGTGCAGCGACAGCCAGTTTGTGAAAGCTGTCAGACCACGTACAGCAAGCAGTTAATAACACATACAATATCCTAGGCTTGTAGGTGGATAAAGTACAAGAGCAAGAAAGTTATGGTAAATCTGTATAGGACACTTGTTAGACATCAGTTGGAGTATTGTGTACTGTTCTGGGTGTCACTCCTAAAGAAGGATGTGACTGTTTTGAAGAAAGTACAAATAAAGTTTCCAAGGGGTGGTGCATTGGCTCAATGGTTAGCACTGTTGCCTCAGCGCCAGTGACCCAAGTTCAATTGCACCCTTAGGCACCGATCCATGTGGAGTTTGCACAATCTCCCCTTGTCCATGTGGGTTTTGTCTGGGTGCTCCGGTTTCCTCTCTCAGCCCAAAGAGGCACAGCGTTGGAGGATTGGCCATGCTAAATTGCCCATAGTGTTCAGGGAAGTGCAGGTTAGGTGATATGGGATATGCAGGTCCAGGGTTGGAAGGGGTGCGATTCTCTTCATGGGGCTGGTGTGTATTTAATGGGCCAAATGGCCTGCTTCCACACTGTAGGGATTCTATGGAGAATGGTTCCAGGGTTGATAAACTTCAGTTGAAAATAGTTTGGGAAAATTGGGATTGTTTTCCTTGGTGAGGAGATTTGATATAACTTTTTCATGAGGCGTCCCTACAGAGTAGACTCCTGGGGAAGGAGGGGGAGCTGTTACCATTTATTAAAATAATTTGAAAAAGAGGCAATATGAAAATTGCTGGCTGAGTGTACAAGTATGTATGGTCTGGAGTGTAGTGCCTGGAAGTTTATTTGTGGGCATTACTGCTGAGGACAATGAGTTTTTTAATTGTCCACTGCCATTCATGTGGCAGGACTGCAGGGATGGTGATAATGAGCTGCTTTCTTCTGCTGCTGTAGTCCTTGTGTTGGGACACGCACTGTGCTGTGAGGGAGGGAGTTCTAGGGTTTTGATCCAGTGTCATTGAACCAAAGGCAATACAGTTCCATGTCAGGACTACGTGTAACTCAGAGAAATTTGCAATGTGTGATGTTCCTGCGCATCTGCTTTTCTAAGTGGTAGAGGTCCCAGGTTTGGAAGGAAACTTGGTGAGTTGTTCCAGTGCATCTTACAGTTACTGCTGTTAGCATGTGTCATTGGTGGATAAGGTGCTAATCAAGTGAGCTGTTTTGTCCTGGATGACATCGCAGGTTTTCTTTTGAATATTGTTGGAGCTGCACTCATCCAGGCAAGTGGAGACTATTCCAGTATACTTCTGATTTGTGCCTTGTAGATGGTGGACTGGCTTGGGAAGACAAGGTGAGTTACTTGCCCCACTATTATTTGTTCTTTTACAGCTGTACTTAAGTGGCATGTCTGGTTCATTTTCTGGTCAATGGCGAAGACTAGGACATGGGTAGAGGAGGGTGTCTGCAATAGTAATGCTATTAAATGTCAAATGATAATGGTTCGATTGTCCCTTTTTTTGGAGGTTGTAATTTCCTGGCATGTGTGTGGTGTGATTGTTAGTTTCCTTTTATGTCTGGATTTCATTTACATCTTGCGACATTTGGACTCAGACTAATACAGTGTCTGAGGAGGTGCGAATAGTTCTGCACATTGATGTTTAGGGGAGGCAGCTGCAAATGGGCCATTCAAGAGGGCACTAGATGGTTGTAATTCTAATAAGGTGCACAGTTACAGAGGAAAAGTGGGAGATCAGCACTATATTAAAATGCTGAGCAAATCACAGACACAATGGACAGGATGACCTCCTGTTCCAGGACAATTGTGTGTGAGACCTGGAGGGGAATTTGCAAAAAGTGATATTTCCAAATGTGTTGCTCTTATTCATTTTCATGGTTGAGATTACAGGAATTCTGTTGAAAGATGCTTTGGAGATTTTTTTCTGCAGTGCACCCATAAAGTTAGTACAAGTTGTATACCGGTGGCGGAGGAAGTGAATGTTTAAGATAGAGGATGAACTTCTGATCAATCTGGCTGTTATTCCTCAGGGTGGTGTTCAGTTTCTTGTGTGTTGTTGAAGTTATATTCAGTTATGTAATTACTGAGTATTTCTTCAAAATCTAGACGTGCTTGAAGATAGTGGATAGGGTACCAGGAGGTGAATTCCCAGCTTCTGACCGGCACATGTAGCCACATCATTTCTGTGGCTGATCCCTCTGAATTTTCTAGCTTGTAACTCCCAGAATGGTTGCAGTTTCAGTGATGATGCTGTTGAATGTTGAAACAAGATGGTTAGATTCTCTACTGAAGGACTGTGAGACTGAATCATATAGTTGGAGCACTTATTTGAGACAGATGCATTCACCACAGTTCATAACTTGTGTTTCCAAAGTTTGCATTTGTTGTGAAAGAGAAAATTGCCTGAGAATTAACTAATGATCCATCAACATTTTTGGTATTTTCTATCTGAATTGAAGCAGCTGCCATTTACTGTGTGTATTGGGTGTTCTTCAGTGTTTTGTCCCTGCGACTGCACTTAATGTATGAACCTAGGTAGTGAACACTGACAAATAATTAAGTTTAGGAACCACGGCTGATTCTTACCCATCAGCTGGAAGCTCAGGCAAGTGCAAAGTAAAATGTTGAAGTTGTGAATATTCTGATTCATTGGAGCCCATGGGTTGAGAGACAGATGGAAATGGTAACACGGATATGCACTCGTGGTGGAAGCTCAAGAAACTTTGCATCAGGCTTCCACTCTTTAAATGGAAGAAATAGTAATTCATGCAAGATTGGTGTCAAACAAGGTGACAGAATTACTGAGTCAGTTAAGAGTTGAAGCAGTTCACTTTACATATGGGAGCTGCCACCATTCCTGCAAATTTATCAATAAAGCTGGGACCTTCTGTTCTGACTTATTTCTGAACTACATCAGGTACTGCCTTCTGTTTAGAATGCAATGAGGTGTGCTAACTAGCCTTTCAAAAGAAGTGATTATCTCAGCAAAAGATAGCAGTATATTCCAAAACCAGTCTTAGTGTGCATAATGTTTATTATACAAAAGGGATGATTTTAAAACGAGAAAGAATGCCACAGTCAGAACTTTTGGCTGCCACTGCTCGGAATGAGGTGGGGCTAAAAATGAGTGCCAAGCTCATCTTTTCCTGCCTTCATTTACAGGGTAGGTGGTACTCTTTGGCCAGTTAAGGATGCAGGGGTGTGTGTGCGTGCATATGTGTGGGTTGTTGCCCCTAAGTACAACATGCTCTCAGCCTCTTGATGCTATTCAGTGGCAGGATATTGCTTCAGGTGATGTCTTTGGGACCAAAACTGCAACCACAGGCAACTCATTGCCTGATGGCTGTGACTGCCTCTGCAATAAATCTCAGCCTGCAACTCAAAAATATTCCCAGAATGTCCTTTATTTTTTTTTAATTCTCCTTTCAAGTGTGCAGGAATTTCATTTTGATGAGGTGATCCAAGTTCAAAAATCTGGTAGGGTTTTGCATTTACTACTCTCCTTGGTATAATGCAAGGATCTGTTGCTCTGTGTCATTTGACTGGTTGGCTGTTAAGTGGTAGAGACTGAACAAATGCATTTGTTGTGAACCAGAACGAAGAGAAATAATTCTGACTTTATTGGTTTCAATCTGTTAGTTTTATGATTTCATTTATTATTCTTTTCTGTTAGTATTTTAATTATTTGCTACAACATTCGACCTGAACCACACTGCGTGAGATATAAGGCTCATGTTTGATGGCACTAGGTGCAAAGTGGAAGTATTAGCAATTGGTGCTTATTGCTGAACTGTCAAGGAGCAGGGCTGGTTATTGTTAACTTGAAGCTGCATCCTGTAGGAGATGTAAATAATGTGTTTTAAGCAATAAAGCCACTGTGACCCTTGTCATTTCTGCTAATTTCCTCCTGAACTGACTGCCTGCTTGGTAATAAATGTCATACGTTGCAGGTTATTACTGCAGCTGGGCTTAAGGTTCTCTTCCGTAACATCTTGGAAAAGACTTCCTCAAACAAAATGCATTGAAAACATCCATGCTGAAAAACCCCAAAGTCTTTGTATTCATTGATTGTGTTGTCTCTATGTCGTTATATAATCATATCACTTTCTTGTAAGTTGTGCTTTGTAAGCAAAAAACTATCATACTTAAACTCTGCTGAAGGGGACTTTGTGTTTTATTTAAACTGAACATAGACTCAAAAATCTTGTAGTTGTTATGTAGTCACTTCATATGATTACAGAAGGTTGTCTTACATTATGTGTAAATAAATGTTTTAATTTTTTCCTCCCCTCATTTCATCAACAGATATTGACACCTATTTTATGGCGTAGTGGCAATGCCCCTGCCCCTACCCCTAGGCCAGAAGCTCCAGGTTGCAGTGTCACCTCAGGGCATCATGGTCATAGATCACGTGTCATAACATGAACGAACCAGTTGATTGTCAATCTGTAAATCTTTCTATAATGGTTTTGATAAGGGATAAGTGCAGGAGAGTGTTCTGATTGACCAGAATCATGTGGAAGCTGGAGCACCACCGTCCCTCCACAATAAAAGACTCCTCATCGCAAATTTTGGTCATGAACAAGTACATTCCTCATTCTCCTCACCACCAACCCCTTCTTTCTCCAAAGGGTTTGAGCGAATCAGGTGGTTTTATAACAAACAACAACGGTTTCACGGTCCCTATTTATATTAGTTTTCAATTCCAGAGTTATTAAGTGAATATATATTCCACCAGTTACCATAATGGGAATTGAACCCATGCCCTTCGGGCTTTGTCTTGAGCTTTAAGATTACTAGTCTAACGATGCCACCACTATACCACCACCTCCCATTGAACCTGCCTGTTCTGTACACACTTTCTTTTTACTACTCTGGTTTGATTTTCTGACTTGCCTAGCTGCAGTCTTTGTTAAGGATAACCCTGAGCAAACTGTTATTGAGGACAGACTCAACATGGAACCTGAATATTGCCTTTGAGTTGCGTTTGGACACTTCCTGTTGGCCAAGCCAGAAGCGTTGACAGCGGTTTGGAAAATTATCAGGAAGTCAACTGAAGATAGAATAAAGAGAATTTACCCACTCAGCAAAACATCATCATCTGACGTTCTTATGTTTGTCTGCGCCTCTTGAATATTTAAATTGCTTTCATGAAGGCTAATGGACCATCCCTTAATGGATTTTATTTTTGTAATTATTGGGTGTTACAACTATAGTGAACGTCATTTTCTGTGCTGAAGTGCAACTACAGCAGTAATTGTAAAGCTTTGAGATTGTCTCATGTTTAGTTAGAATACAATGTATTCTTCAGCAATGCAGTGTGCTGGAAGTGCCATTCTGAGGCTTGGTAGATTGTGATGCAGTTATTGATTTTTTTTTAAATCAACTTTGCTTTTGAGCACTTCGATATAAAATCTTGCAGTAGATAAACTTCCTTGTCATTTTTCTTGATTAAGTCAAAATGCCCTTCCTTAATGCTGCCTCAGAATATCATAAAACTCATTTCTGTTTGATGCGTCTTTCTCCCTGTCCATTTGTTACCTCAGGGAGTTGGGAGAAAGGACAATGTTTCTGTATCATTCTTTCTGAGAACATTATAGTGGGATTCAAACTTTGATAACTGCCCACAGAGAATGGCAACATTTAGCATTGAGTAATTCAAAAAGGTGACTCCCAACACTGGATTTTGCTTCAGGAGTCTGGGTTTGGGTTTCAACCCTGCACCATGTTGAAATGCAGTGCCCAGCCAATTAGGGCAGACTTGCTGTTAAACCTGTATAGTGGATGGCATCCAAAACTAGAGGGCTAATAGGAGACCCTCTATGTATGTGGAATAGAGAAGGGTAATCTCCATCTTGAGCGTCCGTAAACTCAATGTTTTAGAAAACATACAGAGGGATGGAGGCCAGAATTGCCGGTCTGCTTTTGTGGAAGGGAAAGATCTCAGTTGGTGTACTGTAGCTGCAGTTGTCCTCGTTTTGACATGGCAGCTGTGGAGGAAGCGTTTCAGAAACCCACTGGAGCGCTGACTCCCTGTTCTACTGCCAGGAAGTCCCATACCATCATCCAGGATTCACCTGCCAGCAGGGACCTGTCTACTGAAAGGAAAATTTCACTCGGCACAGAGGATGAGCTTCAATAGACTCCTTAACTGATTTAATTAGCTACCTGTAACTAAAGAGTAAGCAGCGTATTTGCCCTGATCTAGGCTTTTTCTCAAAATGGTTCCACACCGGCCTATGGCAGGAAATTCCAGATCCACTGCCTTCTGGTTTCACCCCATCAGCCTTTAACAACCAGCCCCAGACCTGCAGTGCCAATTAATCTTCCTCAGATGCAGGAAGAGTGTAATTTCTGTCCCCAAGCAGGTAAAGATTGCCACTGTGAATAAACATTAATAACTTCCTTTATAGGAAATGGATTTATACAGATGCTGAGAAAGAAAATGTATTTTCCTCAGCTCTGATATGGCAGTCCCTGTCTTTCAGTTGCCAGTGTAAAGGTGTATTAGATGCAATCTGTGATTTTGATAAAGTTCATCCTGACATGTATTCTTCCTTTGTCACTGTAGGGACTATGGTTGTCAAGAGTTCAAACATACAAGTGGGAGATTTGATTATTGTTGATAAGGTTAGTATTTTCGTTTGGATTTAAGTATAATGATTTATTTCAAATAAAGTTGCAATGATATGGGAAAGATATTAGAAACATCTGGAAACTGAAAATGTAATAAAGAGTAGTCAGCACAGTTTTCAACTAGGAAGATCATATTTGAGCAAACTTATCTGGTTTTGTGACAGTAATAATGGTGAAAATGTCAATGTTCACTGCAATTACACCTCTGAAATTGACAGCAGCTTTTGGAGTTCACATGTGTAGTTAAACATGAATTGTTGAACTTGTCAATGAGGGTGCATGGCTGATGTTTGCCCAGAGTGTAATCACTAAGGAATCATTTAATTGATGAGGATTTCTCCTCTTGTACTATTAGTCTATTTTGTACAAACCATGTGACAAAGTATTGAATGAGATGTAATTGGGTTTATTTTAATAATTATTGTCAAAACCTCCTTGCCTGAAACAGTAAATTTATATTTGATGTTTAAAAAATCTGTATGTTAAGTTTTTTTTTAAATCTTGTCTGATATTTTAGCTGTTTTGCTTAGGTCCATGCTTATGGTCCCGTTAATTTTGTCACTATCTGTAATATTTAAAGGGGTGGAGTAATTCAGAGCTTTTTAACTTCTGGCTTGCTATCTGGGGATGTACTTTAATATGGTTGGCTGCTTAACCTGCTTGATGACATCACAGTTACTAGGTACCTGGGGAATTCCTTCGACTGGGTGACAAATTCACACAAACATAGGGCTCATTAAGACTTTTTGGAAGTTTTTGTTGAGGTCAAAGATTCTAATGGCATAAGTTGTGTAATAAAAGCAAATTAATTATTGACAGGAAATGTAATTTCGTAGCAGATCCTGATTTAAAAAAAATAAATGTATGGAAATCTTGAACAGCTTGTAGTGATTTTTAACCTGGAAATAGTACAGTGAAGGAAACTTCTTAGAAATGTTGAGGGAATCTAATTGGTTTTTAACAATAACAAAAACAGAAGTTCCTGGAAAAACTCAACAGATCTGGCAGCATCTGAGAAGAAGAAAATCAGAGTTAACGTTTTGAATCTGGTGACCCTTCCTCAGAACTGATGGTAACTGGGTAAATGCTGATTTATATGCAGAAGATAGGGAGCAGGAGGGGATAAGGAGTAAATGATAGCTGGGAATAGAACCCAGAGAGAGAGAAGATCAGTTGGATAGACAAAGGAATTGTTAACTATCTGGCTAGGACGGTGAATAGCTGTTAATGGGTACTGTTAGTGACTATCAATAGGTAGTGTGTAATGAAAGACTATGTGATAACAAGGCCTGGTGTTTGGAGTAGGGGGCTAGGACATGAGAGAGTTTGGTTTGAACAATGTTTGGAAAGGAATGTCAGATTTGCCATCAATTATAAAGGGATCAGTCAGAAAAGTGATAGAAAGAGTCATGAACAATCAAGTCATCTATCAAGCAGCACCGTATTACAATAATGGGTTTGGTTACTTTGAGTTTGCGTTCTGCCAGGGGCATGTAGCTCCCGGCCTTATTAAAGTTTTGGTTCAAACATGGACAAAAGAGCTGAACTCCAAACGTGAAGTGAGAGTGCATGTCCTTGATGTTGAGACCGTGTTTGACTGAGTGTGGAGTCAAGGAGTCTGAAAAAAATTAGAATTAATGGATATTAGGTAGAAAATTCTCACTGTTGAGTCAGTGTGAAGGGGAAATTATGTTTGATAAATTTAGTAGCGTTCTTTGAAGCTATAACAAGCAGAGTTGATAAAGGGAAAATGGCAGATATTGTGTATTTGCATTTCCAGGAAGTATTCTCTGAGGTGTCATGTAAAGTATTATTTTACAAGGTAGAACTTTATGGTATTTGAGATTGTGTGTTAGCATGGATTGGAGATTGATTAAAACAGACTGTTGGGATTAATGGGTCTGTTTCAGGTTGGAAAGATGTAACTGGTGGATTGCCACAAAGATTAGCCCTTGGGTCCCAATTGTCTGTGTTCATGACGTGGAGGAGCGGAGAGTCTTTATGTATCCAAATTTGGTGCTGATGTAAAAATAGGTGGGATGGCATGTTGTGATGTGGTCATAAAGAGTCTGCAAGAGGATACAGAAAGCTTGAGGGAGTGGCCATAAGCTTAGCAGATGGAGTTTACTTTAGGAAGGTGTGAGGACATTCACTTTGGTAAGAAGAATCAAACGAATTATAAAATTCATGTGGTAAGCAGCTTACCTCCTGACTGCCCAGATTTGGTCTGCTATCCAGAAGGCACAAGTTGGGTGTGTGATGGTATACTGGATGGCATACTTTCCTGGAAAGCTCCAACAACACCAAGAAGCTTGACACCTTCCAGAACAAATCAGTCCACTTAATTGACACCTCATCCACAAATGTTCACTCCCTTAGGTGCACTGTAGCAGATATCTCCCAAGATGCAGTGCAAAAATTACCAAGGCTCCTCAGATAGCACTTTTAGAAACCAACGTTGCTACCATCTAGATGGACGGACCAGGACAGCAGATGAACCTGCCAGTCACTCTCCATCCTACTGTCACTATGCCAGAACTTGTAACTCCTTCCTAACAGCATGGTGAATGTGCCTGCACTAAATAGATCTTAGCAGTTAATGGAGGCTGCTTATCATCACCTTCACAATAGCAATAGGGATAAGCAATAAATCATGTTGAGCCAGCATAGCTCACGTGCTGTGAGTTATTAGCATAAATTGTGCATTTCTTGAATAATGATAAAGACTACTCAATGTGATCTGGTGAACATTAATCCTAAAGCAATACAAACATGAAAGGAGATAACAATAAATCACCTGGGTAGACATATAAAGGACATTTGAAGAAACTATTGCTATATAGAATAAAGAAGAGATAGAAGGTGATCAGCATGCAGGTGCATACACAAAGAGAAAGTAGAGACAGAAAAGGGGACACTGAATTTGTTTGATGTGAAGACAGAAAAGCTCCTGTTGAAAAGGTCACTTTTCTGTTTGCTAGTAATAAAAATCATTGAATTCCAGAAGATCCAGAGGAGCTAGGTGTTTTTGGTTGGTTGGTTGGCCTGTTGAAAAGGAACTCTGAAAGACAACACTGCTGGCATGAGAGAGAGGGTGATTCCTGGACATGCATCTTGTCAGCGTTACTCATATCCTCAGGGACCGTGGATAGAATGAGGCTATCAGTGAATGTGACTCAAGGCTCACAGCAGTCAAATGAGAATGTGAGAGTGTTCCATACTGAAGCTGACTTAGACAGCTTTGGAATTGCATGTACTGAGGGAATGATATAGGTGCTTGTAGTTATTACAACATATCTCTTAGACTGACTATTTAAAAAATAATTTTGTCTTCAGTTTGAAGCGTTAGTTATCTATTATTTCTTGTTTAATTTATATTGATTCTGCTTCATGTTCACTAAATGCTACAAGAAGTGAAATGTTGTTGGTAACTTCATTTGGGAGCCATTTGTTAATTTTGGTTATTTCTGTTGATTTCTGATTTTCACTTACACAGAATCAGAGGGTACCTGCTGACATGATTTTCCTCCGAACATCAGACAAAAGTGGTAAGTATCACACTCAGCAATTTATGTAAAATTTGAAGGGATTCCCTCCCAACTGCTTTCTGAAGCTTGGAGGCGTGGGCTGGTTGAGCATAGCTGGCACACTGTCTGAAGTGGGTGGTGAAAGGGCCATATTGTTGGATAGGTGTGAAATACCACAGATGCTGGATATCTGGAGTAAAGACAGAAAAAAGCTGTCCAAACTCAGCAGGTCTAGCAACATCTGTGCAGAGAGGTGTTTTGAGCCGGACATGATTCTTCTTCAAAACTGAAAGGAGGTGGAAGATTGTGAAAAATCTGTCTCTCTCTCTCTCTCTCTATCTCTCCACAGATGCAAATCCTCTTCCTTGGGTGGGTCTGCATGACATTAGTACTAATTCTGAATGTTTCTAAATATGATTTAAAAGTGAAATTAAAAATTCAGTTACTTACATAGGTTTTCTTTTGAAGATTGATTTGGAAAGTTAAGAAGTACTCTGGTTAGTTCTCAGTACATTTAGATTTATGTTTTATTGCTGATAATTGAAGTTATGTAGTTTCAACTTGTTTTTAATGTTCTCTAAGTGAACGTGAATGATGGCGAGAGCCATTTGGTATACTTCCCGTCATCTTTGTGGTGGCATTAATGCAACTGTATTCTTTTCCTACATTTTGTTGCATGTGTTATCTCCATTCTGTTTTCCAGGCTCTTGTTTTATTCGTACAGACCAGCTAGATGGTGAGACTGATTGGAAGATGCGTTTGCCTGTTGGCTGTACTCAGAGATTACCCATTGCAGCTGTAAGTATCGTAGAAACAACGAGGACTATTCCACTCTCCTTTGACCAGCAATTTCTCCATGGGGGGGATAGGTGACAGAATTGTCTTCTAATGTTTTCTAGCCTTCTGCCCTGCCTCATGTACAAATACCATCTCAGCAGTTGTGATTTGCTCCTCCATTGAATCATAGAATCCCTACCGTGTGGAAACAAGCCTTTCAGCCCAAAAAGCCTGCACCAACCCTTGGAGCATCCTACCCAGACCCATCCCCCTATAACCCACCTAAACTATACTTCCCTGAACACTACGGGCAATTTAGCATGGCCAATCCACCTAGCCTGCACATCTTTGGACTGTGGGAGGAAACCGGAGCACCTGGAGGAAACCCACGCAGACACTGGGAGAATGTGCAAACTCCGCACAGACAATCGCCCGAGGCTGGAATTGAATCCGGGTCTCTGATGCTGTGAGGCAGCAGTGCTAACCACTGAGCCACTGTGCTTCTCTGATTTTCTTTTTGCCAAACTGTATGGTTAGATGTTGGAGCAAGTGAAAATACCTCAAGAAGATAGCCTTCTATATTGTCACCCATTACCAGCAACATAACTAATCCTTATCTAAAGATCCTTTCCTACTTGGCCATTTCAAAATATTTTAAAAATAATTTTGCCTGCATAACAAGGAGACTTTGTAATTTCTGTTGTAGAGATTACTGACTGCCCCCATCTTCCAGACATATTAGCAATTGTGAATGGTTCAGTTTACATAACTACAGTGTGATCATCTGCCTGCGCTTGATTAACTGACCTGAGCAGGCACCATTTATAACGATGTCACCATTAGCTTGGGTGCCTCCTGAATGTTTAAAGGTATCCAGTGACCTCTGCTTGAATTGTATGCAAGGATGGTCACCATTGGGCTTATCTGTGGATGCTGCCCATAGTTGTCACTCATTCTATGCCTAAACTCATGCTTTGAGGAGGAATCAGTGTGTGGCCAGTGCTCATTGAACCCTATCCCAGCTTGGACACCCCTGTCCCTTGCACAACTGGAATAAAAATGATAAGCCAAATAATGACGCATTAAGATGATGGTGAAAAACCTCAGGTGGTTGGTTTTATAGGGCTTTAAAAGGAGAGAAAAGCCCTTAGAAACAAAATTCCAGAGTGTTGTCTCGGTAATTGAAATACTGAAGGGAGGAAGGATCAGAGGTAGTGGAAGAGAGAATTCTGGAGGACTGTATTAGTAAAAAGAATAAGGACCAGCCTGTAGATGAATTTAAACATGATGAACACATTAATGTTGAAACACAGAAACCAAAATATGTCGGTAAAGATAGAAGTGATCGGTGAGTGAGTCGGTGTTGAGTGGTACCTGGGTAGTAGAATTTTGAATGGGCTAAAACTCAGAACTTACCTATAGAGGACTGAAAGAGTCAAAGTGGCAAGATATCAATGAGAGACTCAATCATAAATTGACTGAGACACTTCATAGTGTTGCAGTAGTGCAATTGAATATATGATGTGCAGGATATGGAGCCAAAAGTTAAACTCAGGACCAAATAAGGTACAGCATTTCAAAACGTTTGTGGATAGCATCAGTGGGATAATTGCTTTGGCTCAGGAAGCAATGGCTCTGATCTTTTTCAATGTTTATCTTGTTGAATTTCCATGTTGGGCTAAGTCTTGTTGTCAGACTAATGTGGGTGGAGAGAGGACATGGAGAGTTAGAGTGTTGCACATGTGAATGCTGACTTTCTGAGCACAGTTTTAACTTCAGAAGTAATGGTTTGGTTTCATCAAAAGTTAAAGAGCAAACCTTCTGAAAATTTAACCCACCCCACTCTAAGCCTGACCACTTCTGGTTGCAACAGATGATGGGCAAATAACCAATCAGTTTGTGGGAAGTAAATTACTGCATTAAATATTAAAATGAGAATGCATACTTATATTTTACTGGGGATTCTAGTTTTAGCCTCAGATGATTGGCTGTCCCAGGCCTTGGGAAACTCAGCAGCTTAAACTAGAGGGGAGATCCTGAATCTATAAGCGTATAGGTTTCTAGGACTGCTCATGGATCAGGAGGAGCAGCAGTATTTTCTCCATGCCCCTCAAGATAATATGTAAGCATCCCCCACACCTATCCCTACTCCAATATCTGGTTCCCAGTCTCCACAAACCATGACTGGACTCAAACCCATCCCTTCCACAACCTCTTTCACAGCCCCACCTACTTAGTTTTGTAGGTTTTAGTTCTACCAAGCAGGAAGGCGTTATGCTGATAATGAATGGAAACCCCCATGTAAAGGCTCCTTACAGTAAATTTCTACAGGTCAGTTGTGTTTATGCTGGGTTTCCCAACTCCTCAACAGCACAGAATTTGCCCAAGGGTTGGCTCTGAATGATATCCCCAAGGGACAGGGCACAGATACTGTAAAAATTTGAGAACTGTGCTTTGAAATTGCAAACTTCCACTTGTATGGTGTTCTGCTGAAACATTAGTTTAAATATGAAAGTGGCTGGAGAAATAAAAGATCTTTGCTGTATTCCAACATTTCTGTTCTGACCTAGGCCTGAATACTTACTCCCAAGCTCAGTCAGGAATCTAATGTGGGATGGAGCACAGAGAAAACATTGGGAAAATGAGGGAGAGTCAGAGTATACAGAAAACAGAAAGCCTGGCGTTTGGGACGGCGGAGTGGTGGTCTTGACTTGGTGGTTGAGACACAGAGGTAGCTTGAACCCAGGGCAGCAGATTACTGAGAAACACTGGCACACAGCAAATGATCAGAAAGAGTACTGGAGGCACAAATGGGTGGAGGGCAGGGGGCGGGAAGTCACCCATCTGTCAGACCAAACTTGTTTTAAGGATCATGTAGAAGGTCAATATGAAACCTCAAAAAATCCTTTATTCAATTTGTATGACAGGATTTGGAGTTATATTATTGCTTCCCAGGGTTAGTGCTATCCTGTAAATGATTAATATAGTCTGCTTAACTGAAACATATAAAGGTGTAGATTTATATACAAGATATTATATGTGGTTATTTGAATTACAACAAAACAGCACATACAAATAAACAAAAGGCAAGCATTCTGGCTTCATGTACTTGGCGTATATCAGGACATTTCCAAAGTGTTCAACCTGCACTTTTCTTTCAACAAACAGCAATAAATCTTTTGATCTCAAAAAAAACTAATTTTTTTGTAGATGGAAATGACATTGAGAATCTATAAAGTCAATGACAATTAACCTTTTCCCATGAATGAGACTGGTGTCAGTTTATCTTCATATGCTACCTGTCAGATTATGGTGCTTTTTTTAATGCTAACAACTTGAGGTTGGAGTACTTTATTGTCACCACATGAATCTTATCAAGAAGAGGCTCTTTTCTGAAACAAGGTGCAGCTTATTGCATGATACCAATCAGGCACATGTACTTTAGCAAGTTTGGCATCGTCTTCCCTCTACAGGATAGAATCATAGAGTTGTACAGCAAGGAAACCGATCCTTTGGTCCAACTTGTCCAGATAGATATCCTAAATTAACGTAGTCCCATTTACCAGCATTTGGCCCATATCTCTCTAGCCTCACAGCGCCAGGGACCCGGGTTCAATTCCAGCCTCGGGCAACTGTCTGTGTGGAGTTGGCACATTCTCCCCGTGTCTGCGTGGGTTTCCTCTGGGTGCTCTGGTTTCCTCCCACAGTCCAAAGATTTGCAGGCTAGGTGGATTGGCCATGCTAAATTGCCCGTAGTCTTCAGGGGTGTGTGGGTTATAGGGGGATGGATCCGGGTGGGATGCTTCAAGGGGCGGTGTGGACTTGTTGGGCCAAAGGGCCTGTTTCCACACTGTAGGTAATCTAATCTAATCTAATCTAATCTAAACCTTTCCCATTCATGTACCAATGTTGTAATTCTACCAGCCTTTATCGCCTCCTCAGGCAATTCTTTCCATACCCACACTGCCTCTCTACATGAGAATTTTGCTCCTTACATCCCTTTTAAATCTTTCCCCTCTTGCCTTAAACCTATGCTGTCTAGTTCTGGCCTCCCCTATCCTGGTAAAAAGACCTTGGCTATTCCTTCTATCCATGCCCCTCATGATTTTATAAACCTCCATAAGGTCACTCCTCAGCTCCGACACTCCAGGAAAAAAATGCCCCATCCTATTCAATCTCTCCCTATAGCTCACACCCACCAACCATGAGCTGTTCTGCGTTTTCCCCACTCAAACTGATATGACATC
Source organism: Stegostoma tigrinum (assembly GCF_030684315.1). Classification (NCBI taxonomy): domain Eukaryota; kingdom Metazoa; phylum Chordata; class Chondrichthyes; order Orectolobiformes; family Stegostomatidae; genus Stegostoma; species Stegostoma tigrinum. The sequence continues at coordinate 41,770,788 of NC_081372.1, read as the reverse complement.
AACAGATTAAGTGCCCCAAGCTTTAGTGCAGCCCTCAGCACTTAACCCTGGACTTTGGAATGTGCCAATCTGCGACAGTCAGTCACGGTCAACTCCTTACTCTGGAAAACCAATACATTTCAGGCAGACCAAGGAGCATCTTTCACCAAGCTGATGGCCCTCCAGGCACAGTCAATGCTTGGGGCAATGTCACTGTCTAAAGTCTTTCTGCCAAAGTTAAATGGGGATCCATTCAGTTATTGAACCTCTGTCCCAGTGCCTCAAAGGTATGTAAATAGTCTTGTACAAGTAAGAAATGCCTTTGGTTTGTTTGTTGGATAGAGTCAAACTCCAATGTTTTGTTTGTTTCTCCATATGCTGCTGTACAGAGCCAAACTGCTTTAGTAACTGTGTATAAAAATATTTTTATGAATATATATTTGAAATTTTAAAAATCACCAGATTGCAGCTCAGTGCAGGTTCCAGCATTAACTGTTTCAGAACCATTACCTAATATAACAGCACACAAATATTGTCCTTACTCTGTTTTGTTTTAATTCACAGGATCTGTTACAAATACGATCTTATGTTTATGCGGAAGAACCAAATCTTGACATTCATAGTTTTGTTGGGACTTTTACTCGGGTGAGTTAATAAGAATTCAGCGTTCCTTAATGTTATAGTAGATAAAGTATTGGCACCATTCCATTTCTAAAAGATTGTATTGTAAGCGACTTCACAGAACCATAGAACCTCTCCAGTGCAGAAGGAGGCCATTTCACCCATCGAGTCTACACAAACTTCTCAATTTGTTTTATTTTTCTTGCATATATGGCAATATCTACATATCTATCTTTTCTTGGTAATTTGTGAAACCTGCTTTTGCATTTATTACTTATTTTTACCTCAATGTCTTCTCCCATTGTCTCTTCAAGAGATTGGTTTCTTGTTGTACTGTTCCATTGGGATGAGTCAGTCTCTGAAAACTTATCCAAGTGATAATTATTTATGAGAGTGGCTGATGTAAATGTGTCCTGTTTATTCCATGATGGAAAAATGGATCATAACTTCAATGACTGCTGTTCTGTCCCAATGAATGCAGTTTGGCCACTGATCAAAAGTGGGAATCTTTCTCAGTTTTTCCTCCCTCCTAATCAAAGATGCTGCTAATATTTAAAATGGTCACAGCACCAGCCTATTGACAACCAAGTAATTAAGCACACAGCAGATCAAACACATCTTGGTTCAGAGACTTCTACTGTACCTTGTAATCATGGAGAATAGGGGGACACTTTATTCATTTGGTAATTCTTGCTGGAATGAGCTGCTTGTGCTTCTTTGTGCCTGGGATGTGGTGACAAAGAACATTACTTAGCTAAGACATCATAGAAATGGTAAATTGGCGAAATATCAGGAGTGACTCTCCAACTCAATATATTCATATTTTAAAAAATGATTTTAATCTACAGATTCATCTGATAATATTTAGAATTTTGTTGACAATTGGGCAATAGTGATTTTTCAAAATGTTGCAACTATTTAAATTGAAAGTTTAATTCTTCATTTTGTGTTTTAGGAAGATGGCGACCCACCAGTTAATGAGAGTTTGAGCATAGAGAATACGTTATGGGCCAGTACTGTTATTGCTTCTGGTAAGGTGATTTTCTCCTTCCCTTATGGAACAGATCAGAAGTCTACGGCTTCCTTGTTTAACAATTTGTCAAAATTGTTGAAACCTCATCCCGGTCTTAAATGGGTGATCGCTTATCCTTAAACAGCATTAGCTCTAGTTTTGAGTCCAGTCACCCTACCTCAGAAGAAGGGTCACTGAACCCAAAACGTAAACTCTGTCTTCTCTCCACTGATGCTGCCAGACCTACTGAATTACTCCAGCTATTTCTGTTTATGTTTCAGGTTTCCAACTTCTGTAAGTCTATGTTTTGTTTTACCCTTTGTTCTATACTCTTCTAATATTCTTCCTTTCCACATCCATCTCGTCAAAATCTTTCACAATCTTGGATGTTTCAAACAAATAGCCTCTTATTTTCTCTAGACTCCAGTGGTTACAAGCATAGGCTGTCTGATTTTCTCCTTCATTTGTAGAACAGATCAGAAGTCTATTGCTTCCTTGTTTAACAATTTGTCAAAATTGTTGATATCTCCTGATGTGCGTACCGTCAGTTAGGTCTTGCTAAGTAGTAAGTGGGCATGGCAACATTAGCATAGGCTTCTTATTGTGTGTTTACTAGCACATGATCTGAATGAATGAAGTAAAAATATGTCATTCTACACAAGGTGTGTGTTTTGTTTTCTTCTAGAACAGAGGAATGATTTGCCAAGTGGTTTCAGGAAGTTCATGGTTGTGGTGTTCATTTTTGTAATGTGGCTTCTGGCAGCACTATGAATGCCTACCTAGATTTCACAGGACAAGCGCCTCCTCTCGACCATGGAGAGCTCTAGAGATGAACACCCACTGGCATGTCCTCTATTTAAGCTGAAACCTGTTGATTTTCTGCCATCACGGCATCTCACAGGCTAGCCAGCTGAAGCGATGCCAGAATGCTAAGTCTGTGCAAGGTAGGGCCCATGCAATGCTGGTGGTGTTCATAATGAAAGCAGTAGCATGAATTAAGAGCAGACTTGGCCCCTTGACCCTACTGAGCCGTTCAGTAAGATCATAGTTAATTTGATTATTCCAAACTCCCACCTATCCCAAATAACCTTCCACCCCTTTGCCTTTCAATTTTGCCTTAAATATATTTAAAGATTCTTTTTTGTTTCTCTACCTTCAGCGAGAGTGCTAAAGACTCACTGCCTGCTGTGAGAAAACAAAACTCATCCCTGTCTTAAATGGGTGATCTCTTAATTTTAAACATCTGCAGTTTTGAGTCCAGTCGCCCTACCTCAGAAGAAGGGCCACTGGACCCAAAACGTAAACTCTGCCTTCTCTCCACAGATGGTGCAAGACTTACTGAATTTCTCCAGCTATTTCTGTTTTTGTTTCAGGTTTCCAACATCTGCAGTTCTTTGTTATGTTTTACCCTTCGTTCTATATTCTTCTAATGTTCTTCCTTTCCACATCCACCCTGTCAAAATCCTTCACAATCTTGGATGTTTCAGACAAATAGCCTCTTATTTTCTCTAAACTCCTTTGGTTACAAGTGTAGGCTGTCCAATATTTCACCATAAGACAGCCCATCCATTCCAGGGTAACAAGGTGTAGAGCTGGATGAACACAGGAGGCCAAGCAGCATCAGAGGAGCAGGAAGGCTGACATCTTGGGCCTAGACCCTTCTTCAGAAAGGGTCTTTTCCAAAGAAGGGTCTAGGCCCAAAACATCAGCCTTCCAGCTCTTCTGATGCTGCTTGGCCTGCTGTGTTCATCCAGCTCTACATCTTGTTATCTCAGCTTCTATAGCATCTGCAATTCCTACTATCTCCATCCATTCCAGGTACTGGTCTAGTAAACCTTCTTTGAACTGAAGCAGCAAAGTGGGTTGTTTCTAGAGAGTGTTATTGCATTCTCCCAGACCAAGTGTGAACCAGTTATCCTGTGCCTTTTGCAAACGGGTGAAAGAATACGGAGAAGGAAAATCAAGATGCAGCATTCAGAACACTTTTTTTGTCAGTTCGTATGTGCGTGCTTAGGGGAAATCTTATGTGTGGGTTAGTGTTTTAACTAGTAGTAAGTCAATGTTATTGATCTGTAGTTAGGATCTATTTATTTGCCATAAGTAGTAATTTTTATTCAGTACTTTAAACCTGGTCCAATTTTATCCACAAGTTTATAAAATTGTGGATTTTATAAACTTTTATGTAATCTTTAACTTTTGAGATGAGTCTGGGAGGAGAGGGACTGGTTTCCAGGCTGCTACCCAGTGAGTTGTAACACCATCAGCAGCTTGCTCATCATGTTGGATAACAGGATGAGGTTTAACCTGAGAGTTGAGAAGAAACATAACTCAGGAACATGTCGTCATCCTTGATATTCTCAGTGACTCAGATCCCATGGGTTGTGCTGCAGCTAGCTATTGTGTTTGTATAGTCATTTCCCATTATTATACTGCGGGTTTCATTAGTGTCACAAGCAGTTTAACTTCGACATAAACGGAATATTTTAAGCTTTTGTGTGGTTAAGTTAATATTTTCTTGATTCATCCATTGGAAATCATTTTTACCTTAACAATTGCCATACATCTTTGTCCAATATGTTTTGCATATACTACTATTTTTGATGCATTGTGTTCTGTAGGAAATACCATTGTTACTGTCTGTCATATCATACTGTTTGCTTTTGGCTGTGTATGTTTTGTGGCCCATAGAGAGAGCACTCAAGCTTGCTGGAGCCCTCAAGCAGCCATTGTACATGCCTGTCCCGCCATTTGCCCAATGAGTGTTCCAGTTAATAATCATCCCACCGATATTTTGTAAACTGTACGGTGTATAGCCCTAAAATAACATAATACAGCCCCGTGTCAAAACTGTGTTAACAAAATGTCAACGTTTTGCTTTTAATAATGACCTTCTGTTCTCTTAGTGCGTGACTTGTGTTGAAAGACACTGCTGGCTGTGTCTTTCCCCAATACATAGTAGTTAAGTTGTAAGGTCAAATGTGATCAAGCAATTAGGTAATTACTCCATTCTGATTTACAAATGCTGAAATGCCTCTTTGTTCAATTTGCCATGTGTGGATTGTTGGTGCAGCGAAGTCTGTAGGACTCCCCTTGACTGAAGCAGAATCAGAATCTCTTGGATTGGAATTTTTGTGAAAGTAATGTTGATCTCTTTTGTCCACTCGAAGTTTCCCATTCCTTTGCTATATGTTTTCATCTTTGCTCTCCCCCACCCACACCCTTCCCCCTTTTATTCTTTCTTGCCATCTTTTTTACTTTTTTCCAATCCCAGGATCCTTACAGCCAACTGAAGCACCCTTAATGCTGCCAGCTGAAGCCAGTTTACGTCACATAGGTATATGATCGATACTAAGACTTTGGTAAAAGCAAATAACTCTGATGTTAGAAATCTGAATTAAAATAGAAAGTGGTAGAAATACACAGCAATGTCTCCTAGAGTGATATACAAAGCTAACATTTTGAGTATCAAATCCTTGGGACTTTTCTATCTTGCCTAATATTGTACAATTTGACTGTTATGTGCATTTATAAAGAGCAATAACACCATGTTGACCATTATTGTATCCACTGAGCCTGTGGGGCAGATTAATTTTGGTCAGTTCTTTAAAATGAAGTTTATTTCCGGCTCTTGCTTATTTGTGTTTTGTTGATATAATCTCTTTCCAAGGTACTGCAGTGGGTGTTGTTATCTACACAGGCAAAGAAATGCGAAGTGTTATGAATACCTCTCACCCAAAAAGCAAGGTACAGTTTGAAAATTTTAGTGTAGAACAAATTTAGCAATGAGCCCCATAATTGTTTCTCCTTATAAATTGATATGCATTACAAATTACTGGGAAAAAAATTCTTAATGGTCATATTTGGAGTGAAACTTGTATTTCATGTATAGTTTAGATTTCTCTAACAAATAGCACAGGGAGCCATTTCTCATTTTTTTGCTAACTTGTAAACACCAGAATTTAGACAAAGTTTTGCAGTATTTATGCAAAGTTTTAACAGATTCTAAGTTGAAAGAATGATTTTATTTTTGCTGACCTGATAGAATGTGTAAACACTGAAAGATGAAATTAAAACTTAAGCAGTATACTATCTCATGATGTTAGTGACATTTTAAAATAAAACCTCTGGCTGAAAGCTGGGTGACATCTCAGCTGTTGGAAATATTCCTACTTCTCGAGAGCCCAGGACTGGATTGGCAGGAATACTAATCCATTAAAATCTCATGGGCTTTATCTACTGGGTGCGCAGCTTTTGAAACGGTATTTGTATTGCCTCAATGCAAAACACATGCTATTACATAATTTTTTTACAATGTTTAATATGCTACACACTGGGATAGATGAGAATTCCTGGACTTGTGCTCAAATACAGCTTAGAGTACAATACTTTCAATGTCTGCTAGCTGCAAGAGTATTTTTGGGGAAGTGAATTCTGGGCAGCCTGAGTCATTTGATAGTGGGGAATAGATGTATTGAAACCCAAGTTGTTCATTTCATTAGCACAAGGTACCAGGGGGTCAGACATGGCTAAATATCACATAGGTACAGTATTAGATGCTGTTCAGAGGTTTGGGCTGAGGTGCATTGCAGAAAGTGAGTAGAGGGACTTCTCACTTTGCTTGGATGTGTTGTGTTTGATATTGAGAGTTTTTGGTTCGAACAGAGTTTATGCTGCAGTCATAGTTTAAAATGTGACTGACCTCCTTTGAATAGCACGTGCCCACTTCTGATCCATGTGTTTAAATAGACATGGTTTCCCATCATATAAGCTAAAAAATAAATCATGTTAAGCACCTTCTCCTGTTACTAACTTTTCTTTTAAAAGAATTTATTCTTCATGTAGGGAGGAGCATCAGTTAACTTTTGCCTAATGGCTTTTCCCATATACTCACCACAAGGTGGCAGCAGGAGTAGCACTAAATCTGCTACACTGCGCGGGAGTGAAACCAAGAATTAAGTCACTGTTATCTATCAGTCTAACCTGGAATCAGGAATTATGTCAACATAGAAATTGTACCAAAAAATGTAAACTATAATCAGGTAAGTTCCCATTGTCTCATTAGCTGGCAACTTTGCCTGCCATATTCTTGTTTACACTTGTCTCCTTGTGTCTAAAAAGAAAAATTTCTTAGTCACAGGCAAGATACCTACCTGCCCCTATGAAAATGATGAGTGTTATGCATGTCACATTCATTTTTTTACACATCAAGAGCTTTTTCTGGGGAAAATATTTTGGAGAGTTAAATTCATGACTATACATGTAGAGAAACACTTCTGTGGATTTTTAGTTTTGTTTTCTTTTTCCTAGATGGGGCTGTTTGACCTGGAGGTGAACTGTTTGATGAAGATTTTGTTTTTTGCATTGGTGGTGTTGTCGCTTGTCATGGTTTCTCTACAACACTTCAGGGGACGCTGGTATCTCCACTTGTTTCGCTTCTTCCTTCTGTTTTCCCAAATCGTTCCAATCAGGTAAATTATGGTCTGTTTCTTCCGGCCTATAGCAACCTTTTTAAAAACTTTTGTTTTCTGTTTCCTTTCCTGTGTGCTCAATCCCCTCAGTTTACACTTGATGTGTATGCTGCTAATTTAGTATTATTGCAAAGTTTGAACTGTTTTGCTCATTTCTGAGTCTGAATTGTTTATGCAAACAGTAAACAACAATGTCAGCGCCATTCCCTGCAGGACACCATTCCCGGCACACACTGTCTGAACAGAGGCAATGCAGTGGATGTGGAATATTTGAGCTCTTGGAAAATCTTTAGCGTGCACACAGTTATCATGACAAAACTGATCAACAGAATGAATGATTGATGTTGACCCTGAGGTTTCAGTGACCATGTTGAAATTTGAAGATGATGTCAAGTTGGAGGAAATAGCTGGAATTGGGAAGACTGACTATAAAAGACAAGAGGAAGGGTCTGAACAATACAAAACCTTGAAGCATTGAAGACAGTGCAGAAAATATTTACAAAGTTAATCGAATTAAGAGAGCACAATTGCTAACAAAATAAATGATTATGATGTTGGGCCCAAGTATTTTGATTATTCCTGCAAACAAGAAACCTTGATTGAGGATCTCACTGGTATGGAAGTGTTTCATTGGGTAAATGTGAAGAATGTATTTTTGTTGTGGATAATCCTGAATAAAGAGGGAACAAGTATAAAGGAAGCACCAACAGCACAAGTAACAAATTTAGACATTTTTCCGCCACAGAATCTGTATGTGTGGGGTGGCTGAAGCAGAAAGTATCAGTGTGCTTACGTTGTTTATTCTACATAATGCTCAACTGTCAGTGCTGTGCTGCCAACACTATTCATAGTTCTTCTGGGGTGGGTGATTTTTAAAACGTGTAGCAAAATGTTCTTTTCGTTGTCATTGCTTATTTCGGTAGTTTGAAAAAACACCCTAAGAATTAATAGATGGTATATAATTCATTTTAGATCTGCATTTTTTTTTCTTGCAATATTCTCTCACTCCTTTCATGAAGGAGTTGACTCTGGGAATGATTACCTCCCAGTGCCTTGCCCAGCCCAGTTTATCTAAATACACCTATCAAAACATTTAATAACATCTGCAATAACATTTGTGTGTATACTCATTTTAACTTCTGTTCGTAGTACTTTCATGCAAACTTAAATCTCCCAGCTGCAATCTCCAAATATTTGCCTGAGAAATATGTTTGCTAGATTACAACAGCATCATTGGGAAGATTTGTATAAAGAACAGAAGCCGTGAGGTTTTTTTTAGCTTCCCTTACCAGCCGGAAACGGTAGGGCATGGGAAATGTGGAAGTTCAGAATCTCTCAAACCCTGGAGTTTGAACTCACCTCTGCACGTGTGCTGTCACATAGCGGTTTGATACCTAGACACCATCTTGATTGCTGTGTTGGGATTTCAGTTCACCAGGGAGTAGTAGAGTGAAGGCTACTGGAGAAGGATGACCTGATGTGTAATGCACCAGGAGCGAGTCACGGTGTTCTGAGGGGGAGGGGAGTTTAGTTTGATTTTCACAAGGGGGAATTAGGATCTTGGGGAGGTCAGCAGGCTTCTGGATGAGGCTGGGATAGGGGGTGATGAGAGGATATTGTCAACAATTGGATGTAGGGTTGCAGAGAGCTTGATCATGGGAGGCTTCCCTAATCCAAAGGGGTCATGAAGAAAGCACTCCCCACCTGTATTTGACAGGCCACCTTTGAATGTCAATGGGGGAATATCAATCAAGTTTGCAACACCACCATAAAGTTTCATGCCCTAACCTGCCCCATCAATGAGGCTTGGTTGCCTACACACCATTCAGCATCCAGTAAAGCTATACAACATAGGGCACATGCAGACCAATTTGTCCATTAAGTCTGCTCTTCCATTCAATGGGATCATAGCTGATCTGATAATCCTTATATCCACTTTTCTACCTTATACCCTAACAACCTTGATGCTCTTACCGATTAGAAATCTATTTATCTCAGCCTTGAATATACTTAGTGACCTATAATAGACAGCTCCCTGTTCTTAAAGAAAAATAACAGATTGACTATTCTCTGAGAGAAAAAATTCCCATGTTTCTTTGTCTTAAATGGGTGACCTTCTTATTCTGTGGTTACCGCATCTCGTTCTAGACTCTCCCTACAGGGGTACAACCTCTCTGCATCTACCATGGCAAGACCATAAGGATCTGGTATGTTTCAATGAGGTCCCCTCTCATTCTTCTGAGCTGTTGTGAATGCAAACACAACCTGCTCAGGCTTTTCTTTTAAGAAAATCCCTCCAGCTCCAAGATCAACCTAGTAAACCCTCTTTGAGCTGCTTCCAATGCCAATATATCTTTTCTTCCATAAGGGAACCAAAACAATATTCTAGATGTATCTAATGTTTTATATAGTTTTAGCAAGAACTCCTTATTTTAGTTCTAATATTGTTTTTAGTTCTAATATTGGTTTTAAAATATTAAGATATCGTAGGTTGGTAGGTTGGGGGATGGTTTGGGTCAAGATGCAGGCTTTTAATACTCCAACTTCCTGCATTGTCTAACCTGTATCTGTTTTTTTGAAGTATTGGTTCTACTGGCTATCCAGTGAGTTGAATGAGTACCACCAAGAAGGAGCTAGATTGAATCAACTCAGCTGTGCTGAGGTAGATAATCATTACAAGAGTAAAGTTAAGGTGGATTAAGGAGGGGAAAGAAATTGAGCTGGGTTTCTAACCTTGTCATAGTTTGACAATCCCTGTTGAAAATATCCAGGACAAGGGAGGATATGAACAGAAACAGAAATTTCTGGGATAACTCAGGAGGTCAGGCAGCCCCTGTGGACAGAAAGTGGAGTTAATGTATCAGGTCCATTGACCTTCCTTGAGAACAATGAGAGTATGATTTGGCTTGAGCTGTAATGTTCCAGAGAGTTGAGTAGTTGTTGGAAACTCACTGGAATAAGGCTTGTGCATGTTTGGGTGAAGCACAGTATAGTTAGTGGAAGGTTCCTGAAATTTATTAAAATAAGTGTTTGCATGTCTTTGAGTTGCAGAAGGGAGAAAAGAAAAAAAAAAGTTCTGTGATGACTTCAGTTCCACTGAATCTCATCTGAAAGTTAATTATAAATTACAAACCACAGCAAATATTGTTCTATCGCATCTGCATCGAGGTTGTATCAAAGTAATATATTACATTTGTAGCCCAAAAGTAATCAGTCACACCCTTATTCAATTATCAAAATAAATTCTCACGTATTCAGTACACTCACCAGTACTTGGGGATGTTTACATGGCAATATATGTTGAGAGCTGTTTTGTAATTAGTGTTTGTTCTTTCTGATCTATATAGTATACGTGTCAACCTGGACATGGGAAAGATGGTCTACAGCTTGATGATTAGGAAAGACTCTAAAATTCCTGGTACATTGGTCCGGGCCAGTACCATTCCTGAGCAGCTTGGGAGAATATCTTATGTACTCACAGACAAGACAGGTACCTTTTTTTTGGGATTGCATTCACACATTTGCCATGGAGAGGCTGAAAAGAGGGTTCAGTAACATGATACGAAGGAGAAGAATGATTAATTAGGAAAAGAGAATTGAAAAGCGAGTGCTTTTCATCAAAGCACAAAACCTGATGCTCAAAATTAAGGGAGGCTTTAACACAGAAAACTTGGACCAGCTTCAATTTCCATTGTTCAGTGAGTCAGTAATTAGCAACCATAATATTAAGATCATTAACAAAAGAACAAAGGATGAGATTTTAAATTTACAGAGAGGTAGGATATGAAATTCTGCATCAGTAGCAGGGAAAGCAGGATCTGTAGATGTGGAAGAATATTTGCAAGCAAAGACTTAAAAGGGATGGAAAATATTGGATTAGGTAGAAAAGCCTTTCAGAGAGGCACTGCAGGCATACTGGGCCAAATGGCTTCCTCCTCTATTTTAAAATTGTGTGACTAAGATTCATTCTTAACATTCATGTTGTAACTCATGGCATCCTTACTGCCCCAGCAACTTTCTAATAATAAGCTGTCTACCTTTAAAGAAGTATAAATAGTTTTGAATAAAATCTGAGACAAAATAAACATAGATGACAGAGCAATCCCCTAAGGAAGTGATTTTTTTTTCTGCTGATTATCCCGAAATCACCCTGTTCACTTCTTCCTTTAGGCAGATTTTTAGTTTGTGATCACTAGACCAAAATATTATTTCAAGCTTGAATGTTGTTGTTTTAAAGACACAGAATTTCCCTTTTGTGTTTTTGGGGCCTGTGTAGCCTTCCATGGAAAACTAATGAGGTTTCTCATCAATTAATTGATCACTATTTTGAACATCTTGAACTTGGAGCTTAAAGAAGCTAAAGTGAGTGATGAAAGAATTATGGAGTTCTACGCGTTCCCATTTTTAAGGAGAAGTTGTCTCTGGTCAAAGAAAAAAAATCAGCTTCTTCACAATTTTTCTGGCAAACAAGGAGAGGTAATATGCATCGAATGGTAAAGCATTAACAGGAGATGAAGGATAAATGCCTTTAGAGATTCAGATTTACTGATCTTTTAATACAAGGAATGTGTTGTTGAGGCTGATAAAGAACAAATACATATAGTGCACTTGATGTTAGAAACATCATTGGAGATCTGCATAAGAAAAGAATGTTCAGTTTTGAATGCCTTCCATTCCAAAAAGATGTCAAGATGTTGCAGAAGAGGTATCTTAAGATGGTACAAAGGATGGGGTTTTCTGACATAACTGTGTTCTGGGGCTGGATTTTCAATCCAGACCTGTTGTCTCAATGACACTGCATCACTGTTGTGGTGTTATTTGATTGCAGAAATCCGTAATTGGGCCAGAAAAAACAACATCACCCAGTCAGTGGTGACAGTATCTGGACTTGGAGTGCAATCCGAAAGGCAAACAGCAACCATAACTTTGTTTACTGTTGCTTACAAGTTGGAGTAGACAGTGTAGCCGAGGGCCCACAGTCATACTGTGCATACACGTGATCCATGCAAATGATTCTTAATAGTTCTCTGGGCAGTTAGGGATGGGCAGTAAATACTGGCCTGACCAGCAATGCCCACATCCTCATAGAATCATAGTGTGGAAACAGGGCATTTGGCCCATTGAGTCTGCACCTCTGAAGAACATCTCACCCAGAACCACCCCTCTATCACTGTAACCCAGCATCTCCCATGGCTAATCCATTTAAGCTGCATATCCCTGAACACTATGGGACATTATGGAATACTATGGAACACCTGAACCTGAACACAATTTAGCATGTCCAATCCACATAACCTGCGCATCTTTGGACTGTGGGAGAAAACTGGAGCACCTGGAGGAAACCCACGCAGACAGGAAAAATGTGCAAATTCCACACAGAGAGTCACCCGAGGGTGGAATTGAACTTGGATCCCTTTCACTGTGAGGCCACAGTGCTAACCAATGAGCTACTGTGCTGCCCTATCCTGTGAATGTATTTTTTTTAAAATAAGACTATAATGGCAGAGGCTGTCATTCCCTCTGTTATCTTGCTGCTGTAATCAAGTGGTGGACAGCCATGCAACCTTCTGATCAATGAAGGGCCTCTCCCTACAACTACTGGCAATCTCCTCATGGGTTTGAGAGGGGCTGAAGTTCTGATTCGGGAGCAGGATTACATCCCCTCCATTTGCATTTATGTGAGCCCAATGTCATGTGAAACAGTGTTAATCCCTCATCCTCCCCTTCACCTGTGGATAAACAGTCTGCATTAGATTCACACATGAAGTCAGTTGGACAAATTGCATGCACCATATTGCTCAGTGGATAGGATAAATGGGATAGAGAAAGTCACTTTGTGTACAGACCCTTAATGTATCAATAGCTTGGGATCACAGAATTGTCCCATGTACAAGATGTCCATTTGGCCCATTGTGTCTGCACTAGCTCTCCAAAGGGATGCCTTGCTGATACAAGGAACTAAAATGGAATTGGATAAATTTCAAAATCTCATGTCTTATCTTGGTCTTTCGCTCTCCATTTCACAGGGACTCTTACAAAAAATGAGATGCAGTTCAGGCGTCTTCACCTGGGTACAGTATCTTATGGGTTGGATTCTATGGATGAAGTAGAGAGCCACGTTTTTAGTGCGTATACGCAGGTAATCCATTGTCTAAGTGACTAGTTGCTATTGATGTTGTTTACTACTCAGGCTAATAATTTACTATAAGCTCCGATTTCCATTGCTGAGTGTAGGACCAATGAAACTCTAAATTCCTTTCAGTGATTTATTAAGTTCAAGATGGCATTCTGTCTGATACAATCCTTTCTTATTTTCTGTATGATTGCTTAAACAGGTTATCATGATGTCTCGTTTATTATCAAAAAGAACCACTTATTCAATTGTCATCATAAATAAATCATTTATTTATAAATATTTTGATTTGTACTTTACAGCCTGAGAGGATTGCATTTTTCTGTAGCAGATTGACAAGGTGACTTTTGCTTGAATCATGCGACTTTGGAGTTGGAAGCTGGTTCGCCAAGCTGACTGGTTTTCATGCAAATATTTCATCCCGCTTTTAGGTGACATCATCAGTGCTGTCCACTGAAGCGCTGTTGTTCTGTTCCATCCTGAATTTATCAGAGTAGAAGCATTTGACAAAGGACTTTGTTCAGCAGTTCATTGATGCAAGGCAGGCATTTAAGCTGCTTTTACTCTAATTTCCACATTCATGGTTCATTTGGAAATAGTGGTGAACCATTAAAAGTTTCTGATTCAGAAAGTTTGTCAGCTTATTCTCATGTACAGCAAAGCCTCCTTGAGCCTGAGGTACACCTGCCCAGTAGCAGTTAGTAGAACACACAGTGTGAGGCAGAGTAACAGCACAAGACTTCATCCAAATGACTCTGTCATTTCTATTCAGGCCGACAAAGAAGGATATCAGTTTAACTGGGACAACATAAAACTACAAGGACAAGCAAAACAAAGACAAACACAAGAATTCTTGGAAGCCTGGTTTCCAACCACTGGTACCATAAACAAACATTTTGAAATAGAATCGGAGATAATGGGAACTGCAGATGCTGGAGAATTCCAAGATAATAAAATGTGAGGCTGGATGAACACAGCAGGCCAAGCAGCATCTCAGGAGCACAAAAGCTGACGTTTCGGGCCTAGACCCTTCATCAGAGAGGGGGATGGGGTGAGGGTTCTGGAATAAATAGGGAGAGAGGGGGAGGCGGACCAAAGATGGAGAAAAGAAGATAGGTGGAGAGAGTATAGGTGGGGAGGTAGGGAGGGGATAGGTCAGTCCAGGGAAAATGGACAGGTCAAGGAGGTGGGATGAGGTTAGTAGGTAGGAGATGGAGGTGCGGCTTGGGGTGGGAGGAAGGGATGGGTGAGAGGAAGAACAGGTTAGGGAGGCAGAGACAGGTTGGGCTGGTTTTGGGATGCAGTGGGTGGAGGGGAAGAGCTGGGCTGGTTGTGTGGTGCGGGGGGGAGGGGACGAACTGGGCTGGTTTAGGGATGCAGTTGGGGAAGGGAAGATTTTGAAACTGGTGAAGTCCACATTGATACCATTAGGCCTCAGGGTTCCCAGGCAGAATATGAGTTGCTGTTCCTGCAACCTTCGGGTGGCATCATTGTGGCACTGCAGGAGGCCCATGATGGACATGTCATCTAAAGAATGGGAAGGGGAGTGGAAATGGTTTGCGACTGGGAGGTGCAGTTGTTTGTTGCGAACTGAGCGGAGGTGTTCTGCAAAGCGGTCTCCAAGCCTCCGCTTGGTCTCCCCAATGTAGAGGAAGCCACACCGGGTACAGTGGATGTAGTATACCACATTGGCAGATGTGCAGGTGAACCTCTGCTTAATGTGGAATGTCCACCCCAACCTTCAGTTCACCTGGGCCATCTCCAGCACATCCCTCACCTTCCTGGACCTCTCAGTCTCCATCTCAGGCAACCAGCTTGTAACTGATGTCCATTTCAAGCCCACCGACTCCCACAGCTACCTAGAATACACCTCCTCCCACCCACCCTCCTGCAAAAATTCCATCCCCTATTCCCAAATCCTCCGCCTCCGCCGCATCTATTCCCACGATAAGACATTCCACTCCCGCACATCCCAGATGTCCAAGTTCTTCAAGGACCACAACTTTCCCCCCACAGTGATCGAGAACGCCCTTGACCGCGTCTCCCGTATTTCCCGCAACACATCCCTCACACCCCGCCCCCGCCACAACCGCCCGAAGAGGATCCCCTCTCGTTCTCACACACCACCCCACCAACCTCCGGATACAACGCATCATCCTCCGACACTTCCGCCATCTACAATCCGACCCCACCACCCAAGACATTTTTCCATCCCCACCCCTGTCTGCTTTCCGAAGAGACCACTCTCTCCGTGACTCCCGTGTTCGCTCCACACTGCCCTCCAACCCCACCACACCCGGCACCTTCCCCTGCAACCGCAGGAAATGCTACACTTGCCCCCACACCTCCTCCCTCACCCCTATCCCAGGCCCCAAGATGACATTCCACATTAAGCAGAGGTTCACCTGCACATCTGCCAATGTGGTATACTGCATCCACTGTACCCGGTGTGGCTTCCTCTACATTGGGGAAACCAAGCGGAGGCTTGGAGACCGCTTTGCAGAACACCTCCGCTCAGTTCGCAACAAACAACTGCACCTCCCAGTCGCAAACCATTTCCACTCCCCCTCCCATTCTTTAGATGACATGTCCATCGTGGGCCTCGTGCAGTGCCACAATGATGCCACCCGAAGGTTGCAGGAACAGCAACTCACATTCCGCCTGGAAACCCTGCAGCCTAATGGTATCAATGTGGACTTCACCAGTTTCAAAATCTCCCCTTCTCCAATTGCATCCCAAAACCAGCCCAGTTCGTCCCCTCCCCCCACTGCACCACACAACCAGCCCAGCTCTTCCCCTCCACCCACTGCATCCCAAAACCAGTCCAACCTGTCTCTGCCTCCCTAACCTGTTCTTCCTCTCACCCATCCCTTCCTCCCACCCCAAGCCGCACCTCCATCTCCTACCTACTAACCTCATCCCACCTCCTTGACCTGTCCGTCTTCCCTGGACTGACCTATCCCCTCCCTACCTCCCCACCTATACTCTCTCCACCTATCTTCTTTTCTCTCCATCTTCGGTCCGCCTCCCCCTCTCTCCCTATTTATTCCAGAACCCTCACCCCATCCCCCTCTCTGATAAAGGGTCTAGGCCCGAAACGTCAGCTTTTGTGCTCCTGAGATGCTGCTTGGCCTGCTGTGTTCATCCAGCCTCACATTTTATTATTTTGAAATAGATCCCATTTACATATCATGATGGAGCAAAATCAGAAACAGAACTACCCACCATAACAGACCAGGCCGTATAAATTCAGAACAGAACAGAACAACAGTACTTTAATGGAGGATAGACAGCACTGAAGATGTTGTCTAGAATGGAGCAAAATGCTTGAACGAAAACCAGTCAACTTGGCGAACCAGCTAACAACTCCAGAAAACATTAAATGCTACAAGTGTGATTACCTGCTCTCTTGCGGTATACCCAGCTTGTAGTGGAGTGCAAGAGAAACTCATGACAACTGAACTGACCAAAATAGCAGATTGGATCCTGCATGAACAACATGTTCTAGATCCTGATTACTTGTAATAGATGTGGGTGATGGCAGCATGGTGATGGACTCTGTTGTGATTCGTAGTCATTTCATTAGCCTGATACTACAGAGTGAATTTTATCAGAAATTGGCATGGAATCATTTTCAGTGAGTTTCATGGAGAGTTTCTCTCTGTGAGGCCTGTGGGTTTTCTAAGACTATTTCCCAAACATGCCGCACTTTCTATGCTCCATGCCACTACGGTGCCCTACTCAGTGTATTCTCCCACTTGCCATAACGCACCGTCTACTGCCAGGACCTGCTGGAATTCCGACCACCATGCTATACTTAAAAGTCGATCATATCCCCAGTCTAGTCCTGGCAGTCTACAGCTGTCACACCCGGTTCTTGTCAATTGCTCCAGATGAATGAGACAAGAGGAAATTTGAACCTTGCTGACCGGGACCTGGACAATCCTGCTTGACAGGTTGATGCAAGTAGTCTCTGCTCACTGAGCATGCCTTGAGATGTCAGTGACTGGTGTCCATGATGCGGGGCTGGAGGAGTTAGTGGCCAGCTGTAATCACTGGTTACTGCAGTGACTTTCATGTCAAGAATGCTTATGAGCCAGGTGGGAGAATGGGAAGCTGCATGTCGATGAAGTGGGATAACAGCATAATGCGGATGGTAATGCATGTCAGTAGGCCTTTCTCGTGAGAATCTGATCTCACTGTTCAAAATTTGGTTGGAAGATGGGGCTTCCTGCTCCCCACATCTCTGTGCTGCTGGTCTTCAGCAATTCTCCCAATTTGCCAATGTCGATTCAGTGACTGAGAAGATTCTGTCCTGTATCTTGTTTAGATTCATACATCATGCCAGGGCAAAGTTCCAGAAGGTGCCTGGCACTGTTACCTATGAAACTATATCCAGTCATGAATCAATTCTTTGAAACAGAACAAAAGAGAAAGGAAGTACAATTTTTTGGCAAGGGAAATGCAAATGTGTGACTGTCTGGCTCATGGATAAATCTTCAACCCTTAGAGCCCATTTCATTGCAAAATTTCCCATTACCAGTGGGTTCTATTCCAGTTTTTGTGCATTATCTAAACCGTTGCTTCATCTCCTTAACTAATTCCAGCTCCTTTTAACTTTTGCATTTCCTGGACAATGTTTTTAAGCCCTTCCTAAAAGGACCTGTATTTTTGCAAAGTTAATTTGTTGCTGCATCTATTATGAAGTCTTCAGGCAATTAAAATGAAAATTTGATAATCTAATCTGGTTATCATTCACTCATGTTAGTGTCCCGTTCCTAATAAAAAATCATTTGAGCTCAAAATAGTTTGTTCCCAGAATCAAGCTACCCATGACTGTGCTCACATTTAAATACAGGGTTCTTTAAGCTAAGCAACAAAACCTTTATTCTCATAAGATAATTCTCCTATCCATTTTTTAAGCTTTAATTTTGCTAGCAACATCTTTTGTCCTATAAACCTTTCCCTGCACATTTTTGTTGGAAACATTGATTCCATCTGCTGCTTTGCAATGCCTCGCCCAATTAATCCTTATTGAAGCATTGAGCCTGTTTGGTGATTGTTGGCTGTTTGTTTGGCTGACAAGTCATCACAGGCAGTCAGATTGTGACTTTGTCTAGTACCCCCACAAATACACACTTATATCTGAGTTTACTGGGAGCTGGTCAAAGGTTACTTTTCAACTTTCTTGGTGCATTCAGTTTGTATGTGGAAGCATTCTTGACACTGCAGCTGAAATCCTATGTTTTAATATGTTCAGCAACCTATAGATCCTTTTGGTTCATTTTGATGTATGTTGCTGAGCTGTAGTGAGAGACCTGCAAGGCTTCACTTTTGCTTTTCACAATGGTGAAAAAATTTATTTCAAATGTTCAGATTTTGGGCTGCATCACTTTTGGTGATTTCAGCATTTGGAAATATAGAAAATGTCCACCTAATGTTGACATGTGACAAACTCATTAAATGTATTTTAATCGTGAAACACTAGCCAATTCCTCTGAACAACAAGGGGCCACTGGGGATTTTTATTCCTTCTGACCGATTAATCTGACAGTTTATTTCCTACTTCATTCATGTAAAATGCTCACTAGCTCCAAATTTCTGCTGCTGGCTGAGATTGTAATAGGAGCATGCAGCAAACATAAACTATCAATATGACTGTCAGGCTAAATTATTCTGATGTATTAAGGTATCAGTGATCGAAGAAAGTTCAATGTGTTTTGTTCAGAACTGTGGGCGCAAGTATTTTAATTCTTCAAGTTTCCTGTCGGTATCTGTGATGACAAATATAAATGGACAGCCTCCTGTGTCTTCAAAAGACCTGATCAATCCTTCAATCTCCTGCTTTTGCTGAAGTGTTTTCAGTGACTTTTGTTTTGACTTGCTGGGCAGTGGTGAACATTGGCACGAAAGATGTTGTAGTGGGTCACTCCAAAGAGAATTGAGTGAACCATATAGTGAGGGATTAACTCAATCAAGTGAGAATGGTAGGTTTCCCTTCCCTGAAGGATAGTAGGACATTGGTTTGTTTGTTTTGGTCGCTGGTACATTCCCAGTTTAAAATAAGTTAAATTCCAATTCTTTTGAAGATCCTATGGGAGCCGAGGAAAAGTTGTTCCATCCTGCCAATTGTGTTAACTAAAAACACAGTAATTAACTGTTTTAAAAGAAGTCAGAATTTATAGCTTAGTATTTCAAGATGATCAGTTTTATTTTCATCAATGTAGTTTGTATAACTGGAAGGTAATACAGTGTTGCCCTAAAGAGTAATACTTACCGTAAGATGTGGGTTGTGGTTGTGCTGGAGTTTAAATTACTGTAGATTCACAGAATCCCTCCAGTGTGGAAGCAGGCCATCCGGCCCATCGAGTCTGCACCGTCCCTCATAAGAGCAACCCACCCTATCCCTGTAACATTTCCCCTGATAATCTAACTGACCTGGGCACTATGAGTGATTTAGCGTGGCCAATCCACCTAACCTGCACTTTGGACTGTGGAAGGAAACTGGAGTACCGGACGAAACCCGCATAGTCATGGAGGGAATGTGTAAACTGTACATAAACAAGTCATCCAAGAGTAGAATTGAATCTGGATCCCTGGCGCTGTGCTAACTACTGAGCCAAAATGCTACCAGCATGTTTTATGAATTTTGTGGATGGCTAACAAAGTTGGAATTAAAGATCTGTATAAGATTCAACCAAAGTTGTCATTCTACAAACTAGTTACTGTATTGCTTTCAAAAAGAAATTAAATGTCATTTGAAAAAATGGCCAGAAGTTAAACATGCAGCCATCTTTACTCGTGCATTTGTTCACCACAGAATTCCCTAACATGTGTTTTATTATTTGCTTTGTTAAGCTATGGAGAATTCTCTATTCCCCATTAAATAAATCCCTTGTTTGACATTGTGCTTTGTTTTTAGAAAGCACTTTTATAATTGGTAGTTCCGTAGTTTGGATGACGAGATCTTTTCTGTGGTTACATTTCATCTAATAAGGTAGTTATTTCATTTTGCAGATTCATAAAGTCAGAGTAAAAAACTCGTACACAGTAACAAATGTGAAGGTGCCTAGATGTATATTTGTTTATGATTGGTATAATAATGGATAGTATAACCCAGAGACAAATTGCAAATCCAGACCAACTTAACTTGTTTTGAAGATGACAAAGTGTGGAGCTGGATGAACACAGCAGGCCAAGCAGCATCTCAGGAGCACAAAAGCTGACGTTTTGGGCCTAGACCCTCCTTCAGAGAGCTCTCTGATGAAGGGTCTAGGCCCGAAATGTCAGCTTTTGTGCTCCTAAGATGCTACTTGGCCTGCTGTGTTCATCCAGCTCCACACTTTGTTGTCTTGGATTCTCCAGCATCTGCAGTTCCCATTATCATTGTTTTGAAGATGACTGCTTTTGCTGATTTCAAGTAGCAAAGCTCTTGCAGTATGTTTGCATTATTCACTGCCTCCTCTCAACAATGGTGAATTCAAAGCAAATACCAAATTAAACTGGAATTATTTTGCTTTCTAGCCAGCAGTTTCACAAGATAAGCCCCCTTCAACAGCTCCTAAGATACGTAAAACTGTTAGCGTCCGTGTCCATGAAGCAGTGAAAGCAATCGCACTGTGCCATAACGTTACTCCCGTCTACGAGTCTCACGGGCCCGACTCAACTGACCGAGCTGAAGCGGAGCAAAATTATGAGGATGCATGTCGGATTTACCAAGCAGCCAGTCCAGATGAGGTTAGTCTCTTCTCATCTACCCAATGTGCGTGACACCAAGCTCCACTTTCTAAAAGTTGTATTTTAGATTCATTTTACATTGTGTGCTTAATAATATTCAAAATACCTTCAGTTGCTAAGTTTGTTACTTCTGAAATGGACACTTTGTATGAATTTTTGTTGCTAGGTGGTACAACATGGAAGTCCACAACTCTACGGGCCTGAATAGGTTTTTGCTTAACATTCTCCTTGAGACGCATTTCTCGATGCTTCTTCTTAATTTCTTTTCATCAGGGACATTGACAATCTGAACATGATTGCATTTAAGCGTCTGAGAGCAGTTCAAGATGCTGTTGCTTTTCCCTCCAATTTTGTATAAGATTGCAGTGCTCACGTTTTGATAAGAGTGACTGGTGATAAACGGAATGAATTGTGTTGCTGGAAGTTGAGATTGTGGTATATTATGGTGATAGTGTAGCAGGGGATGCTTCTTAATAGGGACAGTATGATCTGTGACTGGATGCTGAGATTTAAAATGGATTTTCTTCCCAGGGCAGATACCTGATTACAGACACTGAAGTTGCCCTTGTCCAGTTTCAGACAAGTAATTCAGATAGTCTGATGAACTTATAATTCATACCTTTGTCAGGACTTTTTTAGCATTAAAATTGCTTGAAAAATGATTATTTTGAACTCTGTTGTAATTGTCCGAGCAGTTTTTTTGAAATAAGGATTTATGTTGAGATTTAAGTACCATAACGTAATTTGCACATTTTAAATAAGAATTTTTTTCTCCAAAGC
The DNA here is from genome assembly GCF_030684315.1 of Stegostoma tigrinum. Taxonomy (NCBI): domain Eukaryota; kingdom Metazoa; phylum Chordata; class Chondrichthyes; order Orectolobiformes; family Stegostomatidae; genus Stegostoma; species Stegostoma tigrinum. Next base: position 41,749,058 of record NC_081372.1, on the reverse strand, counting down.
TAAGGTAAATTTTGGTTCTGTTTAAGCAACAATTCTGTTTGTTACTGTCATTAATGACACTTTGGTTTTTAAATCAAATGCATTTTGAAGAGGGCTACTTATTTGGTTTTTGTTTGCATGCAGTACAAATGTTATTTTAATGAAACGACTTGCTAAAATTTACAATTTCAGTTTTAATGTTAGGAATTTATTGTGTGCGATATCATTGTGCTCTGTCAGCTTTTTGAAATGCTAAATGTTGGAAATAAACCAAACTTTGTTGCTACCCACACAATAAAAACTGTACAAGATCTATTTAATTCCTTTTTGTAAGCAGCAGTGCTAAAATTCTGCTCATTGTACATATCACTGACATTTTATACAAAGGAGAAATAACAAACAACAATGTGCTGTGGGCTTAAGATTCCAATGATGACGTTGTTTTTAATAAACATGCTTCAAATAAAGTATTTTGCTGCAATTGGCAGGCATAAGAAAATCATTTTGAAGAAAACTGTGCCCAATGTTGCCAACAGTACTCTGGAAAGAAATTTTTTTGGTATATTCCACAAAACCAGCTGCTACTAGCTAACAGTTGGGGTACTGTGCTCTCCCAGCCCTCTTTTCAAAGGACCTATTTGATTATTAATGATAGATAATAACCTATGAATGTGTCATAACAAGAAGAGGCACATGTCCTCTGTGACATCTTCATAAGATATTAATAGATACAGTTACATTGTTTTTGCTACGTTTAACTAATCGATCACGAGATAATGATAATGCATCAGCCTTCATCAGCATCAAGAGCCAGTTTCCTCTTTTCCCTCCCCAAGACTATATGACACCATCAGATGGGCTGGAGCTTAATGTAATCTCCAACATTAAACCCTTTAGAAGGTGACCAAACAGGTAGATGAGAGTAAACCAGTTGATGTGGTGCATATGGATTTCAGCAAGGCATTCGATAAGGTTCCCCATAATAGGCTATTGTACAAAATGCGGAGGAATGGAATTGTGGGAGATATAGCAGTTTGGATCGGAAATTAGCTTGCTGAAAGAAGACAGAGGGTGGTAGTTGATGGGAAATGTTCATCCTGGAGACCAGTTACTAGTGGTGTACCGCAAGGGTCGGTGTTGGGTCCACTGTTGTTTGTCATTTTTATAAATGACCTGGATGAGGGCGTAGAAGGATGGATTAGTAAATTTGCAGATGACACTAAGGTCGGTGGAGTTGTGGATAGTGACGAAGGATGCTGTAGGTTGCAGACAGACATAGATAAACTGCAGAGCTGGGCGGAGAGGTGGCAAATGGAGTTTAATGCAGACAAGTGTGAGGTGATGCACTTTGGTAGGAGTAACCAGAAGGCAGAGTACAGGGCTAATGGTAAGATTCTTAGTAGTGTAGATGAGCAGAGAGATGTCAGTGTCCATGTACACAGATCCTTGAAAGTTGCCACCCAGGTTGACAGGGCTGTTAAGAAGGCATAGAGTGTTTTAGCTTTTATTAACAGAGGGATCGAGTTCCGGAACCAAGAGGTTATGGTGAAGCTGTACAAAACTCTGGTGCGGCTGCACTTGGAGTATTGTGTACAGTTCTGGTCGCTGCATTATAAGAAGGATGTGGAAGCTTTGGAAAGGGTGCAGAGGAGATTTACTAGGATGTTGCCTGGTATGGAGGGAAGGTCTTACGAGGAAAGGCCGAGGGACTTGAGGCTGTTTTCGTTAGAGAGAAGAAGGTTGAGAGGTGACTTAATTGAAACATATAAAATAATCAGAGGGTTAGATGGGGTGGCTAGGGAGAGCCTTTTTCCTAGGATGGTGACGGCGAGCACGAGGGGGCATAGCTTTAAACTGAGGGGTGAAAGATATAGGACAGATGTCAGGGGTAGTTTCTTTACTCAGAGTAGTAAGGGAATGGAACGCTTTGCCTGCAACGGTAGTAGATTCACCAACTTTAGGTACATTTAAGTCGTCATTGGATAAGCATATGGACGTACATGGAATAGTGTAGGTTAGATGGGCTTGAGATCGGTATGACAGGTCGGCATAACATCAAGGGCCGAAGAGCCTGCACTGTGCTGTAATGTTCTATGTTCTATGTTCTATTATGTCAACCAGGAATATCTTATTTTAGTCTGTTTTCAGATGCTGAAAAAATGGCACACAACAATTATGTGCCCAAACTAGGAGACTGGAGACTTAGCAAACAAAAATTGTGTGTCAAACATCATTTTAATAATTGGGACTAGTTGCAGATGTGTCCCTGTGGCCAGAATTAATATTAGCTGTTCGTGTCATTAGCAGCAGTCTGCTTATTAAGTCCGAGGAAAGACAGAAGAAATATGAAGGGAGTACTTGAGGGATAGAAGCAGCCCGCTGGGAAGTGAAGGACTGTCATTATTCATAGAATCCCTACAGCATGGAAGCAAGTCATTTTGCCCATTGAGTCCACACCAACCCGCCAAAGAACATCCCACACAGACCCACCCCTGAACCTTATAATCATGCGTTTCCCTGGCCTGCAAATTCTCTGGATACTATGGGCAATTCAGCATGGCCAATCCACTTAATCTGCACATCTTTGGACTGTGGGAAGAAACCAGAGGAAACCCATGTAGAACGGAGAGAACGTGCAAACTCCGCACAGACAGTTGCCCGAGGGTGGAATCAAACCCGGGTTCTTGGCACGGTGTGCATAATTTCCTCTATACCTGTCTCCTTTCCCAAATGGTTATGAACCTTAACAGTGAATGAGACGGTTGTATGATAGACATTGAACCTTGTTTGAATCACACCTTTGCTTGTTGTGTTTGATGTTGCATTACCACCTCTGCTTATTGAATAATGTAAATGAATGACAGCCCATTTCCCTGTCCAAACCAAGGCTACATGTACTGCCACTTGCTTTGTTCGGGTGAGATGCATGTAGTTTTATGTTGTGCTTGTACAACTGAGATTCAATAAGTCTTCTCACCAACTCATCTCAGCATTTCCTGGCAGCTTTACATTTTGCTTCTAGCTGGCTGTGCAAATAGGTCTTGTGTGATATCTCTACCTTAGCACAGGAGATACAGGGGATTGGTGTGACCTTTCTGACACTGATGTTCACTAAACAAACTCGAAGCATCAATGTAATTTGTGGGTTTTTTTAAGTCAAAACATTAAAACTAGCTGTAAGGATATATAATTTCATGGAACTATTGTTAAAAATATATAAGACAAAGTTCTTCATGGCTAGAAGGAAAGGATTCATTTGATTTGAGTTGAATATTGATATGGTCATGTAGCAATGAGCTGGCTAATTACCCTGTAAGTGCCCTCTGCTGAAGTGAGGGGAGCCTGCCTCAGCATTTAATCTAGTCTGATGATTTAGAATGCACTTGCTGGCTTAGTACTGCCTGTCCAAAGGGATTACTTTAATATAAAGCCGTGTAGCTCAGAGGGCAGCTGTGACTTCTTATCCCTTCATGCTTTTATTCTGTGTAAAAATTAAATCAACTATGAAGCCAAGGGAAAATTGATGACAAGGTCCTTCTTTGAGAGAGGTAAAAGAACCTTTTGGACATTCTAGTGTTTGCAGATACAATTCTGTATAGTAGATCACAACATACACATTAACCCAGTCTGTATTTTTTTCAGTTTTTTTGGCTCCAAAGATTATGTTTAGTCTGTAAGTGAGATACAGCAGGTTCCTTTTTAACTGTGACATAGATACAATTGTAGTTGTAGTCAATCTCAGTTTTTCACCCCTACGTAAGTGGATGTTTTACTTACTAGTACCATATAACTGAATGCAAGGGATCAATCAGGCAATAGACTCCTGCATGTCTTTGCAATGCAATCTAAGATGTGGCCACACAGAGCAGACATGTGGCAATTGACAAACGTAGTGACCACCCACACCCAGGCTGGTGGTTCACTTTTATACTTATTGTATAAATTGATTCCTGTTTTTGGAGGGAATCTTTGAGGCTTTAAAGGTCAACTTATATACTAGCATCTTCATGTTGACCACATACAAATGTTATGCAATTATTAGTAAGAAAATGGAAGATTTCTTAATGCGTTGAGCCTTCTCTTTAGAGTTGGATATAAATCAATACAGGGAAAGTATTTATCAACTCAGGAACACCCAGAAGAGCTTCTTGTTCACATTCTGGGATAGGCAAGTGATGATGAATACCAATCTGCTTTTATTTCTTATGTTAAACCATCTAGTAGTGACATAGGTCAGGAATATGATATCTCCTCAGCGTTCCAACTAAATTACAGTGAAATCATAATAGTGTCGTTCCTGCTTGACGCCAACTTGCATTTAGCATGAGAGCTTCAATGCTCTGATTTCAGTGATGGATGACAAGGCAGGAAGGAGTTGTGTTAGTGGTCTGAGGAGTGCAAAGGTCAGGAACTGGATTGTAAAAGTTCATTGAGTGTTAGGTGCCCTTTCAAATCTTTGGCACCACTGGGTCAAAGGTGAGAGACTGGGTTTGATCTTTATGACAATTTGTTGGTGAAGATGGCAGTTTTTTGTAGCAAGATAAAATAGTATCAAGGACATTAAAAATGATTGTACAAGAATATGATTTGTTTGATAGTCCTTGTGCCCTTTTTATTACAGCTGCTTTATTAAAGCAGTTAACTGAATGCTGATATCCAAGGCATATTTAAACCTCTTTGTTCAATTCAGCAGCAGTTTCTCACACACTATCACAAGGTATATCAGCTCTCCTTTCATATTGTCTGATCACTTTACAATGTACATAACGGCTGCCCTAGTGTGAGTGTGGTTGACAACCATCTACCTGGCTTCTACAGTGACATTCTGAAGCTACTCATTGGGTCATGTTTTGGGGGCAGCCTTGAATAACACTTCCCAACTGCTTCTACTCCTCCCTGTGGGGATGTTCCTTGTGTTTAAGTAGTGACCTATAAATCAAGGGCACAAACTACAAACTATTCTCTGGCAATGTCCACTTCAAGAAGACACCATGTTATTGCACTGAACCATTTTTTGTTAGAAATGTTTCAAAAATATAACTTAAATAATTATTTCTTACCACTATTCTCTGCTCTTTTTCACCATCTCCTCTGAATGTGTTGGCTTATTTCTTGGATGATTGTAACTCCCTTGTATTTTGCTCAATTAACCATTATAAACATGTGAATAACGTGACTGAGGGAAAACAGAATTATCTTATCACAGCCAAAGTTGAATCCATTCACATTTATGGTGTGAAATCGGCATGGCAAGCAAAATGGTAAGAGATTTGAGAGAATGTGGCAGGAATGGAAAAATTAAATTCTTAACATTGGGGAAAATATCATTGTCCCCATAAGATTTCAATGACAAGATGCAAACTCCGCCTCATTTCTATGCAGTGATTTTTCCCAGGTACTGGCATCAATTCGTAACTTAAAATTCTGATCAGATACCCAAAAGTGGTGTTGTCTGGACCTCTGTTATTCCCCATTATCTCTTGTTTGGATGGCTGCTTTGCAGTACAGAGTCACACCAGTGGCTTGGGTTCAATTCCTGCACTAGCTGAAGTCACCACAAAAGATTTCTGTTTCTCAAATTCTCTCTCCTGAGAAGTGGTGACATTCATACTCTTGCTGCCAGCCACCCGCGCCCCCCTCCCCCCCTCTCTCTTTTCTCTCCTCTCTAATGAGATGGCTCGGTAAAACAACAACTTTTACATGCTTTTAACATGGCATGTTCCATTGGCAGTGATTGCTTATGCCCTGCATCCATAGAGTTTGCCAAAAGTGGTGATGGGGATGAAGTTCATAACTTACTTGGTTGCCTGGACATGGAGATATTGGTCTTCCGAAATAAGCGAGCTTGACCTTGTCCTGTTAATGTAAGATTCTTCTTATATAGTGACGGAGACAAATATCAGCCACTCCCTGCCAGTACTTACCCTTTCCAAACTATTCTGAAACTGTTTCTCCTGCTGTGAGATGATTGGAAGGACTGAGTAAGATGCATCTGGCTGGAAGTACAGGAGCAGGATGGGTGTTGAAATGATCTGAGTAAGTAAGTGAAAGTGTAGAGGACAGGCAGGCTTTGTGGTCCATTGCCATGGTATGAGACAGTGGAGACAAGATGGTGGCACCAATCCTTGCAGAGCACAGAAGTTTATTTCAGCATCCCTCCGACAATGGGCACTCCGCTGATCTGGGTGGCTGTCTCTGACTAAACGGGCAAGGTTTGGTGCAGGGGGTTCCCTCTAGCAGTGTTTAGCAAAGAGGGATGGCTGTCATCCAGCAGAGCCTCCAGGTCCTTCTTGGTGCAGTGAAGTGCCAACTTGTCTTTCTCAACCATCCTTTCTGAAGTGTCATGTTGCAACAGATTTGGCTTACAGCATTTGAATTGGAGCCTGGCCGGGGCCTGAATATGGTGCCCACAGTATCTACGCTGGAAAGCCCTGTTAGCAGTGAACACTTTCACCTCTGAATGCACAATCCCAGAAGGTGGGTGCCGTGGGAGCTGTTGGATAATTGCAAAGGTGAACATCAAAGACTATATGAGAAACGTTGCTATGGGTCATGGGGAGAAACTGTCTCTGAAACATCGCAAATCGGACAATATTCCCCTGTTCTTGATAGTTGTTTCTTGTGTGCTTAAACGAAACACAATCATCTTCCCAAAGGATTTTTCTGCAATAAGCAGCTTCACTGCAAAAAATTTGCTGTTTCCACAGTTGACCATGGCTCATATCACTGAGTGCAGACCCTTACTTGGACCCAGAATGACTTATGAAAGGATAGGGATGCCCAGCCCTCAGATCTGGCTGACTCTGTTTGTCTTGTAGGTGTCTGCAGAGTTTTCCACAAAACATTGGATGCAGCAGATGCTGATTAGAAGCTCAGACAGTGCCCATTCCTGTGGCCCAGATTTATATGTGTCTTAAAACTTGATTTTAAATGAGCCCAATGAATCTAAAATTTCAAGGAACAGTGCAGAGCAGAAGTATTTGTCTAATCCTAGTTTAAAACTGTCAACTGCTATCAGCCATTTTCTGTGCTGTTACCATTCTATTATTCTGTAAATTCAACTTTCTGGCATCAACATTTGCTACAGTGTCAAGTCTCATTTCTTCAAGAGTTTGATTAACTTTAGGAACCTTTTAACAAGATGAATTTTAAGTTACTTTTCCCCTTCCCTGTCTGTCTCTCAATTCAATCTATCCTATCTTTTTATCTCTCTTCAATAATTTACCTGATGTCCTTCCTTGTTTTATTGTTTGGGAGATAAGCATAGAATAATGGAGACACCTATCGGTCCAAAAGCAAAACAGCGCACATGCTCAAATTCTGAAACATGAATGATAAAAGGCTGCAAAAACTGAACAGGTCACTGGTCAGGTGGAGGCCTGTTATTGTGGCTATGTTAGGACCCAAACATGTTGTTTCCTTTACAATGTGGTTTACTGCAGCTATTTTCAATAACGGTGCACAAAATATGTTGAGCTGAAGAATACAGGGGCAAATGTAATTCCCAGCAGACACTAAAGGATGTTCTGTGACAGCAAGTTCTGGTCCTATTACCTGATGAGATTGCTTGATGTACATTTAATTGTTTCAACAAAAGTATTTCACTGCAAATACAAAACAAGTAATTTTCATTTGTTAGTGGTAGAGGTGGCTGATTCAAGTTTTGTACTGGAGTTTCTCTGATCATATATAAATATAGAACTTACAAAGACTTAGGGATTGTTCACTGCATGTTCTAAAGGAAAGTGTTTTCACATGTCAGTGCTCATCCCTCTTTTATGAATTTAACAAATTTTTTTTCTGCTTGCTCTCTCATCATAAATTTTGCCAACCTCTGCTATAAAATCTGATCCACGTGCCAGTGCTTCAAAGAGCTCTAGTTGTTCAGGATATGCAAACAAATTCCTGTTATTTTATCACTCTGGTCCTTGGAGATAGCTACAACTATCTTGTTTTGTTCCATAAACATTTTTTTTTACAATTAATAATTAGAAGAACATTTGTTCTGTTATATGCAAAGTCAAACAGAAGCTCCATCTGACTGATATTATTGAGGTGGTTCATTGAATGACAAACTGCTTGACAGCGTCTTGAAATTTATTGTTTTAAAGTCACACTTCCAGCAAGCAACTGAACCTGTCAGCGCACCCATTCACTATTACTTTTGGCAACTTGACATGATATTATTGTACCTTGGAGTTAGAAAATGTCAGGTTGTAAGCTAAGGGTCAAAGATTTAAGCAAAGTGGGCTAATGTTATTCATTAACAAAAGTGACCATGGCCTGTAACAGGACCCAGTTTGTTCTTAAGAATAAAGGAAGCTTCAGGAGTTTCGGTAGTGAAGCTCCTTCCACCATCTGGATGCTAATGGCTGATGTAGAGTGATTTGAAAGGATGCTAAGTTAAATATACCTTCCTTCTAATCTTCTCAAGTTCTAGAAATGTTCAAATGCAGTGTTTGTATGAATTTTATGATATGGCTGCTCTAACTAACTGAGGCTATAATGGAAAATCTTTTTGAACATCTTCTGCCTTTCTAAGCCCCACTTTTATTTGACCCACATCAATCTTGTAGCACATCCCTGTTTTTCTTGCAGAGTGGACAGCACTGCAGGTATCTTTTATGAATAGGGCCTTGTTGCCATGCATTAGTCATTTGGTGCAATGGATTTTATTTATTTTTTTTTAAAAACTGGCAAGACTCCTTTCCCAGATGCGCAGACCCCTTTGCCAAGTTCCAGCACTGTCCATCCACCTGGACCCCTCCCTCTGCTCTTTTGCCTGCCCTTGATCTGTTCATTGAGAACAGTTGACTTGACATTGGTCGCCTCAATTTCTCTGCCTCCCTTACCTAATCTAACCTATCTCTCTCTGCACTGACTGCGCTCTGTGTGCTCAGATCCAACCCTGATTTTTGATATTAAGCCTATTGATAGGCATGATGCTGTTGTTGTCTGGCATACTAGCCTCTACATTACAGAGGCTGAGCAGCAGCTCTTAGATACCTCCTCCTGTCTTCCCCTGGACCATGTCCTCACCATGACACATCAGGCCAACAATGGTCACTGACCTCATTTTGTCTGTGATCTCCCCCATCTCCCAGCTGATAGTCCACCAGCCCTGCACAGCTCGCTTCTCTCTCCTTCCGAAAATCCATGAACAGGACTGCCTGGGCAGGCCCGTTATTTCAGCCTGCTCCTGCCCCACAGTACTCTGAGGTACAACAATATCATGTGAAGTAAACAAACGCAATCATGAGTGGGTGCGCTAACAGTAAGTGTGACTTTAAAACAATAAATTTCCAGACGCTGTCAGGCAGTTTGTTATTCAATGAGCCCCCTCAATAATATCACTCAGATGGAACTTCTGTTTGACATTCATACAAAACGATGAAAATTCTCTTCCTACCTTGATTGAGTCTTTTCTCTCCTGGTCCAGACCTTGCCCATGTACATCCACAATTCCTCTGATGCTTTATTCCAGTTAAGAGATTTCCAGTTCACAGACTCCAGCCGCCTCCTCTTTACCATGGAGGATTCCCCAGCACCGTTGTTAACAGGGTTCTCAACCATGTCCAACCCAATTGTCACACCTCTGCCCTTGCTCCCTCTCTTCCCTCCTGAAATAGCGATAGAGTTCCCCTTGTCCTTACCTACCATCCCACCAGGATCCACATCCAAAAGATCATGAGACGCCATTTCCAGAGATGCCACCACCAGACGCACATTCTCCTCGTCTCCCTTGTAGAGACTGTTCTCTCCAAGACACCCTGGTCCACACACCTTTCACCCCCAACACCTCCCCCCCCACCCCACAGCCCCACAACACCTCCCCCCCACCCCACAGCCCCACGACACCTCCCCCTGCAATCGCCAAAGATGTAACACCTCCCCATTTACCTCCTTCCTCGCCAGTATCCAAGGGCCCAAACATACCTTCCAGGTGAAGCAGCACTTTACCTGCTTTTCTCACAGTCTGGTCTGCTGCATCTGCTGCTGACAATGTGGTCCCCTCCACATTGGGGAAACGAAGTGTAGACTGGGTGACCACTTCACAGTCACTGGGTGACTACATTCTGCCTGCAAAAAATGACCCTGAGCTTCTGGCTGCTGCCACTTTAACGCACCACCCTGTCCCATGGCCAACATCCAGCAAAGCTCAGTGCAAACTGGAGGAATGACACCTCATTTTCCACTTGGGGACTCTGCAGTCCTTGACAATCAATATCAAGTTCAATAATTCTAAGATCTAAACTCTCCCATGTTGTAGCCCCCATGCCACACACCAGGCCTTGTTACCTAGTCTGCCAGTACACACTACCTATTGTTAACCACTAACAATCTGCATTAACAGCTATTCACCGTCGTAGCCAGATTGTTATCTTTCCCATTGCCTGTCTAGTTGACCTCCTCTCTCCTTGGGCTCTATCCCTACCTTTCGTTTACTTCTTACCCCCACCGCCCACCCTGTCTTCTGCATGTAAACTGACATTTTCCTAGCTACCATCAGTTCTGAGGAAGGGTCACTGGACCCAAAACCTGTTTAACTTTAACACACCATCCTGTCCCCTGGCCAAGATCTCTGTCTCAGGCTTGCTGCAATGTTCCAGCGAAGCTCAGTGCAAACTGAAAGATCCTGGTTTCTTTCCATAGATACTTCCAGACCTGCTGAGCTTTTCCAGCAACTTCTGTTTTTGTTTGCTTTTTTTTGACAATTAAACATTCCCATTAAAAAGTGATTCATGTAGTTGTCAGTAGGTAGGTTTGTTAACTAACAATTTACAGTCTTTCCATTGTTTCAAGCAGTTCTTCTTTCACATGTGACAGAAACAGAAACCAGTGGCACAAAATCAATTGCAGATCCAAGCCTCAACTAAGCATTGCTGCCTTTCGCAATAGGTTCCCTTCTGAACTGTCTCTGCAAGCGAGGTAACTGGAAACTGGAAACTGATAACTGGAGACCAGACAGCTCTTTGACGTTAGAGACCATACCACTTCCCCAAGGCCAGACAAATGGAATAGATACCACATGTGCACTTGAGGAGAACTGCTGTTCTGGGAAAGATTTGGTTGCTGTTACCCGTCCGCTCGGTTCGCAATAAACAACTGCACCTCCCAGTCGCAAACCATTTCCACTCCCCCTCCCATTCTTTAGATGACATGTCCATCATGGGCCTCCTGCAGTGCCACAATGATGCCACCCGAAGGTTGCAGAAACAGCAACTCATATTCCGCTTGGGAACCCTGCAGCCCAATGGTATCAATGTGGACTTCACCAGCTTCAAAATCTCCCCTTGCCCCACCGCATCCCAAAACCAGCCCAGTTCATCCCCTCCCCCCACTGCACCACACAACCAGCCCAGCTCTTCCCCTCCACCCACTGCATCCCAAAACCAGTCCAACCTGTCTCTGCCTCCCTAACCTGTTCTTCCTCTCACCCATCCCTTCCTCCCACCCCAAGCCGCACCTCCATCTCCTACCTACTAACCTCATCCCACCTCCTTGACCTGTCCGTCTTTCCTGGACTGACCTATCCCCTCCCTACCTCCCCACCTATACTCTCTCCACCTATCTTCTTTTCTCTCCATCTTCGGTCCGCCTCCCCCTCTCTCCCTATTTATTCCAGAACCCTCACCCCATCCCCCACTCTGATGAAGGGTCTAGGCCCGAAACGTCAGCTTTTGTGCTCCTGAGATGCTGCTTGGCCTGCTGTGTTCATCCAGCCTCACATTTTATTATCTTGGAATTCTCCAGCATCTGCAGTTCCCATTATCACTGTTACCCCATAGTTGCTTTCATTTGCTGACTTGCCGTGTGGAGTCCTCCTGGACACCTTTTACAAATATTGGTACATTTTCAGGTTTCCAGTTATCATTTGGAATAGTGTTAGATACCCAAAATAAAGTTGTGTTCCCATTGAAGAAAATAGTTTTAACAAATCGTTACGGAAGAAAAAAATACAAAAATCTGACAGATACAGGGAAACTTGACTATTTTACAGGGCCTTCATGTCATATGTTCCCTAGTTTAAATGTGTTTGATCCAGTGAGCTTCTCTGACTGCCCTGCTTTTGTTTGCTATCAAAATAAACCAGGTAATTTTCATGTAGCACAGTTTCTCTTAAAGGTGTATTGAATGTCCCTAATTGTAAGGTTTGGGAGTTTCAAGCAGCTCAGAGATGGGATGCAGCTCATAATTAATGAAAAATGCTCATGAATTTGAATGCACCTCTGATCTTGACACTTACTTTGGAACATGACTGAATTATTTTTTAAAATCGGCATCAACTTCCTTCAGTTCCCGCTTTAGTTGCATCACTATTTTTAAAAAAAATTCTACATTGATGTTATTCAGCAATCCTGCAATACCATTAGAGTCTGCTTTGATGGGAATGTGGGCCAAAGAATCAGTGTCACATTTTCCCTTTCGAAAGCTTTCACCCAGACCCATAAGGACTTAATTTTTATAAGGGGCCAATTTAACCATTCTTGGGTTAAGAAAGAATGAGTTTATTCATTAACGAAAGTTAGAAAGAAATAGTAATACAACACTTGTAGAAATTTAAAGTGGGTCAGTAAAGATAAATGTTCAATAAAAGATCATCTCTAAATTGTTTGCAAAGAGTGGATAACTGAACATTGTGACCATTGCACTGAATGATATCAGCAGTATTAACATTGGTATTTGAATAGCTGATTTCAAAATTCTTAGTTGTGCAGGTTGGTTGAGATTCTGTTGTTGTGATTCCAGTCGACTGTGGGTGAATTCCAGCATTCAGGGTGAGAGGCGGCCCTTTTGTTGTCTTGTTTCCTGCTGTCTGGCTTATTAGCTAGCTGCATTCAAACACTGAGAGTACTCCCTTTTCCTGCAGCACAAGGGTGTCACAGGGATACTTCTTTGCCTGTGACTTCCACATCTTGCTCATGCCCAAAACGAGGCTGGTACACATTGATACTTTATCCCACTTGCACCCTCCGTTAGCTTTTTCATCATTATTGTTCCCTTCAAAGGGAAAATCAAAAACAAAACAAAACAAAACACATCTGCAGTTTGGGACATAATCTGCGGGGACTGGCTTGCTCTTGGCCAGAGAATTGTCAGATCATGTTGGTTCTGCATTTACAGGAGATCACAGTCAGCGTGTTTTCTGCCTCTTCTTCCTTTTGAAGGGTTTATTGATGGATGTTCTATTTACATCTCTAGGTCAATCACTCCTTGGATCTCTCACTCCAGACTACCACTAAATTACATGCATAGCCATTTTTGGCTATATCAGTCTGCTTTGTGAAAAAAAACACATTATAGAATGATTGTTAAAATGACTACAGTGCTTCAGGATTCTCTGACACATACTTACGACAACTGATAGGATGTTGGTAGTTTGGATTCAGAGATGATAATGTCATTGATTGTCACTGGGCAGTGATTAGATTCTTTTTTTGAAGATGGTTACTTACTGACACTTACATGACACAAATGTTACTTGCCCTTGTCAAACCAAGCCTGGAAATTGTCTAAATCTTGCAACATTTGGGCATGGACAATGTCAGTATTTAAGGTGCTCAACATCATGCTAACATTCCCACCTCAGACCTTATGATGACGGAAAGATCGTTGAAGCAGCTGAAAGTGGTTGGACGTAAAACAGTATCCTGAGTACTTCCTGTGGTGATATCCTGGAGCTGCGATAAGAAATCTCCAATAAGCACTGTCTTTCTTTGTGGTTCCTAGCTATGATTCCACCTGGCAAGAATTTTTCCTGATTCCCAATGACTGTGGTTTTGCTAGGCTTTGTTGATACCGTGTTTGTCAACTGCTGTTGTGATGTCGATGACAGTCACTTTTACCTCACCTCAGTGGCTGCAAATTCTGATACAGAGGTCTTTGATACTTTTGCTGTAATGTTGTTAGGATCCATAGTCTTTGCAGTATCCAAAGCCTTTGGCTGTTTATTCATATCACATGCAGTGAATTGAACTGGCGAAATACTGGTACCTTTGATGCTCAGGTCCTCTGGAGGAGGCTGAGATGCATCATCCACTCGGTATTTCTGGCTGAAGGTTGTTACACATGTTTCACCCTTATCCTTAGAGCTGAAGTGCTGGTATATCCCATCACTGATGATGGGATATTTGTGGAATTCCTTCCTTGAGTGAGTTGTTTTAATTGTCCACCATGATTCATGACGGGATGTGCCGTGACTGCGGAGCTTATATCTGATCTATTGGTTATGGAATTGCTTACCTATTGCTCACTGCTTATGCTATTTGTTATGCAAGTAACCTGTGTTGTAGCTTCATCAGGTTGGCAACTCATTTTTAGTTATGCTCCTAGCATGCCCTCCTGCACTCTTCTTTCAACCAGGGTTAACCCCATGCCTTGATGCTAATGATAGAGTGGGGGATATGCTGGACATGAGGTTGCAGATTGTATTTGAGCACAATTAGAATAGAATAGTAACTTATTATCTCTTGTATTTTTTTACAAAAACTTGGTGAAAGTGCTTTGTCACCGTACTACAGCACCTATCTTACTAACAGAAGGCATAAAAAAATTAAAAATTAACCAAAGTCCATCTTAGCTCAATTCCCAGCTCCTAGGTTCAGCAAAAGACAGAACTGCTGCAGAAAGCCACTGGTGAAGGAGAAGACTGCCACCCTGAGCCGCTGGAACACCCGGCCAAAATTTGCCACTGAGGCAGTCCATCTACGCCGATTGCTGGACCCCCAGGCCGCAGAACTCCACAGATTCCCAAAATCTCACTGATCCCGGTCCAAAAGATGTTGTAGAAGCTGCCCAAAGGAATCCTGGACTACTGGATGCCGAGCCAAAACCACCCCATCACTAATCCCATCGCCAACCTGGACCAATGGAACCCGAGGTCATCGAAGTCACTGAAGCAGACCGCCATCAGACAGGGCCACAATAGCTATGATGAATTCTGGGACATGACCAGCTTGATCAATTGTGTTGCTGGTGAGGCACTCTTGGCGATGGGCATTGAAGTCTCCCACCCAGAAGCATTTTGCACTCATCTTTCTCCATGATTTCTCCAAGTCCTGTTTGATGTGGAAGATTACAGATGTATCAGATGACTGGTAGTGTAATCAGCAAGAGATGTTTGACCTGGTACCGTGAAACTTCATGGGTTTAGAAATCAATGTTGAGGACTCTCAGGGCAACTCTCACCCAGCTGTGTACCACAGTGCCATCACTTTTGGACAGGACATGTGCAGGGACCGTGATGGTGGTGAATGAGACATGGTCTGATGGACATAGCACGGAACCATATCTATGTCAGGCAGTTGCTTGACTGGTCTGTTAAACTGCTCTTTGAATTTTGCTGTTAGCCTGCACATGTTGTACAGGGTGAACAGCGCTGAGTTAGCCATTGTTATTTCCAGTACTAGTTAGCCCATGATTTCATTGAGACCTTTTGCTGGTTTAATACAACCGAGTGACTTGCTTGGGCCATTTCAAAGGCAGTTAATACTCACTCAGTTACATTTCTGAGTCTGGAATCACTTGGCCAAACCAGGTAAAGATGGCAGATTGCTTCTCCTAAAGGACAGTGATGAACCAAGGCATTATTTAATGACTCTTGATAGTAACCATCATTGGACTTTTCATTCCTGAACTCTTCAAAATTAAAAATCCATCATCTTCCGTAGGGGGATTAAAATGCAAGAACGTTACCTGATTTTCTGTATTACAATTCCAATGTCAATACCACTACCCCATTGACTCTGCTGCCACCTTTCCTCAACATTAAAGCAGTTTGATTCCAAGCATGACACAGCTTGATAAAACATGACTCAGCTAGATGAACTACTTGTCACTATTTTGGACAGTCGGTAGGAAGCTCCTCCAAGTCATTAATGTCAATGTGCCACATTTGAAGGGGAGTTTCAGAGTATTCTTTTACTGTTTTCTTTGTCCTTCCCTGGAACAATGGTCATTTGACAGTTGGAAAACAAAACCCAGTGGAAGAAATGCTTTCAGCCCTGCTGACACAGTATGCAGTCATTACAGTTGATTTTTTGCAGAAGTTGTGCCTGAGTGCTTGTATAGCCGATGTCAGGAAGGACAGTAGCATTTGTTCAGTGCACCTGCTGTTGAAGTGAGAGAATGTAGAAGAGGTGTTGCAGGTAGAATATTGATTTAACACCCACACACGAGGTAAGGAGCAAATCTTGGTGGATTCAGGTGGTAACTCCACCCTGATTGTGAGTACTGATCAAACTTTAATCCTTGAGTCACTTGGACAGTGAAAGTTAGCTTTTTAAATTTCAGACAGACCTGTTGTTTTCAGTAAGTCTGATGCTTCAGTATTTGGAGAATGAACAACTCTGTCTTGTTCTTGTATACTCTCTACATTTGAAGCATTTAAAGCATTGTGCCTTCCTATACACTCACTTGAATATGCTGCATACCTCAAAGACAATGTAAAATAAAATACTCTGCTATGTAATTCCTTGTCCCTTCTCTTAAAACTGTTGAGGTTGCTGGATGCTAAATTGAGGGATAATGACTCAGGGAAAAGAAATAAACATCTCAGCTGCCTTAGTATTTTTAAAAGATTAGAAATGTGGAGTTATCTAGCATATAGGTCTATAGTTGTACATGTTGGCGTTCAGAAACCACACAACAAAAGGAGTCCTCTCCAGCAGGTAGAAGTGATTAGGACACAGGGAGGAATGGCTCGACATAGAACAATGTGTTTGCAGCTTTTTATATTACTGCACTCAAGCTTAGTTCTTCATTAATCACACACAGGTATTTAAAGAAAATAAGCTAGAACACTATATGAGGAATTGTAGGTCCTAAAATAGTGAATTTGCTTGATCCCAGGATGGTCTTAGTTACAAACATAGCCTTTCATAACTAAACCGTTAACCTTTGTAACGGACAACAGACAGTTAAAATTAGAATAAGTCACCGTCGAACTGCTTGTCTTACTTGCCATTTTTTCAGTTGGTGAGTAATATGGAGAATAGACTGTCAGCCATGGGCAGCAAAGGTGATAAGGTGCAAGTTCTGTCGATATATATCAGGTTTAATTTTTAGCTGAGAACTCTAATGAATAAGGAGGGTTCTGAAAAGATTAACATATGGCTTAGTGCTCAAAACACAGCACAGACTATGGGCCTGACAACAGCCCAAGTGCATGACAGCAACTTGCAATTGTCTAGCACATTTAATTTCATGAGGCATCCTAAGATACTTAGCCAGAGTAATATCATTAAAAACAATAAATGACTAAGGAGCACAACTTAAAGAATTCTGGGAAAACTAGCAGATCTGGCGGAATCTATGGAGAGAAAGCAGAAATAATATTTCGGATCCAGTGACCCTTCTTCAGAACAAATCACTGAGGGATTGTCAGGACTGACAACCAAAAGCTTGTAGTTACGTAAAAAACGTTTCTGTTCATCCAGTATTAGATATCAGAAAAACAAAGAGTGGTGGTGAGATATACCAAAGTATCATTGGCATACAGATGGAATTTGATGTCTTTACAGGCAAAACATTGAGGGACCAGATATGAATGAGAAATTGAAGGAGAGGAGGCTGGAAGCCTCCAGCGGTACTCCAGAGGGAGGAGTGTGGAAAGATTTATGGCAGCTCATTCTTGACTAATGGTTCAACAAGTAAGAATGGAATCAAGCTTGTACAATACGACCCAGCTGACTCACAGAGATCCTGGGAGAATAACATACACAACTTTTTTTTTTCTTTATTCAATTGCAGGATGAGGGTGTCACTGGTTAGGCCAGCATTTATTGCCCATCCCTAATTGTGCAGAGGTCACTTAAGAGTCAACCACATTGCTGTGGGTGTGGAGTCACATGTAGGCCAGATCGGATATTGATGACAGTTTCCTTCCCTAAAGAGATATCAGTGAACCAGATGGGCTTTTCCAACAATTGACAATGGACATTAGATTCTTAACTCCAGATACTCATTGAATGCAAATTCGACCATCTGCCATGGCGGGATTTGAATACAGGTCCCCAGAACATTATCTGGGTCTCTGGATTAATGGTCCAGTGATAATACCACCAGGCCATTGCCTAGTGCAAAAGCTGTAGGTCAATCAAGGAGGGAGGGCTCATCACAGTCACAATCACAAGAAATGTAATTTGCGACTTTGTGAGGAGTGTTTTAGTGTACTGCAGCTTTCCTGGAGTAAACATTCAAATATAATAGCAGGAAATTTATGCAGGTACTTGGGAAGCAACACTGATGTTCAAAGGCTTTGGAGGATAGAGGGATGATGGAGATTGGGCTGCAGTTTTCAGGGACAGTGGGTTCAAGGATAGGTTTTGTGAAAAGAGAGGTACTGATGAAGCATATTTGGAGGATATTAGGAGTGTGACAACACCTGTAAGAGGGAACCATTAAAATCAGTTAATATCAAGCTCAAGAAGGACAGTAGAGTGATTCACAGACTAGTTGCAATCAGATCAAAGGAAGTGCAGTCAGTTTGCACAGACGAGATGAATTTGGAAAAAGCACTGGGGGATTGATTGGAAACTAATTCGTCAGAACTAGTATTCCCCCTTTTCCCGAACTGACTCAGTCACTGGAAAATGTGAAAAAAGATCAAGTATACCCAACAACAAGGAACAGGAAACATTTAACTAAGGTTTACAGCCTTATCAGCCTCCTTTAACTCATCAGTTAACTGATAGAATCATCAAAAGTGCCATCATCAATGTCTGCTCTCCAAACATTTCTTTGCTAACAAGTGGGACATTCCCTGTGGAAAGTCATTGTCTCTCCATCCCTTCCCTTTTCACCTCCCTCAGAATGAATGACTGGAGTGCTAAGGTGTTTTTTTAATTTTGCTGGGCCATCAGCACATCAGTAGTTACTTTAAGCGACTTGGTGGAACAAACTGAAGTAATTGTCAATGAGTAATGCAAACTTATCTCCACAAACAGTAAGGTAAGTAGAACAGATAAAATCAATCAATCCTGCTGATGCTGTACATGACATTAGGTGGTGACATTTAACCTGCAGTTAGCAGCAGAAGAAAAATGTGCAAAATCCGAAAGAATAATTAGTACATCAAAATGCTGTCAGATTGAATTAAGTGATGATGAACCTTAATAGCAATGAATGTCAGCTGGACCCCCAAATGCCAGCCTCAGATTTCCATCTGATTATTCAAAAGGTACATGGCAGAGATTTCTGCATTATCATTCTGTGACTGATTCTTGAAATGAGGTGGATGGTTTGGAGAATTTGGAAAATTTCATTGTCTGTGCCTCCTCATTAGTGATTCTGAAATTTTGCCATGTCACAGATGAATATTGAATGCAGTCCTGTCATTAATTAGTACTTGCCAACACACTATTACAATTATCTCCGTCTTTTAATTGTGTATAGCAGTTTGATTTATTGCAAGTACAATGTTTTGTGGTTGTCACTTTAATATAACATGGAGGAATTAAGGGGAGTTATGTGACCTGCTCTGAATTCTGCTCACAGGTTGGTTTCATTGCGAAAAATGAAAGGGGGGAGCTGGCAGGGTGTTTTACTATGAAGAAGGTGCCAAATATTCATGCCTGTAGACAAATATTAGATCTTGGGAAAACTGTGGGGAGACTATTACTTTGCAATCCAAAGTGTTAAAGAAATTGTTACATATTATACTGTTTTAATTCCAAGATGGAATAGAGTTGTTGATTTAGAAGATAATTAATTAGCAATTGTACATAGACACAAGGTCTGTGTGATTCATTTTGCCTTGGAGATTAGCTTTAAGAGGGAAAAGATCCTGAGAAAGCCATTGCTATTTTGAGTGACACCATTCCCAAGGTAACGCGAAGCCTCAAACCCAGGTGGGTCTGCAGTCATCAGAAAGGCAGAGAACAGATTTAGAAGAAGCTGGCCCTGCAGCTGAAGTGAAAAAATTGCTCACTCTGCCAAATGTTCTTGGGAGCTTGCAAGTGCTCGTCAGAATTCAAAATGGGCTGGCAGGGAAGCTGAGGCAACATTGTAAGGTAGATAAATGCCTGTTAATGTTCTAACTAATTCTAATTCCGGGAATCTCCAGTGTGATCTTCACAGTGAACGTCAGTTGTGGCATAATGAGTTACTTGGTCGGGAAAAAGAAAGGAAGTAAGCCATTGGGAACTGACATAGATTTGGAATTGTTCCTTGAGGATGAAATGTTCACATAAGAGACACTTTGATATATAAACCATAGAGTTATCAGTCATGTTAAAACTAACATAAGGAATTTTCTTACAGTAGTTTAAAGCAAAATAGTGTTAAAGTGGTGTTTTGTTTTAATTAGGAATACCACAAGTTTTATATTTTAAAATCTTGTGTGATCCTTTGTCAGTCACTGGGTATTCAAATATCTTCCCAAAAGTCATCAGTCCCTAGAGATTCGTAGAATCCCTACATAATTGTAACACAGTGTAACATAATTGCTAAGGGTTTGGTGCTACAACTAACCTGAATTGATATTAATTGCTGTGTTTAAACTCCCTCAGGAAATTAGAACATTAACAAGAATTTCTCTACCTTATAATGTTGCCTTGCAGGAACAGTACTTTACCTGGACCTGACAATTGATTAGTTTTCTTTGACTAACTATCCCTCCCCCACCACTCTTCAGCTCAGTGACCTTTCAACTCTGAATTCCAGCAGCTTGGGTGACGTTCTATCCTTGTTGTGTTTCAGGTGTCTTTGGTGCAGTGGACAGAGTGCGTAGGACTAACTCTTGTTGGCCGGGACCAATCCTCAATGCAGCTGAGGACACCTGGAGGACATATTTTGAACTTCAGTATCTTGCAAGTGTTTCCATTTACCTATGAGAGCAAGCGCATGGGAATCATTGTCAGAGTAAGTGGTGGAAAAGGACATGGAAATAAATGGTTATGCATTATCTTGTGCATTCTTTTGCTTTGTTTCTTTTTTGCTTTCTGTGTTCCCTATCACTCTTGACTACCGGGTTAAGCTTCTGTTCCACAGGTTCATATACTCTGCCAGTATGTCACCAAAGTGGCCATTATTCAATCGTGCAAAAGGCATAATACTCAAGAAATTGGACATTTGTAATACAAAGAGAAAAGCATTAAAATGCTCAGGAGATTGCTTATTTGTTTGCAACTGCAGTCTTGACATGCTGGGCATTTTCCAGTATGAACTGCTGCTATTGGTCATTATTCATGCTGCTTTGTGTGTTGGCTAGCTATTGAACTACAGGGAGCATTACCATCAGGCTGATCCTTTCCTTACTTGACATCAACATATGGATGTGTTCAGCTTAGATTGCCGGCTAGGGAGCATGTGTGGAAACTCTAACTGATACTACCCCTCCTTTGTCCAAGGACGCAAAGACCAATTGAAATCAGATAACAGAACAAAGTCAGGAAAACCAAAACTGGCGCCTTCCAGCTGGACTGGACGAAATGCTGACTGAATAAATTCACAGAAACAAGCTTTTGCATTTTTTCCTAAGATGCTTTCTCCCCTTGTAAAGGTACAATATTTTAAAATCAGTAGGTGGAATCAGTGATATCAACGCAAACAGGGGAATGCTTGAAGATTTCTTGCCATTTAAGGCAAATAAGTATAACTGTTGTGAAAGCAAGGTATTTTAGCCACATAAATAAATTGCAATATTTATCATCTGTTCTGACCACATTAATATTTTTAGCTGCAATCATTTCCTGTACTGTCGTGTGGTAAAATACATAAATGCTAATCTGTTTAATCTCTCAAGCATTTGTCTAAACAAAAACTGTTTATAGTTTTAACTGTTATTTGATCAAGCTCTGATAAATGATGACCTCGACTTATTCTTGACCTCTCTTTAATTATTGAACCTGTAGTTTGTTTCAACAAAGACAGCAGGCTATCTTACAATTTTTTTTGTCTAATTAAGGATGACATTTACCAGTGAAGGTACAAGTTGCAGGTACTTGCAGCTCCAGTACTCACACTCATACAAGTTTGCATGGAGCCCGCTGTTAAATTCTGTCATCCAGCAATCATTGATAAACAGTGCCTATATATGGATTCTGTATGGTTAAAAGCTGAGTGTGGGAGTGTAGTTTGAATGCTGTGAGATGCTTGAATTCAGGAAAGGGCCAAACATTATTAAGCATGTTCCTGAATATTTAATCCATTTATGGCTCCGTAGAAGTAAATGGTTGTGGTGAGGCATGTTTAAAGGTTGATGATCAATGGAGGGGATGTTCAATATCCAGTGATTTTTCACAGTCCATAACTTGCTGAAATCAATGACTTTGTGTATGCATCAGCGACAAAGGTTGTTAATCCAGAACTGCTGACTGAAGCCTCGTGTTGGCTGGATACTAGCACATTTTGTGTTAACTGATGAACAGGGGAGCACAGTGACATATCTCAGGCAAACACAGCAAATGCTGGCAAAACTCAACAGGTCTGGCAACATCTGTGGAGAGAGAACTGAAGATTCATACTTGAGTTGAAACATGAACTCTGTTTCTGTCTCCACAGATGCTGTCAAAACCTCTGAGTTTCTCCACCGTGAGCTGTGGTTGTTTCAAATTTCCAAACGCTTCAGTATTTTGCTTTAATTTGACAATTTTAAGGTGTAATGTTGATTTAATAGGAAGCAATAATCACTGTAAACTCAGCAAATGAGGAGGTTGACGATTGGTTCTGGGGGAATTTGCATTCTCTAAATAAAATATAATGAGGATCTCTGGAGAATTTTCTGATACTGAGAATTAGAAAGAAACGTAAGGTACAATTCTTGCCAATTTCCTCTTGTTTACTTTGCATTTCCTCTCTCTGCTGTGGCCCACTTTTGTTAATCTGTTGAACCCTTGCTGGAATATGATTCAGCGATTATCATTGGAATTCTGGGATAGCCTGTATCACTATTGTTCATACCAGGCAGTAAGAAGGATGGGTTGACACGTTGACAGAAACTATGAGCAAAGTTTTTGAAGCTTGATGGTGTGGTGCCAGAGGTGGCCAAGCCCAGGTATTTGTTTTGCGAACCAGCACATCAGTTTGCAGACATTATCACAAGTTCAGGCTATTTTCGTGAAGAATGAGTCAGGGGTGGAATGTACTTCCTATCAAATGGCAGGTTATCGGTTGTGGTAATTAAGTAAATAAAACAAAGAACTGGAGATCTGAAATAAATCAGAACAGAAATAGCTGGAGAAACTCAACAAGTCTAGCAGCATCTGTGGAGAGAAAACAAAGTTAATGTTTTGGGTCCTGATTGTGTTCTGAAGGAGGTTCACCGGATTCAGTGTCAATTCTGTTTCCTTGCTGATGAGTTTTTTTGTTTTGTTTGTGGTAATTAAATATCAGGTTTGATCTCTCTCCCTAACAGCTGGGTTTTTTCCAGTTGCATGGGTGGCTTAGACAGAGGCTGAGAAGGTGGTTATTAGACAAAGGAAAGGGGTTTGTAGGTTGTTGCTCTCAGTCCTACTGGAGATCCATTGTTACAGCCTTAAAAACAACCTATCAGTTCCTCACAACCTATTTCTTGTTGGAGTCATCCCCTTTCCTCTACTTAATCCCTAGGAGAGACATTAAAATTACAGGCACAAATTTCAACCAGTTTAGGAACCTATCAAATAATTCTTGTATGATTGCTCCATGGTTATTAAGCACATAGTGCAAAACTCTAAACCTTGTAGGTTGCTTCTCAGAAAATATGATCTCTTAATCCACAATTATCTCATTATAAAATGCTCCTGGGTTTGTCTGACGCATCACTTTAAATGATCTACTTACTGATGTATCACCATGCTGCTAATAATTTTAACCACCTAAATCTGACCCTTTCTAGTTCTGAATCTCTTTGCTGAATCCAAAGCCTAGATATGAAGTGTCCAAGTTTGTGTTTGGCCATACTGCTCTGGGAGTGGTGGAATCTGGTGTCCGTAAATGAAATGTATAGAATGAAACACAGCAGCAACATATATGCCTGTCACTATTTTTGCAGCTGTAGCTGATGGGGCATTTATCCCCCTCAGTAGATAGATGGGGTGTTTATTGATATAATTTTTGCCCAGCTCCAACAGCGCAATTGCAAGCCTAATCTGATGTTAACTGTTGCTGCAGTACCTTCTTGAATTCAGGAAAACCAGACAGTGAAAGGGAGTTGAGAATTGTCATCTGCCCAATGAAAGGGGCTTTTTCACCATTCATTACAGGGCAGGTGCAGCTGAGTGCACCCTCTCCTCAGAAACCTTTCTAGTCCTTCAATGAAGCCTTTGACATTCACAGCATGGATTGTCAATACCCCAGACCCTAGCCTTCCTGTTTGCCAACCTCTCCCAAATGTTAGGGCCAGCCTCAGTGGTCCCTAGTTTCAGTTTCTTACTGCCAGGATTCCTTCTTACCTACTACCAGACCTTTTGGACAGCTACTGGGTATGGTTTCATGATGTTAATGAGGTCTTCATTTACACCAGCCATTACTGAGACTGTCAATATGTCCGTAATAACATGACACCCACTGTCTGATGGAGCTCGAGAGAACAAATTGTATTTTTGTTTGATTTATGTTACGTTTTTTTGAATTTCATTGTAATTGTGGTGTTAATTTCAAATTATTAGGCCAAGACAGTTTTTATTTTGGCTAACATTGTGATATTTCAATTGAATCTTTAGTGATCAGCCAATGGTTTTCTTTTTCTCTCTTTTGACCTACACCACTTCATGCTATAAATAGCACATTTATTTTGAAGGATATTTATTAGTCCGAGTTCTACTTTGCAACTTATCCAAGTCTAAATCATTATATTCTCTAAAAGTAATGTACCATACAATTTTATTTCATCTGCAAATTTATTTAACCATGGTAAATTAACATATTAAACAGACAAGAATTTGGCATATGACTCTTGCGTCTAATACAATATTTGGATGCTGCTACAAAGCTACTGTTTTCTTTTCAAAGTAAACAAAAATTGTGAATGTACATTTACTGTAGGGAGAGAAACCTTGGAATGTCACACCTGAAGTGCCAAATGTGTTATAAACAAAAGCTCTTAAAAAGTTGAAGTCAAAACAATCTAGATTTTCTATAAAAACAGAAGTTGCTGGAAATGCTTAGCAATTCTGATGCTGCTTGGCCTGCTGTGTTCATCCAGCTCTACACCTTGTTATCTCTGGTTTTCTTATGTATCTGCTGCCCTTGTCCTTCTAGATGGAAGCGGTTGTGGCAACATCTGTGAATACAAAATCATAGTTAATGCTTCAGGTACGATGACCCTTCCTCAGAACTTTGCTATCCCTGTAGCCACAGTAGATCAGAGGAGTTGACTGCTCTGCTCTCCCAGCCCTTCAGCAGGAAACTGTCTCCTGTTCATCAAGACACAAATTCCCATTGTATGTTGTGGTACTTTTCTAAAAATGTACAGATTTCAGATTCAACTGCAACCCCTGGCCTGGGTGTGATAGTAGACTAGTGTGTTATGAAATAGAGTTTAAGGAGAATAATTAAGCACAGCTGCACTACAGGTAAAAAGGAAAGATAATCTCTCACTCTAAGTGCAGCAAGCAATTGAAAGGAAACAGAAGAAAAGAAGATCAGTGAACCTGCAAATCCCAAAATTTCAATAATCAATTCACCTACCAACATCGGTATTACCAATTATCAATCAATATAAGAGTCGCAACATTCTATTGTCTATCGTTGTGAACTCAAAGACTAATCCACGTATATATTTTTAACTTGTATCTTTTTTGGTCTCACCTCTTGTTTTTAAGCCTGTGTATATGTACGTTACGTTATTATTTCTTTCATTTTTAGTATTATATAAATTAATTCTTCCTGTAACTCAAAGGCTGGTAAAATTGGCTCCTTTTCAAATACAAATTAGTTTTGGTCCGGGAGAAATACAGCAATTTTTGGAATCCTTTTCAAATTAACCCAGTTGTAACTGAGAGGGTCAGTGTATTCAGAAGGGAAGCCAGTTCAGCCCTCATTGCCTGGGTGCTTGATAATATTAGTATCTGTGTGAAACTGTAATAAATTGTGGAACTTCACCCCAGGACTGGTCAATGTAATTACTAATAGAAATATTGGTAAAGAGAGAAACAAGCTTCTTTGGTTGAGGCTTGCTGGAGGTCATATGATGAAATCTTCAGGAATAGGTCCAATCAAATTTAACAACCTCTGGTATATTGACTGGAGCAATATCATTCCATTTCAGTCTCCAACAGGATGGGCTGTCATCATCTTGGCCTTTGTGAGTATTGAAGATAACAGTTTTCATCTTTAAAATGTTAACTTTGGATATTTTACGGTGTAAGAGCATATTGGTAATGTGAGTAGTTACATGTATTGATCTTCATTTTTCATTTTACTTTTGTGTCCTTTTTTTGATCAGTGACCCAACTTGCCACATTGCTTTCACACATGAGATTTTATCAAACATTTGCAATTCTTAATGCTATAATTTGTTCGTAATTGTAGAAGAAATTGAATTCCAGGATTTGTTATGATTATAAATAGAAACATAAAGCTGTGTTCAGAGTGAAAGTACAGTTTCTGAAACTATACAGCTACCAAGTATTTCAGTTGTAATTGTAAAAAATTGTGAAGAAGACACTTGTTACACTTGCCGTTATTACTCAGTGCATTCAGTGGAGGAGTTGGATGATATGTTGCAGCTGTTCAGGACACTGGTTAGAACACTTTTGGAATACTGTGTACAGTTCTGGTCTCCCTCCAATTGGAAAGATATTGTGAAACCTGAAAGCGTTCAGAAAAGTTTTACAAGGACATTGCCAGCGATTGAAGGTTTGAGCTATAGGGAAAGGCCGAATAGACTGGGGCTTTTTCTCTGGAGTGTTGGAGGCTGAGGGGTGACATTATAGGTTTGTATAAAATCATGAGGGGCACAGACACGGTGAGTAGCCAAGATCTTTATCCCATGGTAGGAAAGTCCAAAACTAGAAGGTATAGGTTTAAGGTGAGAGTGGAAGGATTTAAAAGGGACCGAAGGGGCAACGTTTTCACACTGAGGATGATGCGTGAATAGAATGAGCTGCCAGAAGAATTGATGCAGGCTGGTACAATTACACCATTTAAAATGCATCTGAATGGGTACATAAATAGGAAGGGGTTGGAGGGGTATGGGGAAAATGTTTGCAAATGGGACTAGCTTAATTTAGGATACCTGGCCAGCACGGACAAGTTGGATCATAAGAACATAGAAATTAGGAGCAGGAGTAGGCCATCCGGCCCCTCGAGCCTGCCCTGCCATTCAATAAGATCATGGGTGATCTTTTTGAGACTCAGCTCCACTTACCCGCCCACTCACCATAACCCTTAAATCCTTTACTGTTCAAAACATTTATCTAGCCTTGCTTTAAGCACATTCAGCTTCACTGGGCAGGGAATTCCACAGAGTCACAACCCTTTAAGTGAAAAAGTTCCTCCTGACCTCAGTCCTACATCTGCTTCACTTTATTTTGAGCCTATGCCCCCTCGTCTTAGTTTCACCTGCTAGTGGAAACAACCTCCCTGCCTCCACCCTATCTATTCCCTTCATAATCTTATGATTCTATAAGGTCTTCCCTCATTCTTCTGAATTCCAATGAGTATAATCCCAGCCTACTCAGCCTTTCCTCATAAAGCGACCCTCTCAACTCTGGAATCAACTGAGTGAGTCTCCTCTGCACCCCCTCCAGTGCTAGTATATCCCTTCTCAAGTAAGGAGACCAAAACTGCACTCAGTACTCCAGGTTGGCCTCACCAGGACCTTATACAGCTGCAGCACAGCCTCCCTGTTTTTAAACTCCATCCCTCTAGCAATGGCAGACAAAATTCCATTTGCCTTTTTAATTGCACCTGCCATCCTACTTTTTGCGATTCATGCACAAGGACACTCCAGTGTGCTGCAATATTTTACCGTTTAAAACATAGTCCACTTTGCTGTTATTCCTACCAAAATGGATGACCTCACACTTATCAACATTGTACTCCATCTGCCAGACCTTTGCCCACTCACTTAGACTATTTATATCCCTCTGCAGACTTTCAGTGTCTTCTGCACACTTTGCTCTACCACTCACCTTAGTGTCATCTGCAAATTTTGACGCACTACACTTAGTCCCCAACTCTAAGTCATCTATGTAAATTGTAAACAATTGCGGTCCCAACACTGATCCCTGAGGCACACCACTAGCCACTGACCACCAACCAGAAAAACACCCATTTACCCCTACTCTTTGCTTTCTACTAGCCAACAAGTTCTCTATCCATGCCAATACATTACCTGTAATACCGTGCAACTTTATCTTATGTGCCTTTGATGTGGCACCTTGTCAAATGCCTTCTGGAAATCCAAATACACCACATCGACAGGTTCTCCATTGTCCACCATACAAGTAATGTCCTCAAAGAATTTCACCAAATTAGTTAAACATGACCTACCCTTCATGAACCCATGCTGCGTGTTCCCAATGGGACAATTTCTATCTAGATGTCATGCTGTTTCTTCCTTAATGATAGATTCAAATGTTTTCCTGCTACTGAAGTTAAGCTAACTGGCCTAGAGTTACCTGCTTCTTGTCTACTTCCTTTTTCAAACAGTGGCATCACACTGGCTGTTTTCCAATCTGAGGGAACTACCCCAGAGTCCAGTGAATTTTGGTATTTAATTACTAGTGCATTTGCAATTTCCCCTGTCACCTCATTTAGCACCCTGGGATGCATCTCATCAGGGCCAGGAGACTTGTCTACCATTATCCCTGTTAGCTTGCCCAGCACTGCCTCGTTAGTGTTGATAGTTTCTAGGTCCTGCTATAACCTTCTTGCCATCAGTGCTCGGCAGGTTATTTGTGTCTTCCACTGTGAAGACTGACACAAAATAACTGTTTAATGCCTAAGCTATTTCCTCATACCTAATTATTAAATTTGCCTTCTCATCCTCTAAAGGACCAATGTTTACCTTCACTACTCTTTTGCGATTTACATATTTATAGAAACTTTTGCTGCCTGTTTTTATATTTTGAGCCAGTTTACTGTCGTAATCTAAATTACTTTTCTTTACAACTGTTTTTGTGGTTTTCTGTTGGCCTTTAAAGATTTCCCAGTTGCTTTCTTGTATGTGTTGTTTTTTTCAATCTGATACTTCCCTCTATTTCCTCAGACATCCATGGCTGGCTCTCTCCTCCTACAGTTCTTCCTTATCACTGAAATATACTTCTGCTGATCACTGTGAAAAATTGTTTTAAAAGTCTCCACTGTTCCTCAATTGTCCCAGCATAAAGTTTTTGCTCCCATTCTACCTTAGCTAACTGCTCCCTCATCCCATCATAGTCTCCTTTGTTTAAGCACAGAATATTGGTACTGGATTTAACCTTCTCACACTCCATCTGTATTTTAAATTCAACCATACTGTGATCGCTCCTTCCAAGAGGATCCCTAGCTGTGAGATCATTAATTATTCCTGTCTCATTACACAGGTCTAGATCTAGGATAGCCTACTCCCTCGTAGGTTCCATTACATATTGTTCAAGGAAATTATCGCAGATGCATTCTATGAATCCTGCCTCAAGGCTACCATGACCAACCTAGTTCGACCAATCCATATGTGTATTAAAATCCCCCATTATAATTGTTGTCCCATTTTTATGTGCATTAGCTATTTCTATGTTTATTGCCTGCCCCACCATGATGTCATTATTTGGTGGCCTATAGACCACACCTGTCAGTGACTTCTTCTCCCTGCTATTCCTAATTTCCACCGAAATGGATTTACCTTCTGTTCAGTAGAACCTATATCATCTCTTACTACCGCCCTAATATCATCCTTAAAAATCAGAGTGACACCACCTCCCTTACCTTCCTGCCTGTCCTTCCAAACAGGTTGATTGATACCTCTGGATATTTAACTCCGTCATGACCATCCTGCAAATGTGTCTTTGTAGTGGCCACTAAATCATATCCACTTGCCATGATTTGCACCGTCAACTCATCCACCTCGTTCCGTATACTCCGAGCATTCAGGTAAAGTGCCCTTATGCCAGTTTTTGCACCTTTTTGAGTCCTTTTGCTTCCATTTCTGACAGCTCTTGAGTTCTCCTTCCCTCTAACTTTTTTCTTAACTTTCAATGGAGTTGAAGCTTCCTCGTCACCTGCTAACCTGCTGCTTTGCCTTACATTAATTGTTATACTCCCTGTACACTCACTCCTCCCTCCCTCCCCCCCCACCCCACCCTGCCCCCCAACTCAGGGTCTGTTTCCATGCTGTACAATTGTATGACTCTAGGAACTCACTTGCCCAGCAACAGCTTTATCCTCACTCTTGGTGATTTTGGATTTGTCTTTGTTTTTACATGGCCAATAAATATTGAAAAATTTGAAACAGACATGCTGCATATCTCAGAACGTACAGTTATACATGTTCAACAGACGATGTTTAGCTTTGTATTTAACATGACATGATTAGGATAGTAATGTTGTTGCACATTTCTATTTATAGCTGCCTGTTGTTTAATAGGGTGATGATTCCTTCTCTAGTTTGTTCCTTTTTGTTCAGCTGCCATATACTCACTGAGATCACAGAGGCCTATGCTACCGATAGGACAATTCAGCAGGGATCATTTGAGAAAGTAACAGCCTCCTGCTGAACTTGCCTTAGGGAAATGGCTAACGTGCAATGACTGCAGAAACTGCGTCAGTATTTATAAACATTGTGGTTGCTTCAAACGAGACAGGAAGTCCAGCTTTGTATTTTGTATTCACAAGCAAAGTTAGCTGTATTCATGCTAAACTGCATTTCACTTCTTGATCCATGAGCTGTACGTCCAAACCAAGTGATATCACCAAAATTCAATCCTGAGAAGTCGTCACTTGTCCGTTTAGCCAGTCTGTTGTTGTATAAAAGCAAAATAACAATTTACAAATGAAGATAATAAAATGTGAGGCTGGATGAACACAGCAGGCCAAGCAGCATCTCAGGAGCACAAAAGCTGACGTTTCGGGCCTAGACCCTTCATCAGAGAGGGGGATGGGGGGAGGGAACTGGAATAAATAGGGAGAGAGGGGGAGGCGGACCAAAGATGGAGAGTAAAGAAGATAGGTGGAGAGAGTGTAGGTGGGGAGGTAGGGAGGGGATAGGTCAGTCCAGGGAAGACGGACAGGTCAAGGAGGTGGGATGAGGTTAGTAGGTAGCTGGGGGTGCGGCTTGGGGTGGGAGGAAGGGATGGGTGAGAGGAAGAACAGGTTAGGGAGGCAGAGACAGGTTGGACTGGTTTTGGGATGCAGTGGGTGGGGGGGAAGAGTTGGGCTGGTTGTGTGGTGCAGTGGGGGGAGGGGACGAACTGGGCTGGTTTTGGGATGCAGTAGGAGAAGGGGAGATTTTGAAACTGGTGAAGTCCACATTGATACCATATGGCTGCAGGGTTCCCAGGCGGAATATGAGTTGCTGTTCCTGCAACCTTCGTGTGGCATCATTGTGGCACTGCAGGAGGCCCATGATGGACATGTCATCTAGAGAATGGGAGGGGGAGTGGAAATGGTTTGCGACTGGGAGGTGCAGTTGTTTGTTGCGGACTGAGTGGAGGTGTTCTGCAAAGCGGTCCCCAAGCCTCCGCTTGGTTTCCCCAATGTAGAGGAAGCCGCACCGGGTACAGTGGATGCAGTATACCACATTGGCAGATGTGCAGGTGAACCTCTGCTTAATGTGGAATGTCATCTTGGGGCCTGGGATGGGGGTGAGGGAGGAGGTGTGGGGACAAGTGTAGCATTTCCTGCGGTTGCAGGGGAAGGTGCCGGGTGTGGTGGGGTTGGAGGGCAGTGTGGAGCGAACAAGAACAGCTCTTCCCCCCCACCCACTGCATCCCAAAACCAGTCCAACCTGCCTCTGCCTCCCTAACCGGTTCTTCCTCTCACCCATCCCTTCCTCCCACCCCAAGCCGCACCCCCAGCTACCTACTAACCTCATCCCACCTCCTTGACCTGTCCGTCTTCCCTGGACTGACCTATCCCCTCCCTACCTCCCCACCTACACTCTCTCCACCTATCTTCTTTACTCTCCATCTTCGGTCCGCCTCCCCCTCTCTCCCTATTTATTCCAGTTCCCTCCCCCCATCCCCCTCTCTGATGAAGGGTCTAGGCCCGAAACGTCAGCTTTTGTGCTCCTGAGATGCTGCTTGGCCTGCTGTGTTCATCCAGCCTCACATTTTATTATCTTGGAATTCTCCAGCATCTGCAGTTCCCATTATCTCTGATACAATTTACAAATGAAGTTGAGTTTTTAAAACCTACAACAATAAGTGATATTCCACAGATAAAGATGGACAGTACACCTGTCCATTGCCTCTGTGCATCAATTCTTCTGATGTGAGTGATTTTATAGCAGGGCTTGATTAGAATTATATGTGGAAATTTGAGAGGATTTTGTTCTCTTTTCACTGTGCTTACCTCATCTAATAGAAAAATTTGAATGCATTATCTACTGAACTTAAGCCTGCAAGATGTACTTTAAGGTTTAAAAATAACTTGAAGTGTGCTAACTATGTCAAGCTAAAAGAAAACTGTCAATTGTAAGCATTTAATGTTTGCAGTGTTACCATATAAAACAGGACACCGTGCTTACAAAAGATTTGGTGGGCTACATGTGAGGATAGTGAATATTGGAAGACTATTTGTGCACATACAGTTAATTTTGTTTCATGCTGAAGTCAGCAAGCTCTGAAAATGAGTGCTGGGCTGGAGTAATCTCTGAAGGACAGTTTCTAGGATCCTTGATTATAAAGTAACCAAAGTAAGTTCCGATTGTGCCTCATCTTTTATACAGCATTTCCTGAGGAAAAGTTGAGATGTGATTTTTGTTGGTGTGAATTCCCCCTTGAGCATTCCTTTGACATGCTTTGGCAAAT
Organism: Stegostoma tigrinum; assembly: GCF_030684315.1. Lineage (NCBI taxonomy): Eukaryota > Metazoa > Chordata > Chondrichthyes > Orectolobiformes > Stegostomatidae > Stegostoma > Stegostoma tigrinum. Next base: position 41,716,206 of record NC_081372.1, on the reverse strand, counting down.
GGCTGTCTTCTATTTGCGATCAAAAATACAAGGTTTTAGGTTTCACAAACAAATAATGTCTGTTAACTTGGACAGAGATTTTAAATAAGTTTGTGCCTCTTTAGTCCTTCCTAAACTCTCTACTGTCTTTCCTTTTTAAATCACATTGAAACCCATCCAGTCACCACTCCAAGTATGTACTTTGCTGTGTAGGCATACAGATATGTTTTCCATACCCATGCTGTTCAAACATACTGGAACATTTTTTACATTGAAGCAGTGATATAACTGAAAGTTATTTTTATATTGATTGGCAGTCTGAGATGTTGACCATTGATTGGTTAAAGTTTGATGAATCAAAAATGATTGTGTAGATCATTTGCATTAACTATTAGGAGTTTGACTTTGAACAAAGTAATTGAGCTGCTCTTCTTGCAATTGTGTTCTTGTCTAGGATGAATCTACAGGAGAGATTACCTTCTACATGAAAGGGGCTGATGTGGTCATGATGGGAATTGTTCAGTATAATGACTGGCTTGAAGAAGAGGTATGTCATGTTCATTCATTAATTCAAAAGACCAGGCCCTTCAATGGCTGCATCCCTCTGTATCTGTGCACAAATATCCTCTAGTACATTTTTAAAAAAAATCAATAAGAAGTGGCCACTGTAGATGCTATCTTAATTTTCATTATTTACACACGGAAGCTGCTAATCTTGTAGCCATGATCTTAAATGCTACACTTGATGAGAATAGGATAGCTAGGAGATTACCTCCGGGTTCACACTGCTCACACCCATTGGCCCCTCGCTTCCTGGTGTCTGGAGGCGTTGGAGGTACTGACTGCAGTCAGCAATGGAGCTCAGATATAGGTAAAAGGTGGGATATCACGGCAGCTCAAGTTTGTTTGGTGGCAACTCTTTCCACCAGAAGCAGATGACCAATGATATCTTTTAACTTGGACAGAGTTTTAAATAAGGTCATGACTTTTTCTTCCTTCTGGAACTCTGTAGTCTCTTTCACTTTTTAAATCACCTTGAACCCCATCCTGTCATTCACCTGTACTTTGCTGTGCAGGCATGTGTTTTCCATCCATATGCTGTTGAAGCATATTTGAACATTCTTTACAATGAAGCAGTGATATAAATGATGATTTATTTATTTATAGGCATTATTTATAAGGATTTTTTTTTCTTTGTTGCAAGATGGGAATACAGGGGTACCTTTTATGTCCTACAAGGAAATCTTTGTTTCCAGCCTATGCCACAAGCCTTATTTCTCTGTCCCAGGTTTGCAGTTCTGTCCAGACAGAACTTGACTTAATTCATGCTGAGGACTATTATCTTGAGTTCTAGCATCTGCTACACACTACTCAGAATCTGTCGCCTGCCCATTGGCTAAGAGTGTCCCCTAGATCAAGGTGGAAGACTCACAGCCCAACACATAAGAAAGCATGAGCCTAAAATTTCACCCGCCCTATGTAGCACTGTGGTATGATCTAGTTACTCACCACGTTACCATTCCGCATCTTGTCTTAGCTTTGGCTCTTGTACCTCTCAGTCAAATTCACCAACCTCCTGCTTAGTGAGGAGCAAAAGATATTTTAGTAATAAACACTGAGCACAGAATCATGATTTTTAGCACTTAGGGTTTGGAAAGAGCTAGTGAAGCAAGAGGAAAACTTCAGCAAATAACTCTTGCTTGCACTGAATCATACTCTATCGTATTATTTTGAAGTGGATGCAATTATAATTTATTCATTTATTTATTTATACCAGAATAAATATAGTTGAGCACCTGGGCAATAAATAATTAGAGGCCATAGGATATATCACACGCCTCAAAATAAAGAACACATTATTTCAATAGGATGCTTTATTAAGAATTCCTTGCCATGTGTGGTTATAAACTTATCTGTCAGAAATCTAATTAACATGAACCATCAGATTTATTTCTGATATTCTGATTGCTGTTTGATTACAGTGTGGGAACATGGCTAGAGAAGGACTTCGAGTTCTGGTTGTTGCTAAAAAGTCTTTGACAGAAGAGCAGTACCAGGATTTTGAGGTAACTAAATCTCTAGTTGCATATGCATTTCATCAAAACATTCCCTGAAAACCTAGCAATTTAAGAGCTATACTGCCTGTCCAGAGGTAGGTAGAGGAGAACACAATCAACCAGTTTTTCAACTCAATGTTTTCTTAAAGACATTGTGGGCAATGAAGAAATGTGAAACTGAGGGTGATTGATGGCTTGACTATAATGCTTTCTACATTGTTATGCACTGTCATGACTTAGATAATTAAGGCCAGAACTGTACTGAGGGTGGGACGAATTGACAAAATCACCCCAGGCCTTGTATGGGCCCATTGGCACCTAGGACGAACCAGAAGCCAGGACCAAGGTGACCTTTGAATAGGAGAGATTCCAATGTGTAACCCTTCATTTTGTTTCCAGTTTAGTTTGAATGCGACAAAGTGTCATTAATGCAAAGGAATTTCAAAATTGTTTGAACTCCATTATAGTTAAACAGAGAAATAAAAGGGGATATGTATCAGATAGAGGTGTTGAATGATAATCACAAACTTGCAAACTCTGAGACCTTCATACAGAAAAGCTGGGCAACCTTAGCAAGGTGATTGCTGCATAGTCAGCTTTATCCCGGGTGAGGAGATACCCAACACAGTGTGATTTGATTGGGGATTTGCAACTCTTAGAGGTGACCATTTAGCAAGTTAATAGAGGGCGCAAGTGGAAATTCAGTATGTCAAAGGGCTAACATTTTGGAAGAAAACCAAATAGCTTTTCTTTTCAGACTACTGTAACTTTCTCTCGTTCATCAGACTAAGTTGTGGCAAAATTACCTGATAAGAATATTGTGGACTAGAATGAATGAATTTTAAAGGAGTGTCTCTTCTTCAGACTCGTTACAATCAAGCAAAACTAAGTGTTCATGATCGATCATTGAAAGTGGCAACTGTGATTGAGAGTTTGGAGATGGAAATGGAGCTTCTTTGCCTGACTGGTGTGGAGGACCAGCTGCAAGTTGATGTCAGGCCTACCTTAGAGATGCTGAGAAATGCGGGGATAAAGGTAAGAACCCAGTGGAAAAGAGCCAAGGCTCTGCCGTGGCTGACCTTTTTAAAAAAAGTGACCAATTTAGACTGTAATTCGAATCCTTACTTGTAGTTGCATTGAACATGTTTATTTTTGGTCAGTAGAGGCCAAAACAAGGGTTCAGGCAAGAAAATGACCACAATGGCTTCAGGGCTGAGGGGTTGCATGTGGATGGATTGGAGAAACTGGGATTGCCCTCCTGAGAGCAAAGAAGTGTTCAAATCATGGGGGCCTAGAGTGGAAGGATAGAGAAGAAACTATTTGCTTTGACAGAACAGTTGATAACCACAGCGCACAAAGATGATTGTCAAAAGAATCAAAGATGATTTGAGGAAAATCATTTTTACATATTAATCTGGAGCATCATGCCAGAAAGGGTGATGGTGGAAAATCCAATTGAATCTTTCAAAAGGGAGTTAGCTTGTATGTGAATTAGAACTTGGCACAGCAACAGCTAAAGAGCAATACAGTAGTACTAGCTGAATTACTCGTGTAGAGCTGGTGTGGCCTTGGTGGACTGCTGCAGTTTTTCTATAATCTAAAAGTAAAGGGTTAAAGTTGAAGTTACGTGGCAGTCTGGAATCTCAAATTAGCCTGAGACTGCCGCCTTGGTGAAGGTTTACTTGTGACTTCCGTATGCTTGGTATTTTCTTAGTTTATTGCGTCTTTTATATTAAGGCATGGAATGGTTACATCACAGACAGACTGTTTGGCCCATTGTTTTAATGCTGGCCCCCAGCAACAGCAACCCAGCCAGTCTCTCTCCCTGCCTCTTTCCTATAGCACTGCAATTTATTTTGTGTTCAAATCATTATCAATCCGGTTTTCCCTCCTAATTTTGTATTCCAATTTACATTCTATGCCATTTTACATCATCGCGGACATTGCTTGTAGTGCTAGTTATTTTGTTATGGCTTGTTCTAGGTATGGATGCTCACTGGGGACAAACTTGAAACAGCAACTTGCACAGCAAAAAATGCACATCTAGTAACCAGGAACCAAGATATTCACATCTTCCGAACTGTAAGTGTTTCCACCATGATTTGTTTGTCACTGCCACCACTGGATGCCCATTTATTTGCATGTCACTGAGTTCTTCATCTTCAATATCAGGAGCACCTTTCAAAATGATTGTGCTTTCTTCTAGTAAATGCATTTGCAAATATTGGGGGGGATAAAGCATGATTCTAAACTCCTTGCCTTCTGAAACACCGTGACTTCTGAAGATGTTACCCTTCGCAATGTATCTATGTATAGAAAATCATAGCTAGCCCTGATCCATTACCTAATTAATCATACTTTATCTGTGAACGAAACTATGTCTGATAATTCAATGGGCAAATTATTATTATTTGTCCTGTCCAGGAGATCCAGTAGTCAGCAATCATAGGCTGATTTTTCTTGCAGCATCTATCCTTTTCCTCCATTGTCACCTAAAGAGTTATGAAGACAAATTGTCTCTCGCTGTTGCCGCAGCTGAAAATTTAAGTCCCTTCATTTGACCCAAAGATTGTAGAATCCAGTTTCACTCCATTGTGTAATTGCAGCTATACTTCAGTCAGCACTGAAAATGAGTTACATTTCAACCATTACCTCCAATTAGTTGAGATGATGGTGGCCTCAATCAAGAAATGAGTGATGCAATGACCCATTGAACCACCAAGACAGAGCTCCTGTTCAAATAGAATGTTTTGTTTTTAAGTGCAACCATCTTGCTTGGAGCAAGGCAAAAAAAGACCCAATGTTACTCACAATTCTGATTTTAAGATTCTAGCATTTTTTTATTTTGCCACTAATATTACAGAGAAGAAACTGGCCAATGGCTCTTGAAAATAAGTTAATTCCTTTTTCTTTCCTGTTACCAATAATACTTTGCAGTTTGTTACTTGAACTGAATTGTAATCTGAATTGTAATGTTAATAAGAGAACATTAACTGTCTTCAGGTAAACAATGCTGCAACAAGGTTGAAACATGGTCTGTCAGTTATCTGCTAAGTAGTTGGCTTGACTTTTGGTCATTCTATGTAGATGCTGACAATCAACATACATATATTGCATCTCAAACATAAGTATTTAATGATAAAGATTTAACTGTGTTTCCCATATGTTTTTGGTTCTTATCCGTTCTCTATCTTGGCAACCTTTTATTCCTGCCAGAATACAGTTCTAGCTACCTCTAATTATCATCATCAAAATTACTTTATCATGCTATCAGAGATAATGGGAACTGCAGATGCTGGAGATTCCAAGATAATAAAATGTGAGGCTGGATGAACACAACAGGCCAAGCAGCATCTCAGGAGCACAAAAGCTGACGTTTCGGGCCTAGACCCTTCATCAGAGAGGGGGATGGGGAGAGGGAACTGGAATAAATAGGGAGAGAGGGGGAGGCGGACCGAAGATGGAGAGTAAAGAAGATAGGTGGAGAGAGTGTAGGTGGGGAGGTAGGACCTATCCCCTCCCTACCTCCCCACCTACACTCTCTCCACCTATCTTCTTTACTCTCCATCTTCGGTCCGCCTCCCCCTCTCTCCCTATTTATTCCAGTTCCCTCCCCCCATCCCCCTCTCTGATGAAGGGTCTAGGCCCGAAACGTCAGCTTTTGTGCTCCTGAGATGCTGCTTGGCGTGCTGTGTTCATCCAGCCTCACATTTTATTACTTTATCATGCTTGTGTCTTGACTGCAAGTATTTCAGACATTAGTTTGTTACTAATGCATTTATTTTCAGATAACCAATCGAGGAGAGGCTCACTTAGAGCTTAACGCTTTCAGAAGGAAACACGATTGTGCATTGGTCATTTCTGGTGACTCACTAGAGGTGAATATTTGGGCCATTTTTGCTTAACTGTTCAGGATTATGCCAGCATTGATCATATTTATTTGTGAGCCATTGATTATGGTGAGTCAATTTTTTTTTTGCTCAATTTTCTTTTCAGCTCCTTTTGTCTGGAAGGAGACCTCTTGCTTGTGATGTGATTTTATAGGTGCTGGTAGTCTTTCTGTACCTTAAAAAAAACATTTTTTCTTCTGTTTGAGTAGGGACATTGCAATGCATTGTGGTACTATTCCGTCCTAAGCACACAAGTTGAAGTTGCTTTACTTCAGCCCTGCTTGAGTCCCAATGATCTAATTTAGATGTTAAGTGCTTAGCATTAAGACATCTAACCAGAGAGATATATTCAAGATCAATAGGGAACTGGGCAGTATATGGAATTTCAACCTGAGAGCCTGGTAAAAGGATTGCTTTGAAGTTTTCATCTTATTTCACTACAATGAGTTTTTTTTAACCAGTCAATCCCAGATATGTTGGGGAAAGTCTTTTATTCATTCACAGGATGAGGGCCTCACTTCCTAGGCAGCATTTATTGCCCATCCCTAATTGCAGTTAAAAGACAACCACATTGCTGTGGGTCTGGAGTCACATGTGGGCCAGACCAGGTAAAGATGGCAGTTTCCTTCCCTAAAGGACATTACCAAACCAGATGGGTTTTTCCAACAGTTGACAATGGATTCGCAGTCATCATTGGATTTTTAATTCTAGATATTTATTGAATTCAAATTCCACCATCTGCCATGACGAGATTTGAACCCAGGTCCCCAGAACGTTATCTGGGTCTCTGGATTAACAGTCCAGCGAAAATAGCACTAGGCCATCGCTTCCTTAAGTGGTTATATTTTGATGGTGCAGCCGGTATTCATTGTGCGACAAGAGGAAGAGAGAATGTGCCAAGGTGTCCTGTAGCAGTATAATAACATAATTTGTTTGCACATGCTGAGGATGTAGTAGTCTTGAACATTTTGAAGCCAAACTGTGTCCCACAGTTTGAGGAGCATGGATATCAACCAAAGCACCAGGGAAAGTAACCAGTTTGTTAGTGCACCATTGCTACTTCATCAAAATGCACAAAATGGCTTGGCCATTGGAAGCTTTAACATGAAGTAAGGTGGGAACTGTGTTTAGCTGTGCAATTCCTGAAGGTCTTTGATACAAAATTGGGCTGTTCATTAGGCATGATGTCATTGTGATTATGACTAGCTCAATTTTTATGAGGAAGTCCTATTGATTTGCTTAGAAAAGAGTTGTGTATTCACCGCTACTCTGCGTACAATCTAAATTATGTTGAATGTGTTCCAATTGGGATCACCTCCCTTATTTTCATTCTGTTTGTAGGTGTGCCTGAAGTTCTATGAGTATGAGTTCATGGAGCTGGCCTGTCAGTGCCCTGCAGTAGTATGCTGTCGATGTGCTCCTACACAAAAAGCACAAATTATACGCCTGTTGCAGCAGAGGACTCGGAAATTAACATGTGCAGTAGGTGAGAAGCCACAAACCTCCTTGCATCATGGTTATTTTCCACTGTAAGCATTATGCTTAGACAGTGAATGTCAAAACCACTGAAAAGAGCTCTGTTGCATTGAGTTCATTCTCTTTCTCTTCTTTTATTTCTTGATTTCTTTCTCCTGTTCTCTTTCTCTCACTCTTCCTGTCACTTTCTGTGTTTTATTCTATATCGTGCTGTGGTCTGTGACTAGTTATATGATCTAGTCATCTACAGCTAAGCTCATCCTGTAACTCAACATATCCACAACTATACACCCTATTTCATGGATTAGTTTCAGTCAGCTGTATTGTAATAAGATCCCACACAACCCACAGCAAATTACTGTATGAAAAATAGAAATTCAGCTTTGTAAAAATTGCATTTTTGGGAAAAAAAAGAGCTAAGACCACAAAAAACACACCAGTACAATTCTAGTCACTGAATTACAGGATGTGATTGCAATAAAGGGAGATGGTAGGCAATTTGTAGATTATTGCCAGAAATGGGGAATTCTAACCATGAGGAAAGATTGATTAGGCTGACGTTGTTTTCTGAGCAATGAAGGAGGCCAAAGGGAAATATATAACATAAGACAGTAAGAAGCATTTGTTTCTGTTAGTGTAGGGCTCAATTACCAAGGGTGTAGATTTAAAATAATTGCCAGGAGCAGTAGAAGGTACTTGAGGAGGAATGTTTTCACCCGGAAGTCGATGTGCTCAGGTAAGCTCTACTGGAAAGACTGATTGAGGTATGAGAGTCTACATTCTTAAAAAACAAAATTGTACATGTACTTGAAATGCCATAACCTCCAAGACATGGAATAGAGCCTGCAGAGGTTCAGCTGAAACAGGCACAATATGATAACTGTCTTCCTTCTCTACAGAAATTTTTCTTTGTTTCTTTCTGATTATTACCTGATGTAATAAATTTGTCACAAAAATTTGCACTACTTTCTTCAGTTCAAAGATGCTTGCTGAAACTAAAGTTTTAGTCCAGTGGAATTCATTTGAGTCAGACCACGACATTTAAAGGTGTTAATTTTCCAGATTTGTCCAAACTGCACCAGGGATTATCATCCAGACAATTAATCCCATCGTGGGAACAAAAAGAGCACTTTCACATTAAATTTGTGAATTCTAGCAACAGTTAAGCACTTTCCAAGCCTGTAAATAGACATGAAGTACATGAAAAAGGATATTGATCTTTTCTTTAAAGTCACTATCTCTATAGATACTTGACAACTAATCCAACACCCATGTGGACTGGACACGACTACCCCAGGAATTGAAGCTGGGGCCTCGCCACCAGTAGCCCTTTGCATTAATATAACATCTTTGAATTGGGAGCACATGTAGGCCAGCAAGCGCTATTATGATAGATGAACAGAATTCAATCTGTGTCAGGATGTAGGCACTGGAGTTCTGGATGAGCTGAATTTTATGGATGGCAGCCCATGGAGCATCGAAATAGCCATGTCCAGAGATAACAAAGACTTATGTTTCAGCATCAGATGAGCTGACACGAGGGTGAAGAGAGGCACAGTTAAAAGGTGGAAATAGGCAATTTTGCTGATAGAGAGTATAAGGGGTCAGAAGCTCAGCTCAGGATCAAAATAAGATGTCAAATTTGTGAACAGTCAAACTCAGCCTCAGACAGTGGCCAGAGAACAGAATGGAGTTTTCAGCTAGAGAATGAAGTGCAAGTAGCATTAAGAAGTAATAGTTCTGGGAAATAAGTCACTGCTGGTTAGTGGAAGCAGAAGAGGCACAGTTAATATAGCTTGCTTAGAAGTGTAGGTTCCCATCTGGAGCTGATAATTTTTGCTGGTTCTGAGGTAATAGCAGAGTGATGTGTAATGTTACAGAAAAGCCCTTCTATGCTTTAAAGAGAAAACCCTTGCTTAACCAATTGACCTATGTAACTCATCCCTGATCCTTTGAATCATTGTGGTAAATTTCTTCTCCAGCCTTTCTAAATCCTTGTCATTGCTTGCTAAAGTGTGGTGCCCAGATATAACCAGAATACTAGGGCAGAGGCCTAAGCTGTGACTTATAACTGTTTTGCATAACTTCCTTTCCTTGTGTTCTATGTCTAAGGTCAGGTAACAACACACACTCAAGTTTTCCTGTAATCTTCCAAACTTTGTGCAGACCCATCCTCTGGTTGCTTTGTTGCTGTACTAATTTTAAAATTATACCATTTAGTTCATCCACTTGTATATTCTTCCCTTGAAATGTATAGCTTCACTTTCTCTATGTTAAGTTTCACCTGTCATATGTCTGCCCATTTTACCATTCTCCCTGTGCTTTCTGGACTTCTGTTACTATTCTTGTCCTTTTTTGCTCCATTTCTGAGTTTTCCATATGAAGACTTTGGGCTTGTGTTCTCTATCCCCAAGTCCAGGTCATTAATGCCCCTCAAAAAGAGTAGTTGTCCTAGATACTGACTCTTGGAAACACTACAGTATTCTTTTCCCTAGTCTGAAAAACAACTTTTCAAATTACTGAGCAGTGCCTCCACAATCTTCCAACCTTACAGCTTTTGACCAGCAGTGACTTTTCTGCCTTGAAGACTGCCAAATTTTTTAAGTACTTCTCTGCGGATACTGTAAATCAGAAACAAATACAAACATTGCTGGAAAAGCTCAGCAGGTCTAGCAGCATCAATGAAGACAAATCTGAGTTAACGCTTCGAGTCTAGTGACCAGAGTTTTGAGGAAGAGTCACCAGACAGGAAATGTTAACTCTGATTTCACTTCATAGTTGCCGCGAGACCTGCTGAGCTTTTCCAGCAATGTCTGTTTTTGTTTCTGAATATCCGTGCTGCTGTTTTCCCTTTTTAATTACAGGGGCATTATGTTTGAGAATAAACCTATTATGTGATAATTCGCGATACTGCCTTGTGAAAGTCAGTCTAAATAACATCAACTGGGTGCTACATTAAACATTCCCTGATAACTTGAATCAAGTTAGCACAACATGACAGTATCAGGTTCAACTTCCTCCTCCTTTAACAGCACCTTTAAAATGCACGATATTCTATTATTGCCTTGGCCATGACTAACGCCTTCATGAGAGTATCTCCTCGTGATTCCTTATCTTCCCCACCCACTTTTTACTATCCCTTTACTCTTTTATCTGTTTATAAAAAACTCAAGTTCCCTTTTATGTCAGCAACTCATCTATTCTCACATTTTTTTATTCATCTCTTAGTCCTTCCTTAAATTTTGTATGTATTTTAAGTTGTAATATAAAACTTATATTTGACATAAACCTCCTCTGTCTTATTTTAAACTTTTTTTTTCTTTAGTTATCCTGGGAGGAATAGCTTTGATTGTCCTTCCTTTCGCATCACGTGATCACATAATTGTCATGGTGCAGACAGGGGCCATTTGACCTATTGTGTTTCTACTAACTGTCCATCTGAACATCGTGACTTTGTGCTATTCTACCACCCTTAACCCCCGCCCCCATTTTTGTTTTAATACCCATCTAGTGCATGATTTGACCCTACATTCACCACACACCCAGGCTGTGTATTTCAAACCTGAACCATTTGCTGTGTGAGAAGACCTCTTTTTCTCCTATCACATTGCCTTCTTTTGCAAACCACCTTAAATCTGTGAGACTGTCTACACGGTACTTGAACTGCCTCCTCTTTGGGGTCTCCCATTATTATCAATGTCTGTTTTGATCAGTTTCTGAATCTAATCTACCTGGGCTAGAGTCCCTTACAACTCACTGAGATTTTCCCTCGTCTAAGACATTTAATTTGCCTTTTCCATACCATTTTAAACTCTGTTCCCCAATTTTTTTTTGTCTTAGATGCCACGCCAAAGCTGTCACTGAACTGAAGCAGAGTACCTTGATGGTGCATGATGAACAACACATTGGTGTCAAAAACATAGATTAAAAGCAGGCAGAATTTAGGGAGCCAGGTAGGAGATCAGCAAGCAGGGCTATAGTAGCAGCTCTGACTGAAATTTTGCAATCTCGGCTTGTGACTATGTAAGTTCAAACTGTTGCCATGGTAGCTGCAAATATCCATGCCTAAAAAAGGCTTGCAGGATTCTACAGCAATCTGCCGTCCATCAATCCTGTTGGTTCAACGAGCCACCCAGACTGCCAGCATCTGTTCTGAGATAGTGCAGTGTGAGGCCAGATCTTTTAGGTCTATAATGGCTTGAGTTCATGTGAAAGACCAACCTCCATTGAAAGGCAGTACCATTCCACCAGTACAGAGCTGCAGCCACTGGGGTATCCCTGCAGAGGAGCACTTGGATATGCAAAAGAGCATGAAGAGATTGCATGACAGATTTATTTGATTTCTGCATGTAATATTAGATGCATTGTCTGATAAAATTGCATTGGAATATTTGTTTTATGGTGACTTTTTTTTAATTTTAGCAACATGTGTCAGAGTACAGACAAATGATTGTCGGTGTAAAGCTATAGAACTGACGTTCAGCAGAATGATTCAGTTGCTGAATGTATAATTAATTGAACCTGTTTAAAAGAGGGTTCGAGCTGGAGTGCTAAAGTTGGAAATTACACTGCTGCAATTCAATCCGTTACACTCTGACAAGGTGGGCAAGGTGAGGGAGAATCCCAAGATATTTTATAAGGATGCCAAGGCAAAGAGAATATCTAGTGAAAGAATAGGGCTTAATAAAAACCAAGGGGATAATCTATGTGTGAAGTCAGAGGACATTGGTAGAGTGTTAAATGAATACTTCATTGAGTACTGTCTTTACTGAATAGAAAGTGGATGCAAGTACAGAATTCAAGAAGATGCACCTGTACTATGAATTCTCGAATAGATTCATATAAGAAGCGAGGAGGTACTGGAGGTTTTGGCATATCTAAAAGTGGACAAATCCTCAGGTCTAGATTGTCCCAGCCTGTTGTAAGGACACTAGGAAAGAAATTACAGGGGCTTCAATACAATTTTTTAAATCACCTGTGGCCATCATTCTACTTTACAAGAGTGGTGTAAGGACAGACCAATGAGTCTAAGATCAGTGGTAGGGAAACTTGGAGAAAATAATGAAAGAGAGAGAGACAAGATTTGATCAGAGATAGTCAGGCTTTGTCAGAGGGAGGTCATGTCTCACAAGTCTGGTGGAATTTTTCAAGGAGGTGATCAGATGTGTAAGTGAGGTAGGGCAGTTGAAGTAGTTTATATGGATTTCAGCAAGGCATTTGACAAGGTCCCACATGGGAAATTGATAATGAAGGTAAGGGCACTTGGGATCTAGGGTAACTTAGCAAGTAGGATCTAAATTGGCTTAGTGACGGGAGACAGACAGTGGGAATAGAAGGCTATTTGTGTGACTGGAGCCTAGTGTGCAGTGGTGTACCACAGTGATCAGTGCTGGGTCCCTAATTGCTTGTGATATTCATAAATGATGTAGATTAGAACATTTGAATTTGTGTGTGGTGGTGGGGGGGGAGATCGGGGTTGAAGATAGCTAACTTTGTGGATGATACAAAGCTTGGCTGGATGGTTAACAGTAAGGAGGAAGGTGTTAATAACAGAAAGAAGTAAATGGATTGGTCAGATGGAATTTAACCCTGATAAATGTGAGGTGATGCACTTTAGAAGAAGGAACAAGACAAGGTAGTGCTCAATGAATGGCAAGAGAATAGGAAGGTCACAGGAACAGAGTAATCTTGGAATGCTTGTCCACAGATCCCTGAATATGGCAGCATGTGTTAATAGAATGGTTAAGAAAGCAGACAACACTTGCCTTTATTAGTCATAGTGGCGGTTATAAGAGCTGAGGGTCATGTTGGAGTGTACAGAACTTTGGTTAGGCCACAGCTGGAGTACAATGTGAAATTCTTGTAACCATATTATAGGAAAGATGTGATTGCAGTAGAGTGAGATTCAACAGGAAGTTTCCTGCTATGAAGCATTTCAGCTATGAAGAGAGGCTGGACAAGCTCAGTAAAAAACAAAAGAACTGCAGATGCAGTAAACCAGGGAACAAAACACAAATTTCTGGTACAGCTCAGCGGGTCCGGCAGCATCTATGAATGAAGGAACAGAGTAAATGTTTCGGGTCTGGTGAACTTACCTCAGAACTCAGGAGTTCTAGGTGCACTAGATTATGAAGGGCATGGACAGCATGAATAGCAAGCACTGGTACCCTTAGTCAAAAGCTTAGTAACAAGGTGGAATAAATTGAAAATCAGGAGGTTTAGCAGGGGTTTGAAGGGTTTCACCTAGAGGGTGACAGGAGTCTGGAATGACCTACAGGGGAGAATGGTTGAGGTGGAAAATCTGACAACTTTTAAAACAGTATTTGGGTGAGCACATGAAATGTCATTACATTCAAGTTTACACACGCAGTGTGGGGAAGTGGGACTAATGAAGGTCGTACTGTAATGTTGGCAATACAGATGCGATGAACCAAAGGGCCACTTCTGTACGATTCCACAAATGTGTGTAAACTGATCAAAGGCAGAACCTGCTATCCACCGCCATCAGACAGTGCCACCTTCTGACCACAAGAAAGTAAAGCACCAATACAACAATAATAATGAAATGTGAGGCTGGATGAACACAGCAGGCCCAGCAGCATCTCAGGAGCACAAAAGCTGACGTTTCGGGCCTAGACCCTTCATCAGAGAGAGAACAGCATCTGCAGTTCCCATTATCACCAATACAACAAGCCCAGATCCAACAGTACATAGAATATAGAACATAGAACATTATAGCACAGTACAGGCTCTTCGGCCCTCGATGTTGTGCTGACCTGTCATACCGATCTCAAGCCCATCTAACCTACACTATTCCATGCACGTCCATATGCTTATCCAATGACGACTTAAATGTACCTAAAGTTGGCGAATCTACTACCGTTGCAGGCAAAGCGTTCCATTCCCTTACTACTCTCTGAGTAAAGAAACTACCTCTGACATCTGTCCTATATCTTTACCCCTCAATTTAAAGCTATGCCCCCTCGTGCTCGCCGTCACCATCCTAGGAAAAAGGCTCTCCCTATCCACTCTATCTCACCCTCTGATTATTTTATATGTTTCAATTAAGTCACCTCTCAACCTTCTTCTCTCTAATGAAAACAGCCTCAAGTCCCTCAGCCTTTCCTCGTAAGACCTTCCCTCCATACCAGGCAACATCCTAGTAAATCTCCTCTGCACTCTTTCCAAAGCTTCCACATCCTTCTTATAATGTGGTGACCAGAACTGTACACAATACTCCAAGTGCGGCCGCACCAGAGTTTTGTACAGCTTCACCATAACCTCTTGGCTCCGGAACTCAATCCCTCTATTAATAAAAGCTAAAACACTATGCCTTCTTAACAGCCCTGTCAACCTGGGTGGCAACTTTCAAGGATCTGTGTACATGGACACCGAGATCTCTCTGCTCATCTACACTACTAAGAATCTTACCATTAGCCCTGTACTTTGCCTTCTGGTTACTCCTACCAAAGTGCATCACCTCTCATTTGTCCGCATTAAACTCCATTTGCCACCTCTCCACCCAGCTCTGCAGTTTATCTATGTCTCTCTGCAACCTACAGCATCCTTCGTCACTATCCACAACTCCACCGACCTTAGTGTCGTCTGCAAATTTACTAACCCATCCTTCTACGCCCTCATCCAGGTCATTTATAAAAATGACAAACAGCAGCGGACCCAACACCGACCCTTGTGGTACACCACTAGTAACTGGTCTCCAGGATGAACATTTCCCATCAACTACCACCCTCTGTCTTCTTTCAGCAAGCCAATTTCCGATCCAAACTGCTATATCTCCCACAATTCCATTCCCCCGCATTTTGTACAATAGCCTATTATGGGGAACCTTATCGAACGCCTTGCTGAAATCCATATGCACCACATCAACCGGTTTACTCTCATCTACCTGTTTGGTCACCTTCTCAAAGAACTCTAAGGTTTGTGAGGCACGACCTTCCCTTCACAAAACCGTGCTGACTATCCCTAATCAATTTATTCTTTTCCAGATGATTATAAATCCTGTCCCTTATAACCTTTTTCAACACTTTACCAACAACTGAGGTAAGGCTCACTGGTCTATAATTACCAGGGTTGTCTCTACTCCCCTTCTTGAACAGGGGAACCACATTTGCTATCCTCCAGTCATCTGGCACTATTCCTGTAGACAATGACGAGTTAAAGATCAATGCCAAAGGCTCGGCAATCTCCTCCCTGGCTTCCCAGAGGATCCGAGGCTAAATCCCATCCAGCCCAGGGGACTTATCTATCTTCACCCTCTGAAGGAGTACAGTGCACGTTTACTTTAGTTCTTTAATTACTCTTCTCCCCTGCAGTTGTGGATTTCTGCTTGGCCACACTTCCTGAGTTGCTGGCAGCCCTTTGTATCATGTGGCACGTTTACAGCTGGAGCATGCATGTTAGCGGGACATTTCTTTTGGACAGGATGGGGTCGCTGACTGGATTGTCATTAAGAGTGAAAACCACAATTGACTTCCAGCACTGCCCCCATTGTTCAATTTATTTTCAAACCTGGGTCACAAACATTAATCATATTGCTCCTAGCGTCTCCACTATGTGGGATCAATCAACACAGGATGAAACCTGTGATCTCTCTGTTATGTGCAGCTGATATCCTGTGAATTAGGAGTGAGCATGAACTGATGAGTGAAACACATCATCAGATCTATAATATTTCCTTAAGTAAAAGCTAGGTGACGCTATTGCATAACTTTTTTCTCGAAGAACTGAATGTGCTTGGTTCCGCTGATTTCAACACCATCCATTCTCTATAAATTCTAACTGAACAAAAGAAGCAATTCTGTGAGCAGGCCTTTTGAAACATTGTTTTTTTGGGAAGTTGTTAGTCTAAATCCTCCATATGTCTAGGGTCAGAATAATTTGCATAAACCTTAGGGCGTGAAGTGCTTCTGCCTTGGCCCTTGTCTGATGCTCAATTGGTGGTTATGTGTTGATGCAGAAATTAAATAACACACACCGTAGTGGATGCTGCTTTAAATCTATGTGCAAGGCAAAATCTTTCATTTTCAGATACATTTTCCAGCAGAGTTGAAACAGCAAACATGTTTTCTTTAGCAAAAGCAATGCACTAGGTCGCATCTGCAGGTCGTCAGGCCAAAGGCTGACTTTAAAAATGATACAAATGGCACCCTGTTGTTATATCCTATAGTAATATAGCGTGTAACTGGAGGCAACATTGGAATGAATTGAATGATCTTGCTGGATTCACAAAATGGGCAGTCAGCAGTTATCTTCCATTCATGTTCTAAGCACTGAAAATGCTAAAAATGACACTTCTCTCTCACTACTTTAAATTATTTTGAATGCTTGTCGTTAAGACACGTTATGCAAAGGATATACAACACCACCAGTCGCCTTCTGGAAGCATTTGTTTACTCGCATCCTTTCTTGGATTTGGGCCAAAGTAAACAGAACTTAAAATAGTTGCATTGTGCATGTTTGACATCATAGCCTACTTGTGATGAGCTCTGACACTTGCTTATTCCTAAATATCATCACTAACTATTGCAGCCTGTCATTTCTTCTATCATGGTTGCAAAAGAAGACAGCCCATAACTAAGGGGAAAAATAGTAAAAGTCTCCCTCACACTCTTGTATCCAAGAAAGGATGCTAGTAAACAAATGCTTTCAGGAGAAGGCTGGGTGTTGTTGTATATCCTGTACATAATGGGGCTTAATGACAAGAACTCAACATAATTTAGAGTATTGAGAGAGCTGTGTTATTTTTAGTGTTTTCAATGTTTAGGACATGAATGGAAGCTAACTGTTGACTGCCCATTTTGTGAATCCAGCGAGAACATTAAATTTCTTCCAATATTGCCTCCAGTGACACACTGTATTGCTATAGGATGTAACAGTTGGTTTCCATCTTGTATCACTTTTGTTTTTAGACAACCTTGGCCTATGGATCCTAACATTTCAAGAGGCTACGCTTGCAAATCTAAGGCTAGAAACCATAGAGATTGCTTGTGTTGGCAAAATAAGATTGACCTGATTTGTGTTTTGATAGGCCTGGTAATGAAAGTGTTAATCTGTCAATGAGTTACTTGCAAGGGGAGTGGGAGGGAAAAGATTTGATTTTTTTTGTCATGTGAACCAAAAGACAGTGAAAAGCTTTGTTTTCGAGTGGTTTTTTGAGTGCTGAGAAAAAACACGTTTGCTCTTTCTGCTCTGCTGGAAAATGTCTCTAAATGAAAGATACTGCCTTACACATGGATTTAAAGCAGCATCCACTATGGCTGCAGTATTTAATTTCTGCCAATCACTTCCAGTTCTGCAGTTTTGAGGCAGATCACAGCAAGCAAAGGTTGTACAGATCAAAAAGACTTGGAGGCATACAGGTTACATTGTTTGAGGCTAGAGTCCATTCAACAGTGTGATAACAGCCAGAAAGAAGCTGTTCCTGAACCTGCATGTGTGTATGTTCAGGCTGTTGTATCTTCTGTCTGACAGAAGGGGTTTGTAGGAGGTCATTACCAGGATGCGATGGGTCTTTGATGTTGGTTACATTTCCACGGCAGCGAGCTGTTGAAATGGAGTCCGTAGATAGAAGGTTGGCTTCCGTGATGGTCTGGGCTGTGCACGCCACCTTCTGTCGTGTCTTACAGTCTTGGGCAGAGCAGTTACCATACCAGGCCATTATACACCTGGACAGTACGCTTTCAATGGTGCATCTATAGAAGGTGGTGAGGGACCTTTATGGATATGCCAAATTTGCTGAGCTGCCTGAGGAAGAAGACGCGTTTTTGTGCCTTCTTGACTGCCGTATCTACATGAGAATTCCAGGACAGGTCGTCGGTTATTGTCACTGTGAGGAACTTGATGTGTTTCACTTTCTCAATGTCAGTTCTGTTGATGTAGATGGGGGGTGTTCTCCTTTCTTTCTGAAGTCAATGATCAGTTCATTAGTTTTGCTGATGTTGAGAGACAGATTATTTTCATTGCACCATGTCACCAAGCTCTCTATCTCCCTTCTGTATTTTGTCATTGTTAGACATTCATCCCAATAGGGTGGTGTTGTCAGCAAACCTGTAGATTTTGGCAACACAGGTGTACCAGGAGTACAGTAGGGAGCTGACGACACATCCTTGGAGGGCTCCAGTGTTGAGTGTTTCTGCGGAGGAGGTGCGGTTACCTATCCTCACTGTTTGACCCCCAGTGGGTCATATGGAGATTTGGTCTAAGAATTGTTGTACTTGTGGAAACAAGGAATAATGCTTTTATGTCAAAGAAATCTCAGAGGGTTATCGCTCATATTTTAATTCATCATGGAGTAAATGAAACAGAATATGATGCAATATTTTAAAGCTCATTTTAGGATGATCATGTTTGAAATATCATTTGGGTTGTCTGTGGTTCATAGGTTGTACTACTACAGAAAGTGATGTGTGTAGTCACAGAGCTGTCAGACTGTTTCATACCTGAGGATGATTAAGTGACAGCAATAGAGCATGTGACCTCGTACCTGCAATCCAGTGAAATGCCTAGCCAGTCCTGATATTAAGCAGAATAATGTGCAGTTACCCTACCCAGTATTCATACTGTACAACCTTGAAACTGAGAAGTATCTTGTGTGTAATGTGGAAACTAATGTGTTATTATGTTGAATCCAAACCGGTTTTAAGTCTATGCCTATTTCATTACAGGTGATGGAGGAAATGATGTCAGTATGATCCAGGCTGCTGACTGTGGAGTAGGGATTGAAGGCAAGGTAAGGGTATTGGAATTTGTAAATTTACTGGCATGTTTAGTTTTCATAGATTTAAGCTGTTCTGTTGATGCCTTACAGCAATTACACTGGCTGAACCAACTCAAATTAACCAACTTGCAATATGCCTTAGTTTATGTACATATTGCACAATTTTCTAATTATATAATGCATTAAATTATGGGACACACCAAATATTTTAAGAGATTTGAACTTGTAAAATTGCTATAAGAAAAGCAAGTGATTTTAAATAATCTCATCGTCAAAGAATAGCAAAATGGAGCTCTTTGCTTCATTAAATCTCTTTTTGATTTCTACTAGTGGTGTCTGCTTTCAATGTCACAGATCTTGTGTAGCTGGCTGATTCTCAGCTTTACTGAATCCCAGCAAATTCACCTTTACGTTTCAGCCAGTATTACAGGGAGCCAACATCAGTATTGTAGGAATGAGCATAATATTATGTACATCCTGAGAGCAGCTCACCATTGTAATTTAGGTAACACCAGAAAATTAACCTGATTCTAGGCTTTCCATGATGAGAGAATGAGAAAGCTGAAACGGAGCTGCAAACCCACCACTGTCAGCTTTGTAAAACAGGGCTTAGTGCAAGTTATGTTTCAACAAAGACACATTTTCAGGGTTTTGATTTGAATTCTGTGGTGTTCATGTGAAAGTTTGAAAATGTAATTAGGTTTCTGTGGGAGAAGCCAACCAGAAGGGCTAAGTATTTTCAAAGCAAAAGGTCACAGTCCGCAGATAGTGTGGGGCCAGAAGAAACAGGAATCAAGTGACAAGTAGTGGTCACTAGAGGCCACTTTCAAGGAGAGAAGGCAATGTGTAATTTTTAACAGGCAGAAGTGTGGAAGCAAAAACATCTTCCTTCGGAAATCTGAGGGAAAACTTGAATAAATAATGTTTGGAAACCAGGGCAGTGTATATTTATTCTGATGGTGTCAAGGATCTGTGAAAATTGACCAAAAATAGGTTTTAACTAAAACTGTGTGCAGATCAAATGATCTTCACAAATTCCTTGTTTTCCCTTAACAACTTTAAGATTGGATTGTAAGATGTGGAATTCATAAATGATATTGACTGCTATTTGATTAATATAATTCGTAACTGGTTTAAGTTATTACTTAAGTGTAGATTACTTTAATTGTTTTACCTAGAGTTGTACAAAATCAAAAGGAATGCCTATCCTCTTACACCGTGTGATTCTTGCAGTCTGCCAGAGTTTGAATGACACAAGTTTGAACATACTTCGACTTAGACTTAGGGCATAGAGTGTGATGGCGTGATGGCTTAGAATACTGTCCTTCATCTCTGTTAACTGTGTTTCAATTTAGCTTGCACTGATATACTAGGATTATTTAATTGGTTTCCTTGATCACCTGAAAATTTGACATTGTTTTCTTTCTTTGCATCCCAACAAGTATGCTTTTCAGATAAACCGACACTGCTAAGCAAAGTCATGAATTTTTTTGCTTCAACTTCTCTAGGAAGGAAAGCAAGCATCTTTGGCATCAGATTTCTCTATTACTCAGTTCAAACACCTTGGTCGATTGCTGATGGTTCATGGACGCAACAGCTATAAGAGATCAGCAGCTCTCAGCCAGTTTGTGATCCACAGGAGCCTGTGTATTAGTACCATGCAGGTAAGCAAACCACTGTTCTCTGAGAAACAAGTGTTGAAAAATTTACAATTATACAGCAACAAAAGACCGCTGGAATTGAATTGTAGGCTAGTAGTTCAGTCAGCATGTGTAATAACAAACAAAACGTCACAACATTTTAAGCGTACCTTTCATGGCGTCTTTCTATCTATATATTTTCCATATTATTTCACAATAAAGAGGTTTTCTCCCTTCAGAAACAGTCCCCCCATCCCATACCACTACCACCCATCACAGTTTCCATCTGGGATTTTGCAGGAGCAAAATGAGCAATAGGGGAGAGCATACATAAGGGGCAACCTATCTAAAAACAAGCTTGAGGGTAAGCAAAGGCCTTTAATCTATGTGTACCAATCACTTTTATCTTACTTAAAGGAATTGCAAAACCTCATTCAAAGAAGTGGTTTCCTGCTGGTCTAATGAATAACAGCACACTAACTGCACAGTCCAGAAAAGTAGCATTTCCAGTTGTCAGATTGCACTGACTTAGCTGAATTAGTAAATATAGTAAAACATAAAACAAAGGACTACGGATGCTGGATGGTACGCTCAGCATAGAGAGCGCAAAGTCAGAAGAGATAGTAAATATCTGACAAGAGATGGGGTTATGAGAAGAGATGGAGCAGAGGGAAGGATCGGGGAGGAAGTTTCCAGAGGGTGGAGTGCCTTTGAGTTATTGGGGTTTGTGTTCCTTAATGCCTGGAAGGAAGAGATAAAGTTTCTTGAAAGGTCTGAAGAAGGGTCACTGGTCTTGAAATATTAACTCCGTTTCTACCTCCATAGATGCTGAGTTTCTCCCGAAATTTTTGTTTTAGTTTTTTACAAACATAGCAGTTGTCTTGTAATAAGCCTCTGTGCTCCGGAAGTTCAGAGGGAAAAATTCAATCAGAGCTACTGCAGCTGTTCAGTATCTTGATTGCAATTCCTGTCAAGAGAGCTTGCATGTTGTAGGGAGATTTAGAATCATAGAATCGCTGAATGGTGGAAGCAGGTCATTTGGCCTATTGAGTCCACGTTGACCCTCCTCAGGGCATCCCACTCCCCCCACCATCCTTTTAACCCTGCATTTCCTCTGGCCAATTCACCTAGCCTGTGCAACTTTGGACTGTGAGAGAAAACCAGAGTACCCAGCAGAAACTGATGGAGACACAGGGAGAATGTGCAAACTCCACACAGGCAATTGCTAAGGGTGGACTTCAGCCTGGGTCCCTGATGCTGTGAGGCAGCAGTGCTAACCACTGAGCCACTGTACTGCCCTTAAGAATGGAATATATTCATATTAACAGATGGGACAGCAGGTCTACAAATGCATGCCACCTCTGCTTGGAAATGGAGCTTTTGACTATGAGGTGGCCAGCCAATTTGATATGCAGAGGCAAGGGGTGCAGCTCATCATGCGGCTAGGATGAGCAGGAAGTCACTGGCCCCACCTTTAGCTCATACACAGCTCATAAGGATCAGACATCATGATTAAATGTTACCTGGACAGGCTCCTTGTCACCTAGCAGTGTCATTCTGGTTGCTTATTTGGAGCTTGTCTTTGTTGAATATGCAGTGAAGCTCCTTGTTGGATCTGTCCACATGTGATCCCAGGACCTGGAAGGCATCAGTCTGCACCCTCCCTCAGTCACATTTGCCCTCTTCTCTCCACCATTACCCTTGATCAGTTGCCATTCACTGTAGAGTTTTGCCAGTCAGCTCCATTCCCCCTTCCCCCGACCTGCTATCCACCAGCTCAAATCCTCCCTCAATTAGCCTTCACCTTATCTTTGTTACCCTTAACTCACAGGACATTAGTGTTGACCTTCCTTATGTAAACTTTGGTCTCCCCACAGTCTTGCTTGCCTTACCAAGTGCAGACATGGATCATTCCAGTGCAGTGCAGCTTCTCCCCTTTACCCTCCCTACCCACGTGCATGTGCCTATGTGGGGTCGTCACCTCTCTTTCCTTCAATTTATTTGACCGGGCCTGCCGTCAACGAGCCCCAGCAAAGCCAGAGTCCGTGGGAAACAGCAGGATACCTCTCCAAACACTCCTAAATTTGGAGGAAGAGAAGACAATTAATTTGTCTTCCAGACTTGGATTGACACTACCTCTGAATCCAACTACACAGGCAATATCAATCTATTAAAAGACTACATCATTGTAATTACTACACATCTGAGTTTGTAACTTTTAATGCTCTGAGTAATGCCCTTACATCTGCTCGTAAGGAATTTTTAAATATAATTTAGAGAAGCAAAAAAAAACTTTATTCATGATTTATTGTGCAGTGGTGGTATAGCAGAAGGAATATTGTTCCTTTCTTCCACCAACAAAAGTAACATGCACTTAAGTAATATTGCACTATTAGCAAATAGTTAATTAAATTAAGGACATTGACAGATGACAGTGTTCTTTTAAATATTGGCAGTGTGACCTTCATGCTGTTATTGAGCTGAGGAACAATGAGACTTCCAGTCTCTCCTACAGCCAACCTGGAGTCCAGTTATTGGGACACAATGAGCTGATGTATTTCCACTCTCCTCAGGTTCAGGCACATACCTCAACAATTTGGCTAAAGTCAGATGTAGTGATTTGGAAGATCAGTCGTGACTCCATTGCACCACTAGCCCACTAATATTTTCTGTAATAGTCCATTTCAAAAGTAATTATCATAATGTCCAACTTGGCCAGTTAAAATAGTTCCATTTGTTAATGAACTCTGTTTTTCCACAGGCTGTTTTCTCTTCAGTATTTTATTTTGCTTCCATTCCTCTGTATCAAGGTTTCCTTGTTATAGGGTAAGTAGATTTTGTCATATTAGTTGTAAATAGCTTCCATATTAATTACTGTAAATAATGATACTATTTGCTTTGTTAGGAAAGAATTATCTCAGAGGAAAGCTGAATTGGTTTGTGGAATATAGTAAAAATTGTGTGTGTGTGTGAATAGTTCACTGCAAGTAAGGCCAATTATAACTTTGTATGGACCTCCTAAAAGAAGTTTATTAATTTCTTCTTCATACTCATGTGTGTTTTGTGAATAAAATGAAACTTGACAGATGTTTTATCTGTTTCAGAAATTTTTGAGATTAATCCTTTTTTTCATATAATGTCTTGAGAAACATGTAGTACGTTCTAGACGTCAGTTGGCTGGATGGCTGGTTAGCAATGCAGAATGATTCCAATAGCATGGGTTCAATTCCTGTACCACATGAAGTTATCACAAAGGACTCTCCTCCTCAACCTCTCCCTTCACCTGAGATGCGGTGACCCCGGGTTAAACGATTGCCAGTCATCCCTCTCTAGTGACAGAGCAACCTTATGGTCTGGTAGGACAATGGCAGCTGTAATTTAATACATTCTGCATTTAGTCGGTGGTACCTGATACCAAAGGGTTTCCGAAAGGAAGATTCCTCAAAATGAAGGAAATTGAAAGGTAAGTCACAGTATGACTTCAGGTCACTATTGGTCAATTGCATTAATTGGGAAATTGTAAGTTGAGCAAGGATGATCTCAATGGGGATGCTAAAATCTACTTAGAGCAAATGATACTCATTGTGGTCATTGAAATCTGAGCAGCTATTTGCCTTAAGGTGTTCCTTCATAAGGAACAGTTTGATTAACAGCATCCACTTTCTTCTAATTAACTGCTGTGTAACTGCAAAGAAAATTACTTTGTTATACGGTGTTTTAAAATAATTGGAACTTCTATTGTTCACTGTAAGTCAGATATTATACTAATTAGTAAGGAATGCACTACTGTATCATTTCATATGTAACATGCTTGTAATGTAAAATCATGCCTCTTTGGGAATACAGAGTCTAATTGAAATATTAACAGACCCCTCCCTAAACAGAGTTGGTGTGTTATCTGAAGATGAAACTTCCAAAATTATGTTTGTCAGTTTTAAGCTGTAGCTCAGAAGGACACTGCAATTACAGATTGTCTACATCTGTAACAAACTCAGATATAGAACTGTGATGTCTGCATGGATGCCATTCCTGAACGTTACCTCAGTAAATTCTTAAATTTGTGGAAATCCCCTTGTGATGTTGCCTGTGAATGATCTGCTGCTGTAAAGAAAGTTGTGAGTTATCATACAATCAAAAATGCATTATTGTGCTATGGCAGATCTGTGTTACACAGATCCTACTCATTAAACAAACAGCATCTGAATGGTCATTTAGATGTAATCCAGAGACTTGGAGATTGGAATGTGTTTTGAAACACACTTGTTAAGTTGAACCTACAACTCAACAGGATGCATGTGTCATTTTAAAATTATTTATACTTCAAGCTGTGAGTCAGGACTCTGAATAAAATAGAAAATGCTGAAAATAGCCAACAATTCTGGCAGCATCTATGGAGAGAGAAACAGAACTAGCATTTCAGTTTGGTGACTGCCTTAACAGACCAAATAAGCTGCAAACTCTGCTTCTGTCTTCACAATGCTACTAGATTTGCTCAGTGTTTCCTGTATTTACAGTTTTTATTGCAGTCCTGTAACATCCATGGTAGTTTGCTGTTTTCTCAGGATGAATTACCTGTGTTTCCTCATCCTTAAGTGTGCTCACTACAGTTTTTGATGTGTTGAGGTTGGACATGATCTGTTAATAAGTATAGGCAGTCCTGGGTTGTGAATCGGTAACTCAAGTTGGATTCAAGTTGGAATACAGTGTAGGCCAATATAAAAGTAGCCATTTGTAAGTATAGGAAATGTTTGTATGTCAGATCTTTAACATCACACCCCTGTATGGGATTGGATTTGTAAATCGGGGACCCCTTATATTGTGTTATTCGTGGAGGAGTTTCTCCTTCCATTTCAAATGACTGGCTTTGTTTCCTTTCTCTGCATGGATTTTTGGAACAAAGTTGCAAATAATCCAATCATCAGCAAGAAATATCTTTGATTAGATTGGTGTACGGTAAGTTGGAACAGAAAATGTGACATCAGAAATATGATGGATAAGAAGTATTATACTTCTACATTTTATTATTTCAGCTAAAGAATATCTTACTGGTTTAGGAACATGATATTAAGGCATTATTCTGATAAATAGTAACAATAAATGCAGTACAAAAATACAGCATGAAAAAATAAGTCGGATTCCAGGATTGAATTGAAAGATGAAAAAATCTTCATTATCCAAACTTGAACCATACCAACGTAAGTAATAATGACTAAATGGGTTTATTGAACGTAAAAGAGAATAATTTAAAACCACACACACTATATGTAGAGAATCAAACAGGTCTTTCACCCACCATGCCCATGCTGACTAGTAAGCAGTTAACTGCACTAATCCCAATTACCTATCCTTGGTCCATCGCCAACTATGTCCTGGCATTTTAACTGCTTGTCTGGATGCTTTTTAAATGTTGAGAGTCCCTGCCTTCACCAGTTTCACAGCAACTTGTTCATATTTCTACCACCCTCTGAGTGAAGACATCTCCTCTAAACTGCTTACTCCTAGTCTCAAGCTTGTGCCCTCTGATCTTAGACACGTCTGCCATAAGATAAAGATTCTCATAATCTATCTGGTTTATGCCTCTCACCATTTTGTATACCTCATCCAGATTCCCCTCTCAGTCTGCTGAGCTCCAGGGAAAATGAACCCAGCCTCTCTGCCCTCATAACTGATAGCTTTATTCCCAGGCAACACCCTGGAGATTCTCCTGTGCACCCTCTCCAATGCAATCACAATCTCTGATTGTGTGGAGATCAGACCTGCATGTGGTACTCCATCTGTGGACTAACCAATGTTATAAAGTTGACTTCTCCTTTTCTTGCAGATGCTGCCTGGCTTGCTGTATTCTTCCCACCTCCTGTTTGTCTCCCTTTATAAAGTTGTAACAAGACTTCCTTAATGCTATATTCTATGGCCTAGATAAGGAAGCCAAGCATCTGTCTGCCTTTATCACCACCCTGGCTACCTGTTCTGACATCTTCACTGATCAATGAACATGTACACCAATGTCTTTTTGTTCCTCAACACTCCCAAGGTACCCAACATTCATTGTAAATGTCCTTCCCTTGTTACATCTTCCAAAATACTTATCTTTACACGTATCAGGATTAAATTCCATCTGCCATTGCTCTACCCAATTTACCAGCTGATTTAATACCAGACTGTGGCCTGTGACTATTCTCCTCACTAATGACGACACCACCAATTTTCTATGTCATTTGTAAATTTTCTAATAATACCTTTTGCATTCACATTCAAGTCATTAATATAAATAACAAACTGAACGGTCCCAGCTCCAAACCCTGTCACAGGCTGCCAATTTGAAAAACAACTCTTCACCATCACAGATAAGAGATAATGGGAGCTGCAGATGCTGGAGAATCCGAGATAACAAAGTGTGCAGCTGGATGAACACAATCTGACCACACCATCAAAGACATTTTTCCAACCCCACCTTTGTCTGCCTTCCGGAAAGACCACTCTCTCAGGGACTTCCTTGTCCGCTCCACACGCCCCTCCAACCCCACCACACCCAGCACCTTCCCCTGCAACCGCAGGAAGTGCTACACCTACCCCCACACCTTCTCTCTCACCCACGTCCCAGGCCCCAAGATGACTTTCCACATTAAGCAGATGTTCACCTGCACATCCGCCAATGTGGTATACTGCAACCGCTGTACCCATTGTGGCTCCCTCTACATTGGGGAAACCAAGCGGAGGCTTGGGGACCGCTTTGCAGAACACGTACACTCGGTTTGCAACAAACAACTGCACCTCCCAGTCGCGAACCATTTCAATTCCCCCTCACATTCCTTAGACGACATGTCCATCCTTGGCCTCCTGCAGTGCCATAATGATGCCACCCAAAGGTTGCAGGAACAGCAACTCATATTCCGCTTCGGAATACAGCCCAGTGGTATCAATGTGGATTTCACAAGCTTCAAAATCTCTCCTTCCCCCCTCCCCCCACCCCCCACTGCATCCCAAAACCAGCCCAGCTTGTCCCCGCCTCCCTAACCTGTTCTTCCTCACCTATCCCCTCCTCCCACCTGAAGCCGCACCTCCATGTCCTACCTCCTAACCTCATCCCGCCCCCTTGACCTGTCCATACTCCCCGGACTGACCCATCCCCTCCCTACCTCCCCACCTACACTCACCTCTACAGGCTCCATCTCCACTGCTTTAACTTGTCTGTTTCCTCTCCACCTTAGTTCTCCTGTATCCACCTCGATCCGCCTCCCCGTCTCTCCCTATTTATTTCAGAACCCTCTCCCCATCCCCCTTTTCTGATGAAGGGCCTCAGACCAAAACAACAGCTTTTGTGCTTCTAAGATGCTGCTTGGCCTGCCGTGTTCATCCAGCTCCACACTTTGTTATCTCTTCACCATCACCTTTGCCTCCTATTTGTAAGCCAATTTCGGACCCAGTTTGCCAACTTGGCTTGGATCCCAGGACTTAACTTTTCAAGCTTTCATTGTGGAACCTTGTCAAAGGCCTTACTAAAGTCCATGTAAATCACATCAACTGTACTACTCTCATCAATTTATTTAGTTACCTTTTCAAAAAATGCTCAATTAAATTAGTCAGACAGGATCTCCTTCAAGTACATCCTGACTATCCCTGATCAATCTCTGCCTTTCCAAGTACTGATTTAATCCTGTCTCTATGAACTTTTTCCAATAATCTCCATAACACTGTATCAGACTCTGATCTGAAATCACCTGCCCTTCTGAACAAAGGAACCATGTTATCTATCCTCTAGTCTTCTGGCACTTCACCTTTTTTATTTCCAAGCTCTACCCAGATGGCCTTGTTTGAAGAGCCTTTTAAGATATCCTCCCTCATTACTGCAGTGATGGTCTCCTTTATCAATAATGTAACTCCCCCATCTCTCTCACATTGCCCCATCGCACCTGAAACTTCTATACCCAAGAATGTTGAATTGCCAGTCCTGTCCTTCCTTCAAACATGTCTCAGTAATTGCAACAAAATCGTATTCCAATGCTCTTAAGTTCATCTGCCTGACCAATCAGGCTGCCTGTATTAAAATAGGTACAATTTAGCTCTCTGATCTTTCCATTAGCCTTACCATGCCCATGTCTTCTGCGCCTTCTGGACTAGTATTTCTTTTATATCTGACTGAACCTTGCTCCTGACTTTACATCGAGCCTGTGTCCCACCACCATCGCAAATTAGTTTAACACTTCCCCAACAGCATGAGCAAAATTCCCAGCAAGGATATTGGACCCATTCCAGTTCAAGTGTAACCCATCCAGCTTGCACAGGTCCCACCAACCCCGGAAGCTGTCTCAGTGATCCAAAAATCTTAAGCCCTCCTTCTGACACCATCCCTTTAGTCATGCTTTCATCTGACTGATCTTCCCATTCCTATACTCATTAATGCGTGGCATTGGAACTGATCCAGAGATTACAACCTTACTTGCCTTCCTCTTTAATCTACTACCTAACCCCCTCAATTCCTTTTAGAGGGCCTGTATTTATACCCATGTCGTTCATGTCAACATGTACTTTGACTGCTGGCTGTTCACCTTTCCCCTTCAGAATGACCTGCAGCCACTCTGAGACATCCCTGACCCTGGCACCAAGGGAGCAACATAACATTTGAGAGTTTTGTTTGCTGCCACAGAATCGTCTGTCAGCTCCCCTTACAATCAAGTCCCCTATCAGTAAAGCTCTCCCAGACTGGTGTTCACTGAACACTTTTCTGCTAGTGTCGGTTTTACTTGTGATGTGACGTGCTCTCCGTGATGTTCTAATGCTCATGGATAAACAAAGAAACCTACAGCACAGGAACAGGCCTTTCGGCCCTCCAAGCCTGAGCCGATCAAGATCCTCTGTCTAACCTGTCATCTATTTTCTAACGGTCTGTGTCCATTTGCTCCCTGCCCATCCATGTACCTGTCCAAATATATCTTAAAAGACACTAACGTGTCTGCGTCTACCACGTCTGCTGGCAATGCGTTCCAGGCACACACCACCCTCTGTGTAAAGAACTTTCCTCACATATCTCCCTTAAACTTTCCTCCTCTCACTTTGAACTCATCACCCCTAGTAATTGACTCCCCTACTCTGGGGGAAAAAGCTTTTTGCTATCCACCCTGTCTATACCCCTCATGATTTTGTAGACCTCAATCATGTCCCCCCTCAATCTCCATCTTTCTAATGAAAATAATCCTAATCTACTCAACCTCTCTTCATAGCTAGCACCCTCCATACCAGGCAACATCCTGGTGAACCTCCTCTGCACCCTCTCCAAAGCATCCACATCCTTTTGGTAATGTGGCGACCAGAACTGTACACAGTACTCCAAATGTGGCCGAACCAAAGTCCTATACAACTGCAACATGACCTGCCAACTCTTGTACTCAATACCCCGCCCAATGAAGGAAAGCATGCCATATGCCATTTTGACCACCCTATTGACCTGAGTTGTCACCTTCAGGGAACAATGGACCTGAACACCCAGATCTCTCTGTTCATCAATTTTCCCTGGGATGTTTCCATTTACTGTATACTCCGTGTATACTGCATGCTCCATAGTGAGTCCATTCGCAGTTCCTGCCGCTCCATGCGAACAATCAGGAGCTTCAGTTGAACACCTTTCCTGTATAAGTGGTTGCCATGGACACTGGAAGTGTTCCTGATTTCCCACATTTTGCAGGAACACTCCACGCAGCCAAATTCTCCTGCCCTTGCAACTACAAGCAATAAACGAGGAACAATTACTAAACCTTTAAAACCCAAAAAAAGTGCTGATGTAAATCAGAAACAAAAATAGAAATTGCTGGAAAAACTCAGTCATTCTGGCATCAATAAAGAGAAACCAGAGTTCACGTTTCGTGTTTATTGACCTTTCCTCAGTCTTGGTATCTAAAGTATGGGTTCACCATGATCTGAAACTTTAACTCTGATTTCTCTCCACACACCATACCTGCTGAGCGTTTTGAGCAATTTCTGGTTTTCTTTCTGATTTCCAGCATTTGCAGTTCTTTTGTTTTTGAAACTATGTGAAATAGCAATTCACAATATTGTAGGAGTTAATTTGAACATTAATAATCTTGAGAATGGACATCATAGTGAATCCATACTTCAGGTGGGATTGCAGAATATAAAAGTGACTTTAAACATGTTTGATTGTCATGTCACAGGATTTTCAGAAGGAGTTTGAAGTACCATTTATTAGGAATTTTGGCAACATTGAAAGCCATGGTACAAAAAGGTGGCATGGTGTCTCAGTGGTTAGCACTGCTGCCTCACAGTGCGAGGGACCCAGGTTCAATTTCACTTCCAGACTACTGTCTGCGTGGAGTTTGCACATTCTCCTTGTGTCTGTGTGGGTTTCCTCTGGCTGCTGCAATTTCCTCCCACAGTCCAAAGAGGTGCAGGTTAGGTGGATTAGTTGTGCTAAATTGCCCAAAATGTTCAGGGATGTGTAGATTAGGTGGGTTATAGGGGTTTGGTTCTGGGTGGGATGCTGTTAGGGTCAGTGTGGACTTGTTGGCCCGAAGGGCCTGTTTCCACACCGTAGGGATGCTATAAAAAGAGGACGTAGCAGCAACAGTGTCAAATTGTTTGTATAGTAGGACTGAGTTGTGGTGAGGTGAATGTTGTATTTTGGGATTGCATAAAGATGGAGTGCTGTTCCCTTAGGTTTAGTTCAAGGGTATATGTGAATGATTTGGACTTGGGATATTAAATTTTAATTTTGAAATCTACACTTGTATAAAAGTTAGAAATGCAATAACCAATGAAACGCCTAGTAATAGAGCTCAAGAGTACACTAATCAGCCAGTGAAATGGGTACATACGTGGGATGAAATTGTATGCAGCAAAAATGAGAGGTGATGAAACATGGTTGGAAGTATTCGAGAATACAGTGGATGGAATCTTGCGCTGTCCCTAGGCATGGGAAGCAAAGTGGGCAGAGAATCAAGTTCCTGACAGCAAGTTCAAAGTTTAGTTAGGCTCTTGGAATTTAAAAGGTGGGTTCAGTTTCCTAATGGCAAGTATTGGAGGTAATTTTGCTTACATTTGCATGCCATGTATGCTTATTAAAATTTCAAATCTCCAGAATTGAGTTCCTTTGCCAATTTTGTTATTTGTGAGGGGCAAGGAGTGTTTTCAGATTTATAAATGCATCTGAAATGTTTGAGACAAACTGTGTGTGCATATCCAACTTCTGTGGTATTTTATAGATTCACAATGGCTGTCGTTTTGAATGCTGGAACAACTGCATTGATTTTTTTTAACAGTTAGTTGAGTTGGTGAAGAACCTGCAGTGATTTGTTTTTGCTGCATCAGTTCCCAAGAGCAATATATAATGGTTGATGTATAATGGTTGATAGTGCTGTTAAGAAGGCTTACGATGTGTTAGGTTTTATTTGTAGAGGGATTGAGTTCTGGAGCCGTGATGTCATGCTGCAACTGTACAAACGGTTAGTGTGTCCTCACTTGGAATATTGCATGCAGTTCTGGTCGCCCCATTACAGGAAGGATGTGGAAGCATTGGAAAAGGTGCAGAGGAGATTTTCCAGGATGTTGCCTGGTCTGGCACGAAAGTCTTATGAAGAAAGGCTGAGGGACTTGGATCTGTTCTCATTGGAGAAAAGAAGGCTAAGAGGGGATTTAATAGAGACATACAAGATGATCAATAGATTAGATAGGGTGGACATTGAGAGTCTTTTTCCTAGGCTGATGGTATCAGCTTGTATGAGAGGGCATAGCTACAAATTGAGGGGTGATAGATTTAAGACAGATATCAGAGGCAGGTTCATTACTCAGAGTGGTAAGGGCGTGGAACGCCCTGCCTGCCAATGTAGTTAACTTAGCCACATTAGGGGCATTTAAATAGTCCTTGGATAAGCATATGGATGATGATGGGATAGTGTAGGGGGTTGGGCTTAGATTAGTTCACAGGCCGACACAACGTCGAGGGCAGAAGGGTCTGTTCTGCGCTGTATTGTTCTATGTTCTATGTTCTATATTCTACAATGAATCTGGAGAGCCCAAAACTATTAGTTAAATGAAAATGGAGGGGTCAATCACTATGAGTATAATGGAGAAAAATAAAGATCTTGAGGTGCAGAGGTATCATTCCTATCTCTAATTCCAGAATGCTCACCTGCTTCAGAGATATGTCATAACATCTCGGAATGCGTTAGTTAGAGATGTGTAAAGAAGGAAGATTTAAAAAGAGTAAAACAAGATTAATTTTGAATTTGTGGGTCAGCAGTAAATATTGAAAGTGTAACTTTGTATGTGAACTGTCTGTCTTGGAGCCTGACCAAAGTCAAGGAGCTTTTTTGGAAAAGTGGGGCTCAGTTGAATCCAGTCATCTGCTTTGAAGAGGCTATGTATTGAATATGAAGTACCCTCCAAGAGCAAGTTTTGAACTATCTTGTGATATTACCATATATGTGTTGACCCTTGAATTAAATGTCTTAAATGAAAAGTGTTGACTTCATGAGATAGTAGGAACTGCCGAAGCTGGAGAATCTGAGATAACACGGTGTGAAGCTGAATGAACACAGCAGTCCAAACAGCATCAGAGGAGCAGGAAAGTTTGACATTTTGGGTTGGGACCCTTCTTCAGTTTTGACTTCATGCCTGTTTTTAACTACATTTAAGTGCTGTCTTGCCAAGCTGTCATATTTATGATGCTCAGTGTTGATGTAAGTGCAATGTCCTATCTACAAGGCAAACCTATTTTGACAGCAACTATCCTATGATCCTTATAACA
Organism: Stegostoma tigrinum; assembly: GCF_030684315.1. Taxonomy (NCBI): domain Eukaryota; kingdom Metazoa; phylum Chordata; class Chondrichthyes; order Orectolobiformes; family Stegostomatidae; genus Stegostoma; species Stegostoma tigrinum. Next base: position 41,682,670 of record NC_081372.1, on the reverse strand, counting down.
ACAAATAGCCAAGTGATGGAAGGAATCTTCACTGCTCTCCAATGACACCCATTCTTCAATAAATACTTGCAGATGTTCTGTTATTATTCTGCGAAACTCACTGAGATCCAGACTATGGTTCAGTGAGGAAAGCAAGAACTAAAATTGCCGCCAAGGAACAAAATAGTAATATTCATCCTCGTATGGCAGCAAGGAAGCAAAGCAAAACTTTGATCAATGCAGTTGAAGGGAACACCTCTCATTGGTTTAAAACCTGAGGCAAAAGCAAGTACTTGCAGTTACTCAAGGCCAATTATCCAAATCTCTGGACATTTCTCAGAGGTTCTTTTAAGTATGGGCAATTATTCCTCTCCATTGTTTACTCAGTGGCCTTCTACAAGAAAGAGGACTAAGGCAGTAAGATGAGAGGAGTACAATAATGTTCAAGTGTCATCCTAATCTGAACACATATTGTCATTTTATTCATTGTCACAGGATCAATATCACCAAATTCCCCACTAAACACTATAAATACAAGAACTGCAATAGGGATGGGCAAGAAATGTAGTCTTTTCAATACTGGCATCTTCTAAAGTCAAAGAAGTCATTTTTAAAAAGTCATGATGCTTTAGTTATTTATCAAAGGAGAAATGTAGGAGTGAAAATGAAAAGTGACACTTTTATATTTCTCTTCTCAGGTATTCAACAATTTACACCATGTTCCCAGTGTTCTCCCTTGTTCTGGACAAGGATGTGAAGTCGGAAGTTGCGATGCTTTATCCAGAACTATACAAAGATCTTACTAAGGTATGCATTAGAATAAATCTCAAGATAAATATGTGCTATGCAAGAAATGTATGTATTTTTATTGTTACTTTTGGAATGTTACCAATTGAACTAATTATGTTCAGATTTTCAAGTGTCGAATTGTTTATATAAATGTCTAAATTTATTGCACAAAATATATGACTTATTTGAACTTTATAATCAACTTTTTTGTTTTAGTACTCTATTAAAAGTAAGAAAACCTTGCATTTATAAGTGTCTTTCATGACCACAAGATGCACCATTGTACAATACAACTGATGAAGTACCTCTGAATTGCAGTCACTCTTGTGACAGAATCAGACTTTTGGCACCATCATTGAGCATTTTTCAAAACTGTGCACTAGTTTGTATAGAGAGAAAGTGACAAGATATATTTACGTTGCTGCACATTACTAGAATTATGTTATATTCCAAAAAAAAGGGTTTGTTGGTGGTGGAGGGAGTGGATGGATGCAAATTAAGCAGGCTGCATTGTTCTGAATGATATAAACCTTGAGCATTGCTGGAGCTGCAACTATCCAGGCAAGTGGGGAGTATTGCATCATGCTCCTGACTTGTGACTTGCAGATGGTAGACAGACTTTGGGCAGCCAGGAGGTGTTACTCATTACAGACCTGCTCTTGTAGCTGCAGTATTTATATGGCTATTCCAGTTCAGTTTCTGGTCACTGGTAACTGCTAGGTTGTTAGTAATAGGTGGTTGAGCGATAGCAATACCGTTGAATGCCTATTAGCCCAGTCCTGACTGCTGTCTAGGCCTTGCTCCATGTGGGCTCAGATTGCTTCTGTGCTTAACTCTTGAGAGGGTGCTGAACGTTTGTGCAATTGTTAGCAAATATCCCTGTTTCTGCCCTAACAGATCATAGAATGATAGAATCCCTACAGTGTGGAAACAGGTCCTTCGGCCCAACAAGTCCACACCTACCCTCAGAGCATTCCACCCAGACCCATCCACCTATAACCCACCTAATCTACACATCCCTGAACACTATGGGCAATTTAGCATGGCCAATCCATCTAGGCTGCACATCTTTGGGAGGTAACCCACGCAGACATGGGGAAAATGTGCAAAATCCACACAGACAGTCACCCGGGGGTAGAATCAAACCTCAGTCCCTGGCGCTCCGAGGCAGCAGTGCTAACTGCTGAGCCACCGTGCCACCCCATGATTAAGAAAAGGTCTCAGGGACCTATTAAGGCCTTTCTTCCATTTTTCACATTGCTGAAATATAGTCAATGAGAGGTGGCAGATTGAGAGAACAAGTGCTCTGTCTTCCTATGAATGTTGCACTATCAGTCCCTCCCACAGCCAACTTAAAGAGCTCACCACCCATCCCGTCCTGTCCAAAAAGTCACTCTGATGGTATGGCTGCATGTACTTTGAAGGATTTTTAAAGTTCTGAGACGGCCCCTCCATCGTAAAATATCCTGTGCCCTCTCCCACCTACCTGCCTCAATGAAGCCCATGTATTTTCATGACTGAAGGGACTCCTGTTGAGACCCCATCACCATCTGAGAAGTATCGGAGATAATGGGAACTGCAGATGCTGGAGAATCCAAGATAATAAAGTGTGAAGCTGGATGAACACAGCAGGCCAAGCAGCATCTCAGACGTCAGCTTTTGTGCTCCTGAGATGCTGCTTGGCCTGCTGTGTTCATCCAGTTTCACACTTTATTACCATGGGAAAAGTACTTGTTTTTAAACACCAGAGACTAAATCCTTTCCAGTAAGAGTTTTATTTCAATTACATTGCAAAACCCCAATCCTGCTGATCACTTGCTCCTTATAAGTACAATCAACTTCTCATCCAATTATCTCTTGATTAACATGTAACCGAGATTTTTTCCCTAGTTTCACCTGGCTTCAGACCCCACTAGATGCTAACAATTGGCCAAGCCAACAAAAATTTAGTTTGACAGGGTGACACCAACATTCTGGGGGGTCAGGATCAGCAAGTGATTCCAAGTTGGAATCTTGACCACAAAACTAAAATCCTCATCTGAGAAGTAAGCTATAATATGTGGGACCAAAGTCCTGGAGAGGTTAGCTACAGAGTAAACCAAAAAAAACGAGAAAGTGCTGGGGAAACTCACCAGGACTGACAGCATCTGTGGAGTGAGAAACAGAGTTAGTTTCAAGCCCCAGTATGACTTTTCTTCAGAACAAATTTTAACGAAAAAACCATTTGGGCTTACAACTGTGTTTTTTTTTATTTGAGATGGTAACCCACAAATTATTAGGTTTATTGAATCCAATCTTACTGCTTGCAATCGAAATTTGAAATGAAAATCTTTAAAACCTGTATCCTGCAAACGTTGTTTGGAAATTTTGTGCTGGAACACAGAAAACAGGTTAGAGACATGGGACTTGACACAGAAGAGGATGAATGTTCAGGAGCTTTGAGTGAGGGTGCATTGCATAGCGTGGAGTACAGAAGAGCAGCTTTAGAGCAGTCAAGTTTTAAAGTAACAAGCGGGTGGATGAGAATTTCAGAAATAGAAGAAACGTCAGGCTGATGATTAGAAATAGTGTGGATTCAAATGTGAACTGTCATGATGCTGAGTAGGAAGCAGTGTTTGAAACTCAGCTCAGGACAAATGGAAAAGCTTTGACAAGCTTACCTATATTAAAGACATTGTATAACTGCAAACTCATCATTGATAAGATCCACTGATGTACTGCATTGAGTCATTCCATGAGAACTAGCAGTTGCGAGAGGGATGGAGATGTACTAAGGATTTTTTGTTAGGATGAAGGATAATGGAATTCTGGTGATTTACATATCGATTGAGTTCCTATGCCTCTTTCATCTGAAGAGCCTTTGATGTGAAAGGGGAACAAAATCTCTTAACACTTGCTGTGAAATCTGTTATATTGGCCCTCTCAATTCTGGAATGAACACAAAAATTCCATTAGGAAATTAACATTTAATATATATTTCTAAATGTGCTGTATTTTCATCGTCTTGCACCATGTTGTAGCGCAGGAACAGGAACTCTCCTGTGACATCCACATGCTGGAGACTATGGACAATGAAAGAAATGCTTGTCCTCACTTTTGTCAGAATACCATTGAAAACTTGGGTCAAATAAATCTCAATCCCGATTCCTCTCCTCTTGTTCAAGTGCGCTAGAACTATACACAAATAAACAAATCTCTCAAGTCATCTGAATAGCCAAATTGAGAATACTGAAAAGGGATATAACTGTGAGGGAATAGAGGGTGAATGATGGTCATGGTTTGGACTTAAACTCCTGTTGGATGACAGCGGGCCACACTGGGCCTAATGAGTGATGAAGCCATTCCCATTGAAGCTCTTTTCCATTTTTCTCTGCTGCTGTCCTGAAGGCCATGATTCCTGATGATATCTGGATGTAAATGTTCACAGCCAGATGTCCCAGTCTATAATGTACAAAGTTAGTTCCTGCATTAACTCTGTAGGGAGAATCATTGTATCTTAGCTCAAAATCCAGCTCTCCACTTCCTGAGCTGGGTAACTGGATAATGCTTTGCTCATTGCTGTTTCTCTCCCTTTCCATCCTGAGGTACTACAATCAATGTTAGTGTTCCCATCACTTGCCTGGCTGAGATCCATGAATTCATAGATAATTTATGGACTTTATTGAGGATATTCCTTCCTTTCGAGGTTTTGTATTATGTCTACAGTGCTTTAATTGAACAAGACACTGAGGGACTTTGAATTAGTATTTAGCCTCAGAACAGTGGTTATGGCAATTATTCTGAGCTGCTTGTGGTCAAATGCAATCACCACAGGATTGCTAGCCTCTCAGATCTGCTAGCCTCAGCTCTTCTGAGATTGATAATCAGTAGGTGGGATACTTTGTGGTTGCCTGGTAACACAGGAAAATTATCCATTTGAAACACAACCCAAGTGAGACAATTCATTGCCTATCTCCATAATCTGTAATCTGAACATTTGTAAATATTTTCCAAAGTAATTCTCACAGGAGAATTTAAAACCTTTTAAAGAGGAGAAAGCAACTGAAGTATATTTGTAGGTATTTATGTTCTATTGTTGGTCTTAAGCGAATGATAAAATTAAAATTTGATTACTAACTGATGACCTTTGTTAGAGAAGGGACAGGCAAGGATTAGTTTTTTTTGTTTGCATCAGAAACTGTAGGGAAACTTTTTCTAATGATCAGACCCATTTCCTTTTCAACAAAGCACATTGATGACTTCAGATAATAAAGTTCATGAGCATTTTCCCAGCACTGAAAATAAGTTTTTCAGCAACAGTGTTACAACTACAACATTGAATCTATGCTGACAAATTTCAAAACTCCAAGTAGATGCAATGGAAATTTATGCTACAGCTGTTGCAGTTAAAGCACCAGTTCCAGGAATCGATACTGCTTAAAATCTCCAAATACGAGAATAACTCAATTACTTGCTAAAAATGTCAATTGATTAGTTTCCAAAGAATTCTAAATTAAATGTGTTATTGAGCTTTCCTGTCTAGATCTGAAAATAACAACCTTATAATGTGTAGATTTTATGTTCTGTGTTGACTTGAATAGTAAGGTGGAAGAGTATCTCCAAAATTGATTCTTTTCTCTATTTCAGGGTCGACCACTCTCCTTTAAAACCTTCTTGATTTGGGTTTTAATTAGTATATACCAAGGTATGGAAATCACACTTTTTCATAACTAGATGTGACATAAAAAAAAATTTGCAGTTCTTTAATGACTTTCATGACCTCCAAATGTTCCAAAGAAATTATGGATAATTGTGTACCACTTGAAGTGCAGTTGCTCTTGCAATATAGGAAATTCAGCAGCCAATGTGGGCAAAGATTACAGTGACCTAATTCTGATAATGACCAGATAAATGTTTTTAGTGATGTTGATTAAAGGATTCATTTTGGACACCCAGGAGAATGTCCCCACTATTCTTTAAGCAGTAGGATGGTATTGTTTGACATCTACTTGAGAGTACAAACAGATCTCAGTTTAATATCTTTTCTGAACAATTATGGCAACAACCATGCAGCATTCCCTTGGTACTGCTCTGGAGTGTTAGCCTAAAGTGGATTTTCAACCAACAATGTTCTGATTCAGAGACAGGACTATTTGACTTGTAAGTGTCTGCATTTCCATTCAAAATAAGAGTAAAAATATTTTCACTTTATTTTTCCAGGTGGTATAATAATGTATGGGGCTCTTCTGTTGTTTGACTCGGAGTTTGTGCATGCAGTAGCCATTTCCTTTACTTCACTTATTCTCACTGAGTTACTGATGGTGGCGCTCACTATCCAAACCTGGCACTGGCTCATGATTGTGGCAGAACTTCTCAGTCTTAGCTGCTACATTGCTTCTCTTGTTTTCTTGCATGAGTTCATTGGTAAGTCAATGTTAAAACTTCGATAAATGCACACACAGAATTACTTAATTCTTTCCCAATCTCATTATTAAAAATGTCATATTGATTCCTTGCAGTTTTACACAGTACCACCTAGTACCTTAAGTAATAGAATGATTTATGTTTATAAAACATTCACTAGTTAGAATTTGATGTCGGGTTGAGAATAGATTTGTTATTTCTCTGATGAAGTTCCCCAGTCTAAACAAAGTAAATTGCATCATTTTGAGGGGTGAGTTAGCAAAGGAAATTGAGAGACTAGGTTTGCAAATAAGCAGTTGATAGGAAATGGCAAGCACTTAAAGAGTTGCTTCACAATGCACAATGAACACACATTCCCTTAACTGCTAAAAAGGAAAAATGTTCCCATTCTGGCTACCTAGGGGAATTAAAGATAATATTAAATTAAAAGAGGATTAACGCCTGTGGATTTAAAAAGATAACTGATAACCAAGAAATTAAAAAGCTTCTCCAAACTGTTTTATAGATGCTTACGAAGTAAGAGATTAGCAAAAGTAAATGTGGAGCCCTTACATGTGAGTCAACAAAGACATGTAGCAGATTCTTTGCCAAACATTTCTATCTATCTTCATGAGAGAAGACACAGAAAACATACTAGGGGCAGTGGGGAATGGAAGACTGAGTGAAAATGGGGAATTGTAAAGACATTGATATTAATAAAACATTACCACTGGCAAATTGATGGACCATAAGGTAACAAATTCCCAAATATAATGGCTACGTCCTGACTACAAAGAGAGTGAATGTACCAATTTGACTTTCCAGAATACTTCAGGGATCGAAGGGTAGGAAATGTAATCCAGTAACTCAGAAAGGACGGAAAGAAAAACAGATGTATAGGCCAGATTATCTTTACACGTTCGTTGGCCATTGATGTCACTGGCTGGGTCAGCATTTTCAGCCCATTCTTAGTTGCCCTTCAGAAGGTGGTGCTGAGCTACCTTCTTGAACCACTACTGTTCACGTGCTGTGGGTAGACCAAAAATGATATTAGGGAGGGAATTCCAGGACTTTGATCCAGCAGCAGTGAAGGAAAGTTGACAAATTTCCAGCATCAGGATATTGGGTGACTTGGCAGGGAACTTGTAAGGTGATGTTCCAATGTATCTCCTTCCCTTGTCCTTCTAGGTGGTAGTGGTCACTGGTTTGGAAGGTGCTGTCAAAGGATGTTTGGTAGATTTCTGCAGCACCTCTTGTGCATGGTACACAGTGCTGCTACTGACAGTTGGTGGTGGAAGGAGTGGATGTTGGTGAATATGGTACCAATCATGCAGGCTGCTTTGGCCTAGATGGCATCAAGCTTTTTGAGCATTTTTGGAGCCGCATTTATCCTGGCAATAGGGTTCCACCACACTCCTGACTTGTGCTTTGTAGATGGTGGACAACCTCTAGAGAGTCAGGAGTTGAGTTACGCACTGCAGTATTCCTAGCCTCTGACCTACTCTTGTAGCCACTGTGTTGATGTGGTGAGTCCAGTTCAGTTTCTGGTCATTGGTAACCCCACAATGTTGGTAGTTGGGGACAGTGATGGTAATGCCATTAAATTTCAAGGAATGATGTTTAGATTGCCTCATAATAAAAAAATGTTGTTGCATTGCATTAGTGTGGTGTGAATCTTATTTATCACTTTTCAGACCAAGCTTTGATATTTTCAAGTCTTACTGCATTTAGACATGGACTGCTTTAGTATCCGAGGAGTTGCGAATGGTGCTGAATATTGTACAGTCATCGGCAGACATCCCCACTTTTGATCATATGAAGTAGCTGAATACGGTTGGACCTAGAACACTCCGCTGAGGAATTGCTGCAGCTAGCCTAACAGCTGTAGGGATCATATTCGGGCCGTAATGGGAGAGCGATTAGACTTGATGACATAGTTATGCAGAGCCAATACAAGTATAGATGAAAGGAAAATAATATTTGATAATGCCTTATGTGTTTTTTTGATAATGTACCTGGAGGTGTTAATAAGGAGAAACCACATTCACCACCTTCAACAGTCAGTTCCTCCAGTGCTAATGCACTGTGGCAGTAGTGTAACAAGGTACACTGCAGTAACACAAACACCCTCCCCTGGAAGCACTGTCTAAACTTTACAATGTCCATGATCTAGAAGAACAGCAGTAGAACATGAACACACTATCACCGGCATGTTCCTCTCCAAGCCTCAGATCATTTCAGTTTGAAGCTATGGCACCATGTCATTTGGCCTCCATCCCTAGAACTACTGTGGATGGATCTACACGAAAATGGGCCGCAGTAATTCCAGAAGGTGACTCTGTCTCATTTTCTTCAGGGCAATTAAAGTTAGGCAGTAAATACATGCCTTGCCAGTCATTTTCATATCACATGAATGAACTTAAAAACAGCAAAACTGGCTTATCTATCCATTGATAAGTGAGTGAGTAGTACAACTATATTGCCATACTGCAGTGAGTAGCAGTTTGAAAGCATTGTCACATGCCCTTAATGACTACTGGTGACCATCAGAATAATGTTTCATTGCTGTTTTCCCTAGCTGCAATAACGGGATCATCTCCTGTCTTGTCAACTGTTATAAAGACCAAATGCAAATAAAATTCATGATATTGCTGAAATAACTGTCCAAATTTATCAAAAAATGTACATATCCATAGATAAAACAGTTTGCGAGAATTAAAACGTTAGCGGAGATGGAAAATTGTTTTGGGTTTTCGGTTTCTATTCACTTCAGTGAAATGTTTAATTATTCAGCATCAACGTAAGTGGAAGCGGTTTCAATTGTCATAGTGGAAAACAAAATAATTGTGATGAGCTGGTGTTTCAGCAGGAAATTTAACTTCCCACTGACTATCATGCCAACAAGCCATTGTATGGCCTTGTATCTACAAACAACAGCAATCTGATTGTGAGAAGATTAACTCCAAGTGCATATGTGTTGAGAGTGGGCTGTTGCCATAGTGACATCACTAGCTGGCTAGAGGATGTGTGGGAGTTACTCTGCTCATGGCTCTTCCACTTCCATATGGCTTTGGTGACATCATTATGGTCTAACTTCTACTCTCAAGAAGAGGATGTTGTGCAAAAAACTGCCTTACTGTTGCAAAGTAGCTGAAGGTAGTCCATTGATATGTGTTGCGATTTTACACAATCTCCACTTTGATTGAAAACTCCCTCTTTACTGAACATAAACTTAGAGAAATTGTTCAAACAGCAGCGTTTTGGCAGGAAATAGTGGGGGGAAGAATGTGATTCCAAGTATTGTCTTCCCTTATCTTCCCCAATTCCTCACCTTTACAAAAGCATACTATTTCAGATGCTGGAAATACGAAATGAAATCAGGTTGCCGGAACCACGTAGGAGGCTGCATCAGTAGAGCGACAAGTTAACTTTTCAAGATGATGACCTTTCTTTAGCGCTGGTAATAGTTAGAGAAGTGACCAGTTTAAGCAAATATGGATGAAGGGAAAGGGCAAAGAGAAGGAAACAAAAACAGAAGAGGCTAGTGACAGATTGAAAGACCAGAAAGGTTTAGTGGTTAGAGTAGTGGTGGCACAGAGCAAAGAGGGTGCAAAACTGTTATAAGAAAGTAAAGCCGTGCCTGAGAAGGCATAATTATTACCAAAGGGCGCGACTTCATCCCCTTCTACATAATTAATTTGATGCCCACACAACACCAAGCTTTTCCATCACAATTGTCTCTGAGTACAGTTTTTCAACCAGATGTTTTCATTGAGAACTGTCCATGTGACTTTGACCGTCTCAATGTCATTGCTTCCCACGTTCACTGTATCAGACCTCCCTATTAATATGTACCACTCTGTTGTCTCTGGTCCAATCCTAAATACAAAATCCAGTCTTGTTACTGAATCATTACCTGTGAAATTGAATATCACAACTCGCAAATAGGAAATTTGCAAATATCACTTACTTATTCAAGAAGTCTACCAACAAAGGTGAAAGTGTTATTAATCGGCACCCCACATCATTACCCAGCCTCTATACTGTTTTAAACTATTCACATCCAAACCTTTTTTCAGTTCCGTTGAAAGATCATGGCCTGACCTTCCTTGAATGCACTGATCTCGCTGGAATACAGGGATACTGACATTGCAACAATGCATTACTCAATTTTTCATGCTGAAGCTGGAAATTGTTAGGTTATTTGGTCATGGACAAATCAAGGCCATGCCCTGATAGACCATCTTGTTTCAACCTAGGGACCAGAATCAGCAATAGCTAAAACAGACATGTCAGCCCTGAAGAGTCCTCCTTGCTAACATCTGGGATATGGTTCTAAAAGTGGGAGAGCTGTTTCAGGCTAATATCCTTTGTCAGCACTTTCAGACCAATGACTGCTTACATCTAAAAGGATAAGGGAGCAGATACATGGAAACACCATCACCTTCAAGTTTTCCTCCCAGCCACTCATTCACTATCACTGTTCCTTCACTGTCACGTGGTCAAAATCCAGAAATTCTGCCCATTATGGCATTGTGAGTATACTCAGAGCACATAGACTCCAGAGGTTCAAGAAGGCAGTTTACCACAGCTTTTTCGAGCATATCTAGGGATGGACAATAATCACATCCCATGAGTGAATTTTTAAAAAATCCCCCTCATGTTCTCAAACATGTCAATAAGAAGTAGGTCATATGCACATTCTTGATGCTTACAGAAACTTGAATTGAAACTGCCCAAATACAAATCATGTAGAAATCATTGTATTCAGCAGAACAAGACACTTCCACTCCTCAGACTGAGTTGGAATGCACTTGAATCCCAAAAATAAAAAAACCACACACAATGCACAAAACTAATCCTTGAGTACGTAGATATTACAAAGCACATGTTTGTGGCTAATGACAGATGCTTTAGTAATAATATTGGATTTCGTATTTACTTGTCGCTATATTTTGAGGTAATTTGTACACTGCCTTTGAGTGTCCCTCTAGGGCAGACTGTTTGGAAGCCTGGACTGAAGACCTTATAGCTACTCCTGCCTCTTTGCCTATAAGAGTAATTGATTCAAGAAATGGAAGCAACTGGACTCCTTTCTGTGGCATGAGAAAATTAAGGCTGCAGTCAGTTTTCAACAGAACTGATCCATTGAATTACAGAATTACAAGTTCAACACTTGAATTTTTTAGAATGCCCTGAAATTTCTCTTTTTAAAGATCGTGAAAGTGTTCTCCATCACCATTGTGTAAAACTGACATTGACTTCTGGTATCTACACATACACAATTAATGCAAAACCAGAGACTGCTGTCATTGATACCTTGCACCACGGGGAAGTTTATTGCAAAATTTGCAGATATTTTCAACATAGAATCAGTGATTTAAAGTGAACTGCAACTATTTACAGTGATAATGGGAACTGCAGATGCTGGAGAATCCAAGATAATAAAATGTGAGGCTGGATGAACACAGCAGGCCCAGTAGCATCTCAGGAGCACAAAAGCTGACGTTTCGGGCCTAGACCCTTCATCAGAGAGACCCTCTCTGATGAAGGGTGTAGGCCCGAAACGTCAGCTTTTGTGCTCCTGAGATGCTGCTGGGCCTGCTGTGTTCATCTAGCCTCACATTTTATTATCTTGCAACTATTTACATGCTATTTTCTCTTTGAAGGTTATGCCTTTTTAAATGAGAAGCAACTAAGTTTTAAATGAAATATCATGTCTCTTACTCAAAAAAAACTAATTCCAGAAGTTTGGAGCATCATTCCTTCCATTCTAAAATAATACCACTTTTAAAAATAAAATCAGTTTTCTTCCCCCGTGACTTAATCCCAGTTATATGATTTGATTTTTTTAGTCTGCCATGTGTGAAATTATGAGCGAGTAAATGACGGTGTTATTTGCTCCTTGATTTGCTGTCTGTGAGAACTTTGCAATCTGATTGGCTGCTCATACTGCCTGATGACTTCATGTTCCTCAATGTCATCTATCCCCTATAGTTGATGCCAGAATAAGAGTGACATTGTATAAGAGAAGTCATAGAATCTGTTCTGTCAATTGAATCCAAGGAAATAGTACTCAATATACTTTAAAAGCAAAAGTAATACTAGCTGTATTTGTAACTAATACATTGTTTGCTTTTCTGTTGCAGATGTTTACTTCATCATCACCTTATCCTTTCTGTGGAAAGTCACAGTAATCACTCTCATCAGTTGTCTTCCCCTGTATGTTCTGAAGTATCTGAGAAGAAGATTCTCTCCTCCGAGCTACTCTAAGCTTACCTCGTAGATGCTGAGATGTGGATAATAATCCATCCCTTTAAGGATTCACGTCCAACAACTTGGGAAGTTTATTTGACAATTTCAAATACTACTGATGCTCTAAAGTTATAACTGTGACACTCATGACCAACTGATGAATAACAATTGTCCAGCAGACACTACCAGAGATGCAGCATAATGCTTCGGAGTCATTAGTTTTAACTGCAATTAAAGTCAAAAAGGGAATCATGGTACTGTACAAAAGTAAGTCAGCCAGAAAAAGAAAATTGCTGAAAGAAAAAGGAACACAACCCACTCAATGAAACAGTGGTTAAGCCACTAATACAAAATAATTTTAAATTGCCCCTCTTTAATCATTGTTTTACTTTGTTTGTGACCTTTTTCCACCCTCGTTCAGGACTTAGACAAATTGTTGATATGTTTCCATTCTCCAAATAAGTTGTACCTATCGACTAGTTGAATTAACATATTTTCTTCAATGTTTCAACCATGTCTACATGTTTTCACCTTAGTTACAGGTTACAAAGGTACAGCATTTCTTTAATTCAGACTGAAGATATTATCCCTTCTTCAAAATGTGACTAAAACACTGTTTCACTGTCAGTGCCATGGGGGCCTCTTGCTATGTGGGCTGTGATAATGAACACACAAGAACAAATTCTTCATCTATGTTAGAACACTTTAATTCATGAATTGATATGTTCATAGAGTCAGTGTACTTTCTATTTTGTTATAAATACATCTATGTTTTGAATGTGTCATAGATCACACGTGCACTTTATAACCAGTATAAGTTTTCCTATAGTGAGGTACCCAGAATGGCAATTACATACATTTCTAGTTCTGAACACAGAAGGTTTTGTTTTGTAGTATCTCTCAGTTCAGATATCTGTTGCTTTGATGAATGAATCAAAAATGCTGACTTAAACTTTCTATAAAATAATTGCAAAGCCACATTTTCTTTTCATCACATCTACTCATACTTTTAAATAATAGTAGCTCTAAAAGGACTAGTTTCCCCTTCCCAGCCATGAGAGTTTGTTTTCATGGCTCTCTTCTTGAGATGATAAAAGAGAACTGTAAAAAGGACATAGGAATTGTGTCAGGAGTGCTCTCATAAAAACATTTTTAATTGTAAGTTGAGTGATAGAAGTGGATACTGGTCATTTAAAGATGATTCCATGCCCTCGTGATTCTGGAGTGAAAAGTGAGTATATTTAAATCATATTGCATGGTACCATCCCTTCTGCTCGGTAAAATTGAACTTGTGCAAGGTAAAATATACGTCACTTTTTATTATACAGCAGAAACCTATACACATCAATAACACTAATCATTACCTGTAAACATTTTTTTAAAAATCTTTACTAATACAATCAACCTGCCTGTTTTCCAGCTCAAGGCAGCAACAACTTAATGATTTCCATTGTCATTACAATGCCTGCTGTGAGTTTGCAAGGTTAATTTTCAACTTTGAATTCTTGGTTCTAAAGAAGGGAACTGTACTTCTTTGAGGCTGTAAAGTTTACATAGAAGTGTTATAACTGTGCCCAATACGGGCTACACATGTATGTATGCTTTTAAAATGATGTGTGTAAGTAATATGTCTGATGATGGTATAAAAGCTGTATTTATTGTGTTGCTGATACTTTTTTTGAAGCTTTTGTGAATTTGGACAACGAAATATGAATGCTGTAAGAAGATTGATTTGTGTTCACGATATATTCCTGCATCCCGGATGAGCTTATTACCTTTGCATGAAAGAAGGCATAGTGAATGAAGTGCTTTCTTTCTGCTCCTTGTAACTGGAACAAAACAAAACATGACCTGTTGGACTTCCAACCCATTTGCTGATCAATTTTGTCAATCTCCTGCAGCAACTTATTGTAACTAGGACTGAACAAATACTAACTTAACTGACTGATTGGATCTTTTGAATTTCTGTGTGAATATCAGAGCTCAAAACCCAGCTGTCTAATGAAAGTATTTGAAGTCCAAATTGTGTTTAACCTATTTTCATGCATCTCAAAGAGAGACAGTCTGTGTAATATACTTGTCGTCAAATTGGTATGGACTGATGTAGGTCTAATACCAAATGTTGTTTAGTGTTCGTGTTAGTGCTACAGCCACCTTTATCATGACTTTCTCAATTTCCTTTTGAGACCGAAGAAGCACTTGGCAGAGATAGGGTTAAGTGGATTGTGAAGGTATTTCACCCAGCTGTCCTTCTGCAATAATAAGTAGCTGGTTTCCAAACACCGCTAAGAGGAAGTTGGAGAGGGTTTGCTGTTGTCTGAAAAATAATAGTGCATGAGGAAGTGAGGAACAAAGTAAGAGCACTAACTAGTAGTGGGGAAAAAATTTTAAAATGGTCTTCATCTGTCAGTGTGTATTACGTTTAGTTTTATAGAACTTTATTCTTATTAATTGCCTCAATACAAAGATGTGTGGTACAATTAAACCAATTTGTTATCCTGTTTATAAGTGAAATAATGATAAAAAATGATATTATTCCTGTGAAATGTCCTGTTGTGTTAATTGATGACCTTTTAATACATTTGGTGTAATTCCTACAAAGCTTTTCTCAAGCGATTAATTAACCTGCTGCCTTTGAAAAAAGGTTAATTTCCTTTTGTATGTCTGAATGTTTCTAAACATTTTAAATCAAAAATTGCTGTCTGATTCAGTGTCTTGTAGGTGTATTTACACTTTGTAAATGTTTCTACAGTAGCTGCAAGTTCCCCTGGGTCATGATTCAAATTTAAGGCCACTCACAGGACATTCCTTGGATAATAAAATGTGAGGCTGGATGAACACAGCAGGCCAAGCAGCATCTCAGGAGCACAAAAGCTGACGTTTCGGGCCTAGACCCTTCATCAGAGAGGGGGATGGGGGGAGGGAACTGGAATAAATAGGGAGAGAGGGGGAGGCGGACCGAAGATGGAGAGTAAAGAAGATAGGTGGAGAGAGTGTAGGTGGGGAGGTAGGGAGGGGATAGGTCAGTCCAGGGAAGACGGACAGGTCAAGGAGGTGGGATGAGGTTAGTAGGTAGCGGGGGGTGCGGCTTGGGGTGGGAGGAAGGGATGGGTGAGAGGAAGAACCGGTTAGGGAGGCAGAGACAGGTTGGACTGGTTTTGGGATGCAGTGGGTGGGGCGGAAGAGCTGGGCTGGTTGTGTGGTGCAGTGGGGGGAGGGGATGAACTGGGCTGGTTTAGGGATGCAGTAGGGGAAGGGGAGATTTTGAAACTGGTGAAGTCCACATTGATACCATATGGCTGCAGGGTTCCCAGGCGGAATATGAGTTGCTGTTCCTGCAACCTTCGGGTGGCATCGTTGTGGCACTGCAGGAGGCCGATGATGGACATGTCATCAAGAGAATGGGAGGGGGAGTGGAATTGGTTTGCGACTGGGAGGTGCAGTTGTTTGTTGCGAACTGAGCGGAGGTGTTCTGCAAAGCGGTCCCCAAGCCTCCGCTTGGTTTCCCCAATGTAGAGGAAGCCGCACCGGGTACAGTGGATGCAGTATACCACATTGGCAGATGTGCAGGTGAACCTCTGCTTGATGTGGAATGTCATCTTGGGGCCTGGGATGGGGGTGAGGGAGGAGGTGTGGGGACAAGTGTAGCATTTCCTGCGGTTGCAGGGGAAGGTGCCGGGTGTGGTGGGGTTGGAGGGCAGTGTGGAGCGAACAAGGGAGTCACGGAGAGAGTGGTCTCTCCGGAAAGCAGACAGGGGAGGGGATGGAAAAATGTCTTGGGTGGTGGTGTCGGATTGTAAATGGCGGAAGTGTCGGAGGATAATGCGTTGTATCCGGAGGTTGGTAGGGTGGTGTGTGAGAATGAGGGGGATCCTCTTGGGGCGGTTGTGGCGGGGGCGGGGTGTGAGGGATGTGTCGCGGGAAATGCGGGAGACGCGGTCAAGGGCGTTCTCGATCACCGTGGGGGGAAATTTGCGGTCCTTAAAGAACTTGGACATCTGGGATGTGCGGGAGTGGAATGTCTTATCGTGGGAGCAGATGCGGCGGAGGCGGAGGAATTGGGAATAGGGGATGGAATTTAACTTGGTTTTGCCTGAAAAAGTATAAATGTACCATTCCTTTTTACTGCCACCGTATTTGTATGTTCCCCAAGTTCTTAGCATGTATTTCAGTTATTTTATTAGTTTTAGTGGGCTTTCTAACTATCTACAAAAGCCACCTACTTTGTGAAAAATGTTTTAAGGAGCAATCTCACTTTTAATTTAGGCTGTGGTGTCTGAAGTATTGAGGTAAATCAGTTCTGGAATGAAGATTGAGGAAAATAGTACTTACATGGACTTTGTTCCATATTATAATCCAAGTGGCCTGAAGCCTTTTGTACTTGTGAATGAACACTGACACAAAGCAGAGTCCTAGGCTGTTGCTGCTGTCACTGATGTATGTTGATTACTGCCTAAGTATGACCGTTCCCTTGAATTCCTTTGTTCCTGCTGATCACAATGTACAGAAAGCTAAGGCTCTGCATTGTGGTATGTTGCTAAATGTGCAGATTTGCACTTTGAAGCCTATTTTAGTCTCTTTTAGTAAATCCAACAATAATTTTAGATTACACAAACCCTCTGAAAAGCAAATAGTCATATCTAAACATTCAATTTCAGAACATTAATAGTGTCATGCTAAAGAGCTTCTGGAACTGGATGGAATGTGGATGGTGATGGTGCATTTGTCCTCAAGTTTAGTACACACTAAGGTTGCTGCAAGTCCATTGGCAATAGAATCAACTGTTGAACAAAAGTCACTGGTAAATACATCTAAATTATGTACTAAGCGCTGTTGTTACCATCCCTTTGTACCGATCACTGAAATTTTATCAATGTACAAGTTTTCTAGTTGGTTTATTACGTTGAACAAGAAATGGACAATAAGACCATCTCTGGGATACTGAAACACTGTTCTAACAAGCTTGAGAGTAAAAGGGTGTTCAATTCATTTATGAAGAAGGGTCTAGGCCCGAAACGTCATCTTTCCTGCTCCTCTGATGCTGCTTGGCCTCCTATGTTCATCCAGCTCTACATCTTGTTGTCTCTATCTTCAATTGAGGTAATTTGTTTCTAGTTTGTTCAACTCTAAGCAGTCACATTTTTAAAAGAGAGAACATGAAAGTAATTAACAAAGGTGTTCTTAAGATGAATCATATAGCCAAACAACTTCAGTCTGACTGACCATTGTTTTTATCCGAGGCAAGTAAATGTTAACATCAAAATCAGAATGGTTACAGCATAGAAGGAGGCCATTTCATCCATTCAGTGCATGTGCTGACTCTGAAGAGAGCAATTCACCTAATACCACACCCCTGCCTTGACACTGTAACCCTGCACTTACTATTTTTTCAGATAGTAATCCAGTTCCCTCTTGAATGCCTCAAATGAACCCGTTGCCTCAACATTTTCAGGCAATGCACTTCAGATCCTCCTCTTTCATTGCGTGACAAATCCTCACCAACATTGCATTTGTCAGTTCTCTTAATTCTGTATTCTCTGATTTCTGATTCATCCACCCAAACCAGCTATTTCTTTTTATCTACTGTCCAAGCTTCTAATATTTCTACTAAATCTCCTCAACTTTCTCTTCTTCAGGAGAACGCTCTCACCTTCTCCAATACATACGTAACTGAAGTTCTTCAAGCCTGGAACCATTCTCTCAGATTGCAGGAAACTAATAAGATATATGAATACAATGTCTGAAATAGATGATTAGATCAACTCCATAAGCTGAATCAAGTCCATAAGCTTAATAAATAAGTATGGATCCAAAGAATTTATGATTCTATGTTTCTGCTCACTCACAGTCTCCAGTGGTTGAAGATCCATTGCATGTTTAAGGGGGCAAAAGATTAATACTTTTTAAATGAATCACCAAGCCAACCAGTGCAAAGTGATACATTGAACCCGATCCATTCAACAAAGACCAGCAACTCTTGTCTTTTCTCTCCCACTACAGTAACTTCTATAGGCTTCAAATGGAGTTGCAAAAATGTTTTTGTTATCTGGTACAAGATTATGTGGGAAGGGGAAGATTATGTCATGGATTAATTCAAAATTTTCTTAAAGGTACAGTTACCCAAGTTCTGAAGTTGTTTTTGGATTATAAACTGTAGGAGTTGGAGTAGCTTGTTGTTTAAAAAGGAAAAGCTATTCCAAAATTCATGGTTGAGCTTTCTCAATTTTTTGAAGAATTAAATTGCAAACGTTTGGTACTGAGTTTTCTGCAAGCCATCAGTTGATTGGCTGAAATTTTGAATCTCATTTCTGGTCCTGCGTGTGTAATATGGAAGTACTACCTGTGGGAGTTGCAGTTTGTTTTGTCGCTTGTATTTCAGGCTTGCTACTGCCTATCATGTGTGAAGGCAGCTGACATTAAAACCTCATTGAGCACAATCAATAAACTGCTTATAATAGATGTCTGGGGTGCAAGATTAAAATCAACTCTGCAAGCAACTTGTGCATTAAGTGAGCTTTTTTCCATGACAAATAATGAAAGCAAAATAATGCATGTGGGAGACAATTTTTATATTCTCACTTGCCCTTAAAAGAAAAATGCAAAATCTTCAGAATTAGATCGTAGAACAACCCTAACAATGGTTGCTGTTGGAGGAAAAGTATTACCAGCAATTCCAAAATAAAATTGATATATCACTTATAAAAGTTCCTGTGTCACTCAGAAATTATGTACTCATTGCCTTTGTGGATACTTCTTGGTCATTTATGTTTTTTCAAAGTAAATTAATAAGCAGTTATTATGCTTGCATTGTGATAGAGTCCAGATCATCCACTATTTTTATGAATACCTGTCCTCTGCATCTTTTTGCCTTAAAGTCCAGTTTGTGATAACTCTGAGGCACACTAACTATCTCAGACAGTAAATGGAAATCAAAAGGCTTTCGTGCGGCTCCCAACAGCTGTCCAGAAAGCCGAATCGGGTTTTCTATGCAGTTTTCTTTTGGAGTATGGCTCCCTCGTTCACAGGTAAGAGGTGCCCAATCAAGATACCTAGCATTAGAGAGAGAGTAGGCAACTGAAAGCCTTCACCTTAATTTCTCACCTCCTGCCAACTCCCAACTTGCCTTCTCTGGCAGTTCATTTCCCATGACCCTCTTTCAATGCCCAAGGATATAAGTATCCTTGGATCAAGCAGTAATGAGAGTATAACTGGCTGCAGTCACTGTTATTGCTAGCACAGCTGGCTAAGTAGAACAGCAGGTCAATAATATGCTGGTTGCTCTGATCAGGCAGGACTTCTACCATCAGGATCATAACTGGCCAGCAGCACCCTCCACCCCTGAGAAGAGATATGTGGTTGCTGCTGTTTCTAAAACTCATTGTTGGGGTGGAGGGTGGGGGAGTTCTCTATTTAAGAAACAGAAACGTGACTTCTATCTTCTACCTTCCTCTGCAAGTTCTAAATTTCAATTATTTTACAAGCTAATAAATCAGAGAAATGGTTTGAAGGCTATTCTTAGAATAATGTATTAAGGATGTAACAGTTTTACAGGGATGCTGATTAATGTTATATGTTAAGTTTAAGTCTAAATTGTTATTACTTGTCAGTGTATTAAACATAACTGAGATGAAAAAGAAGCACATCTTCAGAAGAAGCACATTTTATGGAACGTGGTATAAATCATGACTGCATTTTTTTTATCTTTTCCTCCCACCCCTTCCTCTTTAGTTTTGAATATGTACTGATGAATCTCTAGTTTCAATGAGCTAAATTGTGCTTGCTTAAGAACTGTGTATTTTTCTACCCTGTATGATACTGGAATAATTTTGAGTTATTGTTATAACGGGATTCTATTACTGGATTAGACATTCCCATATTTAGAGAAGTCCACAGTAGGTGCTTGTGCAATGCTGTTAACAGTGACTAGATAATAGCCTTGTGGCTGAGTTTCATTTCACCTCATGGATCTTACCAAACTAAAATTCTACTGCCTTTCTCCAGAAATATAAATCTTCCCAGTGCCAAAAAATGCCTGTCACTTTTTGATCCACTGAAGTCTTGATGCCTGGTTCATTTGAGTTTGGTGCCCCATAATTCAGATCTAGCATTTGTAGAATTTTCTTTATTAAAATTAAAACCTTTGTTCAGTTTTTAAAGTGCTAATGTTGTCTTAGTGTTTTGTGGAAGAGAAAATGAAAACCTTGTGAACTTTGTGTGGGGCCACTCTCGTGTGGTGTCTGTGCTATGGAAAATCTGCTCTTTCTAAGAGCAAAATGAATGGCACTATATTAGATACACAATGAAATAGCTTAGTGTTTTTTTCTTCATTTTTTTGTATCTTTATACACCCATCTGTAAACTGGTCAGTCTTCTTGATGAATAACTGACTCCTAGGTAATCTAGGCATTATTGTAGACTTTAATTGTTTTTAATTATGAACTGTAATCCTAATACTCTCCCTGCAATGAATAGGTTAAAGTTATTTCTGGGGCACGTGTATGATCTAGCTTTTCTACGACCTTGTCATTTTTTGTTAAAACTCATGTGGCTTAACTGCTCTTCCGTGAACTGGTCCAAATAAACAAGGGTAACTCTGTTTAGAATATTGCTGTGTGTAACAAGTTGACATAGGCACTTAACCCATACTGCGTGCTGTTACTGTTGGAACAGATTTGAGATAATTTGGCCAGCTCGGAAAGTAACAAATTTGTAAGCAGAGAACAAAACTTTTAAAACTTGTGTATTGCACAAGTTGAAAACAACTTTATCGTGCTGAAAATGCAAGCTTTGTCTAGTGGCAACAAACTGAAAATACACCGGTTATCTTTGTGATTAAATAGCTGGTTTTGATTTTATGTCAAACACTTACGGAGAGCAAATCGGTGTGTATATTTTCTATCCTCAAAATAATCAATGTGACTAAACTGGTGCACAGTGATAAAACATTCCACATACATTGTACAGGAGAATTGACTCCAACGTCTTTATTATGATCCTAATTTGTTGGAAAACTTCCATTTACACTGCACTGTATGTCAAATATAGTAAAATGCTTTATCATCTGGTATATTTTTGCATTTGTGTAGACAAATGCAGCATTGATTCTGTGTTTGTGGTGCATCATAAGACCTGGATTTTGTGGTCAGTGCTGAAATGGCAGTGTCTGCTTCTAACTTGAAAATATTTGTCCACAAAAGTCTAGCAAAATGTGTCACATGGATTTCACCTTACCTAAAATTCATTCCAAGTCAAGAAACAGTAATATCATCAGGCTAAACAATGAGTTACTTTGAAGTATTTTCTGTATCAAAAAGCAGGGAGTAAAATACTCATTATATTTTGCAATTTAGTCCTTTTTACAGAGATGGAATAAAGACTGAGACATAGACATTGAATGAAGGGAGAAACCATAACTTATTAAAAATTTTTCAAAAGACAATTCCTTTAAAATTCCATGGAACTATTTTTGTCATCATGGATAAATCTGATATTTAATTTAATACAAAATTAATAGTCGGGGTTGTCCAGTAGTAATTTGCGACTTTATATCCTGTTAGAAAATCAATTGCATCTCAGTCAAAAATGTTATTTTTAAAGGTTTTTCAAACCTGGATTAATTAAAAGTGGAAATTCATGTTAAATCAAGTGATTTCTGCAATTGACAACTGTTAAAATTTCAACAGAGCAGTCTGAGAAGAGAAAGTTTACTGACAGCAATTTCTAGAATAATAAAAGCATTGTGCATTTGGGACACCAGTAGTTGCTCCCCGTTTCATGGAGTAATGCTGGTGAATGCCACTAACTTTGCCATTATTAGAACTGCGAAATCTGGGACATTGCAGTTTCTAAGTAGTAAGTATTTTAATATTTAATTTTGAGTTAATATTTTAGCAATGGTATGTTTCTACATTGTATATAACACACGGAACACTTTAATGGATAATCCAATTGATAAATATTTATGTAGCTGTTTCATCAGATATTTCAGTGTTTTATAGCAAATAAAAATATGTTGAAGGGGTAATTACCGTTTTAGGAAGCATAGCAGCAAGGCACACAAAGCAAACTCTGAACTCGGAAATGTGATAATGAGCAGTTTGTTTTTGTGATGTTAATTATGGAATAAGTATTGGTCCAAGATTTTGGGGATAACTCCACTGCTTTTCTTCCAAATAGGTTTTGGTAAATGCAGATGGGATATTAGTTTAATGTTTCAGAAGAAAGATGTTAGCTCTGATACTACAGCACTGTACAGGAATGTCAGCTTTGATTAATGCACTGAGTCCCTTGAGTGGGATTTGTGCATAGAACCTTGTGACTAGGAGGAGAAGTACAATCAAAGAAGCCCTGGTTGACAGATGATTCAAACTGACTATTTTGGGCTACAACAGAGTCCTAATATCAGATAAATATTTGTCCATGGCTGCTTCCCTTTCATACTCAGAGCAAGTTGGGTTATTGTGTTTTAGCATAAGTTGTTTTAGTTGATAGTAAGGCCTGGGTCCAATAACCAGAGTTCTTAGATCAGTGGGAAGGATCTCTGAACTTGGGTTGGGTCATGGGCAGGGCTGCTGTGCTCTGAGTGGGAGAGATAGGGCAGACAGAAACAGAAGCAGTACTAGGGCCTGCACTTTCTGTCACTGACCCAGGTTTGCAGTAGTTTTGCCTAATAGTAACCGATTCAAGTCCCATTTTAGGGTTTAAGCACAAAATCATGGCTGATATTCCTGCGCCATACTAAGGGAGGAATTTTAACAGTTTTTCATCATGGCAACTGAAAATACTAGGTCATCATCATAGTGTTACAAGTGATATTGAGATGTTATTGTTAAAGCAGCCATCTTTCAATGAGACATTAAACTAAGGCCCCAACTGCCAATTGATTTGGTGGTGGGAGAGGTTGGAGTTGTGAGGCGTTCCTAAATGATCCCATGACACAATTTAAAGGGGAATTATTTGCTATGCCCTGCCTAATATTTACCCTTCTTAACATCAAACAGATTCAAATCATTGAAACTAGCAGCTGTGTTACCTACATTACAACAGTCACTGTGCTTCAAAAGCTCTTTATTGCCTGTAATGTATTTGTAAATATCCAGTGATTGTTAAGACAAAAGCTATCTAAATGCAAATCTGTTTTTATTCCCATCAATTTTGTTTTTAGTCATAAAGGATAGGAAGTGAGTCACCTACAGACTGTAGCTTAGCTGGTGTTACTTTCCAGCCTTTTTGGGGTGATAATGATGCAGGATTTGCATCAAATTGTAAATGTTGTTCTCTGCATTCTGCAGTCTTCAATTCTAAGTATAAACTAGTTCTTGGAACTTCATGCTGAACTAAACATGCAGATTAGCCTGAAAATTTCTGTGGGTAGAACCTTCACCGCCAGGTTTTAACTGGACCTGAAATAAAAGCAAAAAAACTGTGGATGCTGGAAATTTGAAATGTAACCACAAAGTGCTGGAGAAACTCAGCAGGGCTGGCGGCATCTGTAGAGACAGGCAGAGCAAATGCTTTGAATCTCGTGACTCCTGCTTCTCCAAGCTATGGCTTACCTGGTTTTTCTTCCCAGAGTTAGCAAGACAGTTTTTCTTCTGTACCAACCTGTTTCATGATTTTTGAATATAAAATTTACTCTTTAATATCTCTGTTATGGATTTATTATTTAATATGTGTTGTGTATTCCACCTCTCAAAGGTGCCTCTGTTGTGGTCTGAGCTGCAGTCAGTTTTTTCCATGCACACCTTGCCTTTAAGGGAGTTTTGTTTTTTAATACTTTGTTAGTTCATATGCTTCATTAATGCAATATTGCAACTCTGGTTGTTGATCTGTTTTGGGTTTGCAATCTGCCTACATATAAATCAGTTGGTTTGCTGTAACATCCACTTCAGAAATTATGTATTTTGCTGTTTAAAGTAAACAAATCCGCAGAGTTAATCAATCCCTGATGAGTGAGTGATTTTACTATTAAACTGTCAAAGGCTTGGAGGGCTGCTGTTCCTGTGCTGTAGGTTTCTTTTGTTCTTTGTTCTATCATTAACATGACCTTGAGGTGGAAAACATCATGCTAATGATGTCTATCTCGCTTGAACAGTCAGCAAGCAACTTAATCTACAGGTAAAATTCATGGCCAATAGTCATTGAGTCATACAGCAGGGAAACAGACCCTTCAGTCCAACTCATCCGTGCCAAACATAATCCCAAACTAAACTACCACCTGCTTGCTCATGGCCGATATACCTCCAAACCTTTCCTATCAAAGTACTTATCCAAATGTCTTTTCGTTGACTGTTGCAAAATTCAATATTTTTGTTCATAACAGCTTTGAAGAGTATAAAACTGATTTGCTGGTAAGCAGATGAACCCCAA
Source organism: Stegostoma tigrinum (assembly GCF_030684315.1). Classification (NCBI taxonomy): domain Eukaryota; kingdom Metazoa; phylum Chordata; class Chondrichthyes; order Orectolobiformes; family Stegostomatidae; genus Stegostoma; species Stegostoma tigrinum. The sequence continues at coordinate 41,657,896 of NC_081372.1, read as the reverse complement.
TCAAGAAGCCAGCTTAACTTCAGAAAGGAAAATAATCACTGTCTGCTAGATCAATGGCAAGCAAAGGAATATTAATGGTATATAGTCAGAATTTTCACAAACTACCCTAGTTTAAATTGGGACTTGGACATCCAAAGACAATATAAAATGTTTTAGCAACATTAGTAGCTGTGCTTTCTAGATTTGGGTGTCTGCAGAACAGCAAGATTCACTTAGCAATTGGAAATAAAAGTCTACACATACCTCTGATTGGAATATCATGCTTGACATCAAACCCTGCTATTTATGGAGTCATCACAAAAATTGAAGTTTTTAAAAATAATACATAAAATCCCCAAACCATATGGATTTAAACCCTGGTCTGTATTTAAATACTGTTTATTACAGGCCATTAGCAACAAGTAAATATTAAACTATAGTAAGTAGACTATACAAATTAATCTAAATTCTTTATAAATTCCCCATTTTGCACAGACAAACAATCGGGGAAAACCACACAGGCGGAGGGAAAGCTGGGAAAGCAGTTTGTGGTGATTTTTGTTCACTACATCTGTTTGATAATATGAAGGTTTGTCCTTAAACTTTTTTTTAACATTGCACTTCCTGGAAGAATTTAACATGAGCATAAAGTAAACCTCCAACTATTTAAGATAGCAACAGGGAAACCAGCTTGTTTTCAACACTGAGAAATATTTATTTTACATGAGCCAACTTCACGTTCTTTGGCAAAATAGAAGATAGGCTTAAGTGATAATGGGAACTGCAGATGCTGGAGAATCCAAGATAACAAAGTGTGGAGCTGGATGAACACAGCAGGCCAAGCAGCATCTCAGGAGCACAAAAGCTGACATTTCGGGCCTGGACCCTTCATCAGAGAGGGGGATGGGGTGAGGGAACTGGAATAAATAGGGAGAGAGGGGGAGGCGGACCGAAGATGGAGAGAAAAGAAAATAGGTAGAGAGGAGAGTATAGGTGAGGAGGTAGGGAGGAGATCGGTCAGTCCAGGGAAGACGGACAGGTCAAGGAGGCGGGATGAGGTGGTAGGTAGGAAATGGAGGTGCGGCTTGGGGTGGGAGGAAGTGATGGGTGAGAGGAAGAACAGGTTAGGGAGACGGAGACAGGCTGGGCTGGTTTTGGGATGCACTGGGGGGAGGGGACGAGCTGGGCTGGTTTTGGGATGCAGTCGGGGAAGAGGAGATTTTGAAGCTTGTGAAGTCCACATTGATACCATTGGGCTGCAGGGTTCCCAAGCGGAATATGAGTTGCTCTTCTTGCAACCTTCGGGTGGCATCATTGTGGCACTGCAGGAAGCCCATGATGGACATGTCGTATGAGGAATGGGAGGGGGAGTTAAAATGGTTCGCGACTGGGAGGTGCAGTTGTTTGTTGCGAACCGAGCGGAGGTGTTCTTCCCCAATGTAGAGGAAGCCACACCAGGTACAATGGATACAATGTACCACATTGGCAGATGTGCAGGTGAACATCTGCTTGACATGGAAGGTCATCTTAGGGCCTGGGATGGGGGTGAGGGAGGAGGTGTGGGGGCAAGTGTAGCACTTCCTGCGGCTGCTTGGGGACCGCTTTGCAGAACACCTCCGCTTGGTTCGCAACAAACAACTGCACCTCCCAGTCGTGAACCATTTTAACTCCCCCTCCCGTTCCTCAGACGACATGTCCATCATGGGCTTCCTGCAGTGCCACAATGATGCCACCTGAAGATTGCAGGAACAGCAACTCATATTCCTCTTGGGAACCCTGCAGCCCAATGGTATCAATGTGGACTTCACAAGCTTCAAAATCTCCCCTTCCACGACTGCATCCCAAAACCAGCCCAGTTCTTTCCCTCCCTGCATCACAAAACCAGCCCAGCTCGTCCCCTCCCCCCACTGCATCCCAAAACCAGCCCAGCCTGTCTCCGCTTCCCTAACCTGTTCTTCCTCTCACCCATCCCTTCCTCCCACGTCAAGCCGCACCTCCATTTCCTACCTACCGCCTCATCCCACCTCCTTGACCTGTCCGTCTTCCCTGGACTGACCTATGTCCTCTCTACCTCCCCACCTATACTCTCCTCTCTACCTATCTTCTTTTCTCTTCATCTTCAGTCCGCTTCCCTCTCTCTCCCTATTTATTCCAGTTCCCTCTCCCCATCCCCCTCTCTGATGAAGGGTCCAGGCCCGAAACGTCAGCTTTTGTGCTCCTGAGATGCTGCTTGGCCTGCTGTGTTCATCCAGCTCCACACTTTGTTATCAGAAGATAGGCTTAAGTCGCCTACACTGCACGTCAGTGGTGACTTACAAAGGTGATTCAGATTCAACATTTTTTTAAACTTTACAATGTTGCAACATCATAGTATCTCCTTGTCTTTGCAAAACGCACCACTTGTGTGGCAGCATGAACAGCTTATTTTTCAATCTCTCAAAAATGCTCTATCATCCAGTGAGTGTGTAGTTCAATATTATGATCCTACTAATCTTGCCATGTTAGAAGTGCAAGCATCACAGATAAACCTCAGAGCATGTTCCCTACAGGGTGAGAAGCTTATTGCATTTGGTTAGCAGGTCCTCACAGTAACTTCCAACAACTACTCCAACAATGAAAGAGAAATTCTTGCTGTAGGTTTCATGATACAACAGTATTATATGTTCCCGTTTAGCACACAGTGCACTATCTATATCAACCAGAAACCACTTGAAATGATCTGCTGAAAATTCCAAGGTAGAATTTAATCATACAGTGCAGATCAGGTCCCCACATTATCGTCTCTGATACCTCAATCCATGTTTAAAACAAATGTATTTCATTAGATATAAGTGGATGTTATTGAATCAGAATTGGAAGATAGTCTTAATATCAGCCTCTTGCGTTTTGGTCAAAGCCAAGCAGAGCAGATTCTGTAAGATGTATCGTGATGACCAGCTGCATTCGCTTAGGACAATACACTTACCAATGGGTTGTCTGAACCCATCCAGCATGTCCCTGAAGTAGTGCATCCTTTCTGATCATTCAGAGATGAATCCGGGTTCTTCAATAACCTAACCTTCAAGGCAAACAACACATAATTTTGCAAGCAATATGCTGGAATTCTGAAGGAAAAATAAATTTCTGGAAAATCTCAGAAGACAGGTCTGGTGGCATCTGTGGATAGGAGACAGAGTCAAAGTTTCGGGTCCAGCAACACTTCTTCAGAACCCTTCAATTCTATGTGAAGATGCACTAAACCATTTTGATGATAGAGAAAATGTCAAGAGATTGGCCAGCATTAATAAGGACATCAATCGTCTAATTGAGCCAATGGGTAACATGTCAATTCTGGCAAAATCAATAGGCAAGAGCACCCAATTTCAAACGTGGGTTTCCATCTGATCCATCGTGCAAGATTACAGGATACATTCCATGTCAATGGACACAAATACATTCAGTGACTATTTAACAAATTCCCTTTTACTTTGTAGGATGGACTAAAAACAATACTAGTCCAAAAGGTGATGAAGTGTTGACCATCATATTCACTGTGCTTTCATGTTTGGTGTACCTCAACAAATTGTCCAACTGTGGTGCACAATACGCTATCTGAAAATGTGCAGAAAATGGAGTGTTCAACATATTACCTCTTCTTCACTGCAGTGTTCATTCTGTAATATCCACAATTATTATATGTAAAGTGACTTGTTGAGATTTTCAGAGAGCTATTACTTCTATGTGCTACTCCTCTAGGCAATGGTTTAACATCATTGGGAGCGGTCATGGACTGAAGATAAATCCACTCAGTTCCTCCCTACCACAGCTAAATTATCCAACTGTATACACAATATTCTGCTGCGGAAAAAAAGGGAGGAATATGGTACAAGAGCATGGTCAACAACAATTATCCTTATTTGAACCCTACAGGCCCCAAGATGACTTTCCACATTAAGCAGAGGTTCACCTGCACATCTGCCTATGTGGTATACTGCATCCACTGTACCCGGTGTGGCTTGCTCTACATTGGGGAAACCAAGCAGAGGCTTGGGGACCGCTTTGCAGAACACCTCCGCTCGGTTCGCAATAAACAACTGCACCTCCCAGTCGCAAACCATTTCCACTCCCCCTCCCATTCTTTAGATGACATGTCCATCATGGGCCTCCTGCAGTGCCACAATGATGCCACACGAAGGTTGCAGGAACAGCAACTCATATTCCGCTTGGGAACCCTGCAGCCCAATGGTATCAATGTGGACTTCACCAGCTTCAAAATCTCCCCTTCCCCCACCGCATCCCAAAACCAGACCAGTTCGTCCCCTCCCCCCACTGCACCACACAACCAGCCCAGCTCTTCCCCTCCACCCACTGCATCCCAAAACCAGTCCAAACTGTCTCTGCCTCCCTAACCTGTTCTTCCTCTCACCCATCCCTTCCTCCCACCCCAAGCCGCACCTCCATCTCCTACCTACCAACCTCATCCCACCTCCTTGACCTGTCCGTCTTCCCTGGACTGACCTATCCCCTCCCTACCTCCCCACCTATACTCTCCCTCCACCTATCTTCTTTTCTCTCCATCTTCGGTCCGCCTCCCCCTCTCTCCCTATTTATTCCAGAACCCTCACCCCATCCCCCTCTCTGATGAAGGGTCTAGGCCTGAAACGTCAGCTTTTGTGCTCCTGAGATGCTGCTGGGCCTGCTGTGTTCATCCAGCCTCACATTTCATTATGTTGGATTCTCCAGCATCATCTGTAGTTCCCATTATCACATGGCATACTGTTTGATAGCTTAACATGAACACACGGGTTCATGGAAAGATGTTATGCCATTATATCCAATATTGGTGATACGGTGTCATTTTAAGCAATGGCCAAGACCAGCAAAGAAACAGGCAAAACAGAAGTTGCTGGAAAATCTGAGCAGATTTGGCAGGATTTGTGAAGAGAAGATCAGAGTTAATGTGGCCCTTCCTCAGAACTGATGGTAGCTCGGAAAACATTGGTTTATATGCAGGAAATAGGGGGATGGGATGGATTAGGGACTAAATTATAGAACAAATGGTGGAGCGCAAAGAGAGAGAAGAGTAGGTAGACAGACAAAAGAGTCGATAATGATCTGTTTCAGAGGGTAAGTAGTTGTTAATGGGCACTGTTAGTCACTTATAACGGGGGGTGGGGGGGGTGTAATGGCAGGCTGTGATAACAAGGCCTGGTGTGTGGATTAGAGGGCTGGGACATGGGAGATTTTAGGCCCTAAAATTATTGAACTCTATTCATCCCGGAGGACTGCAGGGTTCCCAAGCGGAAAATGAGGTTTATTCTTTCAGCTTGCGTTGAGCTTCGCTGGAACACTGCAGCAAACCAGAAATAGAGATGTTGGCCAGAGAGCAGGATGATTTGTTAAAGTGGCAAACAACAGGTAGCTCAGGGTCACTTTTGTGAGCAGAATGTAAAGCAGTCACCCAGTCTCTGTTTCATTTCCCCAGTGTACTGGAGACTACATTGTGAGCAGCAGGTTGGGTCTGAGTGGAATGCGCTGAGGTTCGGTGTGGACTTGTTGGGCCAAAGGGCCTGTTTCCACACTGTAGGGATTCTATGATCTATGATTAGATTCTGGGAAGTGCAGCTGAAGTGTTGCTTCACCTGAAAGGTGTGTTTGGGGCCCTTGAATACTGGGGAGGGTGGAGATAAATGGGCTGGTGTTGCTCATTGCTAAAGAAATAGATAAGTTTAAGTTGCGTATACACCCATCACACATTATCAGTTGAGATATCGCACCTGACAACCATCACACCTCAATGACAAACAATGCACAATCATCCATGCCAACAGACAGCACGCCACAGAATGAAGCTATTGCATTTTGGTACACCAAACAGGGCTGGGACTTTTACAATTAATGATAGAGCCTTGTGTAGTGTTGTAGAACAGAAGGACCTAAGGGGTCAGATACATAATTGTTTGAAGTTTACATCACATATAGACAGGGTGGTTAAAAAGGTGTTTAGCATCCTTGCCTTCATTGTTCAGTCCTTTGTGCATAGGAGTTGGGAAGTCATGTTGAGGTTGTACAGGACATTGGTGAGGCCTTTTTTCAGTACTATGCCCAGTTCTGGTTGCCCAGTCATAGGAAGGATACAATTAAGCTAGAAAGAGCTCAAAGAAGATTTACCAGGATGTTGCCATGTATGAAATGCTTGAATTATAAAGAAAGACTCGATAGGCTGGAACTTTTATCACTGTATCATGGAAGGTTGACAAGTGACCATATAGAGGCTTATAAAATCATTAGTGGTATAGGGTTAATGGTGGTGTCTTTTTCCTATGATGGGGGATTTCAGGACCAGAGGACACATTTTTAAGGTGGGAGAAAAAAGATTACAAAAAAAAATGAGGGCAAATTTTTTACACAGAGTGGGGTTTGCATGAGGAATCAACTTTGTGAGGAAGTGGTGAATGTGGGGACAGTTACAACATTTAAAAGACACTTAGGTAAGTACTTGAATGGGAAAGGTTTAGAGGGACATGGGTCAGGATCAGGAAATTGGGGCTAATTTAGTTTGGGATTATGTGTGAAGTGGATGAGTTTGAACAAAGGGGCTGCTTCTGTGCTGCATGACTCTATGACTCCATGACTAGATCAGGTCATACCATTGTCGTCTTCTTCAGTCTCTCTTGCGTTAATGATAGCTTTAGATCAAACAATTTTCTTTGCCTTGTCCTAGAACATTGGTCATTTCGAGTTGAGAAAACAGGAGCTGGCAGAAGAGATGCTTTTCAGCCATTCAGCTGCAGTTTTCCAGGCCATCATATTTGATTTTGCAGGAACCTTGCTTGAACGCTTACGGAGCTAGTTTCAAGATGAACACTAACATTTTTTCACACCCCACTGAATCGAGGAGATGCATTGGAAGCACCAATCAGCATTAAAAAAAATTATTTCAAAGCCTGTGGGTGTCATTTCCTGACAACTTTTATAGCCCACCTCTAATTGATTTGGGAGGGTGGCTGTGAGCTGGCCCCTTCAGCCACTAGCAATCCATTTAGTATAGGTTAATCCACAATGCTGTAGGGACAGAGTTCCAGGATCTTAACCCAGCAATAGTGAAGGAACAGCAATACATTTCCAAGTCAGGATGGGGAACTTGCAAGGACTGATATTTCCAAGTATCTGCTGCCCTTGTCTTTCTAGATGGAAGCAGCCATGCGTTTGGAACGTGCAGTCTATAGATGCTTGGTGAGTTTCTGCAATGTGTCAAGCTGCTTCAATATTGCTGAAGCTGCAATCATCCAAGCAAGTGGAGAGTATTCCATCACATTCCTGACCAGTGCCATGTAGACAGTGGACACATTTTTGGGAGTCAGGAAGTGAGTTAATCACTGCAGAATTCCTAGCCTCTGTCTGTTCTTGCAGCTACAGTAATTGTATGACTAGTCCAGTTCAGTTTCTCATCAATGGTAATCCCCAGGATGTAATTATGTGGGATTCAATGACATAGATAATTAAATTCCCTCTTGGTAGAGACGATCTTTGCTTGCCATTTGTCAGGCCATGCCTGAATTTGCCAAGGTCTTGCTGCATTTGGGAATGGACTTCTTCAGTATTGTGAAGCAGCTGAAGATGGTTGGAACTTGCACAAATTCCTTAGGAACTCCTGAAGAGATGTCCTGGAGCTGAAGTGCCACGAGAACTGTTGTGCATCCTTGAAGAACTGTGCAAGTGCCATTGTGGCATAGGAGTGTGGTGTTAACGCCTGCTGTGAATTTTTTGGATTTTTCTTAACTTGCAAAGAACTTTATTGACAACCGCTTGTCGCTTTTGGAAGAAGGGAGTTGCTCAGCAGATCAGCTGTTGGCTGATCATCTCCTCATTGGCAGCCTTCACAGAAAGATGGCTACCAAGGTTGGGGAGTGATCAATGCATCTCAGAAGTTTTCCCTTAAAGGAGTTTGTCGAAATCGAGGGTGCTTGCAAATCTAGTGCGGGCTGAGCAAAACACTGCAGCTATCCACAAACTGTGATAATGTATATCAATGGTAGTCAGTTTAGTTTTGACAGAGGAAAATGAGGTTAAGAGGTTTTCCATCCAGGTGGTATTTTAGTCCTGACACCAGAGAAGATCTTACTAAAATATTTATAATACTGAGGGGGTTTGATATGGTTGATTCTAAAAGGATCTATTCCTTGGTAAGAGAGGTTAGAAGTTGGGCAAGGTTGGTCAATGTTTACAATTAAATCCTCTCAGTTAAAACAGATAAGAATAATCTTTTTTTCTCTAAGCATTGTGTGTCTGTGAAACTCTTCCCTGGAAACCTATAGAGACAAGCCCATAGAATATTATTAAGGCAGAGGTAGATCAGTGCTTAAGCATAATGTGACTCAAAGAGTATTGTGGTAATCAGGAAAGTGCACACGAGGTCTCAATCATTTTAGTCATGATCTTATTGAGTAGCAGCAGGCCGGTGGGCCAAAAGGCCTACTCCTATTCTAAGTAGTGTATTCCTAACTAGTATGACCATATGCTTGAGTGAATAGTGACTGTCAGGCAGTTTGTAAATGATATGGAGGCTATTGCACATTTTTGTTTGACCCTATTGTGGATCTGTTACGGATCTCCCACTCAAGATGGATACAGTCATGTCAAAATAATTGTAGGATTGAGATTAGTTTCTTGGACACAATTCTTTGGACCTCAACCCACACAGCCTTGCAATTTAGAGTCAAGTGTGTTGGTCAGGCCAATGTCTGCTTTGGAGACTGTCTGGTGATACCATAACATTTTTCTTGGATTTGTTCAGAAACAAATAACTTGTTAGATCCTCTGGAATGTCCAATGTTTGACATCACTGGGAGGATTTCCTCAGGAAGTCGTGATTCAGGAGAATGTACGTCAGGACTTTCCCTGCAATACATACAAGCAGAATGCCTCAATAGTTTCCACAGCATGATTTATTTTCCTACTTAATGGTAGTTACAACTGTTGCATTTATGAAATTTTTGTTTTCCTCCCAAAGCTACAGGATATGTGAAGGGATTCATGGTGCAAGTCCGGAGCATTGAAAACCTCTGCTGGGATACCATGGGGCCAATGGGGTTGTTGTTTTCATGCGTTTGATTGATTGTTCCAGCTCTCCTATTGATGGTAGTTCACCCATAGATTCTGAGGGTTCTGGGCATAGCTTAGGATCAGGAATAGGCCATTCAGCACCTTAAGCATGTTCTACTTTTCAATGCGATCATGGCTGGTCCATGGCCTAACTCCATATATCTGCCTTTGGCCCATATCCCTTCATACCAATGCCTGGCAAAAAAATGTTACCTCAGATTTAAAACAAATACCTGATCGTGCATCTCCTAATTTGATTTGATTTGATTTGATCAGGGTAATAGGCAAGAATGCAGAATATAGTGTTACAGCTACAGAGAAGGTGCAGAGAAAGGTCAACTCTAATATATGAGAGGTCCATTCCAAAGTCTGATTACTGCAGGGAAGAAGCTGTTATTGAATCTGTTGGTTCATGCTTTCAAATTTTTGTACCTTCTGCCCAATCAAGCAGAGTGGAAGGGAGTATAACTGGAATGGGAGAAGTCTTTGATTAAGCTAGGTGCTTTCCTGAGGCAGCAGGAAGTGTAGACAGAGTCAATAGAAGGAACGCTGGTTTGCACGATGGATTGGTCTGTATTCACAAATCTGTAGTTTCTTGCAATCTTGGGCAGAGCAGTTGCTACACCTTGCTGTGATCCATTTAGATAGGATGCTTTCTATGGTGCATCTATAAAAATTGGCAACAGCCATTGTGGACACACCAAATTTCCTTAGACTTTTGAGGAAATAGAGGGGTCAGTGTGTGTTCTTGACTGTAGAATCAATGTGGATGGGCCCCAGGATAGATCATTAGTGATATTTACTCCCAGGAACTCGAAGCTTTTCACCTCCGTTACCTCAGCACCACAGACAGGGGCATGTCCTTGACTCTGCTTCCTGAAGTCAATGAGCAGCACTTTAATTTTGCAGACATTGAGAGAGAGATTGTGGTCATTACACCATGCCACTAAGCTGTCTATCTCCTTCCTGTTCTCTGTCTTGTTGTTTGAGATCAACCCACCACAGTGGTGTCAGCAGCAAATTTGAAAATGGAGTTAGAGCTGAATTTGGCACACAGTGGCGAGTGTAGGAGAAGTATTGAAAGGAGCTGGGTATGCAGCCTTGAGGGGTACTGGTGTTGAGGATTATTGTGGAGAAGGTGTTGTTGCTCATCTTTACTGATTGATCTCTGCAGATCAATTGTGGAAGAGAGAGTTCCAAACATCCACTACCCTTTGTGCATAGAAGCATCCAACTGCATGATCTGACTTTAATTATCAGACTATGCCACCGAGTTTTAGGCTGCCCTGTCAGTGGAAATAGGTTATTATAACTGCACTATCTTTTCCTGTTAAGATCTTGAACTTGGAACAGATCACCTGTTAACCTTCTAAAGTCAAGAAAACAAGCATGATTTCTCCTCATAAGTTAACCCTGAAGTCCAGGTATCATTCATGTAAACTTATGTTGTACTCCCTCCAAGGTCAATATATCCGTCCTAAGGAATGGTGCTAAAATCTTTTCATAGTACTCCAAGTGGGATTTAACCATGGTATGGATTCATTGCAGCATAATTTTCTGCATCCTTATATTCCAGTCCTCTAGACCAGTATTTCACAAGCTTTCTTGATTACTTTCTGCATGTTTGTTTTAAAGATTTATGCATCTGACCTTTCCACTCCCACAACCCCCAACTGTATTTAACTTCATACCTTCTAGAAAGTACCCTGATCTACCTATTTTGTCCAAAATAGACAGCCTCACGCTTTCTTACATTTATCTCCATCTGCCAAAGTTTTACCCGTTCACTTAGCATAAAACTACAAAGGACTTTGATGGATCATCATCAGCACTGTCTACAATGCCACCTAAATGTATCATCAACAAATTTAGATATGTGACAATCTGTGCCATTTTCCACGTTATTAATAAACAATGTGAACAAATGACTCCCTACCACAGGTTCCTGAGGGACTCCACTGGTCACATCTTGACAAATTGAGAACCTACTCATTATCCCTACTTTCTGTTACCTGCCACTCAACCAATTTATCAGCCATATCAGTAATTCTCCCTGAGTTCTGTGGGCTTCTACGTTAGTCAGGAGTCTCCTGTCTGCGTCTTTATCAAAAGCCTTCTGGAAGTCCGTATAAACAACATCCACAGGCATTCCCCAGCCCACTACCTTAGTCACCTCTTCAAAACACACATTGAAGTCTGTCAAGCATGACCTAATTGTCTTGAATCCATTCTGGCTCTCCCTGATTAACTGAAATTGTTTGAGGTGTTCAGTTACAGCATCCTTGATTAACGAGTCCAAAACCTTCCCCACCACTGATGAGAGACTAACTAGCCTGTCATTTCCAGGTTTTCCTCTGTCACTGTTACTAAAAAAGAAAAGCGACATGCAATTTTTCAGTTCAGAGGGAAAACTAGGGAGCTCTGAAAGGTTATACATAGGGAATCTACAATGTACTCCTTTACTTCCTATAAGAAGCTCCAATGGAAACCATCAGGTCCCAGGGAATTTACCACTTCAGTTTTATTAATTTCCACATAAATGATGGTTGACAACATTAATTTTATTCAGTCCCTGTTCCCGAGCCTTTATTCATCTCCTTGGGTCTTCTGACAAGCCATCATCCTTTTTACTTTAAATACTGATTTATAATTAACATTCTGCCATTTCCCCATGGTCTATGGCAATATCCCCACTTTCAGTCTTAGGTGAGGGTCAATGTTGCTCCTGACACCGACTCTCCCTTTTGATAACTATAACATTTCTTTTCGATTTCGATGCCTCTGGCAAGTTTCCTTTATAATCCCTTTCAGTAGCTTTTATAAGCTGTTTTTTGGCTCTTTATTGATCTTTGTATCTGCCCATTCAACAGGATCTTTGCTGTTTCTTGCAGTTTTGTCAGCCCTATATTTTAGTATGACACTGGCCCTTCTTTCTTTAGTTGTCCATAACCATTATCCAGTGATTCATTTTGGAAGGAAAAACTTGAAAGCAGAATACAGGGTTAACAGAAAGATTATTGGCAGTGTGGAGGAGCAGAAGGATCTCAGGGCTCATGTCCACAGTTCCCTGAAAGCAACCACCCAGGTGGATAGAATGGTTAAGAAAGCATATGGTGTGTCACTTTTATTAATAGAGGGATTGAGTTCAAGGGTCATGAAGTTATGCTCCAGCCTTTTCTCTGGTTTTCCTCTGACACTGTTACTAAAAAAAAGCGACATGTAATTTTTCAGTTAAGAGGGAGAACTAGGGAACTCTGGAAGGTTATATATAGGGAATCTACAAAGTGCTCCTTTACTTGCTATAAGATGCTCCAATGGAAACCGCCAGGTCCCAGGGAATTTATCACTTCAGTTTTACTAATTTCCACATAACCGGCCATATCTGGAGTATTGCATCCAGTTCTGGCCACCTCATTTAAAGGAAAGATGTGGAAACGTTGGAAAAGGTGCAGAGGAGATTTACTAGGATATTGCCTGGAATGGAGGGAAGGTCTTACGAGGAAAGGTTGAGAGACTGTTTCTCTTTAGAACAATGAAGGATGAGAGGTGACTTGATAGAGGTGTACAAGATGAAAAGAGGTATTGATAGAGTAGACAGCCAGAGGCTTTTTCCAAGTGTGGAGGTAGCAATTACAAGGGGGCACAGTTTTAAAGTGAGTGGAGGCAGAGAAAGGGGAGACATCAGAGGTAGGTTCTTTACTCAGAGACTGGTTGGGAATGCATTACTGGAGAGGATGGTGGAGTCAGCCTCATTAGGGGCATTTAAGCGACTATTAGACAGGCATATAGATGATAGTATAAGGTAGGGGTGGAGGTTAGATAGACCTTAGTTTTAGGGTAAAAGTTCAGCACAACATCATAGGCCAAAGGGCCTGTACTGTGCTGTACAGTTCTATGTTCTATGTTGTATGTTATATTTCTTCAGTGAAGTGGAGCTTTTTCCTCTCAGGTGTATAAACTGGTTTTGCATTGTTTTTCCCAGTTTACTGTGGAACATCTCTGCATCATCTCTCTAAAGTTGGCCTTACCTAAATCATGTTATGATCACTATTTGATACAAGTTCAATTAGGTTATTAATTCAATCTGGCTCATTACTCATTATTAAATTCAATATCGCTTGACCCTTGTTGTATCCAGGATATATTGCTGGAGGAAAATATTCTGGACACACTCAAGACTTTACAAACTTTCCAACCGGTTCCTATTTGCCTCTCCCAATCTATTTAAAAGTTAATATCTCCCATCAATACTATCCTAGCTTTGCTACGTTGTTGCCTAATTTCTGCATTTATACAATCCACCACTTCAAAATTGCTACCAGGCAGTCTGTACACAGCACTGTTACAGCCTTAGATACATTACTGTTCCTCAGTTCCATACATAGAGTCTCCACAGAATATTATTCCCTCAATATATCCTCCATCATCAATGTAGTTTTTTTGTCAAAGTCTATTTCACCTGTCTACCATTTTCTCCATCCGATCAGCAAATCTTACAACCTGGCATGTTTAGTTCCCCATTCTGACCATCCTGCAGTCATGTCTCAGTATGTTAGTCAAAATCTCCAATTAGAGTTTATGCATGCAGCTCACTTAGTTTAATCCTTCCACTTACTTCTTCCTTAAGTATTCAAATGTAGAACTCTTATTCGGGCCATAATGTAACCTATCCCTTAGCACTGATGCTTTATTCACCTGATGATTGTTTCTTTCTTCTGGTTTAATCAATACACTTTTAATAGTTTTGTGTTTACCTGAATTAGGATTCCTGACTATTTCTTTATTCTGCCCTGTTATTTGTTTTTGAAGTTGTATTGACTTCCCCAGAATTTTACTTACTAGTTTAAAATCCTCTGAACACCTGATATAGCCTGTGATGACATTGGTCCCAGGTTGGTTCAGGTGGAGCCAGTCTAATGGTACAGTTCCTCCTGGTCCCATTACTGATGCCCTATACCCCCTTTCCCGCACCACTCCTTTAGCCATGTGTTCATGTCCCAAATCTTTGGACCACTATCCAATTTGCAGATGGCTCAGATAATAATCCCAAGATTATAGCCCTTGAGGTCCTGTTGTTTAATTTTTACCTAATTTTTGATATTCCCCAAGCAAGAACCCATTTTCTACTCTTGTCCATTTTGTTGGTCCCAACATGGTCCACAACAACTGGATCCTCCCCGTCTAATATTGTTCAAGTTGGTTCAAAATATCCCTTCTTAGTACGAGACAGTCAACACTTTTATACTCATCAGTGGCACATGAGCATCAATAGCTGGCCTGCATTTATTGCCTGTTCCTAGCTGCCCTTAGTTGCCTCATGAATTGTTGCAGTCCACATTCTATAGGTTGACCCACATGCTATTAGGGAAGGAATTACAGGCTTTTGACATTATAACAGTTAAGGAACAGTGATATATTTCTAAGTCAAGATGATTGGTAGTTTGGATGGGAACTTGCAATTGGTGGTGTTCCCATGTATCTGCTGTCCTTGTCCTTCTAGATCAAAATAGTCATGGTAGGGTATCATCTAAGGATCTTTGGTGAATTTCAGCTGTATACCTTGCAGATAGTACTCACTGCCATTACTGGGCAGTGGTGGTTGAGGGAATGAATGTATGTGGATGCGTTGCCAATCAAGCAGGCTGTTTTGTCCTGGATGGCGTCAAAGCTTCTTGAGTGTTATTGGAGCTGTACTCATCCAGGCAAATGGGGAGTATTCCATCAGACTCCTGAATTGGGCCATGCAGAAGGTGGACAGGTTTTGTGGAGTCACGTGGTGAGTTTTTCACTACAGCAGCCCTAGCCTCTGACCTGTTCTTGTAGCACTGAGTTTATGTGGGAGCCCAGTTGAGTTTCTGGCCAATGGTAACCCTGCAGGATGTTGATAGAATGGGATTTGGTGTTTGTCGCATCATTGAACGTCAAGGGGCAATGGTTAGATTGTCTCTTATTGATGATGACCATTGCCTGACATCTCAAGCCTGGAAATTGTCCAGATCTAGTTGCATTTGACCATGGACTACTTCAGCATCTGAGAAGTTGCAAATAGTGCTGGATATTGTGTAATCATCGAACATCCCTACTTTTGACCTTATGTTGGAGGGAAGGTCATTGATGGTGGAGTCTACAACACTATCCTGAGTAACTCCTGAAGAGATGTCCTAGAACTGAAATGACTGGCCTCCAAGATTCACACCCATCTTCCTACTGGCCAGATATGACTCCAACCAGCAGAGAATTTTCCCTGACACCCAGCCTTGCTTGGGGTCCTTGATGCAACATTCGTTTGAATGCCACCTCGATGTCAAGGACTGTCAAACTCACCTCACCTCTTTCGTCCATGTGTGAACCAAGGCTGTAATGAGGTCAGTCACTGAGTAGTCCTGTTGGAACCTATGCCGGCTGTCACTAAGCAGGTTATTGCTGAATAAGTGCTGCTTGATAGCACTGTTGATGACACTATCCATCTACTTTACAGATGACCAACAGTGGGCTGATTGACCTGTAATTGGTCAGGTTGGATTTGTCCTGCTTTTCATGTACAAGAAATACTTGGGCAATTTTCCACATTGTCAGATAGATGCCAGTGCTGTAGTCGTACTAGAAGTGCTTGGCAAGTCAAGCAGCAAGCTCTGGAACACAGGTCTTCAGAACTATTGCCCAAAAGTTGTCAGATCCCACAGCTTTGTAATATTCAGCACCTCAAACCATTTCTTGATATCATGTAAAGTGAATTGAATTAGGACATAGAACATAGAGCAGTACAGCACAGCACAGGCCCTTCGGCCCACAATGTTACGCCAAACTTTTAGCCTAAACTTAAGGCCTATCAAACTTCCACCCCTACCTTATACTATCATCCATATTGCCTATTTAATAGCCACTTAAATGCCCCTAATGAGGCTAACTCCAGTACCCTCTCCGACAATACATTCCACGCCCCAACCACTCTCTGAGTAAAGAGCCTACCTCTGACGTCTCCCCTATATCTACCTGCACTTACTTTAAAACTATGCCCCCTCATAATAGTTATCTCCACCCTCGGAAAAAGTCTCTGGCTGTCCACTCTATCTATACCTCTGATCATTTTGTATACCCCTATCAAGTCACCTCTCATCCTTCAACAATCTAAAGAGCCCCAGCTCTCTCAACCTTTCCTCGTAAGACCTTCCATCCATTCCAGGCAACAGCCTGGTATGGAGGGAAGGTCTTACGAGGAAAGGTTGAATTGGACTAGGGCTGGTATCTGTAATGCTGTGGACTACTAGAGGAGTCTGAAATGGATCATCCACTTAGCATTTATGGCTGAAGATTGTTGTGAATGCTTCAGGCTTACTTTTTACACTGACGTGTTAGGCTCTTCCATCATTTAGGATAGTGCTATTTGTGGAGTCTGCTCCTAGACTGAAACGTTTAACTCTACACTGCCTTTCATGATCAATCCTGGCAGGACTGCAAAGCTTAGATCTGATCTGTTGGTTATTGAATTGCTTAGCTCTGTCTATTACTTGCTGCATATGCCATTTTACATGCAAGCAGTCCTGTACAGTAGCTTCACTAGGTTGACATGTCATTTTTCAGTATGCATGGTTCTCCTCCTGGTATGCCCTCCTGCACCATCCATTGAACCAGTGTTGGTCCCCTGGCTTGATGATAATGCTTGAGTTGGGGATATGCTGGCCATGAGGCTGCAGATTGTGCTGGAGTACAATTCTTTTGCTATTAATGGACCACAGTGCCTCATGGATGCCCAGGCTTGAGTTGCTAGAACTGATGTGTGGGACATTAAGTTTACTCCCAGAATTATACCTTATAGAAAACGTCAGGCTGTTACTTGACTAGTGTGTCAGACAATTCTCCCAATTTTGGCACGAGCTCCCAGACATTCTGAAGAGGACTTTGCAGTTTCAACAGGACTGTTTTTGCCATTGTGTTTTCCTGTGCCTAGTTCAATGCCAGGTGGTCTGTACAGCTTCTTTGTTGAGATTTTGCAGCAATTGATACATCTGAATGGCTTGCTCAGCCATTTCAGAGGGCAGTGAGTCAACCACATTGTTCTGGGTCTGAAGTCACATGTAGGCCAGACCAGGCGAGAATGACAGATTTCCTTCCCTGATTAACATTTGTAAACCAGATGTTATTCCTAACAACTGGCAACCAGATTCTTAATTTCAATTTTTTAAAATTGAATTCAAATTCCATGATCTGCTGCGGTGAGGTTTGAACATGTTTTCCCCCCAAACATTAACTGAATTTCTATATTAATAGTCCAGCAATAATACCATGAGGCCACCACTTCCCCTCCTGATTCTGTGTACAACTGATGCTATCTGTACCCCAAAGAATCCCTTACCACTAGCATTTGTCTTTTTGCGCCCACACCCCAATTGAATGACTTTCTGTACCACAGTGCTGTGGTTTTCCTATTCTCCCTACAATCCTTTTCCTCATCTGCATAAGGAGAAAATACCTGAGAACTTTTTTCAAGAATGGAAACTCTTCCAAAGCTTAATTCAGGATACTTCTACCTGCCTCACTTCTAATCACACTCTCCTGTCCCTGACCACTTGAAGTATTTAATCTACAGGGTGTGACTGCCCCTTAAAACACAGCATCCAGGTAATTCACCCGTCCCTGATGTGTCGCAGTGTCTGAAGCTCAAACTCCAGCTCTTTTTGTGCTAGGGATCCTCGAGCAACCATCATTTGATCCTGATGTTGTCACTACAGACCCCATTCAGCTCCATCAGCTCGCACATTGGGCAGGTATAACATGTTGCCTGGCCTGCATCTCTAAATTATTTAGTTTTTAAGTTGTATTTCTGAATTACCTTCTGATCTTTAATGTATAAAATACTATTTTTAAAAAATTTACCTTTAATTTGAAAAGGAACTTAAAACAGGCATTTAAGTTGTGAGAGATAATGGGAACTGCAGATGCTGGAGAATCCAAGATAATAAAATGTGAGGCTGGATGAACACAGCAGGCCAAGCAGCATCTCAGGAGCACAAAAGCTGACATTTCGGGCCTAGACCCTTCATCAGAGAGGGGGATGGGGTGAGGGTTCTGGAATAAATAGGGAGAGAGGGGGAGGCGGACTGAAGATGGAGAGAAAAGAAGATAGGTGGAGAGAGTATAGGTGGGGAGGGGATAGGTCAGTCCAGGGAAGACAGACAGGTAAAGAAGGTGGGATGAGGTTAGTAGGTAGATGGGGGTGTGGCTTGGGGTGGGAGGAAGGGATGGGTGAGAGGAAGAACAGGTTAGGGAGGCAGAGACAGGCTGGACTGGTTTTGGGATGCAGTGGGTGGAGGGGAAGAGCTGGGCTGGTTGTGTGGTGCAGTGGGGGGAGGGGATGAACTGGGCTGGTTTAGGGATGCAGTAGGGGAAGGGGAGATTTTGAAACTGGTGAAGTCCACATTGATACCATTGGGCTGCAGGGTTCCCAGGTGGAATATGAGTTGCTGTTCCTGCAACCTTCGGGTGGCATCATTGTGGCACTGCAGGAGGCCCATGATGGACATGTCATCTAAAGAATGGGAGGGGGAGTGGAAATGGTTTGCGACTGGGAGGTGCAGTTGTTTGTTGCGAACTGAGCAGAGGTGTTCTGCAAAGCGGTCTCCAAGCCTCCGCTTGGTTTCCAGCAACTCATATTCCGCCTGGGAACCCTGCAGCCGAATGGTATCAACGTGGACTTCACCAGTTTCAAAATCTGCCCTTCCCCCACTGCATCCCTAAACCAGCCCAGTTCGTCCCCTCCCCCCACTGCACCACACAACCAGCCCAGCTCTTGCCCTCCACCCACTGCATCCCAAAACCAGTCCAACCTGTCTCTGCCTCCCTAACCTTAACCTGTTCTTCCTCTCACCCATCCCTTCCTCCCACCCCAAGCCGCACCCTCATCTACCTACTAACCTCATCCCACCTCCTTGACCTGTCCGTCTTCCCTGGACTGACCTATCCCCTCCCCACCTCCCCACCTATACTATCCTCTCCACCTATCTTCTTTTCTCTCCATCTTCGGTCCGCCTCCCCCTCTCTCCCTATTTATTCCAGAACCCTCACCCCATCCCCCTCTCTGATGAAGGGTCTAGGCCCGAAACGTCAGCTTTTGTGCTCCTGAGATGCTGCTGGGCCTGCTGTGTTCATCCAGCCTCACATTTAAGTTGTGATATGGTGATGTGATGTCACTCCCCCCCACACCCCACTTTCTGATCCCAAGCCTCCGCCCCACCATTGGCCCCTCTCACTCTCTTTGGGCTCCAGGTAAGTCTTGAGCCTCAGTTTTCATTTCTTCCTCAGCCTTAATGTCAGTACTTCCCCCAGTGGTTTCTCTTTCTTCTTATGCTCCAAATTCCCTGAGACATTACTTGGATATGAATGAGCAGAACTGGTCACCAACTAGAGAAAAGGAGGGATTGATCAATCCCTCTTGTTTTACCTAATTTGATTTATGCTCTAATACAACAAAGCTGCACTCCAGTGCAAACAAGGTAGGACTGAAGAAGCCCTCCTTTATTGGCTCCTAATTCAAAGGTTTCTGGAACTGGATTAAACAGATTGTCCAATTAATTAGCTTCAAATGAGTACTTGTAAATTCCTGTTATAAAATTGCAAATAATTTACACCTAGCCAAAAGAGCAAATTTTCATTAATCGCTGAATTAAAGAATAAACTAGATTTTATATTGAAATTAGCCCTTAAAATAAATTATTTCTTAAAATCTACTGTTGAAACTTACTCTGTTTCATCAAAATGTGAGGCTGGATGAACACAGCAGGCCAAGCAGCATCTCAGGAGCACAAAAGCTGACGTTTCGGGCCTAGACCCTTCATCTGATGAAGGGTCTAGGCCCGAAACGTCAGCTTTTGTGCTCCTGAGATGCTGCTTGGCCTGCTGTGTTCATCCAGCCTCACATTTTATTATCTTGGAATTCTCCAGCATCTGCAGTTCCCATTATCTCTGTTTCATCAAACCTCAGTTACATTCCAATGCAACAAAGCAGCACTCCAGTGCAGCATGGAAAGCGCCAGCTACGACTGCAGATTCACATCTGAAGAATTGTAAACAATGTTCTTTCCATTGCTAACAGAAATACTATCCTGAGAACAAAAGAGATATTGTCAACTTGAACTTATTCTGTAGATGTTCTTAATGGTGTTTAAAAAAATGCTTTGTCTGTTATGATGATCAGCAAAGTTGGATCCCTTGGACTTTCTCTTCCCATCGTATCATTTTTCTTCCTGATTTGTCTTTAGCCATTGACATTGAGCAGTTAGAACGCTACCCCCTTGACTTGCAACTTTCAATTGACCTGCAAGGAAATGAAATCTGTTTGTTTTTTGTTCTGGGAAACACATATTCCCAGAATTATAGAACTTTGTCAAACCAGACCTGATAATGACAATTCTCAAACCAAGTGGTGTGGACACATGAATCTAATATAGATCATTTTATTTGATTTTCCCCATTCTGGGATGAAGGTTGTCCAAATTGGTTGCGATCAGCATTTGGAATTTCTTACCACTTTCAGGCCACTTTTAGGACTGAGAGTTTGATATTCTTTCTCATGGATGTCCGGGTCTTGAGCTGTCCTAGTGCACGGTGGATATTCATCATCAGTTGAACAATGTGATGAACTGTCCAGCAGGCATCCATCAACCATATGGATTGAAGGTGCAGCCATCATTTTGATCTTTGAAATAAACAATAATAAAATACAGGAGGTGACAATGCTTTGACTTAGGATGGTTTAAGGCCATATTATGTCAGCAGTAACATGCCACTCACATTTGCTTTTCCCATCCTGCTTTCTTCCCCAGTGGTTCAATTGTAGACATTGGAGTCAAGTCTAGACTTGACATTAACTTTCCCTTGAATGAAGATAGTTTCTTTTCTCTGAGGATTTCATTCAGGTCAGAATATTACATTCCCTTAAGCCCTTCTCTAGAATCTAGAATCAGGGCGTGAATGCTGAGGACAGTGGCCTACTCTGTGTCCACTGAGGGCTCTAGAGAAATGTTTCATGAGTTTTCCGCTTATAGGGAATACTTATCATGCATCAATAGTCCTATCCAAGATAGCTACACCAGTTCTGAATGAGCGTTGCTGAGAAGAACATACAGAGTGCCCCTCATCGCAATTTCAACTAAGAGTCTCTAGGCTATATCCAGCATCCTATGGGAGTATCCATGGGCAAGGGTGCCTTCTTGACTTATGAATTTGAGACAAAAGCCATTTTTATATTTTTCCTTAAAATACGTCGTCTATCTTCTGCTTGTCCCTTCAGCTACTGCTCCCTGGGTAGCTGGAGACTGGGATGTCCTTACAGAGAATGGCAATGCCAATTCTACTTCTTGCAAAATTTTGAAATTTAAAACAGTTTGGAAAGCTCCAAACAATGAAACATTTGGAGTAACAATCAGAATAAATCAGTTGCACCAGCTCAGCATTGAACAAATAACAACAGTGAACATTTGACACAGAGACTTCTACAAATTAACAACAGTCCCAGAAACAGAGCTATTGTTGTTATTGCACTCCTGTGACTAAGCAAGATATGGACTGTGCATCAGCAACAGAAAAAGCTTAAGAGAAATTCCAGCAACAATGCTAATGCTGTCAGCTGAGGCTTAAACTAGACTGGCAGGGGTATGAGAACCTGAAGGCAGATTCAGAGAGAACAACTTCAGAGCAAGGAACAAGAAATAGAAAATGGTGAGTGACTCTGACAGAAGAAGTGGAGATTAAAATATGTAAATCGCAAGAAATTAATGGTGGTAAAATATGGAAATGCAAGGAGCTTAGCAAATAAAGGCACAGGTTGACACATAGCAGCATGGTATTATTGCTACAAAGAAAGCTTGGCTCAAAGAGGAGCAAAATAACACCTCAACATTCCTTGATATAGAGTTTTCAGGCAGCATAGGAAAATGAATAAACAAAGGCGGAGTGTAACATTATTGGTTAAAGAATCAATTGTAGCTGTAAAAAGGGATGTTATACTAAATGAATCATCAAATGAGGCCGTGTGAGTTGAGCTCAGAAATAAAACAGGAGTAGTCTTGCTGCTAGGAGTGTACTGCAGACTCCTCAAATTAGCACAAGAGAAACAGAAGAGCAATTATTGAGGCAAATTTTGGAGTCAAAAACAATGGAGCAATCATGTTTGGGGAACTTCAACTCTGTAAAAATCAACTCAAACACAAATAGTGTGAAAGGCAAGAAAGGCAAAGCAATCTTGAAAACAGACAAGGAAACATTTTTAGCCGTTACGTAACTATGAGAGGGGCCGTAATTCTGGATTTAATTTTTGGAAATAAAGTAAGGCAAGTGGGTGCAGTAGGAGTGGAGAGATAATGGGAACTGCAGATGCTGGAGAATTCCAAGATAATAAAATGTGAGGCTGGATGAACACAGCAGGCCAAGCAGCTGATGAAGGGTCTAGGCCTGAAACGTCAGCTTTTGTGCTCCTGAGATGCTGCTTGGACTGCTGTGTTCATCCAGCCTCACATTTTATTATCTTGCAGTAGGAGTGGAGACTGTTTTGGAGTTAATGATCATAGTGCTGTTAGACTTAGCATCATTATGGAAAGGGACAAAAGTATAATAACAGTAAAAGTTGTCAGCTGGGGGAAGCTGGGAAGTGATCAAATGAAAGTATCCTGGACAGAGTTATTTGAAGGAAAATTAGTGTAAAATCACAGGAGGCATTTATAGACCGGACATAGCTTAACAATGAAAAATGTTGGTACCCCTGAACCTAGAGCTTCCTGGTTACCCAGAAGTCTACAGATTAAGATAAAGTAAAAAGAGAAAGCTAATGATAGTTACCAAAAATGTAATACTTTTGGAAGCCCAGAGGGGTAGAAGAAGTGCAGGTATGAAGTAAAACAAGGAAGCTATATATAAGCCATATAATCGCTTTGATTTCCCATACAAAACTGGTCAGTGAAATCAAGAAAATTCTAAAAGATTTTATCAGTATATTGAGAACCTGAGGACGACCAGGAAAAGATAAGGATCTATCAGAGAGGTATTAGATAACTTACGTATGGATACTGAAGATCAATACAGCGCTATTCATAGCACTTTTTCTCTGTGTTTACAAAGGAGAGAGATGATGCAGACATTCTAGTTATTGAGTAGGAGAGTAAAATATTAGGTAAAATGAGCATGGTGTGAAAGGATGTATTGGAAGTGGATGAGGTGGAAAAAATTGTCCTACTTTCCTTTACAGAATGGGATATTGAATATAACAGCAGGCACACATTGCTAGAACTATATAAAATCCTGGTTAGGCCACAGCTAGGATTTGGTGGAGAGTACTCATCACTGCATTATTGGAAGGACATAATTGCCCAGAGAGAACAAGGAGGAGCTTTGCAATAATTTTGTTAGGGTTTGAAAATTGCAGTTATGGGGAAAGATTAGATAAGCTATTCATCTTAGGACAACGGAGACTGAGGGGTGATTTAATTGAAGTGTATAAAATAATGAGGGGACATAGGTAAGATAGATGGTAAAGAGTTGTTTTCCCTGGTGGAGACGTCCAGTACCAGGAGCCACAGATTTACGGTGATCAATAAAACTATTAGAACAGACATGAAGAAAAATATTTTCACCCAGTAACGTAGTGAGTACCTGGAATTTGCAGCATAGTTTGGTGGTGGAGGCAGAAACACTCAATTCCTTCCAATAGCGTGGCAACCAGAACTGTGTGCAATACTCCAGCTGTGGCCTAACTAACATTAAACACAACTCCATCATAACCTCCTTGCTCTTGTACTCAATGCTTTGAACAATAAAGACGTGTCCCATAGGTCATCTTGATCACCTTATCCGCATGTCCTGCTGCTTTCAAGGATCTATGGTTGGACCAGGATCACTCTGATCTTCTGTACTTCCTCGGATCCAATGTGTGCTCCCTTACTTTGTTAGTCTTCTCAAAATGCATTACTTCATACTTTTCAGGATTAAGTTCCAGTTGCCACTTTTCAGCCTGTCTGACCAGTTCATCTATACGATCCTGTAATCTAAGGCTTTTCTCCTTATTATTAACAGGTTACCAAGTTTCATATCATCTGTGAAATTACTGATCATGCCTTTTATTATGGTACAACATATGTGGTATGACAGATGTTAGAACCCGCGCTGCTTTTTCATCACGTTTATTTTTTTACCACATTTGGTTTGGAGCTGTGAACTGTAACTTGTTGGCCGAAGAGGGCTTTTGGACTTCAGGAAACAGCTTGTGCTAAAATGATAAGAACAGACCAAACATGTTTTTGTTTGCTCGAGGCCAAGCCTAAAGGTTAATTGTGGGTTGATTCTTGATTAAAAGGGTTCCTCCAGACACAGCAATCCTGGGAAGAGTAGTGTGTAGCTGAAGTTGGCTATAACAAGAACATCACCTGCGAACTACTTCCAGTGAGTGTGGAGGAGACCCTATATTCAAACAGATGAGTGGTAATTTAGACCGCAGGAAAAGAAACAGCCAATCTCACAGGGAGGAACCAGAATGGAGTTTTTGTTTTGACCTTTGTTTTCTGGAGATAAGTGTTTGGCTGTTGGTAACTCAGCATGAAGATTTGAAAGCTTCCTGCCTAATCTACTTTCACAGCTTTTAGCATGAAAGTTGAGTTAGAAGGATTACTACCTCTAACCAAGTGAAATGAAAAGGTGACCCTGTTGATGTTTTCAGAATCAAGAAGTCACCATCTATGCCTGTGAAGCAGTGCATCATGTAAGCAATATAATATTTTGGCCAGTTTCGCTATTTCCTTTTATTTATTGCTTAAACTGTGTTTGCTTGTCTGTCTCTCTTTTGTAAAAAAGGGGGCTGAAAACTATGTTTAAAGCATAGAGATTAATTCGATTAATTTGTTATTAAATTCATTTATTTTCTCTGCTAAAGTTGTTGTATATTTAATAAATTTTAAGTCTTTCATTGTAGGATACAGAGCCAGTATATGGAGTTAATTATTGGCAAAGTCTGGGGCTTGTTATGAAATGTATATTTAGGAACCAGTGGAGTAACTACTGAAGATCTTCAAAGTGCTTAAGTTTACCATGTTGTGAATACGGAGGTAGACAGACAGACTTGATTCAGCTGTCTATCTCTGTGCTTTAACACCAAGATGATATATGGCACATATAGAACTATTGAATCTCCCTTAGTGCAGTTCTCTGTGGTTGGCTTGCTTGCCGAGCTGGGTAATAATATCAGTGCAACCTCCGATGAAGCAATGTTGTGTTTTCCTGCCTGACATTTAAAATCTGGGAGCCCATGTAGTTCTCTGTGAGCAAGTGTAGATTTTTAAAACTGATTAAAGTTACAAGAATCTTTCCACAGTGTGAGACAATCATACCTTCTCTGAAGTCTTCCATTTCCAATTTACTTTATTTTCTGAAAGTGCCAACACTTCTGAGGATATAGTCCTTTTTAAAAATCCTAATTTAAAAACAATACCTACATTATTGTATATTGTTGGAGTGAGATTGAAACCGATAAACCAATATTAACACAATCCATTTGCATTACAAGCCACATCACTGGTGAAATACTGCCATGGGACTGACTTATAGAGTAGGAAGATTCCAACTTCCATTCTTGATCCACACTGACTTGGATAATTTCGAAATCTGATGAGATCATTCCTATTCGCTTCAGCAAATGATTAGCAAAGTATAAAAAAAAATCATTATAGAGATAGTAGGAACTGCCGATGCTGGAGAATCTGAGATAACAAGGTGTAGAGCTGGATGAAAACAGCAGGCCAAGCAGCATCAGAGGAGCAGGAAAATTGATGTTTCAGGCCTAGACCTTTCTTCAGAAATGGGGGAGGGGAAGGAGATTCTGAAATAAATAGGGAGAGAGGGGCAGGTAGATAGAAGATGGATAAAGGAGAAGATAGGTGGAGAGGGGACACACAGGTCAAAGAGGCGGTGTTAGATCCAGTGAAGGTGAGTGTAGGTGGGGAGTTAGGGAGGGGATAGGTCGGTCCAGCGAGGACGGACAGGTCAAGGAGGTGGATGAGGTTAGTAGGTAGGAGGTGGGGGTAGGGCCTGAGGTGGGAGGAATGGTTAGGGAGGCAGGGGCTAGCTGGGCTGGTTTTGGGATGCGGTTGGGGGAGGGGAGATTTTAAACTTGTGAAGTCCATATTGATACACTTGAGCAAAAGGGTTCCCAAGCGAAATATGATATGCTGTTCCTGCATCGTTCGGGTGGTGTCATTGTGGCAATGCAAGAGGTTCAGGATGGACATGTCGTCCGAGGAGTGGGCGGGCAAGTTGAAATGGTTCGTTGACTGGGAAGTGTAGTTGTTTGTTGCAAACCGAGCGTAGGTTCCGCAAAGTGGTCCTCAAGCCTTCGCTTGGTTTTCCCGATGTAGAGGAGGCCACAACGGGAACAGCAGATACAGTACCTCACATTAACAGATGCGCACATTCACACCTGTTAATTTCGCTTGGGAACACTGCAGTCCAAGGGTATCAATGTGGACTTCACAAGCTTCAAAATCTCCTTGCCCCCCTGACCACACCCCAAAACCAGCCCAGCACGCCCCTGCCTACCTAAACATTCCTCC
Source organism: Stegostoma tigrinum (assembly GCF_030684315.1). Taxonomy (NCBI): domain Eukaryota; kingdom Metazoa; phylum Chordata; class Chondrichthyes; order Orectolobiformes; family Stegostomatidae; genus Stegostoma; species Stegostoma tigrinum. The sequence goes on along the minus strand of NC_081372.1, from coordinate 41,631,248 downwards.
CAACTCAAGCCCCACCCCCACCTCCAACCTATTAACTTCATCCTGCCTCCTTGACCTGTCCGTCCTCCCTGGACCTACCTATCCCCTCCCTAACTCCCCACCTACATTCACCTTCACTGGCTCTAACCCCATCTCTTTTACCTCTCTGTCTCCGCTCACCCTATCTTCTCCTTTATCCATCTTCTATCTGCCTCTCCCTCTCTCCCTACTTATTTCAGAATTCCCTTCCCCTCCTCCATTTGTAAGGAAGGGTCCCGACCCGAAATGTCAACTTTCCTGCTCCTCTGATGCTGCTTGGCCTGCTGCATTCATCCAGCTCTACACCTTGTTACCTGTAAAAAGAAAGTCAACTGCTTTTTCTCGTAATAATTGTTGAAAAGTGCACATAGTAGGCATAATCAGGCTAGATTTGGCAGTGATACTTCTGTGATTGAGCAGACTGTGACATACTGTGTAAGGTCACAGATGGATTGTGGCTACAGAAGACCTGTCAAGAAAGGAGATGGCAAATTGGAAGATAATTGATTTAGTACAGGGAAGTAACTTACATGTATAACATCCTCTTCACTGCTTTGTCTGCATTTGCATTATACTCTGGGGCTGTATGGGAGGGCTTTGAATTAAAAATGAGTTAAATGCACCATACAGATGTGTATGTGATGTCATGCACACTACCCTTGTTTGTAATATATTTACAAACTGTAAACTTCAGTGAGCTGGGGGATTTGTAAAAAGATTTCATTTCCTTGGATTTCCTGCCAAATTTTTAAAAAGAGCTTGCACTGATACAGAATCTTACACATCCGCTAGAAGTCTCACAGCGTTCTACTGACAATTAAGCACTTTGAAATGTAGTCAGTGTTCTAATGGTGAAAATGTAGCAGCCATTTTGTGCACATCAAATTCACAAACATCAATGTGATAATGACCTCATTTGTTTTTGTGATGTTGATTGAATGATAGATATTGACCAGGAAATTAAGCAAAGCTTCCCTGCTGTCTTCAAAATGGTCCATGAGGTCTTTTCACATCCAACTTGCAAGCAAATAACATCTTAGTTTAACATCTTGTCCAAAAGGCGGCACCACTGACAGTATAGCACTCCATCACATTCGAAGGTCAGCCTTGATTTTTCTGCTGAAGCCCTGAACTGAGATTTGACCTCAGAACCCCATAACTCAGGGAAGAATGGGCCGGGTCCACAGCTAATTCTCCGTGAGAGTTTTTTTTTACCTTGCTTGATTGTTAATCACTCTTACCAATTTGCCGTATTCTGAATCCTTGTTACCTACTTCTTTTTACCCATTATTGCTAAATGTTCTAATGTATGTGTTTTATCCTGAGCATCTAAACATCTTAGGCTTGAACTTCTCCATTTTGAATTTGTTCCTATGTTTCACTCTGTTTCATTGCCACATCCATTCCTTTCCCTGACTACCTTGCCCTGTAGGTCACACCTTCAAGCCATTTGTAATTTTTTCATCAAGAACATTTTCCCTTGTCATTGTATTTATTGTCTCCTTGATTATAGACTCACATGCCTTCCTTTGTTTTAGTTAAGGGTCTAGGCCCAAAACATCAGCTTTCCTGCTCCTGAGATGCTGCTTGGCCTGCTGTGTCCGCCCAGCTCCACACTTTGTTATCTTGGATTCTCCAGCATCTGCAGTTCCTATTAATCTCTTTTATTTCCCCTCGTTTGATTTTACCCAGTCTTCTTTTAAACAGAGTTATCTTGAATATCATTTTGGCCTATTTACTGATTTTCCTAGCATTCACTTCTTTTGAATATTTCACTCCTTAGCATTTCTCTTTCAATGTCTTCACAGTACTTTTGAGCTTACAAGAAGGATTGGGATAGAACACGGAGCTGTCCACACCCAGTGTTTGAATGGTTTTCATTTTAATGCAGTTTTTCCCCCGTGAACCCATTTTGAGGTTTGAAAATTGTCACAGCTACTCAGTGAGAACTGTGGGAATGAAGGGGATGGGCTCTAGGGTTTTAGGATCGTAAGCCTATTAGAACAGAATTACAGTTGTAATAACTCAGCCAGAATTCCACAGATGCCATTATTGCCACAGAGCTCTCCACCCAGCCATTCAGTTTCCAAGCTCAGCAAATTACTGCAGATGCTGGAATCTGTACTAAAACAAAAATGTGCTGGAAATCACAGGGGATCAGGCAGCATCTGTGGAGAGGGAGCAAGCTAGTGTTTCGAATTTAGATGAGTCATCTAGACACGAAACAATAGCTTGCTTTCTCTCCACGCATGCTGCCTGATCCACTGTGACTCCAGCACGTTTTGTTTTCCTTTCAGCTCCTGACTCCATCTGAGTTCCTGACTCCTACTTTTGTAAACTTTGTTTTGATGTGCCCAGAGGTGCAGCCTAATTCTGGACTCATAGCTGTGGCACAACAAAGATATGATTGGTTTTATTCAAAGTGGAGACTTTGTTTGACAGATGGAGAAGTCAATGACAGAATGAAATGGTCAGAAACGGGTGTCAATCCACTCTTGTATCAGTTAGAAGAGTTTGAGAGGGGTATATGGCTAGTAAGAGAAATGAAGTAATCTACATGAAGGTGTGCAGTCAGATTTTTATGGTTCTGAAGGTCTTGCTGTGAGATACTATCAGAGCCATAGCAATCATCTTTTAGCCTGCAAAATTAATGTGCAAAAGTGCGTATGGCAGTTGACAGATGGATTATTATTTGGCCAGGCTTGAGAATTATGTAAATAATCTCTGTGAGGACAATAGCTGGAAAAAATGGGCACTTGCATTTGTTTCTCTGGCTGACTTCCCACAGATAGAAAGAAGTTCTTAGTTGCACATATGTGGCAGTCCGCACTTAGATTATGACACGTGAGAAACACCGTCAATGAGACTTAAGAGCTTTCATTGCAACAAAAAAAACCACATGAGCGCCAGCTTTCTCCAGAACAAACCACCCAAAATGCTGAAGTTGCCCTTCAGCCATCTCGATAGATCAGGAGGAGCTGGGAAACTCGCTAATAATTGTTGGTTTTACAAAATCCTCTGTTGCATACCTCCAATGACCATCATTACCAGTGTCTTCAATAATCAATCCTACAGCCATGTGAGTGACACAGTATATGGAGCAGCAATGGCCAGAGTAGTGAGGAAGTACATAAAAAGTGAAGGAGTAATAAAGTGCAGTGATAATGCAAGGTAGAATGAAAGGAGCGTGTGACATTTGTACCACAGGATATGGATGAATCAGCTAATCTTTTTCACTTTTCATGACCTAGTTAGGTACTAACATAGAACATAGAACATAGAACAGTACAGCACAGAACAGGCCCTTCAGCCCACAATGTTGTGCCGACCATTGATCCTCATGTATGCACCCTCAAATTTCTGTGACCATATGCATGTCCAGCAGTCTCTTAAATGACCCCAATGACCTTGCTTCCACAACTGCTACTGGCAACGCATTCCATGTTCTCACAACTCTCTGTGTAAAGAACCCGCCTCTGACATCCCCTCTATACTTTCCTCCAACCAGCTTAAAACTATGACCCCTCGTGCTAGCCATTTCTGCCCTGGGAAATAGTCTCTGGCTATCAACTCTATCTATGCTTCTCATTATCTTGTATACCTCAGTTAGGTCCCCTCTCCTCCTCCTTTTCTCCAATGAAAAAAGTCCGAGCTCAGTCAACCTCTCTTCATAAGATAAGCCCTCCAGTCCAGGCAGCATCCTGGTAAACCTCCTCTGAACCCTCTCCAAAGCATCCACAGCTTTCCTATAATAGGGCGACCAGAACTGTACGCAGTATTCCAAGTGCGGTCTAACCAAAATTTTATAGAGCTGCAACAAGATCTCACGACTCTTAAACTCAATCCCCCTGTTAATGAAAGCCGAAACACCATATGCTTTCTTAACAACCCTGTCCACTTGGGTAGCCATTTTAAGGGATCTATGTATCTGCGCACCAAGATCCCTCTGTTCCTCCACACTGCCAAGAATCCTATCCTTAATCCTGTACTCAGCTTTCAAATTCGACCTTCCAAAATGCATCACCTCGCATTTATCCAGGTTGAACTCCATCTGCCACCTCTCAGCCCATCTCTGCATCCTGTCAATGTCCCGCTGCAGCCTACAACAGCCCTCTATACTGTCAACGACACCTCCAACCTTTGTGTCGTCTGCAAACTTGCTGATTACTTCCTGTATTATATCACTTCCTGTACAACAATCCAATTGCTCAGTTCACCTTCTAGGTTGGTTTCATCCTCTCACTCCCGAGGTCATGTCTGTCCGGACTGCTCCTGATTGCACCCAGCAGTAAAACTGTGATGCATCACTGAGCCTGAGTGTTGGCCTCATTCTATGTGCACCCATCCTCAGGCCAAACTGGCCCCTTCCAATTATACTTCTGCAAAGGCTTCTCAAGAAGGGGACTCGTTATTTGTGTCATCTGAGTGGGCATCATTATCCTCCACCAAACATGAAGTTATGAAACCTAGAAATCAAAACCAAAACAGAAACTGACGTGCAGAAATTATTTCTGGGAATTGCTCATGTTGCCCAGCCCCAAATCTGAAGCCTTTAATATTAAGAAATCTTAAATATTAATATTAATATCAGGACCACTGTACTCAACTATAATCCAATGGCAAAAACTCACAGGTACAAAGCTACATAAGGACTGTTAAGAGAGAGCGCTTTTTCATAAAGTGACTAATGAATAGATTAATACTCCAAGTTCAGCAGCAGAGGAAAACATTGTGATAGGGAATTGCAATTTTCTAGATAATAATGAGCGAGGTGGATCCCTGATATTTTCTTTGTATTACTACCCAGTAGATGGTGCTAGAAGACAGAAAACCCATTTTAAAGATGTATGAGCAATTTGCTATTCTAATCCCAGTGAATGTTAAACCAGGACACTCGTCTACTTTCCTAAGTGAACAGCTTCTGCTTGTAGGACTTGTTCTCTCTCAGCACATCTGCTGCTTAAAATCCCATTCATGCCTTCGGAATGTAGTTAAGTCTAGAGGTAACAATACACCCCAGCTAAAATCCTCTTCTATGGTGCACAGACTTGATGTCATCCAAAACTTTGATGCCAATGTCTTTAAGTTGCTGACTTGCTCAATTGCTTTTAGTAGGAATTCACTGTTAATGTGCAATGTCTGTGACGTAACCGTGCTGGAAATGAAAATAGTTGTAAGAGTTTGCCACAAATTGAATTCATGGTTTTTCTTGATATCTCACAGATTGGAGGATAATTGTTACATTGCAGTATTAACCTTATTGTTCTTTCTTCAACTATATGATATAAATTGTCACTGAATGACAGTGTATGAGTTTCATTCCACAAAAGTAAACAGTCAGCATCATTGTGTTAGATACTATCTGGATGATATACCCGACCTATATTTTGCAAATTGTTAAATTGGACGTGGATGTCACTGACTGGGCCAGATTTATTGACCATTCCTATTAGCTCTAACCTGGAACCACTGCAGTGCATTTGTTGTAGGTACAGCCACAATGCCGTTAGTGAGGGCACTGCCCGATTTTAGCTCAGTACCACTGAAGAAACAATGATAAATTCATAAGTCTGTGTGATGAATCATTAGAATGGGAACCTGCAGGCTCCTATGTCCCAGAATCATAAAATCCCTACAGAGTGGAAGTGGGCCATCAGCCCATTGAGTCCACGTCGACCCTCTGAAGATGTTGTGGATGTGGTGTCAATCATGCAGATTGCTTTCTCCTAGATTGTGTCAAGCTTCTCATGTGTTGTTGAGCTGCAATTATCTAGCAGCATGGGAAAAATCCCATCACATTCTTGACTTGTGTTTTGTAGATGATGAACAACTTCTTGCCTGTCAGGAGGTGAGTTGCTGCTGCAGTCTTCCTAGCTTCTGGCCTGCTCTTGTAACCACTAGTGTTTAAATGGCCAGTCCTGTTCAGTTTCTGGTCAATGGTAGCCACCAGGATGTTGATAAAATGGGCTTCAAAGATAACAATGCCAGTGAATGTTAAGAGGAGATGACTACTTTCTTGTTCTGGAAATATTCATTGCGTGGAACTGGCACTGGCACTGGCACTTAGTGTGAATGGCAAATTTGAACTGTCAGCCCAAACCTCAATATTGTCCGGCTCTTGCTGCATTTGAAAATGGATTGCTTCAGTAACTGAGGGGTTGCAAATGGTACTGAACAAATGCTGACCATTGTGGCAGGCAAAACTTTGTTTGAAAACACTAGAAACATCTATAGAACAAGATCAAATATAGAAAAAAAAACTCCTTCGTTCATAGGATAATATTTCTGTTAGAAATGCCATCCATTAGTGCTGTGAAAAACATTTCGAACAATTCGTCTACTGTGACTCTGCAGTGGTAGCTGATGCATTCCATGCTGCACTGGAGTGCTGCTTTGTTGCATTAGAATGTAACTAGAATTGGGTGAATTACATGCTACAGTATTCTAACTCTTGTATCTACTTTAATTATATGGCAAGTCCAGTTGAATTTCTGATCAATTTCTAACTCCAAGGATGTTGATCATAGGGGCTTCAGCATTGTAACTCCATTGAATGTCAAAGTCTGGTGTTTAGATTGTCCCTTATTGGGGATGGTCATTGCCTGTTATTTGTATCATATTTCTTGAAACTTGCCAACACCAGCCTAGGTATTTTCCAGATGTTGTTGCATTTCAATAGCTGCTTCAGTATCTGAGGAGACGGTAAGGACTGCAGATACTGGAATCTAGGGTCAATAAACATGGAGCTTCATCAGTCCTAACAAAGAGTTTTGGCACGAAATACTGACCTCCCTGCTCCTTGGATGCTGTCTGATTCACTCAGTATCTGAGGACTTGTGAATGGCACTGAACTTTGGTCAATCATTAGCGAACATCCCCACTTCTGACCATATGATGGATGGAAAATCATTGATGTAGCCATTAAAGATCGTTGAGACTAGGACACCGTGATCTCCTACAACCATGGTAATTTTCCTGTCTGCCAGTTAAGACATCACCCAGTGGAGAGTTTTCCCCCTGATTCCGATTGATAACAATTTTTCTAGAGCTCCTTGATGCCACACTCAGTTAAATATGGTCTTAATGTCAAGGACAGTCACCCTCTCCTCACATCTGGAATTCAGCTCTCTTGTCCACATTTAGGTCAAGGTGTAATGAGGTCAGGAGATGAGTGGTCCTGGCAAAACCCAACGTGAGCCTCAGTGAACAGGTTTTTGCTCAGCAAGTGTTGATGACAATTTCCATCTCTTTACTGATAATGACAAGTAAGCTTATGAGTTAGTAATTGGGTGGATTAGATTTGTCCTGCTTTGTATGTATGTGTCATACCTGGGCAATTTTCCGCAACATCAGGTAGATGCCAGTATTGTAGCTGCACTGGAACATCTTGGCGAAGGACACGATAATTCTGGATCACAAATTTTCAGTGCTTTTACTAGGATGTTATCAGGACCAATGGCCTTCACAGCATCTATTATCTCCAACTCATATCACATGGAGTCAATCAAATTGGCTGAAGCCTGGCTTGTGTAATGCTATGGACCTCAGGAGGAGGCCAAGATGAATCATCAACACAGCACTTCTCACTGAAGATTGTTGCAAATTCTTCAGTCTTGTCTTTTGTACTGATATCCCCGTTACTGAGGATAGGGATGGTTTTGAAGGTCTCCCCTCCAGTGAGTTTTTTAATTGTCCACACATTTAGCCATGAATGGTGGAGAAGGCTACAGAGCTTAGATCTGATCCATTGGTTGTGAAGTCCCTTATCTCTGTCCAACATTTGCTGCTTATTATTTTTCACACACAACAGTTTTGTAGCTTCTCCAGATTTACACATTATTTTAAGAATCCCCATTGTTAGCATACCCTCCTGCACTCTTCATTGAACCAGAGTTCATCCCCTGGCTTGATGGTCATGGTAGAGCTGTGTAAATACTGGGCTTGGAGGTGTCAGTTCATATTGTAGTACAATCCAACTGCTGCTAATCAAGCGCAGCATCATTTTGTCTTGGAAGCCCAATTTTGAGTTGTTAGACCATTCTACTCAGTATGAGAGTGCCACACAACACAATGGAGGGCATTTTCAATGTGAAGCTGGGACTTTGTCTCCACAAGGACCCTCAGTGTTTCCTCCAAGTGGTGTTTAAGTGGAGGTGTAGTGATTCATCAGCCAAGATGGGTATGCAGTGTGTGGTGATCAGCAGGGGGTTTCCTTGCCCCTGTTTGATCTGATGTCATGAGACTTCATGGGATCTGGAGTTATATGTGAGGGCTCCTATGGCTTCTGCCTCTATACTGCTTGACTTGACATCATCTGAAACTTTGCTACCCATGTCTTAACTCACAGCAACTGCATTTGTATATCATCCCTATGTCCAGTAACTGTGTTCTGCACCAGTAAAGTTTTGATTTTAAAATTCTTGTTCATGTTTCCAAATCCTTCCATGACCTCGTCCCTCCCAATTTCTATTTGTATATTCATTTGCTAGATATGGGTGTTGCTGTCGGAGCCAGCAATTATTACTTATCCCAGTGCCCTTGAAGGTGGTGAGCTGCCTCCTTGAAACAAAGACTCTTAAGCACTGGGACAGGAGGCAGCATGAGGAGTTCGAACTAAGCAGTGAGGCAAAAAATTTGAAACACATCAAGCAGTTCACACTTCTATGTGCCTTTCTCAATGTTTCCTCTTATTGCGTATCTGCGCTTTCCAACTTGCAAAGAGCTGGAGAGCACATTGACCAGGCAAGGCAAGGTTTTTCTCCATTCTTTTCAAAGTGGCAGACTCAGTGTACAGACCATTGATCAGGACATAGTTGGACTCAGTTGTCTGCATGTCTGGTACTCCATGCAAACTTGCATTTAGGTAGTCACACTTTTTAACTGGATCATCAGAGCTAAGATGAGACATAATAGCACACATTGGCTCCTCCAATCTCTCACCAATATTCCACAAGCTCTCTAAAAATGCTCACAGAATGTCATTTTTCTTTTTATTGCTGCACCAGAATAGCTTAATTGTGACCACTGAATCTCAGTACCTATGTCCTGGTGAAAAGTGCTTGGAGTGTCTTGTGTGGCCCAATAGAAATAATGTTGGCACCTGTGTCTAATAGCTGTTTCTACTCCCCTGCGTTGAGAGTCCCCATTTGTCTATTTTGCAGCCTTGACTGGTGTGCACATGTGAGCAGCTAGAGGTTATACATGAGACATGAGATTAGGTTTACCTGAGGACTGGTCAAACTCTTCCAGCATTTGTCTAGTGTCAAGAAAGATGTAAAACACAAATTTTAACACTTTTACTAAGTCATCATTGTACAGATGGTCCTATTACAGTCTCCGGTGATGCCACATTGCCAGGAATGACATTAGTGAGCCATTTGGTTGTGTGATATCTGCTGCATCTCAGAAAACAATATCTTTTAATTTCCAATGTCCTGACACTCTGATGGTCTGTTGATTTTTAATGTCTCATCTTCCACTGTAGCTAGGGAGACCATCTCTGGAGGGTCTCCCATATACTTTGACTCTCTCTGGAGCTTTGTGCTCTCTTCTCCAGTATGGAGGGAAAGCAAAGAACTATGAAAGTGAGAAATAAGTTATGATGAAGTGTTTGATAGTGGAAGATTGCAATGTCAAGGAGAGAGATTTTGACACTTCGGTATGGTCAGCACCTTCCCTGTCATGGTGAGGTCATTGAATTGCTTTTGTCACTGAATTCATGAATACATCTGTGGGCCTTAGCCCCCAATTCAAGTGACTATCTCACTTTCAGTGGGTGATCTCTTTGCCCCCACCTATTGAGAAGGACATAGTCTGGCGTAAGACCTTTCGGGGATGCTTCAGAGAACTAGGTGGAACAGAAACCGGCCTTTGCACATTGAGATGCCATAATTTCTATTACAGTGTCCTGAGAGTTGTAAAAGATTTGATTCTGATTCCAGTTGAGGCTGCCTTGAATAGTGAAGTCAGATGTGGATTATGACAAGCTCATGTGCTACGATCAGTCAGGAAACCCAGAAGCAACAATAATAGTGCAGTGTCTAAATTAAAAGAAAACGACAATACAGCAAAACCCAGCTCACTGCTGGACTTTCCTGCTGTAAGCGGGACTATACACTAAAAATACTACGTTGTGAGTAATAACTAAAGCAGTGCATGTTAAAACTAATGATTCACTCATGGTGGTATTCGTGATAATTTCCTTGCTACAACAATTTTGAGCATGCCTTGTTAAATTCAGTTTGTTATTGTCCAGTTGAATAATGACCAACCAATGATAGAACAGAAGTCTGTTCTTATTACATTTCTGAGTTTCTAATTTTAGCCAGATTCCTGTTCAGGTGGGAGTTAAGACTAGTTAGGGAGAGAATGCATCCTGTCACACTCTGGTGCTCCACCCAGTGACTGGTTCTGAGAGATGGGTGGAGGCTTATCTGAAGGTGACTCATCCAGCCTCCAGTTTGCAACTGGCATAGGGCCCTCTCTGGGAAATCTGTAAAAGGCACAGTCTGAATGTTGGAAAAAGGCCCAGAAATTTCACTTTTATTAATTCCATGGTATTTCAATATGTAAAATAAACTTAGAAATCCACTGCTGCTCAGATAGTATCTTCAGTAACTTAAGAATCCACATTTTTGATGACCGACTGGAGAATGTATAATTGTGAAATTTTATCTTTTATTAAGTCAATTCCCAATGGAATTGGTTACATGGAGAGGAGGGGTCACATTTGGAAAATGAATAGGATGTGTGGGTGGTGAGTTGGTTTTTTTGGACAGGGGATGCGTATAGAGTTACAACATATGTCAAATGACCTCTCTGCTTTCTACAACACAGAGTGATGAGGAGAATTAAACAAATGTCGTTTCATAGGTCATCTTTTCCTTACCAAAAAAGATATGTAGAATTAAGTTCTAACTGATGCATTGTTAGTGAAGGAAGGTGTGACATGCTGCAACTGCAGAGATGTAAAATATTATTAACCTATCGAATGAAATATATGTTGAATGTTATAACTAATGTCAGTCCGTCTGTAAAAGCAAAATCATTGTGTTAGTATTTTCTTGAGAAGCACAAGAAGTAGCTATGGGATTCATTGCTTACAGTTGTTGAGCGAGGATGGAGGAATGGTTTGCTAAGCTCTGGTACAGTATGTGCAATAACCATTGCTGGGTGCACAGAGTTTGAAAGCAGTTGAACAGTTTTTACATTGATGTAAGTGATTCAGTTCATGCATTCCAACCAAATTCAGTAGTTAATGTGGGTATGAGTTGTACAAATAAAATCTTGTTTGATGTTTTATAGCATTCCGGGTCAAGAGGAATTAACATTATATCAGAAACAATGGTGTATTGTGTTCTAGTGAAGAACTGTTTTACACATCATATGTAAGTTCTCTCAAGCAGTACAGTCATCATCTCACAAAACATAATGCATTACACTGCAGTTGTGCAATTATTGAGAGTTATACCAGGTAAATGAAGTGTTATTAATATGGAATAAGGGGACGGATGTTTCTAAAGGTCCTTAAGTAGGTCTTATTTAAATGTTTTGATCTTTATATATAAAGAAATCTTGGGGTATATTCACCAATATTTGTACCCCATCTGTTGAATTTGTAAAGAGTGTCAGTGTTGGAGCTGGAGAACAGGCCAGTAATTCTGTGCTATTGGCCATTGTGCCATTTCAGCGCCATGATCTTGACTCCAAACCATTTTTTGAGGGGTCAAACTCCGAACAGCTAAGTTGCCCACAAGTGGTGGTTTGCAAATTTTGTTTTATTCATTGTCACTGATGATTTAAAGCACCCCACCAACCTCCAATCATCTTGTTACTTCTGGCTGTCTTCAGTCCAGACTCAACCTTATCCACCCGTATAATTTTTCTTCTTGTCTGTTTCTATCCTCAATTTCATCTTCATTTGTTACCAGGATTTTCCCTCCAGGGCTGTGGTCAGACAATCACAGTCAGTGTTCCAAGATTGCAGCCATATTAAAAATATATTTTAAATACTGCCTGGGCTTCTCCATCTTCAGACTGGCATCTCCCAATCACTGGGGTTATTAATCCATGAGACTTGCAGGCTTCCAACTTGCCATTTTAAACTGCATTGTGAGTAAACTCCCTGGTATTTGGCTGAGCCTTTAAAAATACCTGTGGGTATGTCTGGAACATCAGTTTCTGAACACCATAATAATATTCAGCCTACTATTTTGTACTCATTTCTGGTAATGCAAAAGGCCAGCCGATTTTACCCGATCATCCTTAATAAATATAGAGCAAAAGAGCCAATGATTATCATAAATGAATCTCGGGGTGTGCTTACTTTCATCAATGCATTTTGTAGTATTAAAAGATCAGGCCAGACAGACTGCATCTTTGCTTTGGCAGCAAAGCTATGAGTATGTATTACATGGTATAATGTTCTTTATTAAATCTGTGTATCCACTGCAACTCTTCCAAAGCTGCATTAATTTCACATTGAAAATAAACTGGTTGAGTGGAACTGTTCAAGGGAGATGCCTTTCTATGTTGGATAAACATTCTAGCTTTGAGGAAACTACTGGCAGAAGCAGCATAAATGCTGTGCACGATAAGCCTTTAGGGTCTTTATGACAAGGGAAATTGACTCATGGTTGTTGGATGTGGCAGCTTGTCTAAGCACAGTCTGTTTCTTCTTGTTTTCAAGCAGCCATGTGGTAAAATATACAACAGCTGATTCCAGTAACCCAGCAGCTGTGCACTGTTCTTTCTTACATTTCCTGCTTCTCCAAAGAGGTGGATTATGATATATCTCAGAGTCCTGTTGATGTTAAACTTTCTCGAAGGAAAATAGTACATATTCCTGCAAGTTCTAGCACTGTTTTTTGGATATACAATCTTTGCTTTGGTCTCAAGATTTGCAACAGACAGTCATCTTTTCCTTACCAAAAAGATAGGTAGAATTAAGTTCTAATTGCTGCATTGTTAGTGAAGGAAGGTGTGACGTGCTATACCTGCAGAGATGTAAAATATTATTAACCTATCAAATAAAATATACGTTGAATGTTATGACTAATGAAAGTCCATCTGACATTTAACAGACTGAAGAGTTTACCAGATATTGTATTTTGTTTCAAAATTGTTAGCAGAAAAACAAAAGGTCATGGTCTTTACATCCATAACTTACTTTCTTACAGCTTATTCATTTTGTGTTTGCTTGGAAGTTGACTGTCTCTATCACTTGCAAGGCTTTCTAGTGGTTGCACTACTCAGTGCTAAGCTGCATGGCTTATCTGCTATGGCTTGACTTCCTTTAGAACGAAAGGAAAGTCAGGTACTTTGTCATGGTGAGAAGCAGACAGAAAGGTTTGACATGTTGCTACGTAGCACTGGGCTGTGTCAACGTCAAATTTCCAGCATGTGTGATCGCCATACATTGCAAACACGCTGCATGTGCTTCAAGAAAATGGCAGTCAAAGCAGATCAGTCCTTCGGGAGGTCAATGAGGTCTATAGTCAGTTAAAGTACAATCATTAAATCAAGGGCCTTATTCAATTACTGTTCAGAAGTTAGCCAAGGTCAGTCAAGTGCTTAGTTCTACTAGAGCGCAAGGAATCATGCCTTTGCAGGGCAGGGAGTGAACACTGTCAGTCCTGCAGATTAAGGGAAACCAGTCTGGGGGTTACAAATACATCAAACAGGTTACTCTGGACAGAACTTAATGCAAACCCACTTCCAAGATCGATTGGATTTGTCTGCCTTTTAATTGTTTAAGATTTCCTTGGTTATATAGCAACAGCCTTGTTTAGTGCAAAAGAAATGTAGCCCCAGTTATCTTTGCAGTCCTCGACATTTTTGTTGATGAATAAATGACTACTTATCCATATAAGTGCATGCTTGATATCTTTGCATTACTCCACTTTCAAGTGCTTAAAAATGACATTTCCAATTCAACATTAGTGAAAAACAACAGTCCATGAGACAGTGCATTAACGTCACGTGGGGCTAAGATTAGACAAGTCTTAAAACTGCCAGTAAATCATACCCAAATGCTATGCAGTACAGCAAAATCTCTTATGATAGCCAACAGGGTGAGAAGAGTCTTAAGCAACTTAGTGTGGATACTGGAAATCTGGAATAGAAACAGGACACTGGCGAAACCTAGTTCCTCTGCTACCTTCTGTTTTTATTTCAAATCCCCTTTTGAGCATTCTACCACCTGTGGTCCTTCAATATTTCAGCATGTGGAGAGAGTTAAGCTACCTGAAATGATGGAATGTGCTGTAGGACTGTGTACATCAGGACCCAATAACCAGAATCTGGGGCTTTAAGGAGCCCACATGATTAGGCTGGGCTTGCTGTGTTTAGGTTGGAGTGGGCCACTTTGTTCAGTTCTGCAACGGAGCCACTATATTTGCGTCATTGGCAGGAATATCATGCTCAGGTCATGACAGCACTGCTGTTCTCGGGTTGTGCAAGGAGCCAATGTGCTTGGATCAGACTCTGGCCTGGGCCAGGTGCAGCACTGTGGCCCATGCTTTCTGTCCCTGTCCCTGTGTATAGTATGGAATAACATGTGTAAGTGTAGAATGATGTGTGCAGGACAGGCCCAACCATATTCTCTGCATGTTGTGTCTTCCATAAAGCTTTCACACTATGGTCCGTCTCATTGTTAGGTGCAGTATAGCCCAACAACGTGGTTGCAGTCCTCAGCATCCTGATGCTTTGTGCCATCCAGGAACTGGTTCCTTAAGAGGTCAGCGATGTTTAGCAAGTATAAGTTCCTTTATCTTCATATCTCAAATAAGTGCAATTTAGTAAGGTCTAACAGTGAAAATGACATGGGAGCATACATTTTAAGTGTGCAATTGAGAATATATTTCCAGAAGTGCAAGGCTATTTAAAGCTTTGTGTCACCCATGCTACCTTTGTGCCTGAAATACATACATTTCTTCCTTTCACTCCTACAATGTCGATGTGCAGTCGCAACCTCTGGATCCACTGTGGAGGAATGTGGTCCTTAATTGGCCAGGCATTGGGCATTTGAGTCCAGAAGGCCTACATTGTTTGGGGCATCTTACTATGATTTTTGGATACCCCTCCTGTACCTTCTACTGGATTTTTGGGATTACAGACTGAGGTTAGGTGCGTGGGAACAGCTCCTCTGGATTGTCCTGAGAAGAGGCTTCTGTGCATTCTTAGTATAGCCACTCCTCCATCTGAGTTCCAGCTGGTGCCACCACCTCCCTAAGGAAGGGATACCTTGAGTTAGATCACAATCACTTGGATCGCCCCGTTTTTTTGATGCTGAGACATTTGCTACTGAGCGATGGGGTTCAGATTGGTGCACGCATCCGGCAGTCTCTGAGCACAGTGGAACTGGCTATCTATGGTGACCACCAACTTGTCTATACAGGCAGCCAGACACATGCATGCAAGACCCAGCATGGCATTGATAGCATTGGTGGAGACCTTCATCCTTTGTTCCCACTTACTGAGTGTTTCTGACAAAACTGCCTGCAGGTCTTGTGTTACCTGTGCTTTTTGACAAAATGATTGAACTTCAAATTATCCAAACTGAGATTGTCTTCTGCCTGGGGCTGATCAAGTAGATAGTCTCCAGCAGTCCTCAGAGCCAGTCATCTTTCTTCCTTGACCAGTTGCAGGTCAATGACATTGATGAGGTTGTGCTCCTGAGTATCTCAAAGTATCCACCAAGGTGAAAGCCTTGGAGTTGGTGGATGGAGTAGGTGAAACTTTGCTGTTCCATCCTCAGAGGGTTGAATGGTCTTGTCCTCTGAGGTAGAGGTGGAGCTGAAGATCTCTAACTCTGACCTCTTCTTGGGGAGGTTCACACTGCACTAATAAGAGAAAAGAACAAAAACTTGTGCAAATTAAGAATGAGTTAGTATTGTTGGTAATGGGAAAACAGCACAACACACCATAATGGCTCTCACTGATTTGCTTTGGTATTGAAGTTTCTCCATCATGACATGAGTGGTTGTGCTTTACTTTGGCCAGCTTGGGTATTTTCTCCTCAGCAGGAATGAGGGGCCTGAAATCTGGCTTCCGTCACTAGTCTTTACCTTCTTGATGTGCTTGTGGGCAATATTTCCTGCAATAAGAGAAAAGGAGAAATTGAATGTGATGAAAGTGGTTGGAGCAAGCCTCCAGTGAATGAGTAGAAGCATTGAAGCTGGGAGGATTAGAAATTTGGGACGATGAGGTGGGTGAGAGCTGTTGAGTGAATACGATGCATGCAGCTGTGAGTTTGGTAGTTTAGGAGCCTTGGTGAGATGTGCGTGTGGTGGTAGAGTTAGAATGAGTGCTGATGCTGTCAGCCTGAGGTAGCAGAGAAGATGGTGGCATTTACCCTTGCAGAGCACGAAAGATCATTAGCCGTCTTCATGTGCTGTAGTGTGTTCTGTTTAAGTTGGGAGACAATGCTGACTTGGGCCAATATTTGTGTCCAGTCTGGGTGGCTCTGGTGTTGTGGCCTCTTTTTGTCTGACTTCAGGGAGAAAGGATGGCTCGCCATTTCCACCAGCAGACCTCCAGCTCCTTGTCAATGAAGCCTCTCTGGATGATTTCCTCAAGGCTAAAGTTGCAAGATCACACTGAGGATCGCAGTGTCCTTGGCTTGAAGCATCTGAAGGGATGTGTAATGGCAAAGTCCCAGCAGTGGACAGCACTTCTGTCTCTTGCAGCACATGTTTCCATAAGAAGGTTGCTGAAGAACCTGGTTGAATAATCAAGGTGAAGAGCAGAAGATTGTGTGAGAAAGGTCGCTCCTAGCCACAATGGACTGGGCACCGCAAATCTCAGTCACCAAAACACTGCCTCAATGAAGATGGGGAAATCATTCCATGGTCTTTTACACTAGTTGAAATTTTAAAGATATTACCACCATATTTCACTGGAAGAAGTTGAATTACTTAAATACAACAATGATGAACTCTCAACTCATCTTAATTGGCAAAGGATGAAATTTTTAAAAAAGTAAAAATTCCATTAGTCCCCATAGCTACGAAATCATTTTCATTTGTAGTGTGGGGTCCTGGTGCATAGATTTACAAGTTTAGAATGCTGAGTTTTAATGTATAGGTTGTTTGCTGTATAGCTAGTAAAGTGCTGTGCATACAGTTTGAAAATCGCTCCTCATTGCAATGGTGCAGTATTATTTCATGTTTTGTGCAGGTCCTTAATATTTAACAAGTTTGAGTTCTGGTTGAATGAAATAGAACTGTGAGCCAAGAGTCTGATAATTATAATTTCTAGTGCCAAGGTGAGCAGGCTTTTTTGATCTTAATTAATTTTCATAGATTTGCAAAAGAATTGCCTGTGGCTTTGAAGAAATAGTGGCCATAAATAGCCAATTGTTCCATTAATACTGTTCCCATTTTCATCGTGGTTGGTCAGAGTTGTGAGGAATTTACAGAAGTCATTGTCTGTAATAATGGAGAGACAGTGTCATCTGTAAAAACAACCATTTAATAAATCCTGGATCTTGAGTGTTAGTTAACAATGTAATTTTCCTCATATTGCTTTTACTAAACCAAACTAAAAGAAAATATGACATGTTTCTGCTGTGGCATTAAATATCAAAAGATTCCAAAATGTTTATAAAGTTTCCAGTGCTTTGTGTGTTTGTACTGATCCCTGATCCTCTGGCTAGGATCCAATGCAACTGCCACAGACTGGTAGCTTAAAACCTCAGAAGTACCACTAATCTATTTCAGTGGTAACTCCTGCCACCCAAATGTCTATTTGGATTTGTAATTTTGTTTTCAGTTGATTGCCCAATTTGATGGACCAGAATTTTGCTAATGCAGTAATAAATTTAGCACATCAGGAAACCAGGCACAGAATTCTAGACAGTAAAAAAATCAGATTCTTCCACAGTGCTGTTAAATTTGAAAAGGATATGTCAAATTAAAGACAGGACTGTGAAAGATTTTTTAATGCATTGACAGTACAAAGATGTACCTAAACAGGTTATGTTTATTTTTCTGATTTAATTAGAAAATACAAATAGACAGCCTCCGTATATTTAGGTAACAATATTTGCAACAACTTCTATTTTTAAATTAAGTCCATGACATGCACTAAGTAATACAAAGCTGTTGAAAAGTGAGTTATTTAAAGTAGCTGACTACACACCTGTCAATTCCAAATAATCACCAAACTTTTCCCATTTACATGCAAACCATTCACTTCTGTCAGTTAAATAATTTTAATCATGGCTGTAGAGAATAGATCTTTTAACAGTCATTTACCCAGGGTTTATCTTGCTCAAATACATTGCCACAGTGAAACTACCTACCAATAGGCATACTGTAGCTGCTGCTTAAACAATGGCCATTAATGAATGTTGATGCCCAGTCATCTGAAAGAACCTAAATTTTAACTATATGCAAATCCTTTTCTTCTCATGAAGGTCTGGATTTTAAATATAGATAAAACAAAACCAGATTCCATGAGGATGTAATTTCTGAAGATACAATTTTAAAAGTTTTCATGGTCAGCATTCAAACAGGAACCCAATACAGATAATATAAAGCCCAAACAGTTACAAAACACAATTTTGTGTTCCACAAAGTTGGAATAAAGGCAGAAGGTAAACTAATGGAAGAGAGAAACCCTATCTCCTGATTTTTCAGAGCACACCAAGAGCTTTCAAGTCTATCTGAGATGCGACAAAGTTCAAAACCTGTTCTGAATCAATAACTGTAACAGAGGTGAGCTGATTAAGCTCCTCCAAATGTACAATCAGCAAGGTATTTCATAGAACTCCTGTAAAGCTGGATACAACAAACAATACTGAACTGAAACAGGTGTTTTTAGCTATCTGTGTTCTCTCTCTCCAGCAGAGATGAATCCAGTTTACAAAGTGACCATCCACAGAAGAAATGAATGTATACCAAGATCTTTTGAAATATGAAATGTGTTTGTAATGCATGTATACAGAAGAACTGCAAAACTAAATGGCCACATTTATGAATCATTGCAACAAGATGAGAAAAGAACAGTTAATCACAGAGCAGAAGTTTTCCTTCCTGATGTGAGATGACAAATGGTGAGAAAATTTGGGAAAATATGGTGAGAATATAAAAGCTCATTCTCAGTGTTGATAAACATCTTTTTTCAATTTTCTCTTCAAGTTGTGAACAGTGACTTCAGAATCTTACCATTCAACTACCTTGATGTCCAAATATTTGCAGCATTCAAACTGTAACTCCTTATTTACATGACACTTCCAATGCTCCTCTTTTTCACTGAGACTGGGCATGTAGACCAGTGTGGGTACTTGGTGGCTGCAACTTGCTTGTCCCAAGCAACATCCAACTGCATGTTCATGACGTGCACCAGATGACCACAATCTGTCTTGATCATTCATCCACGCAAGTCAGCAGGAACAAAGACTAGTCTCACCACATCATCTTTCCTGCTGTTGAACCAACTTACACATCCCTTCATAACTTGAATTCAGGGACACTTACACCTCGCATGTTTCTATCTGGTCACTTTGCAACTTGGAACACACAGGCATCTCCTACACATGCAAAGATTGCATCTTATGGAACCTATCTTGCTCGCTAGGGCGCATTCATTTTATCACTTACTTGATGGACAGTAGCCTCTGTATACTTCAAATTGTACACTGCTGCGCCGCCATCAAACCTGTAGCATATGGGAGCAGCTTTTGCAACACATTGCCTGTGCTCCAAGCAAATGGTCATGTGTGAAAATCAGAGGATGAGTGTTTGATAATTGAGATGAAGGAGGAATATAGTCAAAGAAGGTTTTCTGCCACATTCAGTAAAGGGACTCAAATGATCCTCGTCCAGTGGGTTGGCCATGGTTAGTCAAGAACTTGGCCCGATTGGGGATAAGTATCCTTGCAGTACATGGACTGGGCTATGGTCATTCCTGCAGGTCAAATAGGTCAGTTGGGGTGTCATGGAAACACTGGTCTCAAAAGTGTTCTATAGTTAGAGAACACTGGGGATTCATGGCCCGTGCTTAATCATTAATGATGATGGGGCTTACCAGGGACTAACCTGTGGTGCCCTGATGAAAGTGCTGGGTGAAAGGAGACCCTGTGAGTGTGAGATAGTGCCTTATCCTTGCAGGGTGCCTAAAGTCTCTGTCCTTCATCCTGCGCTGCTGAGTCTCCTGCCTCACCCAGAGCACAGTACTATCTCAGGCTGTGGCTTAAGCTCATGAAATCCCCTCTGGATCTTGTCTTCAATGTTATGACTTAAGCACAATGGGGCCAATTCCTTGCTTGTTGTTTCTGAATTAGTGTACAGCTTATATCTAAAATATGGCACTAGCAGCATAAACACCTGAAAATCCCACTCTCCAGCCAGCCAATTCCCTGAGGGGATGCTCAGTTACATAACCAATGAGGCGAAGAGCAGAAAACAGCATGAGGAAGGTCACTGCAATCTGTGGCAGACTGGGTGGCATGATTCACATTTGACAAAGCACTTTGACAAACCCAGTGAGTATCTTATCCTTGCTACTACAGATGTTTTTGATGTGACAGATATTTCCTGGCCCCCACTGCACCACACAACCAGCCCAGCTCTTCCCCCCCACCCACTGCATCCCAAAACCAGTCCAACCTGTCTCTGCCTCCCTAACCGGTTCTTCCTCTCACCCATCCCTTCCTCCCACCCCAAGCCGCACCCCCAGCTACCTACTAACCTCATCCCACCTCCTTGACCTGTCCGTCTTCCCTGGACTGACCTATCCCCTCCCTACCTCCCCACCTACACTCTCTCCACCTATCTTCTTTACTCTCCATCTTCGGTCCGCCTCCCCCTCTCTCCCTATTTATTCCAGTTCCCTCTCCCCATCCCCCTCTCTGATGAAGGGTCGAGGCCCGAAACATCAGCTTTTGTGCTCCTGAGATGCTGCTTGGCCTGCTGTGTTCATCCAGCCTCACATTTTATTATCTTAGAAGGATATGGTAGTGTCATCAGGCAACAGATGGCACAACTCTGTACAGCCTGCCTTGTGAAGTGGAGGAGCTGGAGGTAAAACTCTTTTGATTTCTCCAGATGCATGTCCTGAGGAAATGAGACTGCTGGCCAAATACATCTGCATGTGTTGGTCTTTCATGGATCGACTTCCTTGTTCCAATCACATGGCACATTCATATTCGTGAAGGAGTATTCATTGTCATCCCATTCTTCAACATCAAAGCAAACAAAACAATACGAATAATGAAACAAATGATTAACACGGAAAAGTAAATAAAAATGTAATACTGAAGGCCTCTGAAGCAACAGGGCCTGAACTGATTTACATCCAAGTGTATATAAAAATGCAAAGAGACAAAAGATTTGTAAAATCTTAACTTTCTTACATTTTAGCTAATGCAAATTAAATGAAGCCACACAAATTAGAATAAGACATAACACAGTGTGGAGCTAGGGGAACACAGCAGACCAGGCAGCATCAGAGAAGCAGGGAAGTTGACATATCAGGTTGGCACCCTTCTTCAGAAATGGATAGGTGAAGAGAGCTCGGAAATAAAGAGAGAGCGACGAGGTGGGGCGGAGAAAGGTAGTGGGGTGGTGATAGGTGAACGCAGGTAGGCAGAGGTGGGGATTGGTTAGTGATGTGGGAGGAGCATATAAGTGGGAGAGAAGATGGTCATGTTGTGTCAGGTCAAGGAGGGTTGATCATGGGATGAGGCCTGGGGTGGGGAGATTTTGAAATTGGTAAAGTCTGCATTTAGGTCATTGGGCTGAGGGCTCCCAAGGCAGAATAGGGGTGCTGCTCTTCCAGTTTCAGGATTGCATCATTGTACAACTGGAGGAGGCCCAGGATGGACTTGTCACCGAGGGAGTGGGAGGGGGATGTTGAAATTAGGGGTGCAGCGAATGCAGTAGACCACATTGACAGATGTGCAGGTGAACCACTGCCAATTAGAATGTTGTGATCAGAGATAATGGGAACTACAGATGCTGGAGAATCCAAGATAACAAAGTGTCGAACTGGATGAACACAGCAGGCCAAACAGCATCTTAGGAGCACAAAAGCTGAATTTCAGGCCTAGGCCCTTCATCATTGTTATCTCCAATTAGAATGTTGTCTTGTTTCTTAACGCCAAATTAGAAGCCTCAAAATTAAGCATGCCTTAATGTTGGGGTGATGGATATTCTATTTTGCAGTCTGGCTTGCAGAATAGGGCAAATGAACAGATGGCAAAGGGCCTGTCTTCATTTGCCCCAGTATACACTTGCTTTCAAAAATATGTATCAGTCAATTTCCTGAGGTGCCACACACAGCAAAATCAAAGCACATTTTCAGATGAAGATAGAAGGTGGGGGCGAATGGATCAATGTGTAAAAACATAACTCAGTCTCCTTTTTAAAAACATATAGTTCTGTTCCTACTTTCAGCCTAAATTTCTACATGTACATTCATAACAGAAATTGCCTCTATAAAGTTGGCAAGCTGATTCAGGAAAGAAAGAAAGAGAAAGACATGCATTTGTATGGCATCCTTCACAATCACTGGGAACCTTAAAGTTCTGTACACCCAATGAAGTACTCTTAAAGTTTAGTCATCATTGTAAAGCAGCAAATTAGCTGGCCAATGTGCACAGCAAGCTCCCATAAACAGCAATGTGATAGCATCTAGATATTTTTGTGAATTTGATTGGGGGATACATATTGATCAAAATGGTGGGAATAACTCAAACG
The DNA here is from genome assembly GCF_030684315.1 of Stegostoma tigrinum. Taxonomy (NCBI): domain Eukaryota; kingdom Metazoa; phylum Chordata; class Chondrichthyes; order Orectolobiformes; family Stegostomatidae; genus Stegostoma; species Stegostoma tigrinum. The sequence goes on along the minus strand of NC_081372.1, from coordinate 41,608,527 downwards.
CTGCTTTTTGAAATTGCGCCTCTTTGGGGTAAGTTGAGGGGGGTGGTGTTGGGTGGTGGGTCGATGGTTTGGCCTTGCTTTAAGAAGGTTTAGTGGCTGCAGTTTAGTTATACATTATGTATTGAACTGTTAATTCTGTTGCTCACCACAAGTCCTATCTGAGTACCTTGCTGAGTATTTACATCACAGTTGGTTTTTGCTATCTCTCCTCTATTTTCCACCATATATTTCTGCTTTTAGAGTTCACCCAAATGTCTATGGATATCTTACAATCGCAGAGCCCCAAAGCTAATTGAGTTCTGAGCTTTGGAACATATGTAGTGCTGGAGACACTGTAGTGCATTGGCAACGCTGAGAATGATATGGTTAGCTTGTTTAAAGAAGTGGCCCCACTGGCTTGAGACCAAGGAGGCCCAGGGAATGAATGATTGTTAGGAAATCTAAAAAGACCAGACTGGTAATATAGGAATCTGCTGAGTCAATCTCACTCACTCACCTGATTTCCCAGTTTGGAAACTGGTAGGACTGACTGACAGTTCATCAGAGGAACATAGTAAGAGCCAGGCTTGTGGTACAGCAATGGCTAAATCAATTGCATGGATTGGTCATGTTAATTACCCCATCATGCGTCAGGATGATAGGCTAGGTGGATTAGCTATGGTAAATACAGAATTATAGAATGGAGGCTTGGGTCTGGGTGGAATGTTCTTCAGAGGGCCAGTGCATGTTCGATGGGTCCAATGGTTTCTATCAACACTGTAGGGATTTTATTAACAGTATAGAGGTGGTAAGAGAAGGAGTGTGGAAGATCAATAGAAATATACAATTGGATAATCAGTGGAACAGGCATGCATTTCTGGGTCATAGATGTGAGTCTTGGATTGTATACTGCCTCCCTAAGTGTCAGGGTCAAGGATGTCATAGAACAGACTGTGGCGGGTGAATAGCCAAAGGTTGTAGTCCACATTGATGCAATAATGTGAAGATAAAAACAAAGAGAAGCTAAAAAAGTAAAATTTCGGAAGCTAGGCAAGAGATGGAAAAGCTCAATTTTGGAAGGCAGTAATCTCAGGATTGTCCCAAGGCCCACACGCTAGTAAGTATAATAGGATGATTAAGCAAATGAACATGTGACTGGAAAAATGGTGTGTGGGGAACTCTTTTGATTTATGGGCATTGGGGCAGATGGGCCCTGTACAAGATGAACAGATTATACCATGGTAGGACTGAGGCTAACATCCTGGCAGCGGGATTATATGCTTCATCTCCCCATTTCTTCAACAGAAAATGCTGGCAGCTCCTTGTGGAATGTGGCTTATCTTCCAAAATCTGTGAGCTTTCTCTTTGTTCTTTGTTCACTGACTGAAATAAATTCTCATTTCTGCAAATCCAATGAAGTTGAGGGGCATTATCATCCTGTTTCTGATAGCAACCAGGGCCCACTGTATTTGTTCTGGTGGGTCTTTAGAAGTGGGCAGGATCGCTTCCCCCTGCAGACATTCACAGTCTGTAATTCTGTCTCATGCACAATCAATATCAATCACTGGATTTCAGATTCAGATACAGCCAAGTTGAGTTCTTTCCAAATATAAACCAGCTGATTTTACTGCAATGAGGTAGAAGGCAGTGAAAGATGTTCCCTCCATGTTCAGAATGGGAAAAGGTTTGGAGATAACCTGCACTTGTAAACCGCACCCTCACTTTCAGGAGAAAACAAAGATCAACACAATTTGAAATGATTTGTGGTTATTCTTGTTTGCTACATTGCTAGTTCTGTTTATAGCTACTCTTCCACCCCCGTAACACATCTTTAAGGATGAACATCTTCATGTTAAAATCTCACTATAACCTCATCTCTTCTACCCTGCGCCATGCTCATGTCTTTCTAGCATTTGTTCCTCCTCCAAATTCAATTCTTCAAACTCTAGTTTCATGTCCCTATCACCGCCTCACCCACCCTTTTAAATGAGACATTTTGTTCAGCAACATCACACAACAGACAATCTGCTCAGTCTCACATTGTTTTTGTTCTTTCAGTCATCGGCCTATTCAGGGGTGTTATTACAACCCCCTTAAGCAGGTGAGATTTGAACCCAAGCCTCCTGGCTCAGAGGCAGGGACACTACTAATGCATTCTCACATTGCTGTTTGTGGGAGCTTACTGTGTGCCAATTAACTGTCACATTTCCTTCATTACAACAGTGTCACTATTTCAAAAACACCTTATTGGCTGTAAAGTGCCAAGGGAGGCTCTATGGTTCTGAAAGGAGATATATGAATGCAGGTCTTCCCTTGACCTTTCAGTCACTGATGGCTGTGCTTGCATTTGCTGACACCTCAATGAAGTAACCTCCACAAACCGCTTCTATGCACTTAACTAAAAGAAGCCTCTCCAATAAAATCTACTCCTGACTAATCTGCCAATTCCACCTGGTCTGGCGCAAAGCTTTGTGAAAAGTACCGGCACTATTTCATCTTTACGAAATGCTACCAGAAAGGTCTTAATTGTAACGTTACTGTTGGACATCATCAGAGGTAATCATCTATTTGTAAAACGCGAATGGTTGAATTGTCTCCTCGCGTTCTTAAATAAAATGAGAGGGAAGTGCGAAAAGCAGTGATGGATGAACTGTACTGCATCGGGCAAGACAGGGTTAGATATCCCAGATGTGGTTGGCTTTTGAGCAATGCGGCCTAAACAAATGCTAATTGGACGTAGGATCAAAATTTGGGGGAACAAGTCATTTGTTTGTTGTGGATTCTCCTCCGCCTGCACACTATTTCCAACACGAAGAGGCTCCTCCTATGGAGGTGGATGTTATTTATGGCATGTGTTTTCCTCAAGGACTTGTTTAATCGATCTCCGTGCAAACAAAGGCGACACAAGGAGGAGGCAAAGCAACTGTTATTGTTTTGGAAGTCTCCACGTGGTTACAAACATTAATTTAACATATTTCCAGTCTCCACCACTTGGCGCACACAATCAGCGGTTTTCTGTACTCAAAACTCGTACTGCGATTTCCAGGCTTTCCTCGTTCCAGCTTTTAAAATGATTCCACTGGTAACGAGAAAAGTGTGTTTGGAGGAAACAAATTGGGATGAGATTAATAGCATATTCCAAATTAATGCTGTTAACCAAGGAGCCAAGATTTTTCCAAAGTAAATGTTGATACGCATTTTTGTTCTTTTTTTAAAAGTGGACAACCTATCTTAAAAGTCGCATGCAATGTATGGACACATGTTATGATTGAATACAACAGTGGTTTCACGCTTTTTTTAAAGCCAAGGGCACCATCTGCCAATGCGAACACACAAGTGGGATCTCCTGTCCTAAAGTCCAAGTGACTAACAGCTCCTCTATCTGTGTGTTGTTAAATACGGTGAAATTCACAAATCTGTCCCAGATATGTGTTGACAGCAGTGCAAAAATCTTCGTGCCTTGTGGATAGTGGAATCTTGTTCCGTAAGAATAAAGAAGCTATTTTAAAACAAATTCTTGCTCCAGAACTGGATCAAGACAACATTTGAACTTGATCAAGATTTATTTATATCAGGGCTTTGCAACTAATCATTAAACAGATGTTCATTAAATTAGTTTGGGCAGCTTGTACTGTACCTCGTGAATTATACATTTGACAGGAGAGCCTGGTCCACACTGGGAAAGGGAAACTTGGCCATCTCATAATCAACTAACTTGCACCATGAAATCTGCAATAAAAATCCCCCCACACAAATTATTTTTCAATTCCAACTTTCTCCCATCACTCTAAGGCAGTGACTCATGCGAAAGAGTATTATTCCAACAGTATTGGCAATCTTTCTCTACCTCATCCGGGTGAAGCTAGACAATGATTTGCAAACTTTCCTATCAGGGATCTCCTATAAATATTCATATAGCCTCAAGCTCCCCAAAGGCAGTAATTGCCACATAAAGGGAATGCAACCACTAGAGAAAATGTCTTGTAATAGAGTTGGCTATGAGAATGCCCTGCATGGAATGATCTGTCAGAAGTACAGGTGCACTGACAGGAATCCAGATTTCATGTTATAGCCTCCCTGGGAAGCCTTAAATTTGTGACTGTGGCCTAGACGGTAACTGTCAGCAGACCAGTTACCATGGATGCACCACAGCTGAGCCTAATACTGTCTTCAAAGATGCACTGTCCACCAGTGACTTGTGATATTTTCATTCTTTACAACACAGAGATTCTTAGCCAGGTGTAGAATAATGACAATTTGTATTTATATTGTGCCCTTAGTGTAGCTTAATATCCCAACATGTTTTGGGATACATTTTTGGATTTTGAAACAATCAAGGTTTAAGGGGAGAGATAGTAGGAACTGCAGATGCTGGAGAATCTGAGATAACAAGGTGTAGAACCAGATGAACACAGCAGGCCAAGCAGCATCATAAGAGCAGGAAAGCTGACATTTCGGGTCTAGACCCTTTTTCTACACCTTGTTATCTAAGGTTCATGGGGAATTGGGTGAAAAACTGGAGCTGAGATTGAAGATCAGCCACGATAGTACTAAGTTCAAGGAGCCACGCAGACCACTTTTGCTTCTATTTATAATATTTTTGTGTTTTCAATGGCATAATCAGACGAAGAAGGATATGCTAGGAGAAGTGGCTAAAGGGTTGGTCACAGGTAAGATTTTTAAAAAAGCCTTAAAGAGGTAGAGAGGCTTATGAAGGAAGTTCCAGGGAAAAGAACTTCAGCACCAGAAAGGTAGGCCTTAAATGATGAGCAGCTATATGCAATGATTTGAGTCGAAACAAATACAAATGCCTCATGCCTTCAGCAAACAACACCTCTGCGACTACTTATGCAGATTACAGACTAAAGTATAAAAACTCAGATAAAAAGCTGTAGAGCTGGATGAACACAGCAGGCCAAGCAGCATGAGAGGAGCAGGAAGGCTGCTGTTTTGGGCCTAGAACCTTCTTCAGAGAAAAAAAAGGCTCAAGTTTCAATGTTGCAGCCATCTGATATCCTTACATTGTAATCTTGCCATTATGATTTCAATTACATGTGGTAAACTCAAATGCAGATTTAGAAAGAGGTTAAAATTACACCATTCTTCTAACTTCTTTAATACCTCCTATGAAAATAATTATTAAGCAAGCATTATCACAGTGGCTATTTTAAAGTAAATGCCATAGTGAAAACAAGGTGCAATTGATTACCCACTGCATAATGTATACTTTTCATATGTAAATAGAATTACAATTGATATCCTGAAGCAGCTTGGTCACTTTAGTGCATTGAGCCATTGGGCAAACAATATTTTATTGATATTGTAAAGGGCACAACTGACCAAAATTGCCATAATCTGACAGATAATGTTTTAAATTGCTCTGAAACATCAGATCTGTCATTCGCACTTAAACACAAATATTTTAATGTCCAATCTTCAAATTACCCTTGATCCACACTGTCAGGAGCTGAAAGAATTAATTTAGATTCTGTAACACATTTCGAGCTCCAATGTACCTCAAGGCTAATCAATTTTTAAAAATTCACTGCTGTGAAGGCAGATATGGTAGCTGCGTTGTTTAGGGCAAAGTCCAAAGCACAAAATGAGAGAAATGGTCAGTTAATTTGTTATAATAATATTGAATGTTGGTTAAATCATAGAATCTATACTGCATGGAAGCAGACCATTCCACCCAACAAGTCTGCACTGACCTCACAAAGATCAATACACCCAGGCCCAACCTCCTATCCTATCTATATAATCCTGCATTTTCCATGGCTAATCCATCTGGCCTGCACATTCCAGACACTATGGGCAATTTAGCATGGTCAATCCATCTAACCTGCACGTGTTTGGACTGTGAGAAGAAACCAGAGTACCTGGAGGAAACACACGGGTGCAAAGTGCACACAGTCACCCAATGGAACCCCGGTCCCGTGAGGCAGCAGTGCTAACCACTGAGCCACCATGCTGCTCTTGATGAGGACATGGAAGTGATATCTTTAACCTTCTTCAATATGAGTGAGAACTTTACTGGATATATATGGATTTAGTTTGACAAAGTGTTCAAATAGGATGATGCAGAGGTCAAGGGGATGGTTGCTGCTAGTGTGGGAAGAAGGTCTCCACAATTTTGAGGGAACATAGAAGAACCTCTCAATGAAAGCAATTCATCTCCATGTTGACTAATGTCACTGAAAACGATCAAAGTGAAATAAGGATGAAAACTAGTAAGAGAAACAAAATGAAGAGAGACGATTGTGGGAAGCAAAGTCCTGATCATGCTTACACCCCATGAACATGTCAAGCAAAGCAACACTCAGGTAACTGATTATATTATATTTTGAAAAACAAGATAGAGATATTCAGCTTTTGTTCATTTCACCTTTGTTTGGAGTGCCATGAGAGAAAATTACAACTTTCCTCAAAAGACTAACCAGTTGGAAAACAGTTCAGTTACCTGAGTGTTGCTTTGCTTGACATGTTCATGGGGTGTAAACATGATCAGGACTTTGCTTCCCACAATCGTCTCTCTTCATTTTGTTTCTCTTACTAGTTTTCATCCTTATTTCACTTTGATCGTTTTCAGTGACATTAGTCAACGTGGAGATGAATTGCCTTCATTGAGAGGTTCTTCTATGTTCCCTCAAAATTGTGGAGACCTTCTTGCCACACTAGCAGCAACCATCTCCTTGACCTCTGCATCATCCTATTTGATTGGATTGGGATACAGTCCAAAGTAGCAATAGCACCACTAAGTCTGTCAGATGGATGTTTTATATGTCTTTTAGTAAGTGAGGTCAACATATTACATGACTAGGTGGGGGTGTAAGACAACTACTCTTGACCATGTCCCTGTGCCTATTGTCCAAAAGAGATTACTTTTTAGCAAAAAGGAGCAAGAAGTCCTTTGTATCTCCAACCTAGGGAAACACAGGAGACCAATGGTAATTTTGAAGCTATTGCCCTCACTGTCTAGGAAAGATGTTGTCAACTGCTGGCCAACAGTGGAAAATCTAGACAGTGTTAACTTCTGATATGTAACCCATCAAATTTTTATTCATTCATGGGAAATCAGTGACACTGGCTGGGCCAGCATTTATTGCCCATCCCTAATTGTCTTTGAGACGGTGTGTTTGAGCTGCTTTCTTGAACTGACAAAGTCCAAGTGCTGTGGGTAATTGCTCAATATCCATAGGCACGGAATTCAGGATTTTGACCCAGCAATACTAAAAGAACGGCGAAGCGTTTCCAAGTCAGGATAGTAAGTGGCTTGAGGGGAATCTGCAGGTGATATTGTTCCTATGTATCCTTTTCCCGTGTCCTTCAGCGTGGTCATGGTCATGGGTTTGAAAGGTTCTGTCAAAGGATCTTTAATGAATTTCTATGGTACATCTTGTAGATGGTACACACTGCTGCTACTGAGTGTTGGTGGTGGAGGGAGTGGAAGCTTGTGGATACGGTGCTAATCAAGCGGGTTGCTTTATCGTGGACGGTGTCTAGCAGCTTGAGTGTTGTTGGAGCTGCACCCACTCAGAAAGTGGAGAGTATTCTATCACACTCCTGATCTGTGCCTTGTAGATGGCAGACAGGCTTTGGGGGATCAGGTGCTGAACACTAGTGACAGATGATAACACCAGCTCTAAACTCCATTCTATCCCCGGCAACAGTCTATTATGATATCAGTCAATTCCTCTCCATCTCTGTAATTTTTTTAGTCCCACAGCCTCTAGGAAATGTGTTCCTTAATTATGGCATCATGTACAATCCCAAGTTTCATTCCTCTAACACTGGTGACAATATATTCAGTTGCCTAGAATCCAGAATGCCATCCCTGCATCTATCATCTCGTTTCTCTTTTAAGATGGTCCTTATATTTTCTCCATTGACAAGTTTTTCGTCATTTGACCTACTGTCTCCTGAAGTGGTGTCATTCTTTGCATGAAAATGCTTCATATGAAGCACCTTTGAATATTTAACTACAAGTATGATGAAAATGTCATTTTTACTGAAGCTCTTTGCAAATGTTTGAAAGGAGAATAATTGCATTTCTGACAATTTCACTGGGCAATTGTGAAAGTTTCTCACATGTAGCTAAGTACTAAGGACACACCGATATTTTGAAACAACGTGCATCCGCGCGCAGAATTAAAAACAAAACTCAAGAATGGCAGAACTTTGCATTTTACATTCAATTATCTTTAGTCTTGTACTTTAAGCCCAATTCATGCCACCGAATTGCATTTGGATAATCTATTCTTTTCGGCATTTTGAAAAGTTGGATCATGGTTCCTCACATTTTTATTTAAAAAACGTATGTTCTGAATTTCCCTTAGAACTGAGTTCCAAATCACTTCATTACTCCAGTATCTTCTCTGAATTATTCCCAAGTTCTGAACTGCAGAGGGAATTCTGAAGATGTCCTGAGAAGTGAGCTACGCTGAGTTGCAATAACATTAAAACAAAACTAAAGTAAAATTTTGTTTGTGTTGTGGTGGGGAGAGGGTACTCTACCTTAAATATATATATGTGGTTTGATTGAGAAACGAAAGGAGGGCGACTTTTCTGACATTTCTGTAGGAGCACAGAGCATGTAAAATGTATCTTACTGTTCTTTTTAAAAATGGGCTGCCTAATTTCTTTGTGCTTCAGATTTGAGAAGTACATTTGACAATGAAGCACTTGTATTTCTGAATAAGAAACCCACAAAAAATTCTTTGGCATTTATCTGTGGCGACGTCATGGATTCCAGAGTTACGAGTTTGCAGGAAACCCCTTAGTTCAGGCTCGGGATGGCTGCCAAGGTGGTCAAGGCAACGGACTAAACAGGAGGAAACATAAAGGGAATCCCGTTATTTTACTGGAGCAAAACTATAAACACTCTGATCCTTGGGAAGGAAGTGGCGTTTTCCCTCTGTAGTGAGTGAGAACTGGGACACGGGAAAGTCAGTGCAGCGCATGGAAAGCTCGGACTGACTGCACAGTCGGCTCGCTCCTGTCCTGTCTTCCACTCAACAGAGAGAATCTTAAGTCGCAACCTTGCGATGTGCATTGAAACTACATTCTAGAAAACTGATGTTAACCGGTCTGCCTGCAAATGTTCAGAGGAGCTGCATGCAGAGTGGTGCCCTATCACATCATGAGGTCTATGGATCAAGGTATGGATTTACTTCTGGAATTCTTTGCTGTTCACAACCTTTGCTGTTCACAATGTGTTGAAGCGAACGGTTTTAAGTGATTTTAATACAATATAGTAATGGGAGAAATTTTAGGGGGTCTTGAAACAATGATGTGTCTTATTGCTTTGAGTAGCGATGATATACCGAACAGGGAAATACGTGAAAGTTTTCAACACGCGAATTTCCTGTACAATTAGAGGCACTGTGTTTTAGAAATGAAAATGAAGCGTGTTTTTGCATTTTAAAACACTTTTTGCGCTAGCAAACTGTATAAAGTAGAACAGGAGGAATTCTCGCTAATATTTTGATAATTGTTACTTTAATGATGCATCTGTACATTTTTGGAAACATCTGTAAGAAGTTCCAGATGTGCAGCCTCCGCCAGCTGTGCTGACGAGAGGCTCCTCGCTGCAGACGGCTCCCCTCCAGATGAAACCGCATGAAAAGAGAGCTAAAGACAGCAGCTTTCGTGAAACTGAGTAAATAAATACAAACTGCATCACAACATTGCAAACAAAACACATGGGTGTCCGTAACGAATAGTGTTAGCCGTTTCCATGACTCCGCGGCTTCTACATTGGTGAGTCAGGAGCAAAGTTTCCACGCGCAGTCTCCAATGTTTTTTTTTATCTGGGTGTATTTTGGGATTAGTTTTATTTGGGATAGAATTCTATGTGGCTGGGTGAGTAAGACAGTCTCACATTTCTCCTCAGCTATACTGCGGTTCCCGGTTGCCTGCATACACATTCACTTACCCAACCTTTTCAACGCGGTGGGAGGTAGTTATCCTAACTTTTGCTGTATCCAATCCAACCACCTATGGCTTCAGGCTTTCATTCTCTCTCATTCTACACCGACCCCCCACCCCATCCCGACTCTCCCACTCCTACCCACTGTCTCTCTTGCTCTAACCATCTCTCTCCGCCTCAGTCTATCCAACTTTAACCCTTGCTCTCTGTCTTCTAGCTTCTCTTACTAATTCACACACAATATCTGCCTGTCCCCTGCTCTCTCCCTGCCTCTCTTACTATGACGCCCATGCTTTAACCCCCTCCTCTCTCTGACTTTCACACACTTCATTTCTCACTCTGACCTACACATAGGGCTCTGCCAGACAAAAACAGAGAGCCTACAAAGACACACGTTCAAGTCTATCCCAGTGACTTACACGCATGCACTCTGGACTCTCCTACTCCACTGACATTCTCTCTGCCTGTCAGTCTGTCATTAGATTCTCACACTTCCTCTGATTCTGCCTCTCATTGACTCTAAAACTTTGTCTCTGACTTTGTCTCTCATTCTGACTCACATTTTCTCAGTTTCCCTGTTTCTCATAACTTGGACTTGCTCACAACCTCTTTGTCCTGCTCTCCCAATCTCACTTTGACTTGCATTCAGACTGTGACTCAGTCTTTCTCCCTCTGAGTCTCATACACACTTTCTCCTTTTCAAACTTTCTCTGGCTCCCTTACTGCTTTTTTACAACTTTGGACATCTGTACACTTTCTCCTCCCCAACAATGGTTTAACCCTTTGCATTCTGTTACCATTCTGTCTCTGGCATCTTTGATTTTTGACTATTTAGAATTGGAGGTGGTCAGAGAGGGAATGTTTGCATGTGACTCATCAACATAAAGTCACCATTGTAGCTATTTTACACCAACCTACTTCTGTTGTAAGAATTAAAATATATATGTGTGTGTTTTGAATTATTTGGCACCTGATAGTTAGCGGTGTAAGTGAGTGTTATTATCAAAGCAATATATGTGCATAAATGCTTTTTTTTAAAGAAAACTAATAGTCCAACAAAGTAATAGTGATTTTCCTTCATGTGTTTCTGCCTTCACTTCTCCTGAAATTCAAAACTTATGCAACAATGTCCAAAGGTTATTCTTGTGTAATTCCAGGTAGTGAATGTTGGCATTCAGCAGTGGAGGCCATCACACAATGCCTGATCTTGTATCACTACATCATTCAGGTGCACTGGAATATTCATCTCAGCCTCCTTCAGAGGTGCTGGCATCAGCATCTGTCCCAGATAGATGTCAGTCATCAGCAAATTTGTTTCACATCTGGTAATGTGAAGGATTGGCTGCAGACACTTGATCTGCAAAGACTATGAGGCCTGAAATCATTCCAGTAATAGAGCTGAAGACTGCATGCTTCACAAATTGTCACACTCTAGCCAAGCTGTTCTAGTACAGCCACAAAACTGGGGTCTACCTGACCCCCAGGTGAACAATTGCCCAGGTATGACCTATATACAAAAAGCAGGAAAAATTCAACCAGCCAAAAATGATACCATCTGTCTACTCTTGATCATCAGGAAAGTGATGGAAGGGATTATCAGCAGTGCTGTTAAGCAGCATCTGCTTAGCAATAACCTGCTCACTGGCAGTTTCAGTTCAACAAAAGTAACTCAGCTGCTGACCTCACAACAGCCTTGGTTCAAAAAGTGGACAAAAGAGCTGAATTCCAGAGGTGAGGTGAGAATGAATCCCATTGCATTTGAAAGAATGTGGAATCAAGAAGCCCTAGCAAAACCTGAGTCAATAGGAATTAGAGTGAAATGCTGTGCTGTTTGAAGTCATGCCTGGCACAAAGGAAGATGATTGTTGGAGGCCTGTCATCTCAGCTTCAGGCCAACTCTGCAGGAGTTCCTCAGGGGACGATTGTAGAGCTAACCATTTTTCGTTGTTCGTCAATGATTTTTCCTCTCCATTTTAAGATTAGAAGTGGAGATGTTTGCTGATGATTGTACAATGTTCAGCACCACGTATAACTCCTCAAATACCGAAGCAGTCTTTATCCAAATGCAGCAGCACCAGGTATGGGCTGACAACTGGAAAGTAACATCGATGTTGCACAGGTTCCGGGTAACAGCCATCTTCAACAAGCAAATTTAGCATCAACATTTGACATTCAATGGCATTACCAATTCTGCATCCCCATTATCAACACCTTGGGGTTACCATTGACCGGAAACTGAACTGGACCAGCCAAATAAATAGGAGCTCAGAAGCAGGTCAGAAGTTTGGAATACAGGCAAAATGCAGGAGAAACTCAGCACATCTGGCAACATTTATGGAGCGAGAAACAGAGCTAACATTTAAGTCTGTTAACTGTTTCTCCACAAATGTTAGCAGACCTGTTGAGTTTTTCCAGCATTTCATGTTTTTATTTCGGATTTCCAGCATCCTCAGCTTTACACTTTTTATCAGAGGCTAGGAATTCTGCAATGACTAACTCATCTCCTGTCTCCCAAAATCCCATTTATTATCCACAAAGCACAAGTCAGAAATGTGATAGAATACTGTCCAATAGTCTGGATACGTGCAGTTCCAACAATATTCAAGAAGCTTGACACCACACATGACAAAGGATGACAAAGCTTGATTGGCACCCCACAATCATACATAATTAAGAAGCTATATGGGAATCTTTCCTAAATTATTGAGACTTAAAGTTTAAGAGCAGAGAGGTTATGCTGGAGCTATATAAAAGGTTGGTTTCAGCCACAGCTAGAGTTTTGTGTGCAGATCTGGAAATTACATTATAAGAAGGATGTGATTACACTGGAGAAGGAGACGAGGAGATTTATCAGGATGTTATCTGGGTTGGAGAATTTTCATTAATTTTAGTTCCTTGGGACAGAGAAAATGGAGAATAGAGAAGATTAAGGCACATAAACTTTAAAGGGCATGGACAGGGTAGACAGCAGGGAACTTTCCTCATGGTGGAGGGACTAATGACTAGGGGACATAAATTTAAGTAAGTGGTGCCATGCTTACAGGAGATATGAGGAAAACCTTTTTTATCCAGAGAGTGGTGGGAATCTGGAATTCACTGCCTGCAAGGGTGGTAAAAATAGAGACTCTTATAATAGTTCAGAAGTATTTAGATACGAACTTGAAATGCCAAGGCATGTGAAGCTATAGAGCAAATGCTGGAAATGGGATTAGAATAGGATAGGTGCTTGTTTTTCACAGGTGCAGACTTGATGTGCTGAAGGACCTTTTTCTGTGCTCTGTAGAAGACCTCTATGACTCTAGATCACCCTCCGCTAATGATGCACAGTAGCAGCAGTGTGTACCATCTATCAGTTTCCAGAGCAGAAATTCAGCAAGGCTCCTTAGGCAGCAACTTCCAAATGCAATATGAAAACTGATTAGAAGGACAAAGTCAGAAAATACACTGGAACACTACCAAGCCTGTCCAAAGTCACTCACCATTATGACTTGAAAATAAATTGCTATTCCTTCTGTGTTCTGAGTGGAAGTCTGGAACTCCATCCTTAACCGCACTGTTGAGTGTCACTACAACACATGGATTTGAGCAGTTCAAGAAGGCAGTTCACCACAACCTTCTTAAAGGCAACTAGGGATAGGCAATAAATGCTGGTCGGGCCTTTGATACCCAATTCCCAGGAATTATTAAAAAATACATGCCTGGATTTTTAAAAATCTCTGATGACACAATGAATGAGACATGATAACCCCTCCTTCTGTCACCTTATACTCGCCCTGGTTAATATTCTTGAGGCAGTCTTGTTTGAATGTTCTTTGCTAGCTTCCAGTTTAGAGAGTCATGTCTTGAAGGTTCTTTACCCAGGCTGCCTAGCCATCTTGCGAATTTTTCTTTTAAGTGGATTCTGTGTTTTTTTGAAGTGACTGCCCCTTTCTCATGCTCAGCTTTACTAAAAAGGTCACGATGGAGGATGTGATCACACTTCATTATTGCAGACTTATTAAAATACAACACCCACTTGAAGTAATGCTGGATGGTTACTAAGTTGCAAAAATAAGGAGAGTTTTAGTGAGACCATGCACTTGCATGTCTCAATTGCAGCCAGAAAATTGGCAAGATAATTGAGGAAACTCCAATCCAGACACTTTCCAGCAGGTATTGCTGAATTGCAGTTAGGAGAAAGAAACTTGGCTGATTTAACCCTCTCCTGGCCTGGTATGTTATGTTAATTCTTGTCCCCTCCCAATCCTTTGCCTTGATTGGGATTAGTTCACTCAGAGCACGTCAGACTAATGGTAAAGGGTTTCTAATTAAAGCAACACTTCAGTGAAAACAAAAGTCTGCAAGGGGAGTCAAACTGCCAATGAAGACATTGCATTGCTCTTTTGCTCACCTCTGAATCTGAGCCACTGAGCAGGGTCTAGGGAATCTTTTAGTATTTCCCAGCACAGGAAAAGTTTGAGTGAAGTTACCTTTGGATATTCCAAGTTGATTCCCGGCTCCTGACCTCGGGGGCTGTGACTTAACACTGGGATATTCACACGCACAATCCCAAGTGCACCCTCCTGCCAAGGGTGAAAGAGAGGCAATTAAATAAAGCAAAACCAAAGCTGAAAATTGTCCAATAAATTAACTTAGGTTCAAAATAATGGGATGGATTTTCTGAGGAGGGACAATTTCACACAGATTGCCACTGTCTCTTTTTCATGAAAGATGGGAGCTCTGCAATTCTGAGAGAAAGTTCAGTTCATGTCTCCCTCTAAAATGCAGAACCGTATTTCTATTCCGAAAGCTTTTTCATAGCACAGAACTGTCTGATGAGTGTAAAACTGGCCCAGTTTTTACAGTAGCAATTCCAAATAGTTACATTCTGAAATTTAAAGATCCAGACAGTCATTTTGACAGGTGCTGTCAAACCATAAGAAGGGAATGTATGTGTGTTATTAGGTTGATTGGGGGAGAGACGGGAATAGGGTGCCAGGTGGGAGGAGTACCAGCTAAACAGGATACTACTTAGTAAGGGGATAAGGAACCAGGAATAGGATGCCAGCTGGGTAGGGATGGGATGCCAGCTGGTTAGGGTACCAGGTCTGTAGGGTGCAAGGTGCCAGGGTTGGGAAGTGCCTACCCAAGCTGAATATGGGTTACCATGCCAGGTGTGTAGAATGCCAGGTGGATAGGGTATAGGCGAGTTTGTAGTGTGCCAGGACTCAGTGTGACAATGTAAGTGATGCAGTGTTTTGTGTTAGTTAGGGTGCGTGGGAGAAATTGGATCTGGTAATATCTAGGGAGGGTTGGAGAGGGACCAGCAGGAGGGAAGGTGGTATTGGGGTTGGAGGTGGGGCATGGTTCATCAGGGCAAAGGGGAAACATGTCCCCAGGGGGATGAGAGTGGAGGAGGCAATTGTCGTGTCCTGAGTCAATGTCAGCTTAGGGTTTTGGTGGTTAAGTCCAGGGGAGATGTAGTTCAGGCATATATGAGGTAAGTATAGGATCAGTTGACTAGTTACTCAGGTGTTAAGACTATATACTTGATAGTTTGACTTTTCCTGAGTAACTATTTTGCTTAATTACATCTGAAACCTTTGAAATCTCCAATTTAAATGGAGACTTTTGGAGGGTTCAGGCATAGAGGAATTATCCAGTGAAAAATTCAATTCCTTTGGAGTGTGCTCTAATGGAGATTTGACAAGATCCACATGCAGGTGTCCCACTTCTGCTGCAATAACTACTGTCAAGACATTGAAAAATTCAGGCTGTATGTGTTAAACTCGAGACCTGTGGAGCCATGACACTTTCATGGAGAGTCTGTAAATGTCTCCATACATCTCATTATTTCTATTCAAACAGACAGGCTATAAGACATACATCTATGGTATTTGCATGTAAGACAATACGAGTGTCTCTCACAGCGCATTGTCCATTAATCTGATCGAATTTCAGTTGTTATAATGAGCTACAACCTATTGCAGTGATCTTACTCCACTTCCTTTGAAAGGGTTTCACATGTTCCATGCAGCAGTAGGAGCAGTGCTGTGTTTTCTACCCCTGCAGATATATTGCACACTTAGGACTCTCCTGAAGCTTGCATGCTAGCGCTTCCTACACATTAATTCTCTCAAGCACTCCAGAAAAGGGGATTAAAAATGTGATGCACTTAATGGGCTTAGTTTGTGAATGAACTAACCAGATTTGTTTCAGAAATTGTAAAAGGTTGCCACAACATTTTATACAATGACATAGAAATTGCCACTACACCTGACAGCAATTAATAGAGACAGAGTCGTTTGTTTATAGCATACCAAGGCACGCAATTTGGTTTCCATTTCATCTTTCCTGACTCTCCTGCTTGCACAGTTTGGAGTTTCTTTGAGCTGTGTGTTTCCATTTTTAATAGAATTGAGGTAGGACGTTATCATAATTCACTATGTAAAAAATGTTTTCCTTTGTCTCCCATGGTTCTTTGGCCAATGCGTTTTAAATCTGCATATTGTAATATATTTGTCGGGAAGCTGGTTATAAAATAAACTCATGGTATACTGCTGCACAATTGCACTCCTGTGCAATGTTGAAATATCCATGACTTACTCTGGACCATTGTGAACCTTGAGGTCCAATTCTGTAATCGAGGCACGGGATGTTTATAGTGTTTGTATATATAAAGAATCCCATAGGATGTACAACATCCATTATATACATGTAAACAAAGTCTGTGGTGTATGGCGTCTTTTTAAACAGGGTATCTCAAAGCAAGATGGCTAGTGCTAAACATCTAACATTTCATATGTATGTTTATTAGCATTTAACCCAAAAAAAGTTCCTTCCCGATAATGGCTGAGACTAAAATATTTTAAACATGTTAAATCTTTAACTTTATCTATTTTGAGCAAATGTTAGCCATATGAAAGGTTACCTTTGTTTCTCTCTACACAGGTGAATCCAGCATTTTGTTTCTATTGCAGTTTTTCAGCCACAAATCCTTAACATTATATAAAGTCAGTTTGAATCTACTTCTCCTGATTTAGATTCTCCTGAACTGGATTTGGAGCCCAAAACATTTGTTTAATTGAGGTGATGTTAAATTGTTGAAAAATCAGTCTATTAGCTAAATTTGCTATTTAGTAATCCTTTTAGAAATTGCTGCTTTCTCATAAATTCATTTCAAATGGAAGTTTCAAAAGAAGTTGGCTCAACATAAACTGTATGTAAAACCAACTTTGCTTTTAATTCAAGTGCAAATATGTAAAACCAACTTTGCTTTTAATTCAAGTGCAAATATTATATTACCCATTCAGAGTGAAGTTCCAGTCTTTAGAGGATCTGGGGTAAAGAGAATTTCTCTATTAATCACCTCATTACTTTCAAAAAGAATATTCCAACAATCTGTTCAAAGATGTTATTACACACTTCTAGAGCTAATGGAATTTGAGTCTAGCCTCCTCGTCCAAAGGTTCTCCCATTGCACCACAAATATATTGCTTATTAATATATCTGTCTGCATTTGAATGGAAAAGCAAACAAACATGGAAATCTAAAGTGCATTGAAAAGCTAGGATTACCATTCACTAAACTCTAATCATTGTGAGGCATCTTCTCTGGAATAGTTACAAATAATGTGAAATCTTTTGTTATGACTACATCTATAACATAACTGTATCATTTGTTTGGAAACAAATTAATAATCACTTGCTTCTACTACTGCAAATAAATAATAAAAGCATTGGTAATAATTACTTAGAAAATGCAAATAGTGCCAATATCATGTGAGACTAATGTTTCAATGAGATCCCTGCTATTTTAAAAGCTTCCCAATAACCTATGGCTTTGTATGCTAATATAAGAGACTGTAATTTCTGGGCTATTGTCACTTTATGATTGCAGCCACTTGGATTCATTATACTCCTTTGATAATTTGGAAATTGCCTAACTGGTGTGGTGGCACAGTGAATCTATGGGTGGCACGGAGGGTCAGTGGTTAGCACTGCTGCCTCACAGTGCTAGAGACCCAGGTTCAGTTCTATCCTTGGGCAACTGTCTGTGTGGAGTTTGCGTGTTCTCCCTGTTTCTGCTGGGTGCTCTGGTTTCCTCCAACAGACCAAAGATGTATAAGTTAAGTGGATAGACCATGCTAAATTCCCCATAGTGCCCAGGGATGTGTATGTTAGGTGCTGTAACCATGGGAAAATATAGTGTTAGGAGGATAGGTCTGAATGGGATGCCTTATGGAAGGTCTGTGTGAACTTGTTGGACTGAATGACTGTTTCCACATGTATGGTGGAGGGATTCTATGGTAGAGATTGATCTATAATCTCTGTTATACTTTAGTTGTTTTCTTGCAACATCAATTTGTTCTTCTGTTACTCCTACCAATGTTTTGATTGTTCACTTTGTTTTTTTTATATACCGTTCCCTCAGTTAACCCCAAGCATTCTTTTATAATAATGGAAAAAAAATAGCAGAAAGAAAATATTGGAATGTTTTAAGTATGCTTTAAGAAAGACATTTGCTGTTGCTTTAACTAGCTGCTACACCAGCAGGATGAGAAAGTTTTTATCATCCTTTTTGATAGTTCTTGGTAGAGATTCCAATATCTCTAACCTTACGATGAGCTGGTGTGATATCGTACCATAAGTCATATAAATAGTTAAGTTAGAAGCTAGAAATACGGCATCAGCATACATTTGAAACAAATCAATGTAATCTCTTTCTGATACAGTTTGAAGTATTGGAGCCTGTGGGTTCTTGCACTGAATTGTGCGCATTATCTCTTATTTGGCCATCTGAATGCTTCCATGAACATATATGCTGCTGGCCCTTAAAGGTACTGTCTGGTCTCTTCAGCAACGAGGAGACTCCATTTTAACTTCCACCTACCTTTGACACATCAGGCCGCTCTCTCCTTTTAGAACTATTTGGTACCATTAATTTGGTGTTGAGATCGCCTTTAGTCAAATTTTACTCTTACATGTCAAAAAGCAGTGCATAAGTGAGACAGCTGTAATGTGGGATGTAGGGCTTTGGGTTCCAAGCCCTATTTTCAAACCTGGCCCTAAATGTTTGTCAGTACTCCGTTTCATAGAAACACCATTATAATAATGAAAATTATATTATCTGCCTCATATTTATGAAGTGTGAATGTTGGGATTGTACAGTTAGTTAATACAATTTTTTCTCTTCTTGGACTTATGTGTCTGATGACAGCTAGTGAATATTCTTCATGTGGGGATGTAATCAGGACAAATTTAAAGTTGAGCTTGCTTAAAGGGGGTTGATGGCTGAGTGGTATTATCATTGGACTGTTGGAATCAGATAACATTCTGGAGCCCTAGGTTTGAATCCTGCCATGGCAGATGGTGGAATTTGAATTCAATAGATATCTGGAATTAAGAATCTAATGAAAACTGTTAATCCATTGTTGATTGTCAGAAAAAACCCATCTGGTTCACGAATGTCCTTTAGGGAAGGAAACTACCATCTTTACCTGGTCTGGGCTACATGTGACTCCAGATCCACAGCAATGTTGTTGACTCTTAACTGCCCTCTGGGCAATTAGGGATGGGCAATAACTGCTACTGAGCCAGTGACATCCTCATCCCTTTAATGAATAATGGAAGTTCAGACACCTAGTGTGAGGAGATCATAAAGTGAATGCAAAAATAAAGGTCATTTAGCCCATGTTGGTTCATACGTCCATTTCTCTTGATTTTTAACTGGCTCAAGCATTTTTTATTTCACTGATTTAATGTCAAGGTTCAGCCTCATGACCTCTTCTCTGAACTACTTCCAGGGTTTGAATGTTTCTCTTGTGTCTCAGTGATCACAACTGAACTTTTTAGTCAAAGTAGTCAGTATGACTAATACATTAAACAGTTTGAGCCTGACTTTCTCTGATTCATACCCTACTGATTTGACAATGCAGTTCAGCATTTTATTTGCTCAGTTAGTAATTATTCCCCAGTGAGGATATTGAGTGCCATAGGGTTAACCTTAACCCTATTGCAGCTTACTAAAATCCCTAGACCTCTATTCAATGTAATCTTTTTGATGCCAATCGGGTCATGTTCTATTGGACATAGCTGCTAGACTGGGTCTGCAGCAGCTGGTGAGAGAACCAACAGGAGGCAAAACATACTTGACCTCATCCTTACTAATCTGCCAGCTGCAGATGCATCTGTCTATGACAATATCAGTAAGACTGACCATTGCACAGTCCTTGTGGAGACAAAGTCCCACCTTCATATCAGAAATTACCTCCATTGTGTTGTGTGGCACTATCACTTTGCTAAATGGGACAAATTTAAAACAGATCTAGCAACTCAAGACTGGGCATCCATGAGGTGCTGTGGACCATCAACAGCAGCAGAGTTGTACTCCAGCACAATCTGTAGCCTCATGGCCCGTCAAAACCCCAACTCAACCACTACCATCACGCCAGGGGATCAATGGGGAGTGCAGGAGGGCATGTCAGGAGCAGCACCAGGCATATTGAAGATGAACTGTCAACCCGGTGAAGCCATCAAACAGTACTACTTTCATGCCAGACAGCATTAGCAGCAAGTGATAAACAGGGCTAAGTGATCCCACCACCAATGGATCAGAACTAAGGTTTGCAGTCCTGCCACATCCGGTCACAAATGTTGGTGGATGATAGAACAACTCACCGGAAGAAGATGATCTGCAGATATTCCCATCCTCACTGATGGCAGAGCCGAGCACATCAGTGCAAAAAATAAGGCTGAAGCTTTCGCAGCAATCTTCAGCCAGAAATGCCAAGTGGATGATCCATCTTGGCCTCCTCAGTGGTCCCCAGCATTACAGATAACAGTCTTCAGCCAATTCGATTCACTCCACGTGATATCAAGAAAAGTTTGGAGGCACTGGATACTGCAAAGGCTATGGACTTTGTGAACATTTTGGCAATAATACTGAAGGCTTGTGCCCTAGAACTGGCTGCTCCCCTAACCAATCGGTTCCAGTACAGTTACAACAGTGGCATCTACCTGACCATGTGGAAAATTGCCCAAGTATGTCCTGTACACAAAAAGCAGGACAAATCCAACCCAGCCAATCACTGCCCCATAGTCTACACTTGATTGACAGTAAAGTGATGGAAGGTGTCATCAACACTTCTATCAGGCAGCACCTACTCAGCAATAACCTCCTCAGTGATGCCCACTTTGGGCTCAGCCAGGGCCACTCAGCTCCTGATCTCATTACAGCTTTGGTTCAAACATGGACAAAAGAGCTGAATTCCAGAGGTGAGGTGAGAGTGACAGCCCTTGACATCAAGGCTGCATTCGACCAAGTGTGGCATTAAGGAGCCATAGCAAAACAGGAATCAATGGGTATCAGTGGGTAATCTCTCTAGTGGTTAGAGTCATACTTGACCCATAGGAAGGTGGTCATGGTTATTGGAGGTCAGTCATCTCAGTTCCAGGACATCTCTGCAGGAGGTCCTCTGGGCAGTGTCTGAGGCCGAACCATCTTCATTTGCTTCATCAATGACCTTGCCTCCATTATAAGGTCCGAAGTGAGAATGTTTGCGGATGACTGCAAAGTGTTCAGCACCATTCATGACTCCTCACACACTGAAGCAGTCCCTGTCCAAATGCAACAAGATCTGGAAATATCCAGGCTTGGGCTGACAAATAGCAAGTAACATTGGCACCACATAAATGCCAGGCCATACCATCACAAATAAGATATATTCTGAATAACTCCCCTTGACATTCAATGGTGTTACCATCACTAAATCCCCCACTATCCACTATCAACATCCTTGGAGTTATCATTGATCATGAGTTCAACTGGATTCACTATATAAAGACAGTGGCTACACCAGCAGGTCGGAAGCTTGGCATACTGTGCCGAGTAACTCACTTCCTGACCCCTGAAAATCTGTTCACCATCTGTAAGGCACAAGTCAGGAGTGTGATGGAATACTCCCTGCTGGCCTGGATGAGTGCAGCCCCAACAACACACAAGAAGCTTGTCACCATCCAGGACAAAACAGCCTACTTGATTGGCACTGCGTCCACAAGCGTCCACCACCGATGCTCAGTCGCAGCAGTGTGTACTATCTACAAGATGCACTGTAGAAATTCACTGAAGATCCTCAGACAGCACCTTCCAAACCCATGACCACTTCCATCTAGAAGGACAAGGGCAGCAGATATATGGGAACATCACCACCCCAAGTTCCCCTCCAAGCCACTCACCATGCTGACTTGGAAATATATCGCCATTCTTTCTCTGTTGCTGGGTCCAAAACCTGGAATTGCCTCCTTAATGGCATTGTGGGTCAACAATTGTGGGATTGCAGTGGTTCAAGAAGGCAGCTCACCACCACCTTCTCAAGGGCAACTACAAATGTGCAATAAATGATGCCAATCATGCCCACTTCCCACAAAATTCAAAAACAAGTTCATCAAAATTAAGTTAGCCTTATAACAGTTAGTTTGTAATCAAACCTATATTCCAGAGCACTTGCGGACTGAGGACTGGGAGATACCGCATAGAACCTCAACTACTCCTTGGAATGAGTCGCTGGCAGTTGTGACATTGATTAGCACTGGAATGGGATGGCCTGTCAGTCGTTACGAGAAGAGTTTCTCTTTCAGGAGACAGTACATATCGGAGATGATACCTGGGACATCCACAGCCTGCATCATGTTTCCAAGAGCTGCAGATTATGACAGCTAGGCTACTAGATGCAGGGTGATGTCATTGTCCTCTGCCTTTTGGTGGATATTATCTCTGCTTCTCCCTCTGAAACCTGTGCAAGGAGGTTCTGTTCTGACAGGGTTTGATGACAGTGTTGTATTTGGTATCTTTTTCATTGCTGTCATTGTATGTTCACCAAGGCTCCATGGAATCTTCCAACCATGGGTTCCATTTTTGGGGGGGATCAACCAATAATCTGTGGAGCATCTAGGAAATGGAATGGCATATCAGGAACCACTCCTGATCCCTCACATCAAACATTGTGAAGTGACCTGTTGTGCTTTCACACACAGTGTTACTTGGAGGGCTCACAAGGAGACCAATGACATGGCCTATTAAGGATTTCTGAGCTGCATCCGGGTGCATGTTATAGATCATAAGGGCTAATGCTACAATGAGGGTGTGAAAGTCAGACACTTCTCCACCATAATTGCCCTTTCTTCCAAAACAAAAGCCATGCTGGAACACCACAGTCCATTTCATTTCTTACTTCCAGTTATGTATGGAATGTGGTAGTTTCAAAGCATTGGTTCCCAGTGTCTGATATGAAAAACAATACACAACTGGCAAATCCAGGTGTGACTTCTAATCATCTGCGTAGCTTTGTGTATCTGTCATGCAGGGAGTCAATTAATGCAAAGTGTGTAAGGGAAGTGATTGCCCAGTTCTTCATGTTAATAGATGTCAAGAAAATGACCTTTCAATGAAATTCAATTTGTTGGTGGGTGGATGCTGCTGCAGAATTAGAGAATACAAAGTTAATAACAATTGACATCAGTAGAGTCTTATACAAAGTATTCTACTCTTTCCTAAAGTGAAAAACAGGAACTTATTCTACCCATTTGGCATTTTTTGCAGAATTTGTCTCCATGTTGCATTTGGGATTTGGTTAGAAGATGACCAGGTTTAAACTTTGTATCCTTGTGAATGATTTGCATCTCTGCTTGACTAGAAAGACAATGTCACCTCCCACCCCTCATCCACTATATACCCTTTTGTGTTCCTGTACCCTGAATTCTTGATGACCTCTCAGCCTTCTCCCATTTCTGTTCAGACTCCTTATATTAACAGTTATTGTTCCTCATACACCTGCTGAGCCCATGCATTTGAGAGTTGCCACAATCACCTCATGTTGAGGACAGAGTGATTGTGATTTGAGAAACCATTCCCGTGCAGCCTTCCATTCACCCTCTGCTCTCTGAAAACCCACCTTTCTATATCAAATGAGATAACAAGGTGTGGAGCTGGAATGACACAACAAGCCAAGCAGCATCAGAGGAGCAGGAAAGCTGATGTTTTGGGTCAGGACCCTTCATCAGAAATGGGGTAGGGGAAAGGGGCTCTGAAACAAATAGAGAGTGGGGGAGGTGGATGGAAGATGGATAAAGGTGCAGATACGTGGAGAGGATCAAATGACCTCCTTTCACGATCATCACTCCTGAAGTATTACAATCCAATGAATCCCAACCTCAGACTTGAACTTCTCATTTTCCACAGGACTTCATAGATTGCTCCCTGAAAGTCCTGCCTGTTAATACCGGAACTGATATGCCTGACCATGGCCCACTCTCCAGACTGACCAAGGAGGGGCAGCCCTCACTGAGGATGGCCCAACATCCAGGCAGTTGTCTCCAAGGCACCCTGGCTGATATAACTGCATGCCTGTTCTAGTTGCACTTGAACTTCAGGACTGATCATGGCCCAATACTGATTGTAGCCATCCTCATGGACTGAGATCAGATGAGTTCCTTGAGTGACTGTGGCAGTCTCCTGAATGACCATTGTCTCCCTTCCCCTATTAAGGACTTGTTCCCTTTGTGTCTCACATATGACAATTTGGTAGAACATATGTATTGTGTTTGTCACTTAAGATGTTGGCAGTTGCTACAGATATGGTATTAATATCACCCAATACTATCCAACAACATGTGTACTCCCTTTTGTTGTTTAGTGCTCTCGACAGTGACAAACTGCCTGTCTGTCACTCTGCACTAAGCAGCATACAAGTCACACAGGCTGATAGTCTGTACTTGGGACTGAAGAGTCGTATGCAAATGTGAGCATCAGAGGCTGGCAACCAAGTGACCAAATGCTAAAACTGTTAAGATATAAGCCATAAGATACATATGAATCCCTGTGGCCAAGGTAACAGGCAAAAGTATGCAAGGCATAAATACCTGTGTGTCAAAGTGAAGCTCTGAAGGGAGATAGGGGTATGGGAGTTGCTCTGTAGCAGATTTGATGATATGGTAGGATATACAGTATAGCTGAAGCGTGGAAAAGCTTAGTGTCAATGGCATGTGCAGGAAAAATCTGGATGAAGCAAACAGTGAACTGCTGCAGCCAGGTAACTCTGACTTTGAAGCACCATTTGCTGACATCAGAGAGCTGGGGAGGCAGCTAACAGAAATGAGGGGAGATTAGTTAATAATCAGATGCAAGTCATGGCAATAAGGTAGTCACCTCTCGTTAGCAAAATTCAAAATTTGCCCTTTAATCCCTGAGGTGAAAATTGGAAATTTCTTTTTCAACATCAAGAATTTGATTGTTTTCATTCTCGCTGTATTTTCTCACTTCTTTTTCTATTGTCCCTGCCGTTCAAGGAAATGGACAATTCCACCCTATGTATTGTTTTGCATTTACAATTGATAGTGGCCAATGGTAAGCTGTTATTGGTTTGACAAGCTTGCAGTAATTTCATTATTCGTTTCATGTTGAGATTATTTATGCTTGATGACAAGGTACACTAAAATGACAGATGTTGTTGACAATGAAACAGACCCAAAACTAATTACCATCCCTGGTCTCCAACGTTGTAAAAGAGCAGATAGCTCCAAGCTCTTTAAAGACAGTGAGGTAATCTTCTGATTTGAAAGAAAACATTTGAATTATGGTGTTACATTTCACAATGTAAGCACAAGTAAATTATTCCAGATATCCAGTAGGTGCTGTGCAGTTGATAAACTTTTTAGATGTTTGAGAGATGATCAACAAGATTCTTTTCTGTTGTTTGTGAGGTATAGACTGTGTAGAGACTTTAACTAAAATTATGGAACTGCTGTGAGAATGTCTTGTTGACATCCAACATTTCTCTTTAATCTGTAATGCAGTCTTTTATAACTGAATAACTAATAATTGGATAAATGTAAACATTAGTGCATTGAAATTTATAACTGAGTGTGGTAACTGTTGCTATATGGATAAACATACACCCAGCCTGTACCGAACATGTTCTACAAACACAAAATAACTTATTGACCAGTGATTTCAGGAATATTTGTCATCAGTCTAAATCTTACTTCAATATATGGTGCATATGAAAGAAATACACCGAGAACATTTAAATGAAACTTCAGGGTGTCTTAGGCCTTTTTGTTTGTGCGGGTTTTGCACACACATTGTCAAAATCATAAGACCATAAGACATAGGGGTGGAAGTAAGGCCATTCGGCCCATCAAGTCCACTCTGCCATTTTAACCATGGCTGATGGGCATTTCAACACCACTTCCCTGCACTCTCCCCGTAGCCCTTGATTCCTTCTGAGATCAAGAATTTGTCGATCTCTGCCTTGAAGGCATCCAACGTCCCGGCCTCCACTGCACTCTGCGGCAATGAATTCCACAAGCCCACCACTCTCTGGCTGAAGAAATGTCGTCTCATTTCAGTTTTAAATTTACCCACTCTAATTTTAAGGCTGTGCCCACGGGTCCTAGTCTCCCCGCCTAACGGAAACAACTTCCTAGCGTCCACCCCTTCTAAACCATACATAAGTTTCTATTAGATCTCCCCTCAACCTTCTAAACTCCAATGAGTACAATCCCAGGATCCTTAGCCATTCATCATATCTTAAACCTACCATTCCAGGGATCATCCATGTGAATCTCCGCTGGACACGCTCCAGGACTAATATGTCCTTCCTGAGGTGTGGGGCCCAAAATTGGACGCAGTATTCTAAATGGGGCCTAACTAGACCCTTATAAAGCCTCAGAAGCACATTGCTGCTTTTATATTCCAACCCTCAAAATCAAGACCTTTTCTAATCAATAAGCCTCACAGGATGCACCTCATCAGCAATACAGTGCATTTCCTCTATTTATGAATAATAGCAGAAAAATGTTTTTTCAACATTTTATGACCTTTAGCATGATGTCTGCAAAATTATGCGCAATTTTGTGCAGCAAATAACTTTGTAGTCACTGAAACTGGACTGAAAATATGTCTATTTCACACATTTCAATCATCTGTTAGTCTTAATTTGAATTTGTTATAACATCAGAACTCAGATGAAACTGATGTTTAATCTCTGACATAAAAGGCAGAATGATACAGTTTAGTGTTTTGCATACTTTGATGGCTTCTGACCAATTGCTGAAAATGGTGTGTCTAGTTTAAAGACTCTCCAGGGTTCACCAATGCTAGGCCTTCCTATATGGCCACCATGCACCAAATTTAGAAGGGCATCTATTTCACGAAACTGGGTTATAACAATTTTGTAATCTTAAGTTGATTCTGTTTCTTGAACTATATGTTCACCTGCACTGTTCCAGTTGACAGACTAGAAGCCCCTTTAATGAGAGAAGGAAAGATGTAAACTATTTTATTATACAGATGGTAGATGAACATGCAAAGTAACCGACAGAATCTCATTTCCTTCACTATTGTTTCTTCTCTCAGTGTTGATGCGAGTAGCTGATGGGAAGCTGTAGCAAAGAAAAGCAGAAAGAAAGAAATGAAAGCTGCTTAAAAATATTCAGAATTTAATTAGATATTGTTCAGGTTTTTATTTTGAATTTAGTGAAGAGTCCTGTTTATTCTGAAAATTCTAACATGTTTTGATTGGGAATTTATTTTATTTTGTTGTTATATGTGAAGTGGAGATTCTTGGCAGATCATGTTGTCAGAATATGGATGTTAGTTTTTTGATGTGATACAATCAGAAGCAGAAATCTGGTGAACTATGCCACACTCTCTCTCACAATATACTTGAATCTGGTCTCTTAACTCATGATGGAGGTTTTAACTTAATGTTTGGTCCCAGCTGATGTTATTACTGACTAAGTCAGATCCAAACAGAAATCTGGCTTGATAAATCATATTTCGTTTTTATTTTGGTTTACACAAGGTGGTATCTCACGGGAACATAAGCACGCAATATTGCAGATTTGGATTTAGAAATGAAGGTAATTTAGAATAAATTAAACTATTTATAGGTCGCATGTTTAAATATTTTGAAACACATGGTAAAAATGTGTTTCTATTAATCCCAACAGCATCCCATTACAGTACTCAAACACCAAAAAGAGTGCCCTTCCCTATCCTGCACAGAGATTGACTCAGCTGTGGTTTCAATTCCTGGTAGTGAGAATCTGATAGCTTCTTCCCTTTTTCATCATATGCATAAACCTAAACTTCTATTTCTGATTTACAGAACACAGACTTTTAGCCAAACACTTCTGTTCTGGAATTTTAATTGAACTCCTTACACTGAGGTATTGATCATACATTTTAACAATTGGTCATAATTATTTTATAACTCTCTAAACTTCCTTCTTCCTTTCTCAGGAACAACTACTGTCTATCAAACATCCAGCTTCAGCTAAGAGCCTCCTGAACTAAAATTAGAAAAAGGCTTCTTTTTTTCCCAAGCTATGGGTGTTTACCCCAAGTACTAAACAAGGAACTCCCAAATCTTCTGTCTGAAAGCAAAATGCATAGCCCTGTTTGCTCAAAAACTCTCCCAATGTAAACAAATTACCATCAGCCTCCAAGGCTATCTCTCTCAGTGCTTTTTTTAAAGTAAATCACCATGGCTACAAAAATATCATTATTAATAATTAAAGTCTTTCGGTCAGGCAGAAAACCCATATGTCCCCAGTTCAAATTCAAAAACTCCAAATGCAAAAATAAATGATGTTAAAATATATCACCTTACATTAAATTAGTCAACACAAATATACATGCAATATACATTTTCAGCTTTATTACTTTAACTCTGTGTAGCCTGAAGTCAGTCCCTCAAAGGTGAGATTTATTCCAGGATTATGATTGAGGGGACATCATGATGTGATATAATTGATTGATGAGAGTTGGAAAATTGTCAAACAAATATATTAAGAGGATTACTTACAATATGAGCTGCTTCGACTAAATGGTTTGTTTTTTGTGGTATATCCCCATATAATTCTCAAAGGGCACAGACAGACTGCCCATTTAGAATGAAGAGGTTGTAAATGGCTTCTCCTTGTCCCCTCTACCTCCTCCTCCCCATTGTGTACAGCTTCTCTCCTTTGTAGCCTTAGCTCCATCACTCTGTGTGCTGCAAACTAAAGCTTAAGTTATAACTGTCACGGATTTCTGTGGACAGGTTACTAACTCCTCTGATCTGCCTTTCAACAGGCAGCAGCATTCCTTTCCAAATCCAACAAAGCCATCAAACACCTCCAAGAGCGTGCCACAGTATGTCTATGACTTTGCTAAAGCCATAAAATAACTTTAACTACTTTACCAGAAGGTTGAATGGCTGACCTTTTAAATAATACTAATTGGGGCACGACTTGTGTGGCTAAACATAGGTTTCAAGTGTGATTGGTTGGGAAAGGGGCTCAACTGAATGCGCATGACACAAGTTTGTAGCATGTGTGTCAAATCAAACTCAGAGAATGTTTTGTAATCACTATCTATCCATTGTCGAAACCTATAATATACTTACAACATGCCCGTGCTAGCAACTTCTCAATATGGATCTCTGGGCGGTCTGTGCTGAAAGAAGCCAGAAACACTTCTTCTCCAGTTCTGAGGGCCTCTGCTTTCCATAGTGGAACCAGATTTTGTGGCTACCATGTTTTCTGCTCTGTACATGTCTGCTTTTGCTCCCAGCAATCATTTGAGTTGTCATACTGAGTCAGATTTGTCCCCTTGTTACTTTTATCACTGTGAATATACAGCTGGCTACTCTTAGAATGGATTGTGTAAACTAGTACTCACAATATAGAGCATTACAAAGCCAAACAAAATTACCATTGCTGTGTGGCACCAGAGCCAATAAATAAAGAAGCATTAATTATTGATAGGATTTTATATTACTTACAGCAGTGAGTTGAAAGGCTCATAGTTCTAATGAATAGATGGTAGACAGACAGTCAGAAGTTATTAGACACACTTTGTGGACTATTTTGGTGAAGGGGTGAAAACAGGCACAAAGTGGTTACTATGCTGATAAGACATGCTTGTTTAGCAAAGTTTTGATCATAACGGCTGATTACTACAATTTGAACTTGCTCAGAGGAACTAAAGGAAACACCTGCAGCTTTACCATTCAAAATGGCGCCTAAAAGCAATTTTTGAAGACAGCCTCCCTGATTCCTCACACCAACTATCACTGAAGATTTATGCATTGGCTGAGATACTTCATTGTGTTTCAGCATAGTTCAGGGCTCAGAGAGCTGCCCTGGAGATGCTAGTTGAGGAAATAAAGGTATGGGGTACAAGTTCCATGCCCACAATACGGATGGTGTCCACTTTGCCCTCCTGCCCACATTGTTGCAGTAGTTGGTGTTCTTCAGTCTGGTCTCATGTCCTGCTCCCAGACCACTCCCAGACAAAAAGAGACCAAGAGAACTGCCTGTGACCAAGCTCTTTCTTTCTCCTGGCGACTCCTATAAGGTAGAATAGCAGAACATACTGCGTAGAGGCATAAATTCATACAGCATAGAAACAAACCCTTCAGTTCAATTCATCCACACTGACTAGACATGCCAATCTGACCTAGTCCCATTTGCCAGCATTTGGCCCATATTCCTCTAAACCCTTCCTATTCATGTACCCATTGAGATGCCTTTTAAACGTTGTAATTGTACCGGCTTCCACCACTTCCTCGAACTCATTATATAGATGCACCACCCTCTGCATGAACAAGCTACCCCTCAAGTCCTTTGTAAATATTTGCCCTCTCATCTTAAACTTAGGTCCTTTATTTTAGACTGTCCCACCCTAGGAAAAAGACCTGGACTGCTCATGGTATCCACGCCCCTCATGATTTTATAAACCTCTGTAAGGTCACCCCTCAGTCTCCAATGCTCCAGGGAAAAATGCCCAGCTTTTTCAGCCTCTCCCTGGAGCTCAAACCTACTTTAATTTTCTGAACTGATATTCTCAGAACAAATGTTGATAGAATGTTGGTGATGTCTTTACAAACTGTCCCAAAAATTCACCCGTGTATTTTAAACCAACAGCAAATGGACAGGAAGAGCTGTGCACTACTTTACATGACACAGAGTCTTCAGAAACAACTTGCTTATTTTTATTTCAGTTGGCTGCTGAAAGGAGAGGGCATTTACTGCTATCAGCTGCTTCACAGCTGATGGCCATTTCTAGTTTGTCTTTCAACTCCATTAACCATAACCCTATGACATAATGGCGAATGTGTTGAACTTCTAAGGACAAAATAATTTAAGGCTTTCAAAGGTTCTTAGTTTGCGACCCACCAGAGTCATATTTAGGGCATGTTGTGGTACAGTGGTAGAGTCCCTATCCTAAACTTAAGAGACCCAGGTTCAAGTCCCACCTACTCCAGAGATATGCAATAACATCTCTGAACAGATTGATTAGAAAGATAGGTTAAATTAAAAAAAAACTCCTTTAACTAGAAGTGTCTTGAGCCAAATTTAGGCTAAACTGGCCTTGCAGCATAAACCCCATTTTTGTCCACATTGGAAGCTCTTTGGTTCTTCAAGTATTTCAGGAAAATTGTCCCCCTCTAGCCTTCATGTTGTGGTTCAATGTGTATGAACTGAAAAATAAGTCTTAATGTAAACCTTTTTTAAAAACTGAATCCTGTTAGGTGATTTTTTTAAATGAAGAGTTTGCATCTTTATCTCAGTCATATTAGATAATGATTCTTAAAGGGTTAATGATAATATCACTTTGGCTCTAGCCATTCTACTGATATCACTAACAGTGTGTGGGAGGAGATAGAATTCTACTCACGCTTTCAGAGTGTGCAGATAAAATCTATCAGATGAAAACGAAATACTGTAGATACTGGAAATCCGAAGCAGAAACAGAAAATGCTGAGAAAACTCAGTCCCGCTGTGATCTCAGCTCCATGTTTCTATCCAACACCCCCACCCTGCTCCAACCCCAGGTCTTAAATATTATGCCTGACCAAATATAATTGTACTCACTGGAATCAAGCAATAACATTACATTTTAAGAATAATGCCCCTTCTGCAGATACTCTACAGTGGTATATGTCTATTGTTAATCACTAGACAGGCCCAAAATGACACAAAGACGACAGAGGACTCACAACAGTGAATAATCTCAAACACTTTTTATCCAGTGCCACTTGCTAGTAGAGTTTGCACATACCACAAGTTACCATGAGTAGTCATCTGGGAAAGTACCTAAATCTCAAAGTGCAGTTCATCACAATTATATCATGTTTCACTTCAGATGGGAAATTATTTTCTATACTGCAAAGCAACACATTTGGCAAATCAGGCCATCAGAGAAAACAGTATCACCATGCTTTACACACCAATACTACCCCTGTAATTGTATGTGGTAACTTTGAACAAACAGGAAAAAAAAACACTGTTGACAGGAACTCACTAAGCTATATTTAGATGGTGTTAATGGCTTACAGTGGTTGCTGAAAAACTAGCATTATTTTGTTACACTTTCACCTGTTTAGTACTGTCAATGGTAACCTCATTCTTATACCTTTTTATGATGTGTTCCTTTCCCAACATAAAAAAAACTTACACAATACAACTTCCAACTTCAAGTGCGGAAAATCATTCTCACATAACTGGCATTTCCATTATTTATCCTGCTGCTGTCTGTCATGAAGAAGCGTATTCCACCGACAGACAGATTAAGTTGGGTGCTTGAGTTCAAAGGACACGCCTGTTTTCTGTACGTTGTAGTTGTAACAGGAAACAGCTATTGTCGAACTTGTCAATTCGAGAGTGGTGTCATTGAGCAACCCAGGGAAAGACTTGACGCTGAGATCAGCCAAGCTCTTGTAGTAGTAGCTTTTATTGTTTTGGCTTTATAGCCAACCAGTTGGCTGTGGAGCCCGTGCTTTAAATTTGATGAATTGAAAAGGCGCCCAATTCATTTTCTGGAGTTGGGGAGAAAAGAATACAGTGCCAGTTGAAATACTTCTACTTTGTGAAAGTTCCGTGTTGAAAATTCAGGTTGTAAAAGCTTGACAAGTGGTATGAGCTTCATTTACAATGAACCAGACCAGCAGGTCGATTCAGAAGAATTTGATTTTTCTGCACTTTTTGATAATAGCCACGATGAAGACTTTGCCACAAGAGGTTTGTAAACATTTTGTATTTTTCTGATAAAATAGTTTTACAACCTAAATTTTTTATCATTAAAAAGCACCATCTTTGAAAGGTGAGTTTTGTCGTACCCAATAGGACAAGACGGGAACTGTAGCAAGAAACACGTATCTGACCTATTTGTTTAAGAAGAGCGTTAGAAAGTCAGTCATCTAAAAATGGAATTTCTTTGTGTTTTACACGTGCAAACTTGGGGAGTAGACTTTGATTAGCAGCAATTAGATTATTGAGTTTAGTTATATTAAAAAATCCAACAAATCCAAAAAGTGTAGGTGATCACATTTACATCAAGCTGTGGCTTTCAGATAAAGTGGATTAATTAAAGCTAATTGCGCTAGAATGTGGATGTGTGTCTGTTATTACAGTTCACTAAAGTGGTCACATTAACTTTTTGATGCAATGTTTCTTTCAAAATACGTTGTCTTGATTAACACACTGATGGGCACAGGCTATGTAGGAATGGCAACCCTCAGTTTCATAATGGTCAGCAGTTTTCGTTTTTACTTCTGGGAACAGTTTAGTTAAAATCTGAAGTTTGGGAATAAAGTTTGCATGAAGACACTACCTCTTTGGCTTGTTTATTTCAGCAGCTGTCTATTCGGAGTAGAAGCAAATCTGAAAAATAAACTTGGTCAATTGAACAGTTTTAGTTATTTGTAGAATAGAATGGTTCAGGTTTGAAGAATATTAGGTTCATATTATACAGTTTTGTTTTGTTAACATTTCATTAGAAATGAGTGTTATTTTTTTTAAAAAAGGATTATTTATTTCCCTCAGGAGATTATGTTCTGAAAGTAAGTGAATAACCATTTAATAGAAGGTGTAGTGTACTCTCTTTCCATCTTGAACTTGATACTTTATACTGTTAAATTTCTACTAAGCAGATTGCAGGTTGATAGTGAAGTTTGCTCTTCAGTGTCAGAATGAAGCAGAGCCCTGGAAAATATTAATGAGATGTAAAACACTCTTAGAAATATGGCAGAATGAAGCTTAAAATAAATATCAATACTTGCGGACTTGTGTTATGAAAATCAGAAATTCTGCATCTGAACCTCTGTATTGATCTTCAAGGGCTTGAAGACTAAGATTGACTTCCATTCCCCAAATGTGACTTCAGACTATGTTTTCTAATAGAAATAAAATTACATGCTCAGATTGACTCTACTGCAAGCTAGTTTTCTCATTTGTAACTTTGTTGAAATGACAAAATCAGAGTCACTCGTCAACATGACATAAATGCATTGTTGTCAGCTATAAAAACCAATGGAGTGAATTATGAATGCAGAGAGGTCAAACACTTGCTTATTTTGATGCCTGGCAGCATCTCAATAGAAAGTTGTGAATGTCCCAGTAATATACTTTGGAAAAATGTGTTGCTCTTGCCCTTTAATATCTCCTGTTCTCAACACTGACTCATAATGAGTTACAATCCCTGAGTGAAAGCCGTATCAAATCTACGTGAACATTGTTTGTGCATGAGCTAATTCATTGAGCAACAGCAGTATGTTGGAATTTAGGAACACCACCACACTGTCTTGTCTAACTCCAATGCCATGTGCTTCATGTGCAAGGTCCATGTGAGGCATACTGTAATATCCTTTCTATCTGCCTTCAGGAAAACCAAGGTTAACTCACTCAATGTAGATAATGATACAAAGTAGAAATTTTCTAGATTTTATTCATATCAGTTTCACACTAGTTTACACCTGGACATTTTTTGATCCTAACCAGAGTCTATGCATAAAGTTTGGGTGCAGATTTCCTCCCTCTCTAGCTCTGGTCTACTCGATATTTTATTTAAACTCATCTCTATAAAGTCTGTTATCCCAGCAGCTCAAAGGCTAAAATATAGATGCTGAAATTTGTAATCAGCAAAGAAGCATTAATAGTTGCCACTAACTTGGAAAGAAGTCAAGGACAGACATTGTATGATCTCTCTGGTATACATTTTACCTGCTCCCATAATCTCATCAATAATAATTACATTTCGCTGTTAAAGACACAGTAAAACCTATACAAGAAAGCATGACCTGTGTAAGAAATGGATATAGAGAGGAGAGAATGGTGAAGTTTTCATCAGTTGAGTGATTACTAAAACCAATTGCCCTTGGGTCTTTAACAATGCAGCCTGTGGAGGATCAAGTAATCACTGAAAGAAACATCTCAATTCGCCTTTTTAAAATCTTAAATGTATGACTGCAGTCAGTTCCATATTTATTCTAATGGTGAAGGCAGACAGTTTAAATTCAAAATGAGGGTTGGTAACACCCTTCATTATGAACTTTTCTTTCAGCCTTGCTTAAATTTTCAGAGTCCTGAATTAGCACAACATTTTTTAAGGTATATTTTCAGACTAAGTTTTGTTCACATTTTCAAGTTACTAATTCAGGCCTGAGATTATAAGAGTGCTGTTTAACAGTTAGAAAATTATGGGTACCACTACTCAGTAGCCATTTATAAATTTATGAGCTGCACAATAATAACTTGGTGCTCCTTTCTATTTCAGAGGCAGAAAATGTTGCTGCTTCTCATAAAGGCATTGTTCATCCTTCTGGAATTGGCTACCCAACCATTGATGTCTCCCATTATGGATCTCAGTCATGTAGCTCTATGGCATCTGCAGTATTAAGTGGAGAACGTATGAGTGAATACAGTCAAGCAGAAAGCAGAGATTTCAAATGCTACCTAGAAGCTGTAAAACCCCCTGTTTCATCTGGAGTAGAAAGTCCAAGAATTGAGATCACACCATCCCCTGGACTGTTCCATGTAATTCCACATGCAGCTAGTTGTGGAGAGCAAACATATCATTCTCCCACTACAATTCCTAGAGTTACTTTACCTGTGCCAGGCTCAGAAAGCATTGTATATAGAGACCCACTCAGTCCTGCCAGTAGTGGCTCTTCCACAAGTTGGCATTCCTTTGTGTCTCACGAGTCCAGCTGTTCCCATTATGGCATGTCCCCTCAGACATCTCCATTAACATCTCCGTGTGTCTCACCAAAGAATGGCTCAGAAGAATATCAAGGTCAGGGTGCTCACCATTCTCCACGAACATCACCTGTCAACTCACCATCCACTCACATTGAAAACTGGCCAGGTGCAAGGTCACCGTCCCCAACCCCCCGAACTTCTTCAAGGTCATCATCACCTTGTGGGAAGAGGAGGTACTCCTGTGACCGCTCAAGAACGCCTTCTCCACAAGCTTCACCAAGAGTTATTGCAATTGAAGAACCCAGTTTGCACCAATTTTCAAATTCTGCAAGCCTGGCCGATGCCATGAGCACCCTCACCACCGATTCCAACAACGACTTAGGCGAAGTACTTCCAATAAAGGCTCGGATCATGGATCTTACTCCACCATCATCCCTTAAAACTGACATATGTAAAGATGAAAAACTTACTAGCTTTACCATAGCGAATTTTGTCGAGTTTTCAGGGCAGTGTCAGGACGTGAAGAAAGACATCTACAGTATTGATCCGCTTTTCCTGATGCCCCCTCATCCATTACATCGGACAAAACCCAAACCTCCCTGCAGGTAAGTTTTATTTTATATTCCATCCTAACATCAAAAATCAAACAGAATTGATAGAAACATAGGAAATAAGTGCAGGAATAGGCCATTCAGCCCTTCGAGCCTGCTGCACCATTCAATATGATCATGGCTGATTATGCAGTTACAGCATCCCATTCCCGATTTCCCTCCAAACCTCTTCATCCTTTCAGCTCCATCTTGAATATATGTTTTCACCTGGGTTCTAACTAATGTCCCAAAAACTGCATATGATTTCTATTGATCTTCTATTGCAATTAAATCAAAATCTTTCAAGTCCACACACCAATTCAGATAGTGAGTGTGACAAAAATTATATTCTTAATTGATAGTGGTTTTTGAATGTGAGAAGGCCCATAGTTTAAAAATGGAGGTGAGGGCTGACAATTAAGAATCAAACAGAGATAATTACTACTGGTACATACTGAGACCAATGAATACTTTTACTCGTACATACCAGTGAGTAATTGATACAATAATATGCATTAGCGTAATTGGTGTAATCAATTGATCACGTCCATATCTTTACTGTAAGAGAGAACTGATCCTGTCAGTCTTTCTACAGTATCACATTCTGAAGTACCAGATGGTGGCAACACATTGGTTAACTTTAACAGAAAGCTTCACTCAGTTAAACCTAACTTTGAAAATCCTAACCTTGATATAATAGCAGGAGTATTATTCCACAGTTACTGGTGCATAATCATTATACTTCACCTTTTTGACTTATTTTTTAGCTGAATGTTGGAATTGTGGTGATTCTGCAAAAGGAATGTTAATCAAAATAAGCATCTAATGTAACATAGGACATCATTAGAAAGTGGGAATTCTTAACTGATTATTGTAGCAACTGTCTTGTGTCTCCGGCTTTATAAAATGATCTTTGATCTGATTGTCACCACGTTAAGGAATCATTGACTTAACTCGATTTTCAATAACTAACACTTCAACTGTCCAATCATCACAAACATACCAGGGAAGGCCCATATTGTGCTTGGAGAAGGAACTCATAGTAAGGGTCGTTCACTGTAACTGCAGATCAGATATGAATTCAGTACATCACTGTAACAGGTGCAAGGCTTGACTGGCAATGAAAATAGAAAATGTTGGAAATATTCAGCAGGTCTGACAGCATCAGAGAAGGGCAAAACAGATTTCATTTTGATTCTGACAGAAGGTCCTTGACCTACAACATTGTGGACTGGAATTTCCCATGGAGGTAGACATCAAGAGGTGGGACCAATCCCATATGATATTCTTGTCTCTGCCTTCAGTCTGCTGTGAAGTGTGATTCACTGGGTCAGGCTCTTTGTGACATTAGTGATGAGGTTTCTGTCTGATAAGTGGGAATGGGGTGGAGAAGGATTATGTGGGGTTGTAATTCGAGAGGGGTTTTTACATCAGGGATGGAAGTGAGACATCAGGAAAGCAGACCACTTTTTGACTGGAATTGGTAGCCATTGCTGCAGCTGTCTGCTGTGAGTGGATCTTCACCTTCAAAGTGGATGGGACATATGGACAGCTGGGACATGGGATAGACAGGAAAATGTTTGTTATTACTTTTTAATTGGAGCTACATTTTCTGGGTCCAAATTTGCACACTTTTTCATCAAGTAAACTGTTTAAGTGCTGCCATCTCCGATCCCAGCTAATCAGCTTCGTGGGGCATAGACATGCAGGAAGGCAATTTCAGACCCGAGGGTGAAGGGAACTGAAGGCAGAACTGAATTCTGGGGCAACAATCAGGAATGTACAAGTGACTGGAATTAGAAGAGCACAGATAATGAAGATTTGAGGGATTGGAGAATATTACAGTGTTATAGGGGCATGGCTGTGAAGGTATTTAAAAACAAGAATGAGAATTTTAAAATCAAGATGTTATTTGAGCAGAAGCCAGTGTAGGTCAGTGAGCACATGGTGATGAAGGAATGGGACTTGCGCAAGTTAAGATATGAGCGTTAGAGTTTTGGCTCATGCCAAGTTTACAGAATGTGGAATGAATAAGGAGTATACTGGAATGTCAGTCTGTATTTAATGAAGGCATGAATGAGGGTATCAGCAATGGATGAATTGAGACAGTAGTGAAGTAAAGTGAATTTGCAGATGTAGAAACAGACTATTTTAATGAGAATGAAATCAGAATGTAATTTTGGGATTGAATGTAATATCAAGATTGCAAATGCTGACTAATTCTCAAACTGTTTCCAAAGATATGGAGTCAGTAGCTTGGGATGGTGTTTGGAGTGGGGATCAAAAGCAATGTCTTCTCGATATTTAACTGGGAGGAATTTGTGCTTATGTAGTGCGAGATGTCAGATACGCTGACAAATTATTTAGCAACAATTGAGGATTTGGGGGAAGTGGTCATGATATAAAGTTGGGCTTGTACACACATGTAAGAAACCTTTGATGATGTGCACACATGTAAGAAACATTTGATGATGTTGCCAAGGAATATTGTGTAAGTGAAGAAAGGGGGAGAGATTGATGGTAGGGGACACTAAAGGCAACAGAGCATAAGCAGGATGAGAAGCCATTGCAAGTAATTCTTTGGCTATTATCAGCAAGGTATGCAGAGAAGCAAGTGATAGCTGTTCAGCACAGGTAGAAAAGAGCGATTGGAGATGATGGTGTGATCCCACCATGTAATCAGAAATTGCAGATCTGTTGAGAAGGATAAGGAGGGGAGGCTTATGTTTGTCATACATTGTCATATTTGACTTTGGTAAGGGCTCTTTTGATACTGTGGCTGGTTGAAGACAAAGTTGGAGAGATTCAAACATGTTGTTCTATGGAAAATGGGAATGGATTTGGAGCCAACAAAACATTTAATGCTGTTGTAAGGGAAGATAAGATTGGAGGTGGGGCAGTACCTTGCAAACTTATAGGTGCAACTAAATGTTGTTTATATGATCAGCTAATGTAGGGATCGGGAGTGGAAAATGGATGAACAGCCTTTTAACTTTAATGGGATTGAAGAAATAGAAGGCGAGTCACATCAACAAGGTGAGCTCAGAGAAGGCAAAATATTAGATAAGAACTAAATGAAGACTTCTGTTTTACGAAGGTACTTAAATTGCACAATTAGCTGAATTTTACAGATTAGCTCGTATTTGTAGGCTTTTATCTTTGAAAGGCTTTAACTATTCAAAAAGGGTATATGGCTCTTTTGGATTTTTTTAATCAAATGCTGTTTTTAACATTTAAGCATTTACTGACAGGAAGGAATGGATAGGTAGTGTAAAGAGACATCAACGCTATTTTGAAAATATTTCCACCATGCAGCAACATATTACGCAGCATTTCTCTTGCTTCTGCTAATTAATAGTTTTTGAAAAATACAATTATGAAGCATGTTAGCCATCACAATTATAGGCCAGCCCTAACAGAGGATTTAAACACTTATTTCAGAAAACCTCTGAATTTTCCAGCTCAGCAAGTCTTCTTAATTAGCATTCATTGGTATTCAAATTAGATCCATTTTTATCCAAGGCTCTACCCTCCCCACCTATATTAGAGACTAGAAACAGCCACCATAGCACTTGTAATATTTACTTTAGTATTCATTTATTTAAATTGTTGGAATGTGAAAGGTTCACAAGATTGTTAAGAGTGACATAGTTGTAAACTTCAGTGAAAAATACACGACCCATGCTGATTAGATGTGCTGTATTTTGTTTGAAGACTGTCCTCCAATTTTTTGAAGTGTTAAACAGGGTGCAAACATTGCAATTTTGGAGCTGTAATGCTTGCCAGCTATGGCTGAGTGATTGCACTCTTGTCTCCGAATCAGAAGGTCATATGTTCAAGTTCCACACCAGATAATTGAGCACTTAAATTTGGCTGACACTCCGTGACCACACTGAGGGAGCACTGCGCTGATGTTGGAACCATCTTTCAGATGAGACATTAAACCAAAGATCTGTCTGCTGTCTCAGGTGGATCCAATGATGGGTACATCTCTGAACAGGTTGACTGGAAAATATCAAAAGCAGAGAAATTCATTGTGGTCAAGCTTTCTCATTCAATGAACATTTCTGAAGAAGGGCCCTGACCCGAAATGTCAGCCTTCCTGCTCCTCTGATGCTGCCTGCCCTGCTCAACACTGTGCTATCTCTGACTCCAGCATTGGCAGTTCTTACTATCTTGCCTTGAATACTTTACCTTGTTGTTTATATCATTGCTGTTTGTAGGCATTTGCAGTGCATAAACTGGTTGCTGCGTTTCTTACTTTTCCTGTACTGGTTAAGTCTCAGCTGGAGTATTCTGTTCAGTTTTGAATATCACATTTTAGCAGGATGTAAGGCTGGAGTATTCTGTTCAGCTTTGGATACCACATTTTAGCAAGGCATTAAAGAGGGAGTAAAGATGATTTATTCAAACTTTACCACGGGAAAAGGGACTTAAGCTATGTGGAGAAACTGGGGAAAGTGAATTTACTCTAGTTAGAGCAACAAGCATTAAGGAGACTTTGAGAGTTTGACAGAATAAATTCCAGAGAAACTGTTTCCAGAGGCAAAAGTATCTGTAATCAGAGGACACAAGTTTAGGATGGTTGGCAAAGAAAATGACATTGGAAAATAAAATTTCTGTAATGAGTTGTTACGATCTGGAGTGGGTTGCCTGTAAGAGTGATGGAAGTAGTTTCAATAAGACTTTCAAAAGAGAATTAGTGAAGGGAATGGGAAAACAATAAAAACAAAGCTGGAGAATGTTGGGGAAACTCAGCAGGTCTGGCATCATCTTTGGACGAAGAAACAAAGTTTCAATTCTGGTGTGACTCTTCTTCAGGACACTGTGAGCATGGGGAAAAGAGCAGGGAAGTGGAATTAATACTGTAGTTCGAGCAAAAGGCCAATACAGGCATGATGGAATATTCCTGTTCTGTGTCATTAAGATTCCATGATTACAACAATTATTCAACCTCAAAAGTACTCCCCTGGATATGAAGCATTTTTGGATGGCCTGACTCCATAAAGGCATTTTATAAATGAAAGTTATTCTTTTTTAGAAGCTACATAAAACTTAAGATTGTCATCTCATTCTGCCATTGCAAACTTGCAAACTTATAATGACAAAAACATCACTTGTGTTGGGATTCCAGAATTTTAAGTTCCACATAATAACAAGAATGACATTCAGCTACAGGTGTGGCAATATTAGCAGCTATCCCATATCCATCTCCTCGCAAGGATATTTCACCACTTTAAACCTAAAAGTTAACATCAATACAAAAGTTAACAATGGTTGTGTTCATCATTCACACACATAGCCAAACCTATTGCTGAACTATTAATTCTGAGATTATATCGTGGATCTTGACACAAAGGTAATCAGCCTATCCCGGTTTGTAAAATTCTTGATAAGCGTAGAGAAAGCAAGAACTGCAGATGCTGGTGTCAGAGACAACACAGTGTGGAGTTGGAGGAACACAGCAAGTCAGGCAGCATCAGAGGAGCAGGAAAGTTGATGTTTCATGGTGAGACCTGAAACATCAACTTCCCTGCTCCTCTGATGCTGCCTGACCCGCGGTGCTCCTCCAGCACCACACTGTGTCATCTTGGCGAGGATAGGTATGATTTATCTTTGGCTATCAATGGGTAGAGACTTGCTCCAAAACTTTCTTCAGCTTTAGGTCAATACTATTTTTACTGCAGGTGTCTTTAAATAAATTCAGGATTCATTTCACATTGAGGCCAAATTAATCAATTGTATTGGGATTAACATTGATCCTCTGTTTGTTGACTAGAAAAGAAATTAAAATATCTCTAAAGCACAACTGCATTGAATATAACAATAATAGGAATAAAAAGTGGGCCTATGATATAATTGAATGTAAGAGAGATCATGCAATATCTGGGTTTAACATCCTGATGCTAATAATTCACTAAATTGAAACATAATATAACAAGATGATAATTTTATGAAACAAAGAAGAACTGTGGATGCTGAAGCTCTAAAACTAAATCAGAAGTTGCTGGAGAGATGCAGCAGGCCTGCCAGTATTGGTGGAGAGGAAGCAGAGTTAACATTTTGAGTTCTTCAGAACTCTGTTCTAAACTGTTCCGAAGGAGGGTCACTGGACTCAAAACATTAACTCTGCTTTGTCTTCACAAATGGCGTCAGACCTGCTGAGTTTTTCCAGCAATTTCTGGTTTCGTTTAAGATAACAATTTTGCCTATTCAAAGCAGGTCCTAACATTAGTTGAAGAAAATCTCACAAGATGTTTTTGCTATTGAGTCAAATGGTGAAGTAGATGGGGAAGTGAATTTGAAAAGAGAAATGACGGAATGTAAAACAGGAAGCATTCAACCCAAAAAGGTTATTTTAATGTAACTTGTGATAACACAATGCATCCATACAAGATGTGGGCTTATTTTAAAGAGAAATTTTATTTTAAAGAGAAATCACAGTTCCTCCTAAATATGTGAATCACAGACTACATATATCATGGTTCAGTGATATTACGATGTGACCTGATCCTGTGTAAATCAATGTGATATATTTTCAGATACAACCTGACAATAATACTTTACAATGTTTTCAAAATAATCTGCCAATAATGCTGCAGGATAAATTCAAAATAGAAGCCATTTTATTTTAAGTATAATTGTTATTGTTTTGGCTTTTGACATTGTGTTGCCTAAAGAAAAGTAGTTTCATTAGATATTTAACTCTTTCAATGCCTTCCCCATAAGTCCAGCATTTTTCCTCCTTCTGGATGTTGATGTAGGTGCTAGCTAGATAATGGGAAGGTGAGTGACTTGCTCCACTTACCTGTTTTATCCTATTGTTTGTATCTAAAAGCACATAACAGCAAATGATTTTTCATATTAACAAAATGTCATATCTACCCGGATGTCAGCCCTTTCTAACCTGTCATTTAGCTGAAACTTCCTGTGTGAGGCCCTATTTCAGAACGACGTTGTGTCAATCTGCAAAATAGCATCTGGCACTTTCAATACATTACACAACTGACACACCCAGATGAATCTTATAAAATCATTCTCTTTGATTTTTAAAAAGTCACTTTTATTGTTTAAGCCTTGATTTTCAAATTGACTATACACACTGGTTATGAAGTAACAGCAGTTTTAAAAAATGTGATCATGCACATATGAATAATAAAAGCCTTATTCTGACTTTAGGAGTTCATCACCCACAATTTTCCCATGACATATTCTGTTCCTGTTACGGTTACATGCTTTCTGTTAGAATTTTAGCATATCTCTGTGTTCATTCTGATAGCCTTTTGTTCTTACTTTATATTGTGAGTTTCATGTGTGAAATTGAACAGAGGAATAATATGACAATTCACACATGGTGCTTAAAAATTATTTTGATTTACAGCTTTGATTTAATTAATTTTGTCTAGTAATCTGTATTTATTTGGTGTGTCCAGTGGGTCATTTTCCTGGGCATCAAGTGTCAATCAATCACATTCTATACAATTTTTTTGCTGAGTTTTCCCATATTACAGTAGTGATTATATTTCACAGTACTTCATTGGCCATGAAGCATTTGAAATGACATGATGTTGTTCCTCCTTTACATGGTATTTCACTATAGCCCCATCAATGTGAAGTAATAACACACAGACAGTGGAAATTTCTGTATAGTTAAAATTTAACTTGTTTCAATTTCTTAAAACAAGAATCTGGTTATAGCCTTCCAATAATTCTGAACACTGGATTTTCTTCTAAGTTTACAGGGAATTGATCCCACAATATCTCATCACTAACTGGCATTTGTAAAAATTCTGCTCCATTCATCCTCTATCACCTAATGCACAACCTTACCTGTACCATTCCCAGATGACTTTACCACATCGTGTCACAGTTCCAGGGTATGAGCTGTACCAAAGG
The DNA here is from genome assembly GCF_030684315.1 of Stegostoma tigrinum. NCBI lineage: Eukaryota > Metazoa > Chordata > Chondrichthyes > Orectolobiformes > Stegostomatidae > Stegostoma > Stegostoma tigrinum. Next base: position 41,564,128 of record NC_081372.1, on the reverse strand, counting down.
ACATGAACTGATTTTGTGGATACAAGTTCAAACAAAGATTATATGATTTTTTTTACAGGTTTCCTCTTGTCCCCTAGGTATGATGTCCATATTTCTACATTTTCAGTTGAGAACTGCAAGAAAATGTAGAATAGCTGCATAGCTGGTTGGGGAAATAAAATGCTGTTTGTTTCAAACTGTAACAACCAGACAATACACCCTCTGTATTGCAGGAGACCCAAATATTGTACAGTACTGTACTTCTCATCATGCACTGCAGTCCTGGAATTTATATGTGTTCCGAGGTTGTTAGGGACAAGCCAAGGGCAAGGCTGTTCTCTCAGAGGGTATCACAAAACTTAGAATGCAAATACAATTCATAGCAAAATATTTTTCATCCTTTGCTAAAGGACAGGATAAAATCAATACAGGAATATCAAAGAAGAAATTAACAGAACGTCATTTGTATTTTCTAAGTGTTGGAATGTATACTTGTTTCATAAATTGCAAAAACAATAAAATAGTTCCCATTGTTTTGTTCTCTGACAGCATCCCATCTCTTCCTCCTTTGGAGTGGCAATTGCTGAGTTCATCAGAACCATATGAATTGAAGATTGAAATACAGCCCAAGCCTCACCATCGGGCACATTATGAAACAGAAGGCAGTCGTGGCGCAGTTAAAGCTCCTAATGGGAGCCACCCGGTAGTCCAGGTAATCTATTCAATTAAGAAGGGTGATTTCACTTACAACTAGGATTATAGACTATTTTGTTGAAGCATAAGACTTACAGATTTGCTTAAAATAAGCAAATACTATTCTTGTGCTTATTTTTAAGAAGTTGTCATTCGTCAATTTTCATACTTTTGCAGCACCAGAGAATATTTTAAGTACATTTTGATGTCTTTCGTAGTTTAGCACTGTATTCTGTTCTCAAAATTCCTGTCATGCATTGATCGAAGACATGTTTTGATTCCTCTAGCATTGACAGGTTTTCCATTAGTTCTGTTTTTCTTTTGTTTATACCCTGATGTGCTCTTACACACAACTGAACATTTTTTTCCCATCCACCAAATCACTCGTGAAGTTATCTTTTAGCCATTGACCACCACCAGTTAATCACCTGTGTTTTCCAATTGATAATTTTATGCGCAAAACCCATAAAAGGCATTGCAGACCATAAAAGGAGAGAGAGAAAGAGAGGGGAGGATCTCTCAGTTTCAAGTATTAGGAGATCATTCTCAACAGCTGATAAACATGAGTTCAGTGGTTAATTATTGAGGGAGGGACAAGATTTTCACAACCATAAGAACACCTGAAGTGAAAACAATACGGTTTTCAGCAGGACTTTTAAACAGTGACAGATTATGCCTAACTGAAATGTTAATTGTAGAACCTTATTCAAACAAACAATTCATTTGTACCAGGTAATATATATAGCCTTAACAGCAGTCCTTTTTGAGACCATTCTGGAAACGGTCCAGAAACTTTTTGAGCCAGGATATATTTACAGGCTGTTGTATGGGGCACTCAACAACTGCCTGGATTAATTTGATGCTGGCTTTAAAGAATTAATGCAGCAGCATCATTGACTAATAATCAGCTAGAATTAGGATTATAAAAATTCAGCCCACCCCCAATACGGTGCTGTCTTTTCCAACATGAACCTATATCGGTGTGTTTCTTGTAATTTTTGGTGCTGGTCTTCCACTGATGGAAACACAGAAAAATTAAAAAGAAACATTGCGACCATGGAAAAATTGATAGTGCTTTTCAATGGCTTACAATGCGACCACAATTATTTTTTCTAGAAATCTCTTATTTAGAGTTTAGGGAAGTTCAGAATTGAACACTAATTTGGCTACTCCTGATATTTGTTAACACTTTAAAACTCTTGATTGGCTCAAGAATGTCTTATATTTTGATATCCACTTCGGAATCCTGCTAGAGTTGATGGGGGAAAATGATATTGTGTCATGAAAATCCATCTATTACTCTTTGTGGTTTGTAAGTATCACTATTCCCAGTGTTTTATGCAGGATAAAGCCTCTTAATATATTTCTTCACTGTAAATCTCACAATAGATACTTGGATAACAATGAGCTGGTATCATTTTACTAGACATTGATACGATCACTTCTCATAGAGTCATATAGTTATACAGCATGGAAGTAGACCCTTCAGTCCAACTCATCCATGCTGACCAGATAATCCTAAACTGATTTAGTCCCATTTTCCAGTGTTTGGTCTATAATCCTCTAAACCGTTCCTTTTCATATCCCCATCCAGATGTCTTTTAAATGTTGTAATTGTACCAGCCTCCTCCATTTCCACGGCAGCTCATTCCATACATGCACCACCCACTGCAGGAAAAGTTGCTGCTTAGGTCCCTGTTAAATTTTTCCTCTCTCACCTTAAACTATGATCTCTAGTTTTGGATTCCCCTGCCCTAGGAAAAAGACCTTGGCTATTCACCCAATCCATGTCCCTTAGGATTTTTTCATGCTTCTGAGATTTACCAACAAATTAGATTGTGCTTTAGACTTATTTTAGGCTGGAGCTGCAATGAGATGACCTGTTAGGGAGAGAAGTTTACCAGGTGTATGATAATGAGATCTGGCCCTCAATATGAACTGTACCTCCCACTGCACAAGACAGGTAGCTGCCTTTGAGCTAAAATCCCCTTATTCTCTTTCCATGGAACATCCAGTTGCTAATCTAATCTGGCCTAATTTGCCAATGTATCTATTATTGTTCAAACACACCCTGAGACTGACACTACTTCCACCAATCCCTAAATATAAATGATCTAAAATGAAATTCTCTCAATAACACAACATTCGCATGGTTACTTGATGTGAACAACTAATTTTTGCATAGTATTTGGTTGCCCTCTTTTTTTTTGCATGTGTGCTGAACACGAGCTGGGTTCACATCCTTTGACTGAGATCTGTGGTTTTTTTTTCATCTTGATGCTTCTTCCTCTACTTTATAGATCTGGCCAGAAGTCATAGCATTTGCAAACATGCATCCTCTTGAACAGTCCAGTATTTGTTTTAAAGGACTGAAACAATTGTCACCATTCACTTTGCACTTATTTAACTTTACAATTAGTATGTAGGGAATAGATATTATTCCATTTTAAGATTCTGGGAGAGAAGTGTTCATTTAACATCTGTCACATTTTTAAATGATGAACGGGCGTCAACGTGTGTCACATTTCCTGGTATGGTAATGCTTGTGTGGCTCAGACACTTGTATTTATGTAGCATTGTAGTGAGGGGGAGGTTGATGAAACTACATGATGATAGAGGAAGTTATTTGTAAAAGGGCAATGAACCAAAATTGGAAGCGTGTTCAGGAGCAAAGCATATGTAAACATTCAAATGTGCCCACAAGGAATGATATGCAAAGTGATTTATAAATGGACTACATTCATTTAACTTTAAATAATAGACAACTCCCTTTCACATTTTTACCTTGTTAGTTGCTTAAGCTATCAGGGGAGAAAAGAGCACATTATACCATTATAACATTCAGTTGATAATACAAAACACTCCTAACTTTATGTTAAATAGCTGTGTCATTTATGGTTTCTTTAAAGAAAACAATTGCAACAGCTATCTACATTCATATAGGGCTTTTATCACAATAAAGCATCCTAAGGCTTGTCACAGGAGTAGAATGAGCTGGAGCCAGACGTTGAGCCTAAGGAGGAAAGCTGCCAAAATTGTGTAGGAGATGTTTGTTTTTGGGATCTCCTTGAGAAATGGGAGAGAGGTGGTGAGATTTCAGGAGTGAATTTGAGAGCTGAAGGCCTGGATGATCTGGAATATGTGTATTGGCCTATGACGTATTGAAATCTATAATGTTCTGATTCAAAGCTAAGATTGTTAGAAGTTTGGCTCAGTTGCCACTCTAAGTCCAAATTTAGAAATAGAAACATGGATTTATTTCTTCCTCCACCTCATAAAATAATGACATCTTCTGTGTGAATGATACAAAGATTGCCAAGGTTTTTGACAATGAGGAGGAAGGTGTTCAGTTACAGTACAATATAAATGGATTGGTCAGATGAACAGATCAGTGGCAGGTGGAATTTAACTTTGATGAATGTGAGGTGATGCACTTTGGAAAAAGCAAGAAGACAAGGGAGCACTCAATGATTGGCCGGATACCAGGAAAGTCAGAGAAACTGAGGGATCTTGGACTGCTTGTCCACAAATCTCTGATTGTGGCAAAACAGGTTAATAGGATTGATAAGGCATAAGGGGCATTTGTTTTTAATCAGTCACGGCATAGATTATAAGAAGCAGGAAAGTCATGTTGGAGCTGCGGAGAACCTTGGCTCACCCACAGCTGGTGTACTGTGTACAGTTCTTGTCACCACACTATAAGAAGGATGTGATTGTAGCAGAGGAGACGCAAAGGGGATTCACCAGGATTTTGCCTGGGATGGAGCATTTCAGCTATGGAGAGAAGCTGGGTAAACTTGGGTTGTTTTCTTTGCAGTAGGGAAGGTTGTAGAGGGACGGGGTAGAGGTATTTAAGATTTTGAGGAGCATGGACCGGGTGAATAGAATGCAACTGTTACTCTTAGTTGAAGAGTCAGTAATGAGTGGGCAAAATTTTAAAATGAAAGGCAGGAGATTTAGGGGGATTTTGAGGAAGAATATTTTCACCTAAATGGTGCTAGAGTCTGGAATGCACTTCCTGGGAGTGTAACTGAGGCGCTATCACATAACCTTTAGAGGTACTTGGATGAGTACTTGAAGTGTCATAATGTTCAAAGCTATGGGCCTAGTGCGCGAAAGTGGAATGGAGTAGATATATTTTTTGTAGTACAGAACATGATGGGCCGAACGGCATCTTCTGTACTGTATAATTCTACGATTGTATGAAAGAACATTCTGACTAATGGTGTAAATCAATTCTTTCAATGCACAAACTAACCAAAGACAGCAGTGAGAAAAGTTACGTTAGTAAAAGATTTTGATGTAGATGTATTTTCAAAATTTTTATGGCCTGTTTGTTTTACTTATATTTCTGTTATCCAGTTTTCTGTTTGTTTCCTTCCCTGAAACCAGTGTTGTGCTGGCATATACTTCAGTGCGAAATTAGCAGGGTTAGAAATAGACATCTTGAGTAGTGCCATCCTTGTCACTGACATCATAAAACATCAACAGGTGGTGAGGTGCTAACAATACTCGTAACTGAGCCCAGTAACTGACCCAAATTTGGCTATACTTGACCACAAACCTAATTCATCAAAGAAGCTCCGAAAACAGTTTTAAATTTGAAAGAAAAAGTAATTGAAATGCAGGCGCTATTCATGCCTGGCGGTCACTAAGGCTTTCTGAGATCGTGTAATTTTGATTTTTAAACATTTGTAAAATTGCTGGACATTACATTGAAAGTATTGCATCTGCATCTATACATTTTGTCATTGTGCTCATTGTCTCTTGACGCACACACTACCATAGACTGTGTTAGGGTAATTGTAACTTATTCATGATTACCAAGTGAGGCATGATCAACTGATTGTTTTCTAAAGCATCACTATAATAAATGAAAGCCCCTTCTTGTCTGGCCATGAAAATCACAACTGTCTTGTGAATTTAAAAGAATCTTAGATCTTTGTTCTGTTCTTTTCATTTACCATTTTCATCCTTTTCATTCCATCAGTTCTGGAACGTGGCTTAGTGCTACAGCCCACAGTCTGGAACAGTGATGGTGAAATGAGTGCACCTTTGGATTTGAAATAATTTGTAATGTCACTCATGCCAAATTATTTGTAGGAAATGAGAGATACCTAGAAAGTGGAAAGTCTTTGTCATTAAGTCTTGACATTCAGAACCCTTTGCAAGGATTTTTGTAACCCTGTTAAAACCAAAATTCTTGTTAACTGTACTGCACACGTGAAACACACATATACACACACTGGACATCTGTAAACATTATCAAGAAGATTGCAGTGCTAATTTCACATACTCCCTAATTTAGTGCCCTCCTGTCTTGAGATTGGTGATTCATGCTGACCTATGAGTTCATTTGGCAGTCCCCCTGTAGCTTGCCTGAAATGCCATTCCTCTTGTGTGAACCCAGACAGTGGATTTCAACAGTTTGTTTTGCCATAGAAGGAGGGATCTGGCTCTAAAAGCCAAGTCCAACCATGCTGTCACTTAATGTTGATGCATACTTATTTTCCTATTGGCATCACAATTAATAAGGAACAGGGGCTTGGCATGAGTCAAATGTAGTGCCCAGATGAAAAGAAAAGTTAAATATTTTACAGTACATGGTAATAGAAATGGTATCACTGTACTCTTCTGAACAATCACATCTCTTGTATTAAGAAAAGTTTTCTTTTCATATTCGATCTTATGTAAGGCACTTTTCAGTTTGTTTTGCTTGGACCTTCCTATCCATTTTGATATGAAAAGAAAGCACATGTATAACTTGCGCTTACAGCTCAGCCGTAGCTATCGTTGAAACCTAATGATTTTGGATAGGCAAGACTGATACATGTAAGGTGAATCCTTCTCCAGGTTTATTTCTTAACTGTTAGAAGGGTGAAGGCTATTATTAGGAAGTCATCCTCTGAATAATTCCTTATCTCATCAGTGGTGACTTGAGCCTTTATCAGATTTTTCAGTCACAAAGCCAAATAAAGATTTTTAAAAGTTCGATATTGTTTTATTCATAACTGATGAGATTCAAGCATCTTAAAACCTCAATATTCCCAATGTCTCACATTAGTCTTTTATTAACAGAGTTTAATGAAAAAAATGCATTCACGTTTTAAACTTATTTCACAAAACGTTGGAGTCAGACAAGAAAATAGAAGCTATTATTCTTGGATTTTATGAAGTAAGATAGGAAGTTGTTTTTGGCGCGATGCAAAAGGTGGGTCTTACCATACCTTTTATTAAATTCAGATGTTTGCTCCATAGAATTAATTTGTTCAAAGGATACATATTGACATATGACATGGGTAAGTGATCCTATTAAAGCTGTGCACATATTAATACCAATGCTTGATTTGTAATCCAGAAACCACCCACACTAGGTTTTCATGAGAAAAGGCCACCAAGTATGAAAGAGCATGACATCATTTATTAACCCTGCCCTTGCCTTCACCCCAGGCTACATTATGGAGATAGCTGTGAAATATTCAGCATTTAATGCAAGAAAACCCAAAGAGACTCCTGAGAAACCCCAATTACTTTGACTAGTCATTGAATTGCAAGCATTAATGAAATTTATTAATTTCCAGCTATTTATATTGTTCTGATTGAGATGAGAGGAACGCATTGTTTTCCTTTACTTCCATTTCACTGCACGACACAACAACCAATCATGTTTTTTTCTTTGCTAGACTTAAAATAACAAAATGTATTAGCCTTGTTTCTTAATAAACACATCACACACACACACACACACACACACACACACTAGACAAAGGAAAAACAACAAGATTTCTCACTCCTGAGATTTACCTTTTGCCAGCATTTGGCCCATATCCCTCTAAACCCTTCCTATTCACATACCCATCCAGATGCCTTTTAATTTTGTAATTGTACAAGCATCCATCCACTTCCTCTGGCAGCTCATTCCCATACATGCACCATCTTCTGCATGAAAAAGCTGCCCTTTAGGTCCCTTTTAAATCCTACCTCTCTCACCTTAACCCTATGCCCTGTACTTTCTGGTCAATTGATCTTAGTTCTTGAAGGCAAAAAATGATGTATGAAATGTTCAGACAGCTGTTTGTCTGGCATTCTGGCTCGCAGAGCTGGGTGTCACAGAACACAGCAGATATCTCTGGGATCTTTGCTGCTGCAGTCAGTTCAGGTAAAAGTCATGCATGATTTTTTTTCAAATATGCTTCAGGAGGCCAATCAGCACTCAATCAGACCAGGGTTACAGGTACCATACCGGACCCACAGTAAGAGTTTGTTTCTCAGAAAGAGGACAGCTGAACTGGGAAGCTCTTTTCCCAGGCTGGACACTGACTTAAACATCCAAGCAATCTCCAAAACTGAAGATGCAACCTGACACTCGCAGATGCAAGAAGGGGCTCAGTAGTAAACATGCAATTATTTATCAGATATGTGACTAGCAAGAAATGCCTTGTTTAATAAATGGCTCCTATGTCTTTTCATTGTTTTTTTAAACAGAAATCAATCAGGTGTTCACAATCCTTGAAACACAGCCTACAAATAAAACTGTCAAACATCTTCACAACAAATCCATTCTTCAAAAAACAAAATGCCATTTTAAATGGTTCTGTCACAAAGTGAGGACAAAAATAAGAAATATTTTAAAAATTAAGACATGTTTGCACCATTCTCATCCATTGCCTATAAACTAAACAATTACCTCAAATATCTTCTTGATACTTAGGTAACACAAATAACATTACATTCTTGAGTAAATATTGTAAGTATGTACATAAGTATGCAATGACGCCTACATTACTTTTCCACACAATGGGAACAGCTATCGAGTGATCAAGTTTTATTAGCAAATTCCAATGAAAGAGGCTGTCATTTTGGTTTTAGATTCTTTTCCAGAAAGGTTGAGGGGTTATGATCAATATAAGTCGGTGTTTCCTGAAGGAAATATACTTTGAGGCATTTATACTCACAGAACATCTCTTTGGTGCCATGCTAACTTTTTAGAAAAGTTTCTCATGGCCTTCTTTATGCCAGAGTCATCTTCTAGTAACAAACCATCAGTATTGAACGCTACTCGGAGGAATTTAATAAAAGTAGGAGAAACCAGCACTGGCTCACTGATGGAATTAAATTCCAGCCTCTCCAAAGCTGTTTTGTACTCTGCTAACTACATTGCCTTGACTTTCTTTCATTAAAGAAAGGAGAAGCTATAATACTGAAGTTTGACATAAATTTAGATACCACAATCCCCAACAATCTCACAGTTTCTCATTCCATTTAGGGATATGAAATTCCTAGAACTTCTGTTCTTTTTGACAGCACTGGTCCTTGCCCTACTATATGTGCTAAGTAGATTATCTGTGCTTTTGAAAAGTTACTCATGGTAAGGTTTCAGCTGCTTATAAATTTTGAAATAAAGCTTCTGATTATCTGATGTAGTGTTTCCGAGTGTCATTGTATGCTTGTATATTATCAAGGTAAGCCATATAATTAGTAAGCCTACCACTGCTTCACATGTTTTGACTGTGTTTAATTAGGTGCTTTTACAACATGGTTTGATTGCTGCATTCACCTGAGCCTGTCTCTCTGGACCTAGGCAATGTGGATGCTGTTCAATAGCAAAGAATTCTCCTCCGTCCCCATTACGCCAGAACAAAAACAACTTTTTCCACAGTGAGCAGAAAGGTTATTCAATGCACTTATTCAAAATGTGTTGGAGACAGGTTCAATTGAGACATTCAAGAGAGCATTGGATGATTATTTGGATAGAAATGGTGTTTAGGGAAATAAGAAAAAGACAGGAAATTGGCATTAGAACCAGTGCAGGCATGATTGGCTGAATGGTCTCCTTCTACATCATAACAATTCTGTGGTTCTGTGATATTTGGATAAAATTGTAAACTTTGGTTTATCTCTACAGACTCTTAAATCCTGAGAGTAGTCTGGTTATGCTTTCTTGATCTTCTGCATCACACTATGAAAACATGGTCTCAAAATTCCCTAAGATTTAAGTAGTGACTGCTGGAAAGTAAATGGTACAATTTTGGAGTAGTCTAGTCCTCCCTCTGCCTCATTTGCACTGTCCATTTGTTCTCACCTGCTTCATTAGTTGACATATTTGTGCCTGTTTATTCTCCTGACAGATACTTCAGAATATTGGTATGGCATGCCCAATCTTTATCTGGAAATTTGTGATGTCAATCAAATAACTCACTTTTCCAATCCTTTAGACCACCCTATATGGACCAGTGAACTGATAGTGAAATTTGAACCTCGATCTGTCTAGGTCTCCATCAGTAATCCGTGTCAAGTGGAGAACTGGGTTAACTTCTAGGTCATTATTTTAGCAGATATCTTATTATCTAAAGTATGTACTGGCGTCCTGTGTTTGTTCCTAGTAATAGGGCCCATATAGTCTACTAATATTCTACTGAATGGTTCCTCAAATACTGGTGCAAGAATTAAAAGTGCCAAGTTCATTACTTGCTGTGGTTTTCCTACCATCTCCCATGTATGGCTTGTTTTACAAAAATGTAATGTCTTGTGAAGACCTGGCTAGTACACATTTTGACTTACACCTTCTTGGATCTTCTTGGTCCCTACATGTGCTGCCATAGGACTTAAATGAGCTATCCTTAATCATTCTCGACAATATTTGGATGCTCCCACTATTTAGTGATTCATGGTCCACCTTTCATCCATAGGTTTGTGAGGAGATCTCTATTTGCTCATTAAAGCCTTATTTTTCACATCACATTTCATTTCATTTAATGTCCTGAAACTACCTCACATTCAAGTTCACCTTGAACTGAATCATTTATTTAACTCTCGACTGACTTACTGAGACTCAACAAGACAAAAATATTATTTAGCTGCTTCTTCAGATCATCCAAACCCCCAAAGGAAGTTTCAATAGCCAAATATCTGTCTGTAATGTCAGTTTGACCTCCAGTGACAGGCTTTGTTCAGTTAATGCTCGGGCCTTTACCCATTAAGGAAAATTTCCTGGAACATTTTCCTGTATTTGCTCCGATGCCATGATGTCACTTGACCTTTCTTATGGAGAAGGTCTGACCTTCATTCCTGCCTGAGGAGGTAAGTCACTCCATCAACAGAAAAATTAATAAGAACCTCTATGGTTACCATTCCAGTCATGAGGTCGTACAATAGGATGGTACAGATGCATACTTGCCACTAATATCATTCATGAAAATCTTAACATTCATGAAAACTTCTAGCAGAAATGATGTCTTTCTCTAGCAAAATGAGTTTGTATGGCTTCTGTATCTATCACTATGGCTAGATGTTTCCTTGCCTCATTTGAGGAATAAGGAGTTAATTTTCCTCTTGACAAGAATTTCCTGTGTCTGGTTTATTTTCTCTACAATATCAGAAGTGTTCATGCATGGTCTCACAGCTGCAGTCAGAGCTACAACTCAGTCTGTTGTACTCTGGGTCAGAGCTCCTTGTAATGCATTGACCTTGTGCACTATGTCCCATGCATTTACGCTGCAGCTTCCAATAATCAGCATGTAGATATCCCACCTTGAAATAATGGAAACACTAGAGCCTTTGGGCATCACTCCCATCCACAACATTGCCTTTGCTGGGCTGCGGAGAAGATCAAGGGGTATTCTCATCCTTGTCAACTTGCCTTCCTTTCTTCTGGTTCTTCCTATCCATCTTGGGCTTGTATTGGTTGTATTTGTGACCAGCTCATAATCACAAGCCATGTCAGCTGTCTGTCCTGCTGTTGCAACCTTCTGTTTTTTTCTGAGTTCTCATTTATGGCAGGAGTGAATTTTTAAATTCTTTCGAAAAAGTACTTCCCTAAGAGTTTCATATGCAGTTCCAACCTTTAATGTCCACATCCTACAAGCAAATTGCTCTGCCCTCGCAGTGCTATGAATGAGACCTTACAGGGTCCTGAACAATGTGGGCAATGGTGAGAAATCTGGGAGAACCATATGAGAAGTTTAAAAATCATTGGCACTGGTGATGATTTATAGCTTAGGGCCTATTATCCATCACAATCAAAAGCATAAACAAAAACAGAAATTGATTGAAAATCTCAACAAGTCTGGCAGCAACTATGGAGAGAAATCAGAGTTAACATTTCAAGTCCAGTGACCATTCCTCAGAACTCAATAATTGAAGTGCCTCCCTCCCCTCTCCAGTGGAAATAAACCCTTTTATGAGAGGAGGGAGGTACTTCGATTATTGAGTTCTGAGGAAGGATCACTGGACTTGAAATGTTAACTCTGATTTTATTTTCTTTCATTTTTATTTCACATATTTTATTTCACACTAACTTTATTTCAGAAAAAGAATTCATTCTTATATAATTTACTTTCACACCAAAATTTGCAAAGTAAAGAAACTGAAATATTCAGTTATACATGTTATAAGAAGGGTTTCATTTTAACAATACTGTTTGACAAATTCTATTGTTGGGTTTCCAGAGAGTATGAACAGAATGCTTCACTTTTCAGTTTTTCTGCAGATGTACCTACATTACTTATGCTGAAGTGGCTGTTCTAAACAGGGAATTTGATATCAACTCTTGGTGAAAATTGCTTGTCTTTATTAGACAAATAATGACTTAATAAAGAATGTTTGGTATATTGGTAGTCACTGCATAACAGATAATGTTTGGTTGAGGAATTACTGTACTAACACCAGCCTCGAATGACAATCCTGCAGGTCACTGCAGTTCACATGTCAACTTTGTATATTCTAGTGAGTAGTATGTCTTGTCACTCTAGTATGTCCATCTCTTCATCCCTCCTCCAGCTGTGCCAACTCCCAGAAGCTTTGTGGTAGATGGATTATATAGTTGAAAGAGATTTATCAAATATAGTTATTTTTGATATAATAACACTTTCAATGTAGACAATAGCAGTGGATAGTTAATTTTGTTAAATTTGAAGATCTGTTGAAATATGGGAAAAGAGTTAGCAAATCATCTGTACAGTCTGACATGATATTATGAACAACAATATTGAATCTTGCTTTAATGTGATAATTATTAAACTTCTAAATAAAGAAAATTTATACTTTATTTTCTTGTCGTTGGAAATAACAATATTCACATTGTTTAGACTTTAAACTTGAGAAAAACAAAGAACACTGCATCTTTCATCTCATTTTTCCACATTCCTGCAGAACTCCTTATGATACAGTGTAATCAGTCAAGAGCCATGCAACATGTGATATTTTAAACCAGTTCTTAAAAACATCTTAAATTCATGAAGGGTCTAGGCCCGAAACGTCAGCTTTTGTGATAGATAAAAATAAATGTGGCTTTTCTTGCAAATTGTTCAAACCACAATGTTACTTTATCCAGGCAACATTCACATTTTGCTACCAGCATTCAGTAATGCCATGGATATGAAATTGGGATTGATAGTGCCTGCTGTTTCAGTACTGAAGATGTAGATTCGGAACAAAAAATAGCACGCAATGCATGTATGCTCACTTCTGATTTGAATGATACCAGACATTATCATAGCAAAGGCCAAACAAGAGATGTCCTTGACCCATGTCTGGAGCAGGTTGGTTCTGATTGGTAGCAGAAGTGCATACATTGAGTACCATTTTGTGCCTTAATCAGCAGCCATAGTGTCCAACCAATAGGTAATACCAATCCAAATCTTATACTTCTGGCTTTTCTGAATATCAATAGCAATATATGAGTGTTGCCTGAATAATTTAGCAGTATGATTTACAATTTGCAAAAAAGCCACATTTATTTTTATCTGCTACTCTTGTATGCAGTAAGATTTCCTGGCTATCTTTATCAAGTTTGACCTACATGTGGCTTCAGTTACTCAGCAATATGGTTGAATCCAAAGTGCCCAGCTTTAGTTGTGTAGCAAGCACTGTGACTGCTACAATGAGAGCCCACTACCCTCAGCAAAGTCAGGGCATCTCAGAATTGGCAATTTCACATCAACTTAGCAGCAATGACCATCCAGTCCATTTCAGCTAAATGGGAATACAGGGGAAGGGGAGAGAGGGGGAAGAATAATGGAAAGGCAAAAGTAATAGAGGTCAGGCAGGTGTTTCTACAACATGAAATGTGATTTCTGGATGATGAGTTGCCTCCCTGGTGCCAGAGTTAAGAATGTCTTGGAGAGGCTTCAAGGATTGGGAGATCAGTCCGGAAATGGTTTACATTTGCTACTAACGATATAAACAGGAAGATGGATAAGGTCCTGAAAGTGGAATTCAGGAGTTAGGAAGGAAATTAAAAGTAGGACGTCAAGAGTAGCCGTCTCAGGATTGTTGTCTGTGTTATTTGCTAGTCAGCATAACAACAGAAGAATCAGTTGATTGAATATATGGCCAGTGAATTGGTGCTGAAGTGATGGCATCAGAGTTTTGAGGCATGGGACCAGTTCTGGGGCAAATGGGACCTGTACAAGCTGGACAGTTTAAAAGGAGGACAAAGAAACTGATAGGGAAAAGAAGAATAAAATACAATTTGAGCAAAAACATAAAACTAGATAGGAAAAGCTTCTTCTGGTATATTAAGCAGAGATGTTTTGCTCAGACGAATGTGGATTAAAAGTAGAGAGTCAGGAGAATTTATAATAGGGAATAGAAAAACAGTAGAAAATCTAAATGATGATTTCATGTCTGAGGAAGGTTTAAGAAATTATAAATCCAAGTAGCTGAAAGTTCTTATAAACCCAAGACCTGATAATCTACATCCAAAGATGTTGAAAAAAGTAGCCACAGGGATAATTGATGCATTGTAAATCATTTTTCAAAATTCCACAGATTCCGGAATAATTCCTGCAGATTGGAAACTTGCAAATGCAACCCAGCTGTTTAGAAAGGAAAAAGAGTAAAACACAGAGAACCACAGACCTGCCAGCCTTATAATAATCATAGGAAAATACGAGAACCATTAAGGATATGATAAATCAACACTTGGATAAAAGTGATCTGATTGGGCATTGTAAGCATGACTTTGTGAGTGGAAACTTGCATGTGATAAACTCAGAGTTTTATGAGGACATAACTAACAAAATTGGTTAAAAAAAAGTCAATGAATGTATTATATTTGGATTTTCAGACGGTTGGTTTGCAAAATTAAAGCACGTAGTTTGGAGATAGTGGACAAGCATGGATTAAGGATTGGCTAATAGATAGAAATCAGAGAGAAAGAATAAATGGATCATTCTCACGTTGGCAGGCTGTGACTAATGGGGCACCACAGGATCAAAATTTCGGCCCCAGCTGTTCACTATATATCAATGGTTTTAACATGAGGAACACGTGATATTTCTGAAGTTGCAAATGACACAAAGCATAGCAGTAACTTGTTGTGAGGAAGATGTAAAATGTTTTCAAGAGGATTTGACCACTTTAATGATTGTGCAAGAGCATGACAGATGGAATATAAAATGGAAAAATGTGAGATTATCTATGACAGTAGCAAGAAATAATGTGCATGGGTTGAAACATGTAGATGTGCAAAAGCACTTGGGTCTTCTCATCAACAAGTCACTGAAGGTGAACATGCAGGTGCAACAAGCTATTAAGAAGGCTAAGGAAATATTAGTCTTTACTGCAAGAGGACTGAAGTACAGGATTTTTGAAGTCTTGCTTCAATTATGCTGTAGCTTGATTAAACCACTTCTGGAATACTGTCTCCTGCTTTAGTCTCCCTTGCTTGAGAATATTTAATGTAGACATTGATTCATTTTTGATTACTAATGGTGTAAAAGATTATGGGATAGTGTGAATAAAAGGCATTGATGTATTTGACCAGCCATGAGCATATTGAATGGTGGAGCAGACTTAATGGGCTGAAAGGCCTACAGCTCTTCTTTGTTCCTCTGGTCCTATATATGAGAAGGGATTAAAAGAACAACAACTATTGAATAAATAGCAGACTCTGAGTACTTTAGATATTGTAACTATAGGTTAAAAAGAAACAGGTCAATTGAAAAAAAAACTGAATAGAGATTAATTAGAATTTGCTGTATTGTTGTTTAAACAGAGTTGCTAAATTATTTTGGAAGACAATTTGATAGACGCTTAAGGACATGATATACATGAAACAGAATGGACTGAAAGTTCTGGCTCGTGAGGAACAATCCCTTGATACAAGTGTGATGGGCTGACTGGCCTGTTACTCTGTCGAAACAATCTATGACTTTGTGATTTTGACGGGCAAAACGAGCAAGGAAGGCATAACTTTTGTTTCAGCAGTATGCAGACACTCTGAAGTTGAGCCTTAGTTTATTACTGTATTTTCTCAAAACCTTCAAGTCTGCTAAATTAACTTCTGAAATTCCAGAAATATAACAAATTATGATTTGATCATCTGGATTGCAGCTGAACTTCTGAATATTCAGGGGTTGAATTTGAGCCTCATGCCCAAGAGCGATCTAAAGAAATTGCAATGACATATAAAAACAAATCAGAAGAAAATAGTGTTTGTTTCATTGACTGATGACACTCTATTTATCCGAATTCTGTTTGTGTTGGGGTGTATCTGAAAGCAATTTCCATATGACACCAGTGGGATTCAGACTGTAATATGAATGACAATAATATTCAATGCCTTTAGTCTGAAGGCAACAGCAGCTTTCAAAAGTTTTGCGAAGTTTAGCAGTGACTGTACTCATAAAAAATGTGTACTGAAGCATTTAAGAGCATTTTGTTAAATGCACCACATTGGTAATTTAGGAGACTTTGGCACACAAGAACATGGTGTGCACATTCTGTTAGTGCTGGTGTTTAAATAAAGATTATATAAGCTAATTGAAAACAGCCCCTGTTGTTTTAAAAGCAATAACAAGCTTAGGAGTGCTTATTAACCTACAATTCAAAGCTATTGTAGCTTATCTTTACCTTCATGTGAAGTGTCCTGAATGGATTTAATGTAAGCCTTGTCTTGTCTTTCGCCAGCTCCATGGCTACATGGAAAACAAGCCTTTAAGCCTGCACATATTTATTGGAACAGCAGATGAGCGGCTACTAAGACCACATGCCTTCTATCAAGTCCACCGCATCACTGGCAAGACAGTCTCAACCACCAGCTATGAGAAAATCTGTGGAAATACCAAGGTTTTAGAAATTCCGCTTCTTCCAGAGAACAACATGAAAGCAGTGTAAGAATTTTATTTTTACTAAAGTAATACTATTTTATATACATATATATTCAAGTATTTACTCATAAATAGGGTACGAGTTACCGGGTTCTGAGCAATGGTCACCAGACCCGAAGTGTTAACTCTGATTTTTAATTCACAGATGCTTCCAGACCTGCTGAGCTTTTCCAGAAACTTCTGTTTTTGTTCATGAGTTACCTGGAGCTGCTGTTGTGCATTCATGAGATTTTGACATGAATACAGTAATGACTGATGAAATATAAACTTCCATCTTGTTGACTATAATGGTCCAGCCTATCAGTCTTGATCCAGTTTTATTTTGCAATATTTTAAATGAATTTGTACATGTTTGGGTGATTGTCTCGATATGTTAGTATAGCTGCTGAGTTTTTTTGATCTGTTAATGATCATGTTTCACCCAAATCCATAAATCAATTTGTTAAAGATAATGCACTTTAATGCTGCATTGCTAATGGGACATATAATTGGATAGAGTAAATTTCACTCCGATGCAATAAGCAGTTTTTTTTTCTGAAACTAGACTGCAGTAAATTGTTATGGATAGTACAGTGTCTGACTTGGCAGTGGTCAATGCAAATTCTTAAAGGCTAAAAATGGGAAAATATTCTGTCCGTTATCACTTATATCTTTTTCCTGATTAAGAACGTGACTGCACCAGAAATATAAACTGAAACAGATATTTTGCTCATGACTTTTTTTAGATTATTATATCTAATCAAATACGTCTTCCTCTGAATTTTCACCCTGCTGCATTTGTGCAAAATATTTGTACATAAATTGAAAGCGAAAGAGCAGCACAACCATTAAAACTGAGCTTCCTCATGTTTAATTTTGGTGAGTTTGGTCTGAAGCGAACTTCTGCATTTTGTTTTAATTTGTTATCATTCCCAAAAGTAAATACTCTACGGTCAGCAAAATAACTCCACAGGGATTAGTATCCTGTCATCGAAGTCACACTTTATTTACATGTGAACAGAGTATAAGGGAAGGGATCTAGATGGAAATTGTACATGACATTTAATTATAATGAGCAGTTAAGGACAGTGGCATTAATTAGCAATGTACCCTTCTAACAGCAGTTTTCTGATGGACTTTTCAAATAACAAGTGCTTTGAGTAGGTGTGTAAGTTATTTTTGAAACATAAATTAAGTCTAGCAAACTCTAGCAAAAAGCTGCCTGTGGCAAATCATATTAAAGGCAAAGCTCAAACCATTGTCTACGCAATTTATAGGAATTCAATAGGAATTCAAATAGCATCTCAGGACTTTCTCCCAGCAAAACAGTTGGAGACTTTAACTTTAGCACTGCTTCACTTAGTGTCAGCTACCAGAGTGTAATTATCCCTTACTCTCGTTTTCTTTATTATCTGTCAGCCGGGGCTCCCTGATTGGACTAGATTAACAGTCCCGATCAGGGACCTCATATTCTATGAGGTACAGCTGGCTGACATCATTATAATGACTAAAGTCAGGATTTCAGAAATATGCATCTACACATTATATGAAAGCTCTAAGGGAAATAATTAAACTCATTAAAGCCACCATTAAATGGGCCATGCTTAAATTAATTATTTTGGAACACTCAACAGAGTGACATCAGTGAGTTTGAGAGTTTGGACTCTTTCGGCTAATTTGGTCTGCATAGAAATTTTATGTTTAATGTAAAAGTAAAACAAGATTTATTTTGTCAAATATATTTGCCGAAACATGAAATGAGGAGCCAAGATCCATGACTTTACATCATTGAGGTCTTGACTTATGCAGATCTTCCACGTCAACCTCAACTTTAAGACCCTCCTAAAAAACTGTATTAATTTCAACAAACTTTTGGTCACTTTTGTTTTAATACCTCTATGAAACGCTTTGTGACTTTTTGTCAATGTTAAAAATACAATATACAAATGTAATTGCTTTTGGTTTCTCCAACTGTTTTGCTGGGAGAAAGTCCTGAGATGCTATTTGAATTCCTATTTTCCAAATTGCGTAGACAATTGTTTGAGCTTTGCCTTTAATATGATTTGCCACAGGCAGCTTTTTGCTAGAGTTTGCTAGACTTAACTTATGTTTCAAAAGTAACATACACACCTACTCAAAGCGCTTGTTATTTGAAAAGTCCATCAGAAAACTGCTGTTAGAAGGGTACATTGCTAATTAATGCCGCTGTCCGTAACTGCTCATCATAATTAAAGGTCATGTAGAATTTCCATCTAGGTCCCTTCCCTTACATTCTTTGTGAACTGTATTATCAACGGCTAACAAGCAAAATCTTTCCGGCTGCGTTATCTGATTTTTAAATTTATAAGTAAAATACAAGAGCAAAAGAACACGTGTGACTTATAATGGGGCAATGCACAAACTGTGAAATGTTTTTCTACTGCCTCCGTTGTGGAGCAGTTCATAGTTTATAATAGCTGAAGAAAACAATTTGTAGGAAATCACTTTGAGTTACAGTTTTAATAAAATTACAGACCATAATTTTTCCACCACGAAGGTAATGCAAATCATGTTTATCTTATGCTATGAAGCAGTAGTTGTAATCTGTCATTTCCTGTCTGCCTACTTCCAGTTGTGGGTGCTGAACTTGGAGTAGTTTCAGCTCTTGGGGTCAAAGAAGCTGCACTGAACTGTTTTCCATAGTACAGAAGATGCTTTGTGAAGTTGACTGAGGAATACTGGTACATTCTTTCCTGCAGTACTCAGTTATGTCCTTTGGCAGGTCCACTCCGGAATGACTTATAGAGATGCTCTAAAGCTTGATCAAAAAAAGTGTGTAGAATTAAGGGAAATACTGGATAGTTTTGAAAAGCTGACATAGATTACTTTTATGCATCATAATTTAGTTAATTAAACATTCATTCACTCATTAAAATTTGTAAACCATAGTCTTGACAAATGCATTTACATTTACATTTGTTTGCACAGATTGTTGCTGGGTTTCCAGGAGAGAATACACATTCCCACTTGCTCTAATGGAAACTCCACTCTGTTTGGTTATTGCAGAGGCTGTTAAACAGTGTGTTGGATTTCTTGTACATGTTAGATGTTGGTTGAGAAAAGACTCTAGTCTGAATTTTTGTTCTCAGTTCAGAGCGCAGTCACAAACTTGATCCAAGAGAAAGTGGCTCAGAAATTAGTCTTCAGCACAATATCTAAACTCTTACTCCTCATACCCCTTCACACTTGATATGCTCCTATGCCCCACACTTCCATTCATGCTTCCACCCAATCCCATGGTCTTTCATGCCCTCCAGGCTGCTCTATTCCCCTCCACCCAGAATCCAAGACCCTTAATAGCCCCAATGCAAGCCTATGCCTCCAAAACTATTATTTGTCCTTCCAACTGCCACGTCAGCTCACCCAGTATCCACCGTGGAAAGACTTGAGATAAAAAATAAATAAATTTCAGAACATTAATTGCAAAGTAATTAATTGTAAAGTACACACATTCCTGGCCCACGAAAGTAGCATTCACCTGGACTTATGACTTTTACCTTCCTTCATCACCCTTGCAGTGATGGAGAATATCTCTGTTATTGCCAAATTCCAGGCCTTGACCTTTCCCAAAGGATGCGTTTTCACTTCCAAAGAGCAGCTTGCTGCCCTGAAAGGTATCCCAGGATTATATCTAAAGACATATCATATGATTGCTGGCCTATCTGTACAAATTCACAATGTTTGGACCTGTTGTTACCAAGTCCAGTTTGTGCAAGGTGCATTTCACACACCTGGGCCACCCAAAGTCAGATACTTGTGGAGGTAGCTGCTGTGTAGCATCTGTGAAACACATATGCAAAATGTAACTTCCCCCAGCAAAAATTATAGTGTTGTGCTCAAGGGTGTGATTTCCAATTTTCAGTCTTCTTCACTATAATTGCAATGACAAGAGACAATCATTGAACATAGAACTGTACAGCACAGGAACAGGCCCATTGAACCATGGTGTCGTGCTGAACATGATGCCAAATTAAACTAATTCCTTCTGCCTGCTCTTAGTCCATATTCACCCATTGCTTACATATTCATGAGCTTTCCAAAAGGTCTCTTAAATGCCCCTATCATGTCTGCTTCCAGCACGACACCTGGCAGTACATTCCACACTCCTACCATTCTCTGTGCAAAAAAACTTGCCCCTTACATCTCCTTTGAACTTTGTCTCCTCACTTTAAATGCAAGCCCCCTAGTTTTAGGCATTTCAACGTCAGGAAAAAGATTCTGACCATCAGTTCTATCTGCGTGTCTCATAATCTTATAGACTTAAGGCTGATTTGCTATCAGACTTCTCTATTCCAAGAAAACAACCCAAGGTTTTCTAGATTCTCCTTAAAGTTCTTACCCTCTAAGCTGGGCAGCATCCTGGTAAACCTCTTCGGCACCGTCTCCAAAGCCTCCACATCCTTCCTGTAATGTGGCAATCAGAAATGAATGCGTTACTCTAAGTGTCGCCTAACCAAAGTCTTATAAAGCTGCAACATGACATCCTGACTCTTGTTCTCAGTTCTCCCAACAATAAAGTCAAGCAGGCCATAGGCCTTCTTTACCACCCTATCTACTTGCATGGCCACTTTCTGGGAGCTATGAACCTGAACCCCAAGATCCCCCTGTATATCAGTGCAGTTTCATGGTCCTGCTGTTAACTATACACTTTTCCTTAACAGTTGATGGAAAATAGACCATTGGGAAAATCTAGTTCTCTTTGTCTCTCTTGTTTTTAACAGGATATTTCTGGTTTAGGATGCTGAAAGTGAGCTTTTTAATGTTAATAAACCAAATCGTTGGCACTTTGAATGGATTGCAGCTGGCTTTTCAGTCCCTTCCACTCAGCAATTTGACCCTGTTCCTATGACAGCATTTGGTTTACAGGAGACATGCTACTTAATCTGCCATAGTAGCTGACCTTGAATAATGTAAACTGGTCTGATCAAACCATTAATAGTGCACAGTCCATGTTTGAAAACTAGATTGAAACAAATTAGGGTCACATTTATGAGAAAGATACCTTTTAGCATGGCTGAAAGGAACAGTTATTTTAGGAAGTAAATTAGCAAGATTTCTTAAAATCTGATTTCCTTTCCACTTTCCTATCTGCAGATCTCTGGCTAGTAATGAAACTTGTTTGTATTTGACAGTAGTTCTGCACAAAGAATGTTTTCAATCAGGGTAACAGGCAACAGCTGGAAAAGACAATATCTCTTTTGTTGGCATTTTGTGTTCTGTAACTATCAAAAAAGGTCAAGTTCTTCAAATAAAGAAAGCTGATTTAAGTATTGGTGACAGAACACAATGACTAGATTTTGTTAGAGACAAGGCAGGTAAAATGGAACAGAATATTTCGCCTAATCATTTGTTGGAAGAGTTGGTGGTAATTTTATCTTAATTAATGACTAGAATGCTTTCCTTACACACTTACATAGAAAGCCCTGAAGAGCACATGTGGCACAGTGGTAGTGTCCCCACCTCTAGGTCAGAAGGTCTGTGTTCTAGTTCCACCTGCTGTAGAGATATATAATAACCTGTCTGAATAAGTTGATTGGAGCAAATCTATAGAAAGCCTTGGCTTAACGGATTGTGTACTGAAATTGGAGTAGTTGAACTAGTCAAGGGTACAATCTGATTCTGGATTAATGCTAGTCTGAAATCAGAAACTGTCAACATAATTGACTCAGTACGATTTTTATAATGAGTAATGTTAACTCCAGTTCAGATACCCATGAAAGAGGTCTGTGCCTGGTAAAATTGAAATGCTTAAATAGACTATGTGGCAGTATTTGCAGATACTACTGATTTACATTAACTCCAGCTAGGAACAAAAACTGACAAGGAGATCTAAGAGAGCTGGACACTTTGCAATGTGGTTTAACACTGCAGATGAAGTTAATTTCTGTGCGGTGTTAACCAGACTAGGGGGATACTGCTTTCTGTGAGTGGTTTCAAAGTATTTCTCTCCAGAGACAAACTGCAATGTAGTAAACGCATCCTGAGACTGCCCATCTGATTAAGTTTTCAGCTTTAGTTCTTATCTCTCGTTAGCTGATGTGTGAAATTTTACGTTTGTATAATGAGATAGGAAATTTGATAACAGTTTTCAGTGACATACTTACCAATAGGACACCAGTTGTATCAAACATTAATTTTGAACACTTTACTTTAGTTTCTTGCATTGCCTTCTGCAAGTACTAGCTATCACTAAGGTTTGATTCTACAAGCCTGAACAGTTCACTTGTACCCATGCGACAGCGATTAACCTGGACAGAAATGTAGCCAGCTTTAACCTAATTCAATCATGGGATTCCTATTCAGTCTATGCATTATACATGGTCCATTTCAGTATCCTCCCACCCAGCCTGTCAAAATCTTTCATGATTTTAAAGCCATCTTTTGGGTCATCCCTTAGACATTTTTCAAGAGAAAAGTGGTTGAACTTGTCAAATCATTTCCTCATGTGTTTGTCCATGCATTATCCTTGTACTATCCTTGGAAATTTTCTCTGCACCTTCTCCAAGTACGCTATGTATGTTTTACCATATTGTATTCAGACTTAAAGTGTCAGCAGCTATCCAGAAATAAAGCCTCATGCTCAGTTTGCTTTTTTACTTATGGCCTTGTTAACCTGTGGCACAACTTAAAGTGATAGCTATATTTATTGTGCTCCTGAGATGCTGCTTGGCCTGCTGTGTTCATCCAGCTTCACGCTTTGTTATCTTAGCTATATTTACAGTGCAGTTTACCTTTGTCTGTCTACCCTACTATGTCCTGCACCTTCCGAATAATAAGTGGCTTCCATATTCTTCCTATCAAAATATATGACTTCATGAGCATAAGTGTTGAAATTCATTTGTCAATTCTGAAGGTTTATTAAAGTCGTTCTTTAATTAGTCCTCTTCATTATTGACTATGATCTTCCTTCTCTGAAATTTTGCATCATTTACCAATGTGAAACTTGTATTTTGTTTCCAAGTCTGAGGGTTCATATAACACCAATGGCTCGCGGCACTGGTCCTTAGGAACCACATGAGATTGGCTTTCGTGCTATTTTTACACTCTCCTGCAGTATTATTGTTCTCCATTGATTTAAAACATTGTTTCCTGACTGGCAACAAGCAATTTGTGACAATGAATTGCATTGCATTGTCTTAAAATTTAATTTGCTGCAAGGTCCTTGAAGACAACCACTTGCCTGACCTTCTTTGCTCTAACCTTGCCCAGAGATGCTGAAGTTGAGATCAACAAACCTAGCAGACTCAGAATTGACCCTGAAACTTTTCTCTTCCCATTTTAGTGCAGCCCCTTTAAAAATCAACAGTGATTTATTATAATTGTTTTACTACTGCGGCTTGATGATCACATTCAGCAAACTGGTTTAGAGGTCTTGCTGTCTGTGTCCATATGAAGGGCCCAAACTAACATACACACTCGACTTAGTTGCTTCAGACTGTTGCACTTTGAATCCTGGCCTGTTTTCCTCATGCTTGTCTCCTCTAATTCCTCAGTTACGACAGAAAATTTCAACTTTCTTCCTGAAGAAACAATGTCCTGAAACCAATAACTATTTACATGATGTCAAAAAATTACAGTTCCTAAAAAAAACTTTGTGGGAAAAGCAGAAGTACTGAAGATGAGGCTTCCACTTAAAACCTCTTTCTATTATGCTTCTTTTTGTTACAAACAGATGATATTTCTGCTTTTTTCTATAGCATGTGGATCAGTATAATGGAGGAATAGTAGGTATTTAGAACAAAAAAGGACTTTTAGCTTGAAGCCACTGTAGTATTATTAAAAATGAAACTGTGATCTTTTTGTGGAAGGCACTTCTGCATTGTGAAGAATCTCCTCATTAAATGAAGGAGGTCATGGCTTCACTATTTATTTTGCAGCCAGCAATTGCTGCCCACCACTGGAAATGTGAATGACAGTTGTCGAGAATTTCCTGTTTAAAATGCCTTGAGTTAATTTTCCCCCTGAATGGATATGACAGCCACACAGTAAAATCCTAGTATGGATTCCTGCAACTGCTTTTTATAAACTGATGAATTGAAGTTTCTGAATTATTTTCCCTGATATTTGTTTTGGTTGGCTGTCAAGAGTCAAGCACTGAAAGAGAGAATGAAAGAGCCCATATTTATATTGCACCTTTCACAGCATCAGAATGCCCAAAAGCATATTGCAGCCAACATTGCACGTTTGCACTGTTGTAATATAGGGCAAGAAACGCCATGTAAATGAAAAGTTCTAAATTTGCATTGTTTAGGAGAGGTACTGAAATTGGTTTTCTTAGAAATCTCAAAACTTTGCCTAATATTAAGAGAAAAATCTTTTTCTTTATAAAGACACCTATTTGCCATTCTAATGGGCTTCAGATTTTCATCAAAAATAACCCAGTGACCTGACTTAACGATGTGACACTGGAGTAACTTGCCTTTCCACTCTGGCAAGCTGTCAGTTCATGGAAAAGCAAGAGTTAAGTTTGTCAATTGCTCAACTTCTTTCATTTACCTCCAGTTGCAAGACATCAAAATTACTTTTGTGTATTACAGGCTTTACCATTATTCCAATGACTTTATCAGTTCATTGCAGACATTTAAAAGCAGCAAACAGGATGCAAAATGACTGAATAGATGGCAGATTGCTTGATGTAAATCTTGTCATATTCTGACATCTCATCAAATCATTATTTCATCTCTCTGGAAAAATGCCTCCATTTCTTTTTTTGTGTGAAAGAAGTTACTTAAGTATAAAGTGGTGATGCCAAAACCTGAATCCTGTTGTAAGGATAACTAAAGTAAAACGAAATGAAGTTGACAGCATGCCACTGATTTGTTTTGTATTAGTAGGTTGCTTCTGGTTTACTTTGAATGAAAAATAATCAATCTTGACAAAGGTTTCTTTAACAAGTAAGTTATTTTTGGCAGTGCACAGGGCTGTTAGTAAAAGAGAAAGTATTGGTGTGGTCTTCAGTAGTTCTGTGTATTATGAGTAATGTTTAACAGGTTGGATTTAAGAGTTTGGATTTGTGAAGTGGCATAATTATTGTTTCGTATAAAATGATTTTTATTTTAATTCTTAACTCAAAGGACAAGATAAATTTGACTTTATTCGGACTATCCTGGATTGCAGTTGTTATAATTACTATGCTCATATATACTATCCTCATCTACAGCTGCTACATCTCCCTTGCTTGTTATTAGTTACAGCCTTCACAGACATAAATGACATAACCCTGTGAAAGAATATCTGTCACAGCAGGAAGATGTTCCTGTATGACTAAGTTTGCACTTGTAATAGTTACTATTATTAGAGGCATTAAACATTGTACCACACCCCTAACTCAGCTGTCTGGCAAGCTATTAGAAAACAAAAGGCACATTAATAGATCGTTGCTCCGACATACAGAAAAAAGCCTGGAGGTGGGGGAGAATTCCTGACCTGACAAACCCCACCTGGGAAAAATTCCCCAGATGGTTGCCTTTTTGCTCGGCACTTTTTCTCAGCAAACAATGAATAAAGCAAAAAATGACTTCAATTCCATCGCCCCTTCTTCACACAGACCTCTTGGCTTTTCTATGCAATGCTTGCCACCTCGTGACCCCCATCCCATTCCATACGGTCCCTCAAAGTCAAACAGCATTCCTATACCCACCCATGGCCTCTCATACCCTCTATGCCAACCTATGTCAACCTACCCTTTCCAATGTACTATCCTCTTCCCTCACACCACCATACCAATCACCCAGTATCCATCATTAGTTGGTTTCTGGACTTATTCTCAGATTAGTTTTAAAATGTACAAGTCACGTCTGGACATTGGGTCTGAGTGTAGGCAGCTGCACTTTAGTATGTGCTGTTACCTTCAGATGCTGTGTACTTCTGGCTAAATGTTGTAAAGCTCCTGGAGCAGGAAGTGAGGTGTGTGCGCTAACTTAATTTGTTGAAAGATAATCTTCTTGGTTTATTTGGGCTGAGCGAGAACTGTTTTTCTGTATAGGGAGATTTGGTGAACTAGGGAGAGGAGGTATTTCTGCATTGAGATTAGGTAGAGGTTGTGACAGGACAATCAGGCCTGGATGACCGAGGGAAGCAGGTGTCAACACATTAAAGGCTCATGAGTGACAAAGAGAGGAAGCTGATCCAAATGGGGAAGGTGGGTATCTGCAGTTGGTTTGTCAAGCCTGATTGACCATCTGATCTCAATTGTGAGGTCGTGTGAATCAAGTTAAACAGAGGGCTGGTCAAGGCTGACTGAAGAAGGTTTAGGATAACAAATGAGCAGTTGAGAGTGAGAAGTAGCAGTTCCAGTGTCGTCATCATCGAATCCCTACAGTGTGGAAACAGGCCCTTCAGCCCAACAAGTCCACACCAACCATCAGAGCATCCCACCCAGACCCATCCCCCACCTAATCTATACATCCCTCAACACTATGGGACAATTTAGCATAGCCTATCCACCTAGCCTGCACATCTTTGGACTGTAGAAGGAAATCAGAGCACCCAGAGGAAAGCCATGCAGCCATGGGGAGAATGTGCAGACAGTCTCCTGAGGGTGGAATCGAATCTGGATCCCTGGAGCTGTGAGGCAGCAGTGCTAACCACTGAGCCACTGTACCAGGATCTGACTGATGGAATTGGAAAGGATGCTCTAGGGTGAATGACGATTGGTTAAGAGTTGGTGGGTCGAGTGTTACCAAAGGCAAGATAATGGTAATGAGGGTCAAAGATGATGGCGGGAAGGTGTAGGCTAATGTAAGAAGGTGACACATCTGAAGGGGCCTACATTGCATACCTGGACATTACAGGCTCCTCACAAACAGCCAGATTGATACTGCATGATGACAAGGAGTAGAGGTCTGTCCAGGTGCCATTTAAATTGGATGTTGATCCCTACAAGACTGGTGACCTCCTGCCAATCTCCCCTCTGCAAACCTAATTGACTGAACTCCATGTGATTGCACATGGTCAGCTGCACCATACCGAACAGAAGTGCAATGCTCTTTTATTTCTGCCATTAGAAACTTCAACATGAGAACAAGACTCGGGACTGAATATACACTGTTTCCCCTCCAAAATGGCATTTTTGATGCTGGTTCCACCACGGAGCCATTTTGAGTGAGCTAGCGGCTGGGGCTTCCACAGCAGGATGTAGATTGTAAAACTGAACAATACATCACATTGATACCATCACTGCTTTTTGATACCATCACTCACCACCTCTGTGAAAAATTATGGCCCATGTGTTTTTGTTATCTTATGTTTAGAGAGTGCTTTTTCAAAACCTGGTTCATTTACCTGTGGCAGGACTCTTTCCCATAAGACTGCCTTATAAGTCTGCTTTTAATTGCCATGGATGATGTTTGTTTATTAACAGTCATTCAGTAAAGCTTTGCTGGTGGGCTGTTCAGATGGTGGTTGTAAAATATTTTGTCATACTTGCTCTGGGTTCATCAAAATGTTCTTAGGTGGTTAAATGTACTTTCCTAAAGGCAGAGAAAGAGTGAAGACCATTGTGAGACACTATTGTTTGCCATTTGTTTGCCAAGGAGCCAAATAATTAATTCCAGATCACAGTGTGTATATATATATATATATATATATATATATATAAATTAAAAAGTAATGATTTCCCGTGAAAGGCAATGAAAAATTAGAGTTGTTGTGAATTTAGTTAATCTGCTTATTTTGACAACTAATTTATTTGAACACCCTCTTAATATTTTAGCGTACTTTTAATTGAGTTAGTCATTCTCAGAAGTAAACTTCTTTTTCATTGTTCTGATTATCTCCTCTATTTAGAAGTAAATCAGCAAAATGATGCTGAAAACATTTGAATGACAAACAGCAGAAATTAGCCAATGTTTAGTTTGATAGAGATGGAGGTAGTAATAATTCTAAGACTTTTTCTGGATCAAAAGAGTTGAGAAATGTCCTGTCAGAACATCTTTAAGTTTGTATCAGAGATAATGGGAACTGCAGATGCTGGAGATTCCAAGATAATAAAATGTGAGGCTGGATGAACACAGCAGGCCAAGCAGCATCTCAGGAGCACAAAAGCTGACGTTTCGGGCCTAGACCCTTCATCAGAGAGGGGGATGGGGGGAGGGAACTGGAATAAATAGGGAGAGAGGGGGAGGCGGACCGAAGATGGAGAGTAAAGAAGATAGGTGGAGAGGGTGTAGGTGGGGAGGTAGGGAGGGGATAGGTCAGTCCAGGGAAGACGGACAGGTCAAGGAGGTGGGATGAGGTTAGTAGGTAGCTGGGGGTGCGGCTTGGGGTGGGAGGAAGGGATGGGTGAGAGGAAGAACCGGTTAGGGAGGCAGAGACAGGTTGGACTGGTTTTGGGATGCAGTGGGTGGGGGGAAAGAGCTGGGCTGGTTGTGTGGTGCAGTGGGGGGAGGGGATGCACTGGGCTGGTTTAGGGATGCAGTAGGGGAAGGGGAGATTTTGAAACTGGTGAAGTCCACATTGATACCATATGGCTGCAGGGTTCCCAGGCGGAATATGAGTTGCTGTTCCTGCAACCTTCGTGTGGCATCATTGTGGCAGTGCAGGAGGCCGATGATGGACATGTCATCAAGAGAATGGGAGGGGGAGTGGAAATGGTTTGCGACTGGGAGGTGCAGTTGTTTGTTGCGAACTGAGCGGAGGTGTTCTGCAAAGCGGTCCCCAAGCCTCCGCTTGGTTTCCCCAATGTAGAGGAAGCCGCACCGGGTACAGTGGATGCAGTGTACCACATTGGCAGATGTGCAGGTGAACCTCTGCTTAATGTGGAATGTCATCTTGGGGCCTGGGATGGGGGTGAGGGAGGAGGTGTGGGGGCAAGTGTAGCATTTCCTGCGGTTGCAGGGGAAGGTGCCGGGTGTGGTGGGGTTGGAGGGCAGTGTGGAGCGAACAAGGGAGTCACGGAGAGAGTGGTCTCTCCGGACAGCAGACAGGGGAGGGGATGGAAAAATGTCTTGGGTGGTGGGGTCGGATTGTAAATGGCGGAAGTGTCGGAGGATAATGCGTTGTATCCGGAGGTTGGTAGGGTGGTGTGTGAGAACGAGGGGGATCCTCCTCCTGCAAAAATTCCATCCCCTATTCCCAATTCCTCCGCCTCCGCCGCATCTGCTCCCACGATAAGACATTCCACTCCCGCACATCCCAGATGTCCAAGTTCTTTAAGGACCGCAACTTTCCCCCCATGGTGATTGAGAACGCCCTTGACCGCGTCTCCCGCATTTCCCGCGACACATCCCTCACACCCCGCCCCCGCCACAACCGCCCCAAGAGGATCCCCCTCGTTCTCACACACCACCCTACCAACCTCCGGATACAACGCATTATCCTCCGACACTTCCGCCATTTACAATCCGACCCCAACACCCAAGACATTTTTCCATCCCCTCCCCTGTCTGCTTTCCGGAGAGACCACTCTCTCCGTGACTCCCTTGTTCGCTCCACACTGCCCTCCAACCCCACCACACCCGGCACCTTCCCCTGCAACCGCAGGAAATGCTACACTTGTCCCCACACCTCCTCCCTCACCCCCATCCCAGGCCCCAAGATGACATTCCACATTAAGCAGAGGTTCACCTGCACATCTGCCAATGTGGTATACTGCATCCACTGTACCCGGTGCGGCTTCCTCTACATTGGGGAAACCAAGCGGAGGCTTGGGGACCGCTTTGCAGAACACCTCCGCTCAGTTCGCAAAAAACAACTGCACCTCCCAGTCGCTAACCATTTCCACTCCCCCTCCCATTCTCTTGATGACATGTCCATCATCGGCCTCCTGCACTGCCACAATGATGCCACACGAAGGTTGCAGGAACAGCAACTCATATTCCGCCTGGGAACCCTGCAGCCATATGGTATCAATGTGGACTTCACCAGTTTCAAAATCTCCCCTTCCCCTACTGCATCCCTAAACCAGCCCAGTGCATCCCCTCCCCCCACTGCACCACACAACCAGCCCAGCTCTTCCCCCCCACCCACTGCATCCCAAAACCAGTCCAACCTGTCTCTGCCTCCCTAACCGGTTCTTCCTCTCACCCATCCCTTCCTCCCACCCCAAGCCGCACCCCCAGCTACCTACTAACCTCATCCCACCTCCTTGACCTGTCCGTCTTCCCTGGACTGACCTATCCCCTCCCTACCTCCCCACCTACACCCTCTCCACCTATCTTCTTTACTCTCCATCTTCGGTCCGCCTCCCCCTCTCTCCCTATTTATTCCAGTTCCCTCCCCCCATCCCCCTCTCTGATGAAGGGTCTAGGCCCGAAACGTCAGCTTTTGTGCTCCTGAGATGCTGCTTGGCCTGCTGTGTTCATCCAGCCTCACATTTTATTATCTTTAAGTTTGTACTGAGTTTAGCTGAGAGTATTAAATGTTAACTTAGTCAATTCTTATTTTCTCGCGTAAAAAACAAGATGCTCACTTGTGACCAGTTTGAATTCAGAGCAGAATCTCTGGCTTTCCAAGCAGATGCAAAGAATTTTGAAGTACTCTGAAATTTCCTGTGCCACAAGAATTCTGAATCTCATCGTCAGATGTGGATTGCTTTCACTGGCAGTTTGTTGTCTCTTTTCAAGAGGAGAAGACAAACCTACAGAAGAACCAAATCTTATTGCAAGGAACTGCCTGAATAGGTCTGGCCTAGTGCCAATTCAGTGTGTGGCTGCTATAAGTGTCTAGTGATGCTACTATGCACTTAATAACTTTTAAAAATTCAGAACAGTTGTTAATCTTTTTTGCTGAGTCCTTTGCCACAAAATTTTCTACTGTGCAAATATAAATCATCTAGT
Organism: Stegostoma tigrinum; assembly: GCF_030684315.1. Taxonomy (NCBI): domain Eukaryota; kingdom Metazoa; phylum Chordata; class Chondrichthyes; order Orectolobiformes; family Stegostomatidae; genus Stegostoma; species Stegostoma tigrinum. The sequence goes on along the minus strand of NC_081372.1, from coordinate 41,532,549 downwards.
TTATATTGATTCAGGCTGCTTTTCATTCTTGTGATGTGGGTTTCATTGTCAAGAGTAGCATTTATTGCTCTACCGTAGTCACCAACTGAATAGCTGTTCTGAGGGCACATGAGACCATACTGGATAAAGATGGCAGATTTTCTTGACAGAATATCGATGAACCAGTTGGGCTTTTACAACAATTCAAAGATTTATGGGGTAGGATTTAATTGATCTGACTATGATATTACACACTGGGAAAGAACGCAGGTCAGTTCCACGTGGGAGACCAAACTACATTCAATACTTTTCAGGCACTCAACTGGACACTGTTGGGACTTGCCTCAGACCCTGGCAACAGAGGTCCTGCCCACTGAGAGCAGTTGACTAGTCAAAGGTCGGCAGATCTTCACTGCAGTCAGTGCCAATGGGAGCAGTAATAACTGCTACCCACCAGATTGTCACAGGATTGCTGAGTGACCCTAGGTCAAAGGTGAGTGAGGGTGGGATTGGGATTATGATCATGAGCAGAGGGTCAAGGCTAAGTGCAGGAGCATCCTTTAAGTAGCCTGTCCCCTCTCTGCATCGATCGAGGGAATTTCCTACAAGATAGTTGACAAACGAATAGTGCTTGCTGGACTGTTTGAGAAATGCAGGTAAGTTGTGCAGGTCCCATTTAATGAAGGGCTGTAAGTTTCATTTCAATTTCCCTAATGAGCACAGAGCAATTCATCTTTATAAACTCTTTGATTGGAAAGAGCGCAAATGAAAGTTGTTTCTTTTCTGTAAGTATTGGTTAATCTGCAAAATCAATTATATTACTTCAGAACTTCCTTAATCTTATACACTTGTTTGACTGAAGTTAGATGATTCTGCTGTAACAACGAGTTTGAATGAATAGAAACCGCAGTTTATTCAGTATTTGTTGAAAAATTATATCCCAGTAGTTAGTAGCAAATGAGCAATCTCTAAATGGTTTACTATTGTGTGGGTGAAGTGCAGACCAGACACCAACCAATCTGTTCACAAACTCTGTGATAACACAGTGTGGAGCTGGATGAACACAGCAGGCCAAGCAGCATCAGAGGAGCAGGAAAGTTTGACGTTTCGGGTCAGGGCCCTTCTTCTGAAGAAAGGTCCTGACCTGAAACGTCAAACTTTCCTGCTCCTCTGATGATCCTTGGCCTGCTGTGTTCATCCAGCTTCACACTGTGTTATCACAGATTCTCCAGCATCGGCAGTTCCTACTACCTCTGTTCACAAACTCTGATGTGCTATCTTGGAAAGTCATTATGACAAATTAATTAATTGTGTCATGTAGCTCAATGTGCTTTATTTTAACAGGATTGACTGTGCTGGGATACTGAAACTGCGAAATGCTGACATTGAGCTCAGGAAAGGAGAGACAGACATTGGCAGGAAGAACACTAGAGTGAGGCTTGTTTTTCGAGTACACATTCCTCAAGCCAATGGCAGGACAGTTTCGCTACAGGTTGCTTCAAATCCCATTGAATGCTGTAAGTTTTCTTTTCATTACATAGAGGCTTATGACATTATGATGTGACCATAATAGCCTGCGCTTCACTGACTGCTAACAATCCCAACTGTTCTTACAATTTATCATTTATAAGACCCAGTATGTTCTTCAGAATGTACACACATACACGTACACTGTTATCAAGGTCTAACTCAGCCACAATACTGAGTATAACAGAATAAAACAAGACCAAATTTGTCAGAACTGTATGCAAGGATGCCCTTTTATCATAAAACCAATGTGCCTCCAAGCAGCTGGTGATGAAACCCAGACCTTATTGCTAAATACGTGTGTAGGCATCCGCTGTCAACCATAACTTTTATATCCCCATGAAAGTAGAAAAGTACTTAAGGTCCAAAGTGCCAGACACCACCAATGTTGAGAAAACCAGATTGTACAGTAGCATCAAATATCAAATCTAAAAGACACATCTTGTGTTCTTTGTGAAAAAAGGATAGATTTTCTGTAACAAATGCAATTATGGCAGCTAGCTGACGTTCTGAAATTGTTAAACCCTAATCGTATTACACATAAAGGATATAGCAAAGAAACTGGCCATTCAGTCCATCCAAGCACTTCTCATCAACCCTATCATAATACCAACCCATTCTTTCTCCCTCATATGTTTATCTAAGGTACCCTTGAAATAGTCTGTGTTAATTGCCTCAACTATTCCTTGTATTCATGCTTTTTACTTTCATACTATTATTTAGGTAAAGATGTTTCTCCTCAATTTGTTATTTCACCTTGAGAATGGTCTCTCCCACAAATGGAAACATGAGGCAGAATCTAGTGGAGATGATGAGGGTCTCACCCATTGGCTGGAGGCCCAGAAAGAGGCAGGTGTTGCTTCTCTTACAGAAGTCCCACACTACTGAGCGCTGCTCAGGCACTTAACCAAATAAAAAGGGCTTTTGCCACCTCAAGGCCTGAGTGAGTGGATGCCTTGCCTGCTGAAAGCTGCTTGCTAATTACAGCTCTATTCTGCATCAGCTGCTTAAAGAGGAACAATAAAACATAAAACATTACCCCAATATTACTCACCCTTCACATAGCCTTGCCCACTTCCTCACACACAATCCATGCCACCTCATATGATGTGCCTATCCCCCTGAAAATCTATGGCCTTTATCTACAGCCCATGGTTCTTTATAGCCTTCGTAAATTTGGTAGCAACTCATGACAAGCCATGATCTTTACCCACTATCCTCTGCCCTTACAATTATCATGCAACCTCATTCAATATTCACCATGGGAAGACCACAGAACCCATTGCAGAGATAAAATAAATTAAAATTCTAAGAGTTTGCTACAGATTTCATTACTTTCAAAAACACCTCTCATTTTTTAAAAACTCCAATTACATTCCTTCAAGTTCATTTTGCCTTAAAACAAAACATTTTTCATTCAAGTGCATAATTTCTTATAATAACAAACATTGGGATTCATAGTCCCACTTCAAAATATTTATAATCACTTGTAGCTGTCAGGCAAATTGCAAAGTAACAGACACCCTACCTTGATAATGAATGATGGTGAAATCAGAAGGCCACACATCTGGATAATAGTAGCCCGCATGCTTTTGACATTATACAAAATAAAATTACAAACAATTTATTTTTAATACATCAAACACTTTTTCCCAAATATTTATGTCACGGAACTTTTCAATTCCTTGACAGAATGTGTTCCCTTTGACAGTTGTATCTGACAGTTCCTCTTGACATTCTGAACAGATTCTGTTGACAGGTCCTCTTGACAGTTGCTTTTAAGTTTTGTGATAATTGATTTTAACAGGTTCCTGAAAGTTCAAATATCCTTCAGACTTACTACATTTATGGCCTTTTCACACACATTCATAGCTTCCCTTAATTCAAAGGGCACTTTACCTCCCCCTAGAGTGTCTGGGAGCCATATTCAGAGTGGTGCCTTATCTATCCAAAATGGTATCCTGAATATCAATACAAAGTTTTGACCTGTTCCAGCCAGGTCCAATCTGAGCACTTGGCGTTTGAGATGTCAGGGTTACCAAATCATACAGGAGTGGTCCAACTGCTGATTTCTATGGCAAAATACCCAGTTAAATGCATACCTGTGATACACAAACCACCCCTATTCCCACCTCCATGAAAATGTCATGTTTCAGGGGTGGAACGTTGAATTTTCAAACAAGTCTGGCATTTTGTCCAAGACAGAGAGAATCTCCACAATGGCAAAAATCCAGGTCTTTGTTAGCCTTTATTCAATGTTCATTTTTTTTCCTTAGTTTTTGAAAAACCAAAAATGTGCTTCACAGATAGAAATTACATTGCCTTCTATGTAGACATTAAATTCTCCCAGAATCCTTTGGCCAGGTAATGGCCTACAGGTATTATCACTAGATTAATAACTCAGGTAAAATTCTGGGGTCCTGGGATTGAATCCTGTCATGGCAGGTGGTGGGATTTGAATTCAATTTTTTTAAAAAGTGGAATCGAGGCCCTAATGAAACCATTGTCAATTGTCGAGAAAAAAAAAATCTGTCCTTTAGAGAAGCAGACTGCCACGTTGTCTGACCTACATGTGACTCCAAACCCACAGCAATGTGGTTGGCTCTTAACTTCCCTCTGGGCAATTAGGGATGGGCAACAAATGCTGGCCTTGTCAGCAATGCCCTCACCCCATGAATAATTAAAGCAAAAATCGGTAATGTAATTCTTAGCTCCTGCACTCTCTTTACCGTTCTCTTCCTGGGAATTTCTAACCCAGAACTGCCTTTCTTGGCAACTGTTTTACTGGAGATCCATCTTGTAGTGCAAGCTGCATGAATCACCCAGTTTCATTTCAACCCATTACAACTTTGTGCGCAAATTTCCAACAAATCCCGCTGTGTTGATATACCGTAGAAGACCATTCCTTTACGCAGCTCCCTAATAGAACATTGAAAAGCCTGTAAGAGAGTGTAGCACAGGCTCTACCTAATTTCAACTGTAACATGAGCAGTAAATGTACAATTTGATTTTCCTTAACTCCATCTCCAATACAAAATGTCAACTCTTCTATTTGAATTTTTTTGTTGTATTTTGCACACAAAGTAAACACTTCACTCAGTTGATTTGGTTATTTTTGTTTGTTAAGCAAACACGTTTGCTATGATGTTCTGTTTTAAATGTATAAAGTGGAATTCAGAAAGCACATTAGCACTGGCAAGTGAGGAAATGTATTAGAATAAAAATAACACGATGATCAGAATTTGTTACTCAAATCCTTCATCTAGTGAAATTGTACACAAGCTCCTGGAAACTTATTAATTTTATTCTGTTAAAGGGAAAACAAAATGAAGGGCCACATGGGTAATCAAAACAATTGAACATGTGCACAACTCCACATTTATTGGTGAGATAAACTGCTCCTCATCCCTTTGGCTAAAATGTAGTGACAATTTAAGCACAACCTGGGCTGCTTTTTTATTGCATCTCGCCATAGACAAACAAGTGCTGAAATGTACATTTTGCTCGACTAAGTTAGAATTTAAATCCTTGTGAAATGTAGATTACTTAACCAATTGTGACCAGCATCAGTTATTTGAAACAGGGTATTTAACATTTTTTCACACCTTGATGAAATTTTTCAACAATTTGTACCTTATTTTCCCTTGAAATGTCTCAACTAATGGCTACAACCTGACCTGAAGTTCATGCTTGCAAGCAAGAAGCAAATATATTTTCATACTTTATGTAAAATGGCCAACATCCTATCTGCATTCTTATATTAAAAGTTAACACATTATAAATATTACTTTATGAGCTGTAAAGCATTTTGCATTTTTAAAAGGACATAAAAAGGGTACTGCATAAATGTATCCCTTTGCTTTTTACATAGAATTAGCAAACAAATTGCGCTAACAGAATTTTGTAGAAAGCCTTTTAAACCTTTGAGGGCACTAATGTTATTAATACTACAGTTGTATGGTGAGCCTGATCCTCAGGCTGAAAACCAAGTGTCATTATGAAATTGGGTAAGTTGAATATATTTGCCACAATCAGGGATAATATTGACACTAGATGGGATAATTATCAAATCAGACTGACACAATGATTTAGAGACTTCGATATTTGTATGAAAGATAAGTATAAAGAACAAAAAAAGCTGCTGTAAGATGCAGTTTTTTTTTCTTGAATTGTCATTAATCTCTTTCTTTAATGAGTATATTTTGTTTCATTGCTCCAGCTCAGAGATCTGCACATGAATTGCCAATGGTAGAAAAACAGAGCACGGACAATTGTTTCGTAACAGGTGGACAACGGATGATTCTCACTGGTCAAAACTTTACTACCGAGTCAAAGGTCCTTTTCACAGAGAAGACTCATGGTAAGACATGTTGTCCTTTTGTGAATCCATTTCAAACTGGAAGTGAATGGCATTGTTGATGAGATCTGAAAATAAAAGCAAGGAGGTTATGCTGCAGTTATATGCGTTATTTAAGGAAAGATGTAAATGCATTAGAAGTAGTTCAGAGGAGGTTTACTAAATTAGAACTCGGAGCAGGAGTAGGCCATCCGGCCCCTTGAGCCTGCCCTGCCATTTAATAAGATCATGGCTGATCTTTTGAGACTCAGCTCCATTTGACCGCCCACTCACTATAACCCTTAATTCCTTTTCACGTGGAGGCATGAGTGGACAGACTGGGCTTGTTTTCACGTGAGTTTAGGAGACTGTGCGGTAACTTGATTGACATTTTATAAGATCCTGCATGGACTTGTCAAAGTGGACATAGAGAGGGTGTCTCGTCTTGTGAATGAATCTGAACTTGGGGTCACTGTTTTAAAATTAGGGGCTGCTTTATAGAAGGCTGAGAAATTGTGCAACTTTGGAACTTTTTGCCTCAGGTGGTAGAAGTGTAGCCATTGAATATTTTTAAAGGCACAGGTAGGTAGATTTTTGTTAGGCTGGAGAATCAATGGTTGTCTGTGGTAGATGTGAATATGCAATTCAGAACACAAACAGATCAGCCATGATCTTATTGAATGGTGGAGCAGGCTTGAAGTGCTAAAAGGTCTAGACCTGCTCCTAATTTGTATGTTTACATGTAATGTATGTGGAGTCACTCTCATTTAGAATGGAGTATAAAGGAAGGATTTACATCATAGACATGTGGAGACGGTTTAAGGAACAGTTGTTGGGAGTGATGAGTAAATATGTCCCTCTGAGACAGGCAAGAAGGGGTAAGATTAAGGAACCTTGGATGACGAGAGCGGTGGAGCTTCTAGTGAAAAGGAAGAAGGTAGCTTACATAAGGTGGAGGAAGCTAGGGTCAAGTTCAGCTAGAGAGGATTACATGCAGGCAAGGAAGGAGCTCAAAAATGGTCTGAGGAGAGCCAGGAGGGGGCACGAGAAAGGCTTGGCAGAAGGAATCCGGGAAAACACAAAGGCATTTTACACTTACGTGAGGAATAAGAGAATGGTCAAAGAAAGAGTAGGGCCGATCAGGGATAGCATAGGGAACTTGTGTGTGGAGCCTGAGGAGGTAGGGGAAGCCCTAAATGAGTTTTTTGCTTCTGTCTTTACGAAAGAAACCAACTTTGTAGTGAATGAAACCTTTGAAGAGCAGGTGTGCATGCTGGAATGAATAGAGATAGACGAAGCTGATGTGCTGAAAATTTTGTCAAACACTAAGATTGACAAGTCGCCAGGCCCGGATCAGATTTGTCCTCGGCTGCTTTGGGAAGCGAGAAATGCAATTGCTTCGCCACTTGCGAAGATCTTTGCATCCTCGCTCTCCACTGGAGTCGTACCTGAGGACTGGAGAGAGGCAAATGTAATTCCTCTCTTCAAGAAAGGAAATAGGGAAATCCCCGGCAATTATAGACCGGTAAGTCTCACGTCTGTCGTCTGCAAGGTGTTAGAAAGGATTCTGAGGGATAAGATTTATGACCATCTGGAAGAGCATGGCTTGATCAAATACAGTCAACACGGCTTTGTGAGGGGTAGGTCATGCCTTACAAACCTTATCGAGTTTTTTGAGGATGTGACTAGAAAGGTTGATGAGGGTCGAGCTGTGGATGTGGTGTATATGGACTTCAGTAAGGCATTTGATAAGGTTCCCCATGGTAGGCTTATTCAGAAGGTCAGGAGGAATGGGATACAGGGGAACTTAGCTGCTTGGATACAGAATTGGCTGGCCAACAGAAGACAGCGAGTGGTAGTAGAAGGAAAATATTCTGCCTGGAAGTCAGTGGTGAGTGGAGTTCCACAGGGCTCTGTCCTTGGGCCTCTACTGTTTGTAATTTTTATTAATGACTTGGACGAGGGAATTGAAGGATGGGTCAGCAAGTTTGCAGACGACACAAAGGTCGGAGGTGTCGTTGACAGTGTAGAGGGCTGTTGTAGGCTGCAGCGGGACATTGACAGGATGCAGAGATGGGCTGAGAGGTGGCAGATGGAGTTCAACCTGGATAAATGCGAGGTGATGCATTTTGGAAGGTCGAATTTGAAAGCTGAGTACAGGATTAAGGATAGGATTCTTGGCAGCGTGGAGGAACAGAGGGATCTTGGTGTGCAGATACATAGATCCCTTAAAATGGCCACACAAGTGGACAGGGTTGTTAAGAAAGCATATGGTGTTTTGGCTTTCATTAACAGGGGGATTGAGTTTAAGAGTTGTGAGATCTTGTTGCAGCTCTATAAAACTTTGGTTAGACCGCACTTGGAATACTGCGTCCAGTTCTGGGCGCCCTATTATAGGAAAGATGTGGATGCTTTGGAGAGGGTTCAGAGGAGGTTTACCAGGATGCTGCCTGGACTGGAGGGCTTATCTTACGAAGAGAGGTTGACTGAGCTCGGTCTCTTTTCATTGGAGAAAAGGAGGAGGAGAGGGGACCTAATTGAGGTATACAAGATAATGAGAGGCATAGATAGAGTTGATAGCCAGAGACTATTTCCCAGGGCAGAAATGGCTAGCACGAGGGGTCATAGTTTTAAGCTGGTTGGTGGAAAGTATAGAGGGGATGTCAGAGGCAGGTTCTTTACGCAGAGAGTTGTGAGAGCATGGAATGCGTTGCCAGCAGCAGTTGTGGAAGCAAGGTCATTGGGGTCATTTAAGAGACTGCTGGACATGTATATGGTCACAGAAATTTGAGGGTGCATACATGAGGATCCATGGTCGGCACAACATTGTGGGCTGAAGGGCCTGTTCTGTGCTGTACTGTTCTATGTTCTATGTTCTATCATAGGCAATGTGGCAAAAGTCATTGTAAATATTGCACAGTTTTGCACTGATGAAACTATAAAAGACTCACACATAACTAATATCCTCCTGAGGTAGCACTGAAACTAACTTTGTGTGAGTAACGAGAATTTCAATTTACACTGAGGTTGTGTTCTACCAAAATCAGAGGTTACTCAGTATGATGTTAACTGCATCATTCATTAAAGCCTTGTGGAAATAAACATTTCATGCCAGTGCAAAAGGCATTGACAGTCCCACATTAAAAAGTTTAAAATCCCTTACAGTTGCCCATCAAACAAAATAGAAGGAACTGTAATAATAAATCTTTGAGAAATCGGGCGTGCAGCAGTAATTAAGTGATGGAAATCCTCAGATTGTGGTAAAACCCTTGACAGTTTGAGAGTTTCAAACAGGTTATACATATTTTGGCACATTCTTGTCATCTTTTAACAATGCAAAATGTATAATTGCAACCCCTGCGCCTCCCTGAAGGCCACTACCTAAAGGTGCTTTATACATCTCCTTAAGGATTCCCTGAGGCACATTTACAAAGGGAGTTCAGTTCTCGAAAGGGGCACACTTTTCTGGTCTAACACAGTTTGGAGCTGGAGGTTCACCCAGCCAGGCAGCATCAGAGGAACAAGAAAGCTGACATTTCGGGTCAAGAACCCTACTTTTGTTTTCTGAAGAAGGGTCTCGACCCGAAACATCAGCTTTCCTGTTCCTCTGATGCTGCCTGGCCTGCTGCGTTCCTCCAGCTCCACGCTGTGTTATCTCTGACTCCAGCATCGGCAGTTCTTACTATCTCACTGGTCTGATCTGATCTGTTTTGCACATTCTTGGTTCCATATAGCAGAGATTTGCAAATCTGATTAATCTGGAGACAGCTAACTAGTGGTCAGCTGTTCCCACAAGTCATGTGTAAAACACCTATATTCTAAATCTCACTCTGCAAAAAAAATCAGAAATGCACATTTGGGGACAGGCTTAATGATTGTTCCAGATTTCTTACATGTTTAATGCAATGGAGAAACTCTGTGCCACTGTCAAAGGCTGGGTTATTGTCTCTAAGAAGTAATAGGAATTCATTGAATGAACACATGTAACAGAATGGAAAGTGCAGATGATATTGGGCTTCTCAGGGTAAAAGGGTAGGTTTAAGGAAATATGTACTGTCGGCATGAAACTTTGCCTGTCCATTGCATCAACACAACTGTTTTAGTGATGCTCAGGCACTGAGAAGCCCAATATTGTCTGCACTTTGCATTCTGCTACATGTGTTCATTCAATGAACATATATGTCAAGAGGCTAAGTTTGTAAAATCTGCCCTTGCATGTTTGCCCATTTCACTTACAAACTTGTAAATCAATTAAATATTGATATTCTTCTTTATTAATTTAGAATTTAAAGGCCAAACTGGACTATTTACCACAAAATTTTCTTCCTTACTTCATCTAACCCAAGCAAGATAACATTCTGTTCATTTCTCTCTGAGGAGTTTACCACAGATTGTATGGTGGCATTGCCTCAAAATAAAGGGAAGCAGATGTAGGACTGAAGTCAGGAGGAACTTCTTCACCCAAAGGGTGTCAATCTGTGGAATTCCCTGCCCAGTGAAGTGGTGAAGCTACCTCACTGAAAGTTTTTAAGGCAAGGCTAGATAAAGTTTTGAACAGTAAAGGAATTAAGGGTCATGGTGAGTTATCATGGCTGATCTTATTAAATGGCGGGGCAGGCTCGAGGGGCCAGATGGCCTACTCCTGCTCCCAGTTCTTCTGTTCTTTGCTTTGGGATGAACAGTAATAAATTGGAAACTGGAAACAGTAAATGTGTACTGCCTGAAGTCTATCTCACTGAGAATTTTCATTCCCTTCTCACAATATTGAACTTTGTAAAGATTATTGTTTACCTTCTGAGGCGGTTTATACAATTATTGTCATTGTATTTTTAGTTTTATTCCATTGTAATTTGCTTACACAGATGTATCTATTAATTCAGACTAAGTTCAGAGAATGAATCTTGCACTGTTGTCATCAGTGTGCAAGTGGGAACGGCACATTGAAAACCCACTCCTTACTGGAATAACAGAGAAAATATTTTCTGACAAGGTTCAGTTTTTTTTTTGATTTTGTACAATGTTCATTTTTTTTAATCACTTCATTAATCAGTTCATTATTTTCAGAAAGTTGCCTAAAGAATTCTGAAACAGCTTTCAATTTGTTTAATAATTTCCTTGAGCTGAACTATGATGCAGTTAGCTATTGCTGCACAAACGATGCTGAAGTTTCTGATGTTGCTGCTTTTGATGTGGTCTTGACAGGAAGGCAGGAAGTAAAAATGAATGCTTAGTTAACTGATTGTCAAGTGCGAGGCAATGTTTCTTTATTGCTGTTGAACCTGTACAGCCTGTCAACTGGTTCTTCAGACTGATAGTAAAGAGAGTCCTTTAAAAGGTCTGACTTATTTGCACACGATGTACAGCGAGGTAATATACTTTATTATCATGTAAAGATGTGTGGCCAGATTTTCAAAAAGCCACAGGGTCAGGTACTGGTGTGGATGAGAATTCAAATTACTGAATGGTGTTAAATCTTAAGTCAGAACTCCAACACCTCTTGGTAGAGCTAAATCTCGCCATTATTTGGCGGTGTCGATTCTGTTAGGTTTCACTGAGAGTTTCTCCATGAGGCCTAATGGGTTTTCTCATAGCGTCATGTCAAACTCACCTCATTAACTGCCCTCCTCTGTCCCCTCATCCAATTCTAGCCTCATTCTGTACCGAGAACTTATACCCTCACTTGCTGTACCCAGAACAACTCGCCATTGCCAGGTTACCATAGAACGGACTAGCATACCTTGTGCTGACGCCAATTTAAAAGGCCATTGTACACACAGACAGGTACTACTACTGTGAAGCTGCCCTGCATGGTTCTTGATATTTGCCTTGGAAATGGTAGATTGGGAATATTTGGTGTTTTGCCCTGCAGAGGGGGACTTGGAAGTCCTGGGACATGAAGTGGTATAGAGGCATAGTGGCATAGTGCATGCTATCCTAGAATTGGCAGTAGAGAACCTAATGCCACTTCCTACCAAGGCTTATGCTATACCACTCGTACCATTGGCCCCAACATCTCACTCACTGTCACCCACCACAACCCCATACACCACTAACCCTGCTTTGCTACCTATTCACTTGCATAGGACATCTCCCTGCCTGTACCAAAAACAGCAGCTGAGCCACCCACTTTTATCTCCCTTAATACCTGTCCTCCTTTACTTCCAAGAGAGGAAAACAACCCAAAATGGGCAGAAAGATGGGTGGTGTGCTGCCAACATTCAGCTCCTCACCCTTTTGTGGAGAGAATCCTGACTCTGACAGCCCCAAGTGGCTGGCTGAACATCTCCAATCCTCTGGACTGGTATCAGAGACTGCCTGTGAAATGCAGTGCTGGGTCCTCCTCACTGAAGGCTATTTTCTTTGGCTTTACTGAGGACTGCTGATAATCATGACAAATCTTCTGGCTTTGTGACTGTGCTCAACAACAAGATAATATAGCAGTACTGTGAGCCTAGTATCTCTAGCTGAGGGGGTGAGGCACAAAAAGGCCAGGTGGCACAGTGGTCAGTACAGCTGCCTCACAGCAGCAGGGACCTGGGTTTGATTCCACCCTCGGGCGATTGTCTGTGTGGAGTTTGCACATTCTCCCCATGTCGGCGAGGGTTTCCTCCGGGTGCTCCAGTTTCCACCCACAAACCAAAGATATGCAGGTTAGTTGGATTGGCCATGCTGAATTGTCCAGGGATACGCAGGCTAGGTGGATTAGCGAGGGATAGGTTAGGGAGTGGGTCTGGCTGAGATGCTCTTCCGAGGGGCGATGTGGACTAAATAGGCTGAATGACCTGCTTCCACACAGTAGGAATTCTATGATTCCATGTGACCATCCAGGTAAGCTCAAAGTGAGTGAATATTTAAAAATAAAGAACAGCAGTGTGGGGTTGCCCCCAAGTCCAGTCTAAGAACTGGGTGCTTGTATCTGAGTGCAAACTATCCTGACAGCACAAGATCCTGATACTTGCCAATGCAATCCAAGTACTGCAGTGGAGAAGCTTGGAGAGAATAAGCAAACTCCACACAGAGAGTCGCCTGAGGGAGGAATCAAACCCAGGTCCCTGGTGCTGTGAGGCAGCAGTGCTGACCACTGAGCCACCGTGCCACCCTGGCCTTTTTGTGCCTCGGCCCCTCAGCTAGAAATACTAGGCTCATAGTACTGCAAAATTACCTTGTCATGGAGCACAGCCACAAGGCCAGGAGGTTTGTCATGGTAAGTGAATCGGGGATGTGTCATGAGGGCTCTTTGAGGCTGGCAATATGGCAGATGCCAATGTCAGTGAACTTGGGGTGTGAGTGACACAATATGTTTGTGCCTAGTGTCCAATGCGGACGTCCTTTCAAACAAATGGCAAGGCTTCTCGTTATCTACTTTGCTTGCAGTAGGCAGTAAGATAAAAAGCTGCATATTAACAAAGCAACATGTGCTGTTAATAAGATAGTTGATGAGCAATAACCGTTAGTTGGCAACTCACTAACGCCTAGCAACAATCTCACCTTGACACAAGCAACTTAGTTAAAAGATGCAGGATGCTGCTTCCAATGTTGACAGACCTTGCTCGACTTCTTGCATGATTCTGCCACATTTCTTACCAGAGCCCATATTATTCAGACCCCTATAAAGATTTTGCCCATTGTGTTTTCAATCTACTCAATTTGGCCAATTAATGCTAGCATGAGAGCTGCTCCTGCTCTTCTCATTCACAATCGCTTTCTGCCGCGAACCGTTTCTAAGGAAGTTGCCTGTTCTAATTGTGTCCAATAGGGACAGTTTCTAAATTGTTGACACCTGCCTTTGCCACTGTTGCCAGACATGCAATTCTCATCCCCCAGATAGGCATGCTGTCTCCAATTAAGTAGCAAACTCACCTCCAAATAAGCCACATATATTTGAAAAGGAGTCACAAGGGTCAGAACCTTGTATTCATTTGGCTTTTGGGTTCCCAAATGCACATTGAAAATTTGGCCTAGCGGTTTACATTTCAAAAACCAGAAGTCATTTGTAGTCTCACATTCTCCAACAGGAATGAAATGAAAACATTCAGTTGCTTCTGATGAGATTAGATATTATTCTGAATATCTCATTTATCGAAAACCTTTCAAAAAATGTTCAGTGCAACACAAAACCCCCACACAAGCCCTTATTCTAGCCAAAGAAGCACTTGATTGGCTATCCTAGACAAAAGTGACAATTGGTTACAGTTAGAAATCACAACTGTGCGGCTTCCTAGATTCCTGTAAATGTTGTGCTCTGTGAGGTTCACCTTCCCAACATAGTTAGACTCTCAGGAACCAAAACTGAACATTGGGGAATAACATTTCTCCCTTTCACAACGGATCTCATCTAATTCAGTGGTATAGTACTGTTGCCCTTTTATCCTTATATTCTGACACTGTCACTTAGGTTCTATTCTTTGTCTCTGTCCACTTTGTCATGTTTTCAATCCGAGTTGTTGACTTGAGCACGTCCAAATAAATGTCAGGTGTTACCTGTCAGTCTCAATACTTCTTTCATCTTAAATAGAATTTCATCATCTCACTTTTCATCTTTAACAGAAAGGGATACATTTGTAATTTGCCCATTTTACTTTGATAGATACACTGAATAGATAGTTTGGTCTGTAAAATCACTTTTTCCGTTCAGTTATAATTACTAACATTTAACGAAATGCAGAGCGTTCAACCAGTGAGGCATGTTTATCTTATGCGAACACTGAAAGCTCTAACAAGGCAATGAGAGAAGCTGGTGAAATGTTGAGACTGGTTGCACCTAGTTCATAGAAACATTCCTGCTCGGTCCCAACTTATTACCAGGATTATTGCATTTCAAAATAGAACAGCACTGTCTTTTTTGCACAAATGAAGAACACTCACATTTTAAAGTCATTTAATTGTACTTACTTTACAAAAAAAAACCCAAAGGAACTGCGGATGCTGTAAATCAGGAGCAAAAACAAAGTTGCTGGAAAAGCTCAGCAGGTCTGGCAGCATCTGTGAAGGAAAAAACAGAGTTGATGTTTCAGCCCAGTGACCCTTCCGCAGAACGCAGGACCCAAAACGTTGACTCTGTTTTTCCCCTCACAGATGCTGCCAGGCTTGCTGAGCTTTTCCAACAACGTTTTTCTTTTTACTTACAGTTGATAAATTTCCTATGTCGACTATAGATCTAAACTGAAGTCTGTAGATTGTAGCTCAATTGGCATTACTGCAAGTTGAAAAACTTCTTTCAAATGCTGTTACAGTCTTTGGCTGGGTTTTCTCTTAATCTACTTACATGCTCTTGAACCTAAATTAATTTAAACTAATTGACCACCTGATTGTCTAATTTACCAACTCTCCATTGTATATTCTTGACTTACTGGGTATTTTTCACACTGCTCCTCCACTATTGACCTTTGCAGTATAAATTTTTTTGGGGTGGGCCTGTGCATTGATTTTTGACTGTATTTCCAGAGTAAATGATTAAACTAGGAACATTTTGCTTAACCTATGTTTCAGTACAACTCCCTGAACATTTTAGAGTTAAATGAGTCACCAAAAACAAACAATTCAATGAAACACGGCGTTCTGAGGAATGTTGGATGGTTTCCCTACTAACCAAAAAAATCTGGAGCTTTATAGCCTTTAAACATTTTAATTAATATGGACAACCACTTCTGGCAGGTTTTCACTGGCCATTGTCTTCATATGCTGCTGTGATAGCAATGGGGCACTGTTTATAGTTTACCTTTGAAGACTGTTCTGCCCTTCAGATTTTTATGGAGTTTTTCTTTAACAAATAAAACAAAATGATATTGAAGTCTGATCTTCTTTAAAAATGGAAAGATGCAGACTAGCCAGACTGGTGCACAATTCTGGAATTCCCTATCGGGTAGCACAGTGTCTCAGTGGCTAGAACTGCTGCCTCAGCTCGAAGGACCCAGGTTTGATTCCATCCTTGGGTGACTGTCTCTGTGGAGTTGGCACATTCTCTCTGTATGGGTTTCCTCTGAGTGCTCTAGTTTCCTCCCTCAGACCAAAGATGTGCAGTTTAGGTGGATTGGCAATGCTAAATTGTTTATAGTGTCTGGGAATGTGTAGGTTAGGTGAGTTAGAATGGGATTACAGGAATAGGGTGGGATGCACTTTGGACGGTTGATGTGGACTTGATGGGCTGAATGGCCTGCTTCCACACCATAAGGATTCCATGATTTGACAATAAGCAGTAAAGTCTTGATGTAATCAATTTTATGATACACAGATTCCAACTGATGATCTTTATGTACACTTTTTCAATTTAAGCTTGAGGAATTACAAATACTTTTTCTGTCTTTTTCTTTCCGGTTAGAACTAATAATTTTAACTTTTAAATTACCACTATTTTTTACAAGCACTCAATTAAATACCACAATTTCACAAAGGTGCTGTAACTTTCAGTTTTCTGCTCAATTCTATGATTTTAAATGTAACCGACTGTGTATAGTATCTCGACTTGAATATCAATTCATTGTTCATTGTTATGAATAACTGGAGTCACTATCACTAATAGGCTTCATTGATATATTTATAGAGTCATATAGCATGGAAACAGATCCTTTGGTACAACTCATCCATACCAACCAGGTGTCCTAAACTGAAGTAGTCCCATTTGCCTGCTTTTGGCCTATATCCCTCTAAACCTTTCCTATTCATGTACCAGTCCAAATGTATTTTAAATGTAGTAATTCTACTCAGCTCTACCACTTCTTCTGGTATCTCATTCCATATATACACCACCCTCTGTGTGAAAAGGTCCCTTTTTAAATCTGTCCCCTTAAACCTATGCTCTCTAGGTTTGGACTCCTCCATCCTGGGAAAAAGACTTTGGCTTTTTGGCTCACTGGTGACCCTCATGATTTTATAAACCTCTATAAAGGTCACCCTCAGCCTCTGACACTCCAGGGAAAGAAGTCCCAGTCCATCTTTATACATTTTTTTCTGCACCCTTTCCAGTTTGACAACAGTCTTCCTATAACAGGGCACCCAGAAGCCAATTCAATACTCTTAAAGTGGCCTCACCAATGACTTGTACAGCCAAAACATGATGCCCCAATTCCCGTACTCAATACGCTGACTAATGAAGGCAAATGTGACAAATGCCTTTTCACTACCCTGTCTACCTATGACACCACTTTCAAGGAACTCTGTATTTGCACCTCGAGGTCTGTCTGTTCGACAACACTCCCAAGGGGTCCTACCATTAACAGTGCAAGTCCTGCCCTGGCTTTTCTTACCAAAAATACAATACCTCACATTTATCTAAATTAAACACCATCTGCCAGTCCTCAGCCCAGTGGCCAAGCTGATCAAAATCTTGTTGTGGTCTTAGATAACTTTCTTCACTGTACGCTATACTAACATCTCAAAGAATTGGGAGATTTATAAAAGGTTACCTATATAGTTCTAATATAGTACTTATCATATGCTGGCCAACAGGGCAGATCAACCATCCAGCATCAACTGCTCAAATGCTGCTATTTTTCCAGATTTATTTGTTGTTTGCTCAGATCTTTACGAACAGTGAAGTACTTTTGACATTTAATGTTTTCTTGTAGGAAACAAGGAAGACAAATTGTGCACAGCAAAGCCCCGCCAAACACCAAAGTGACAATAACTAATGGTTGGAGGCATAGCTGGCACATAGGAAGGTGGTTGTGGTTTTAGGAGGCTAGCTATCTCAGCTCTAGGACATCTCTGCAGGTGTATTCAGGATAGTACCATTGACCTAACCATCTTTAGCTGTTTCATCAATGACCTTTTCTCCATTAAAGAGGTCAGAAGTGGAGATGTTCACCGATAGTTGCACAATGTTCAGCACTATTCACAATTACGCAGATACTGAAGCAGCCCATGTTCAAATGCAACAAAACCTTGCCAATACTTAGGCTTGGGCTAAAAAAGCAAGTAACATTCGCATTACACAATTGCCAGGCAGTGACCATTTCCAATAACAAGCAATGTAACCACCAACCCTTTCCATTGAATGGCTTTACCATCACCAAAACCCCCTGCCATCAACGTCCTGGGGGTTACAATTGACCAGAAACTCAACTGGACTCACCAAATAAATGCAATGACTACAAGAACAGGTCAGAGGCTAGGAATACTGGGCCAGTAACTCACTTCCTGACCTCTCAAAGCCTGTTTACCAGCTACGAGGCTCAAGTCAGGAGTGTGATTGGAATGCTCCCGACTTGCCTGGATTAGTGCAACTCCAACAACACTCAAGAAGCTTAACACTATCAAGAACAAAACACTCACTTGATTAGCATCACGCTCACAAGCATCCACTTCCTCCATCACCAATGCTCATTAGTACGCACTGCTACCTACAAGATGCACAAATTTGCCAAAGATCCTTAGACACTTCAAAACTCTTGACCGCTGTCATCCAGAAGGACAAGAGCAGCAAATACATGATAACATTGCCATGTGCAAGTTCCCCTCCAAATGGTCAGTGACTTCACGTAATGGAGCGAGTGCAAACAGTGGTCTAAAAGCTTGTAATTTCAAATAAACCTCTTGGACTATAACCTGATGTCATGTGACTTCTAACTTTGTCTGTACCAGTACAACACTGGTACCTCCACATCATAAACAACTTGAAATGACTTTAAAAATACAAAATCTTTTTTTTTGTTTGACTAGAGAAGCGCATACAGTTTCAGCACAATAAATAGTTTTTTTTTATTTTAAAGCATTTAAAAGATGCCTATTAGTTTCTGAAATGACTGCTCAGAGGCTAGTATTCCATCTCCAAGTCACCCTTTATTTACACATGCACAGTACATGGACTCTGACCAGTCAGCTCAGAGCCAGTTTCCAGAGTGATGAGAATCCCTGAGACGCCTGTTTATATCTGATTAAGATAAAGAAATTTCATCATTAATTCCATGTTAGTTAACAGAACTACAACATCTGAGAGACGTTTCAGTTGAACAGTAGTGTGCTGGTCAGAAAAAATAAAATAAAAAGCCACAAATTGCTGGAGCGATAGATTTCATAGCAAAGGCTGAGTTAATTTTTTTCCTTACTTTTCAGATTATATTGTTTTTGTGCCACAAATTGCTAAAAATGAGAGCTGATGAAGAAGTGAATGGGGCATTTGAGATGTTGTAATTGTTCAACTTAAAGTTCTCTTCCCTTCAATTACATTAAGGACAGGGAAAGGAACCATGGAAATGCTGGAAGAAAATAAGGTTAATTAAAGTTATCAGAGAAAGGGACTGAGTCAGAGCGCTGAAGATAAAAAGAATACAAGACAGAAAACTGAAAGAAGAATTCGAAAATGGAAACCTCCCGAAACAATTTATTGGCTGTGAGAATTAGATTATGCAGTTTCATCATTCCCTATTAGGATTTCAAAGATAGAGATGTGAGGCTCAAAAATAAATCATATTAACAGGGTCCTTAAGGCATAAATTTCCAACTCTAAATGGCTGCAGTGAGATAAATTTGTCTTAATGATATAAGTGCAGCAATTTCATAATGGAGACTTGATATGGAGATGGCAGTGTTGGACCAGGGTAGACAAGGTCAAAAATCACACAACACCAGGTTATAGTCCAGGTAACACCTGAAGAAGGAGTGAGATTCTGAAAGCTTGTGTCTTCAGATAAACCTGTTGGACTATAACCTGGTTTCATGTGATTTTTGACCATGATGGAGCCACATGGTGCAGTGGAGATTTTTTTTTGAGTACAGGAATTGGGAGATCATGTTGTGGCTGGACTGGAAATTGGTTAGACCACTTTTAGAATGCTGTGTTCAATTCTGGTCTCCCTGCAACAGAAAGGACTTTGTGAAATTTGAAAGGGTTCAGAAAAGATTTACAAGGATGTTGTCAGGGCCTGAGGGTTTGAACTACATGGTGAGGCTGAATAGGCTGGGGCCATTTTCCCTGGAGCGTTGGAGGCTGAGGGGTGACCATAGAGGTTTATAAAATCATGAGGGGCATGGATAGGGTGAATAGTCAAGGCCTCTTCCCCAGGGTAAGGGAGTCCAAAACTAGAGGGCACAGGTTTAAGGTGACAGGGGCTTAAGGGGGAACTTTTTCACGCAGAGGGTGATGCGTGTATGGAATGAACTGCCAGAGGAAGTGGAGGAGGCTGGTATAACTACAGCATCAAAAAGGCATCTGGATGGATACAGGCACAGGAAGCGTTTAGAGGGATATGCACCAAATGCTGGCAAATGCGACAAGATTAATTTAGGATATCTAGTCAGCATGGACGGGTTGGACTGGAGGGTCTGTTTCTGTGCTGTACACCTCTGACTCTATGCTAAGGTTAATAGAGAAGAGGTTCAAATTGTCCAGCAATTTGTGACTAATCAGAACTCATGGCATATCACTCTAATTCATTGACCACAAGCTCCAGAAATTTCCAGAAATTTCTGGGGCGTTAACTCTGTACTCTTCTTTCAATAAGTCTCCCATGAGCAGGTATATATATATGCTAAAAACATCCGGTCTGGTGGAGTGGGGAACGGCATATGTTTGTTTGTGTGGGTTTATTCGAGTCTGTGTTTATGTATGTGTATATGTTCATTCTACAACAAAGTGCATTCATTTTGAGTTGCTGTCGCAGTCCTTAACCTGCCTGTTAATACTGCCCATCAGAGAACAATGGGTTAATGGTTATAAAACAGAAAGTGATGTGTATCATGATGTAACAATGACATCAGCTATCATCTACAAGAGTCTGAGAAGAAATTTGGAAGAGGGAGATGTATTTACTGAGAAATGTAGAATGTCCCATATCGTAAATAAAGGAGCTTCGAAGAAACATACCTGACTTTGACCCAAGTCAATCATAGGTCAACTTTGCCGATCCAGAGCAGATCCCAAGTTACCTGAAGAGAGATCTAAAGTGTTCAAAGTGGATCAAACCACGAGCCACCCATTTCTCCCAGTGAAACTGATAAAGTTCTATTGCTGCAGCCCTCTGAGTGGTGCTCCAACATTGTGGACCCATCCAGTGTGCTTTACAAGATGGCATCCACAGAGGTGGTCAATTAATTGGGTGCCTCCTGGAAATTTGCCCAATCCAGAGGGATATAGGCCCAACTGTAACCAGAGAGGGACATCCATTCAGTCCCGACATTGGAGTTCCAAAGTCAAATCAAAAAATCCAGTCCATTAACTTGAGAAAAGATGTGTGTCATTAAAACCATCTGTAGCTTTCAGTTTACGGTACAGCGCAGATTATCTTGAGCAAACTTTTAATTTCAGCTCCACAAAACATGGATTGCAAACTTAAAATTAAATCTGAGGTGAATCTCTGTATGATCCGTTGCTCTTTTAACTGCAAGTGATACTCATAGCAATGAATAGGGAGAAAAGCTTCATTAAGATGAGGTGCACTGATTCTTTCAGAAATATTGTTGGCTTGTTTTAAATTGACCACCCTGATTGTTTGCTTTTTATTAAAACAAAACTGTTTTTAAAAGGTGTGACTTCATTTTAGAACTTGAACTATTGCTATTTGGGGATTTTGTTGGTGGGAAAGTGCTGACCCAGCTGATGACATTTCTTTTGAAAGTGCTTTTATTTTCTCCAGTGTAGTGAAATGTGTGTGCAATATGTCTTCTGCATGCAAGTCTGGTTATAATCCTTTCTATCCATCTCTCACATTAATTATCCTTCACCCTACTACTTTCAAACAGTTGACTAATGTGGCAATATCGCTCGATCTGGCAGTGATTAGTAAAACACAGTCAGGCTAATAAACCTAAATATGGGTCAGTACCATGGAAGAAGTAACCACAATATCAAGAGGCTAAGGTCCAAACAGAAAAGGACAAATTCTGTTCAAATATTGGAACATAAAACTAGTTACTTAAGACTTTTGAACAATGAGGGAGAATTTAGTTGGGGACCAAATAAATTGTTGGATTATTTTCCTACAAAAGCTAATGGAACTACAAGTTTTATCAAACTATTTACGGAATATAAAAAAAAGGTAATAATAAGCTTGGATAAAAACTCAAGATTCCAACAGTATTGGATGCAGTATGGGTTTCAGACATAAGGTGGCCATCGAAGTTTAAGGGAAAACAAAAATATTCTAAGGACGCTGACTGCTAGAAGGATATATAAATATAAATAAAGACTTGAAATATTAGATTGTTAGAATTCAAAATATAAAATTTGTTGCAACATCGTAGAATTCAGGTAATAGTGACAAAGAGAAGGTCTTTGGTGAAACAACAATGCTACTGTGAAGAACTCCTATAGGAATGAACTTCACCTCATCTCAATGATGTGCGTCTGAAATCTTTCCCTAACACCAAGATTTCTAGTTGTAGACTCTGCTTTGTATCATTGACCACATCAACCTATACATTGGTAGCATTATACTGAAATCAACATTCATGCCTCAGACTGTCACAACCAAAG
This sequence comes from Stegostoma tigrinum, assembly GCF_030684315.1. NCBI lineage: Eukaryota > Metazoa > Chordata > Chondrichthyes > Orectolobiformes > Stegostomatidae > Stegostoma > Stegostoma tigrinum. Next base: position 41,510,299 of record NC_081372.1, on the reverse strand, counting down.
TCAATTCAGCATCCTCTATGCTAACCTCTCTTTCTCAATCCTTCCTGAATCAAAATAATACTCCTAATCTTTACTAAGTTGTGCTCATTCATCACTTCCAACATCAATAATCTTCATGAGTTCCATTTTCCTGGATGCATTCAGTGTAAAGCTTTTGCTGCATTCTCCTTCAGTTTTGAGTTACTCTCTTCGTCAGTCCTCAGAATCTGCCCCTTTGTACATCATCCCACTTTATGTTCCATTATTTAACCTTTAGCTGGGATTATAAAGAATATTTGGAATTTCACCCATTAACCTATCTGTTTCACAATTCCCTTTAATAGTTTTGAAACTTCTCATAAACCAATTGCTTTATTCAAATCTTTGGTTACCTCTATTAACTTCTGTCTTCTTGGCTCATTTCCCATTCCCTTTTTAATCAATCAATGTGTAAAGTGCTTTGAGACTTTTTAAAAAATATTACAGCCACAGTATAAATGAAAATTGTTTTTTTGATCCAAACCCAGGAACATACTAAGATTTGATCAAGGGTTGAAAGATTGCTAAGTAAAACACTCTGTGATCATCAACAAGGAGTGATGCTGTTCCTCAGTGCCAAGTGTAGTGGGAATACCTTGAGAAGCGAATTCATCTCCTTCTCTGTGTGCGATTTTCCCCTTCCTGAAAAAGAAAGGTGGTGAGAAAGGCAAATAATTGGGTGGCTTGGAGAGACACTTGTCCCTTTCCTGCTGCCTCAGTGATTAACTTCTGTGCAAGAAGCTCCTTCTCAACCAAATACCACTTTGGCCAATTAACAACTGCTTAAGGGCCTCAACCTGCACCAGTCCCATTACTTGCTTTTCCAACTGGCTTCCTTTCCAGGAGGGAAGCCGTCCAACCAACCAACTAACCTGTCGACCAGGCTGGTGGGGCATGCATTTCTCTCATTGAGCATCAATCAGGCCAGGGCTGGGAGGCGAGGGGATGGCTATTGAAAGCCTTCCCTTGCCTCAAAGCCACTTACTGTCCACTTCACATGCCCTCTCCCCACAACCCTATAATCCGCACCCAGAAGAAAGTCTCATCTGCTCACTATACAGCTCTTTACAGAGATAAGACTTTTAGATCTGGATGCTTCCCCCTTTTCTGTTCTTGGCTCTTCGTTTACATATTTCAGCTTTTTTTTAAATTCACATTTTTGTACCTGGGATAATACCAGAGAATGGCAACTTTGTACACTTTCCACTACTGTACTTTTCACATGACAATATATTCTTATTCTTATTCTTGATGGTTGTGTAACACATGGCCTCCAGCTCCCTAGGCTTGTTGACTACTATGAGTGACTAGCAAGTAGCCTGAGGCAGGGCAGGGTTTCAGTGTTAAGGATTCTAATTGGATGAGAAGTTCATTGGACAGCACTTAAGTAACCAATTAGTAACTGATCCAGTGAGCTTTCCCAGTGATGGGGGCAAGGGAAGAAGTGGGGAGTTAAACACTCTTTAGGTTGCCTACCTCATACTTAGTATACAGTGAGATGATTTCTGGCCAATATTCCTTAAGTCTGGGGTAATTATAAAACAGCCCAAGGTCATTTCCAACTAATTTCTCATTAGCACAAAGCTGAGTGGATTTGCTGTACCATTTGTCCTGTGGGCTCCATTAACAACTGCAGCTCTTTGAGTGCTGTTTTCTCCTTTCTTAACTCACCAAAGGAAAACAACAGAATTCTTCTGGGAGGAAAAGCTACTCCAGCTTCAATGCCACAAATAAAAGGGCCTTCCTGAAGTTAATTCTTTCATTGGTCTATTAATTGAAAACCACAAGGCCTAACCCAAAGATCCTCAGATGAAACTAACTAGTATTACCCTATCAAATGGGCTGAAAGCAATTTCTTAAAAATCAAGGTTGCTCTGAAAAATATTCTAGCACAAACAGTTGGTTTGACAGCAAGAAATGAGGAATAAGTAGTGTGGTTAGCTCACTACCAAGTGAAACAAACTAACACATCTTTTATCCTCAGTAGCCCCGCTGAGTTTCTCTAAACAAAATCTGCAGTTGCGTGAGTTCTTGAGGTTGGTCTGGGTTGGGAGGTGATGGGTCCAGAGTGGAAATGTTGATTTGCAATCAGAGGAGTATTAATCCTGTTATATTCCACCAGAGGAAGACAAAAGCACACCTGCTCCTTTTCATTCACTGCTGATGCTACTTAAAAGTCCTGGAAGTAAGAGAAAGGGTTTCATTTGGGGAAGGTTACTTTCAAGCAACCCAAAGCAGTAATTAAAAGGATTAATACAGAAATGCAAACTTTGAACATGCAGCAGTCATACGCTTTCTCCCAATAACTTCACTGACCACCAGCACAAGACAGTGCTGAGCTATGTGTGTGCATTAATATTAAAATTAATAACTGATCCTTCCACCTGTTTTTCTATGTCTGGATGTGTCAGTTTTTCTCCATTCACAATGACTAGGGTGAAAAGGTCAAAATGGAACTGTAAGTAAGTAGAAATATTAATGGAAAAGAGAAAGAGAGAGGGAGATGGAGATGGAGATGGAGATGGAGAGGGAGAGACACAGACCTGAATGGAAAAGTGACAGGATAAGAGAAATAGAAGAGCAGAGTGGCACAGAGGAAGGAGAGACACAGAGTGAAAGGTGAGAATGGCATGATCCACTCACACCAAAAAGTGTAAACTGCAGTGGGAGTTTGTGATAAATCGTAATTCTGTGATTTAACTATTTACAGCTCAGCCCTTTATTGTTACAACATATAAAAGAACAGAAGAACATAAGAACTGGGAGCAGGAGTAGGCCATCCGGCCCCTTGAGCCTGCCCTGCCATTTAATAAGATCATGGCTGACCTTTTTGAGAGTCAGGTCCACTATCTGCCACTCACTAGAATCCTTAATTCCTTTACTGTTCAAAAATTTACCTGGCCTTGCATTAAAGACATTCAGTGAAGTAGCTTCAACCGCTTCACTGGGCAGGGAATTCCATAGATCCACAACCTTTTGGGTGAAGAAGTTCCTCCTGACCTCAGGTTCAAAATAAAGGGAAGCAGATGTAGGACTATGCACTTAAGTCCTAGTTTCACCTGCTAGCAGAAACAACCTCCCTGCCTCCAACTTATCTATTCCCTTCATAATCTTATATGTTTCTACAAGATTTCCCCTCATTCTTCTGAATTCCAATGAGTATAATCCCAGCCTACTCAGTCTCTCCTCATAATCCAACCCTCCCAACTCTGGAATCAACCGAGTGAATCTCCTCTGCACCCCCTCCAGTGCTAGTATATCCCTTCTCAAGTAAGGAGACCAAAACTGCACACAGTACTCCAGGATAATAAAATGTGAGGCTGGATGAACACAGCAGGCCAAGCAGCATCTCAGGAGCACAAAAGCTGACGTTTCGGGCCTAGACCCTTCATCAGAGAGGGCTCTCTGATGAAGGGGCTAGGCCCGAAACGTCAGCTTTTGTGCTCCTGAGATGCTGCTTGGCCTGCTGTGTTCATCCAGCCTCACATTTTATTATCTTGGAATCTCCAGCATCTGCAGTTCCCATTATCTCTGATACTATTTTAACCACAGTACTCCAGGTGTGGCCTCACCAGGATCCCAAACCAATGCAGCACAGCCTCCTTGTTTTTAAACTCCATCCCTCTAGCAATGACTGACAAAATTCCATTTGCCTTTTTAATTACCTGCTGTACCTGCAATCCCACCTTCAGTGATTCATGCACAAGGACACCCAAGTCACTCTGCACAGCAGTGTGCTGCAATTTTTTACCATTTAAAACACAGACCATTTTGCTGTTATTCCTACCAAAATGGATGACCTCAAACTTATCAACATTGTACTCCATCTGCCAGACCTTTGCCCACTCACTTAGACTATTTATATCCCTCTGCAGACTTTCAGTGTCTTCTGCACACTTTGCTCTACCACTCACCTTTAGTGTCATCTGCAAATTTTGACACACCACACTTAGTCCCCAACTCCAAATCATCTATGTAAATTGTAAACAATTGCGGTCCCAACACTGATCCCTGAGGCACACCACTAGCCACTGACCGCCAACCAGAAAAACGTCCATTTACCCCTACTTTTTGCTTTCTACTCTTCAACCAATCCTCTATCCATGCCAATATATTACTTGTAATACCGTGCAACTTTATCTTATGTAGCAGCCTTTGATGTGGCACCTCGTCAAATGCCTTCTGGAAATCCAGAAACACCACATCCACGGGTTCCCCATTGTCTACCATGCAAGTAATGTCCTCAAAGAATTCCACCAAACATGATCTATCCTTCATGAACCCATGCTAAGTATTCCTAATGAGAATATATAGTCACTGCTGTAAAAAACAGGGCAGTTCTGTACAAGGTTGAAATCTGCTAAAGAGATACATGTAGATTTGGAACTCACTTGGCCACTTTGATGATGAATCACAAGAATGTTAGCTAACTCTAAACTATTATGGAACTGATTTCAAAATTCTTCGACTTAAATTGTGGCCATAGAACCAGGCTCAATGATCACCTAATTTTCCTTAGAGTGAGATAGTTCAGAGGTGATTGATCATGAGTCATTTAAATATGCTGCAGAATATTGATGCAGTCCAGAAATACTTGTTTTTAAACATTGCATTTGTTTGTTCAAATAATTGCTTCATGTCACTGCATGTTTTCTCCAGCGTTAAAGTTTATGGCATAATCCAGCATGTTGTTATCCAGGGGAATAAATTTAAAAATTGCAAGAGGTAAAAAGTTAGAAAATAAAAAATAAACTTCAGTGATTTGACACTAATGAGTGTTGAAAAGGACTAATTTCTCATTATTAACACTCGATAGCCAAAAAGAGATGCATTTCAAGTGCAAAGCTGTGTTTGTGGTCAATATCATTGCTTGGTGGAGCACTACAGGTGTACGTATCCAATCACACCAACAAGAACTGAATTGTCTCCTCTGTTCAAATCAATCCACGAATTAATCACACTGACTCCCTGACATCAGTTTTCAGTCCATGTGTAAATAATATTCTGCCTGTAGCCATTGTACATATGAAATTACTTTACTATTCGGTCCCCACCGTTGGACTTTACAACTGCAGCAGACTGACCATAAAGGAAATTTAAAGTGGGACTCTGCCAGAAAGTGGAAGAAGACAATACGTATCAACTTCCCATTCCTCAATATAAAGTGACACAAGAGAATCATTCGAATTAAACAAGGATCTATCCACATCAGACACACAATTAATTGGTATGGGGCACAGTTATAACAAAACAGCACAATGTAAGTCTGTACACCTACAAAGCACTGCAGCTAAATCAACAGCAGAGATTCATTCCAGTCTGGCTTAGAGCACAGAACACTACCATAAATTCATGACAGTAGCTTGCTTGAGACAGATGTGCTGCCATGCAAGGCATTTGCACATGTGCAGATGACTCTAAGCACCATGTTGAATGTATTAGGAACAGACACTCTGGGTTTTAAAATCAATGGCCTAAGCTTTATCTGTGGCTGATTGCTTTTTCATGAATGTTATACTTAGCCATCACAGCTCACACCAGCATTAATACTGCAACACATACAGTTGCAATGAAAGCATTCAACTAATGTTCAAGAAAAATATAGCAAGTTAACAGGAAGCCAGAAATGGTGTGATTCAGTACACTAACAGCTCAGTCTGTATCTTCCTGGTGTATCAATTCTGAGCTCATTTTTACCAGTAGATTATTTATTTGAATGCAATCTAATGTACTAAAAAGCTGTACAGAAGAGACAGATATCTTTGTAGAATGGCAGGGAGTGGAAATAAACCTAAGGGTGCCTCTTTGTGCAGTCCAGGGAATTGAAAGCCATCACACAACTGCTCAGTGACACAAACCGAAGGGATTCCCAGATTACTGCTGGTTTTCAATTTGGTAGAGCCTTTATTGTGGTAATCAATCTCCTCTAAAAATGGCAGGCAGCATAGTTTAACTTACAAAAGTGGATATGTTCATGAGTATTGTTTTAATTTGTTGGGGCTGATAGCTCTCACTAAGATTAATAGAACCATTCAGTCATTGGTTAAAAAAAAGTCCATTCCTGGATTTGCAGTGAAACAGGATAAAGAGGTATAATTAATTCAGCCATCAAATGATTGTTCCCACTCGCAATAAGATCTCAGACAAACAATGTTTTGGCAAAGATTTGATTCCAAATCAATGCTTGCGGTTTATTGACATTATTTTCTTACTGAACATTAATTGTATTTTTCTGATGATCCAGTTATTTGTAAAAAAAATTCCTCATTCATTTTTTGGATTTTTACTTTGCATTCTTCAGTTTCAGGGATAATTAGTGCTGGGGGTCTTGCTGTAATTTACATCAAAAGATCTCAGGGTTGTTATGTACTTCTTAGTTAGATTATGCACAACACTTTATTTGTTCTACGTGAGTCTTCAACAAGCAAACTTAGATCCCTCCTCACTGCACCAGAATAAGTTTTGACTGACACATGTTGTATTTCTATGTTAAACTGCCAATTTTCTGGTGATTAGAGATAATTTAAATGGATTAGGTTATTTCAGCTGGGACTTTTTCAGGAGGTTATAAAAATGGCTTTACTTCATCAGCCTTTGCCGGTTTCAAATTGAGGTCATTGATGTGAAAGGGTAGTGATTACGTTGTATTTTTCAGTTATTCTGATTAGGTTTTTTTTCATGTAATAACTTTCACTTTGTAAATAAATCAGCCTGTTTGGACATAACATTTAGAACAAGTGAGACTTGAACCCAGACCTTCTATTCAAGCGAGAGAGTCACTATCATTGTGCCACAGAATTGCTTTAACTTCCAGTTTATATGTAGTGTCTTATTGCTTCATTCTTTTCCTGAAACTTTCATTCACTCTGTCTCACACCATTCAGATGCCAGCCTCAATATCCTCATCTAATGAGGCAGTTGTACTGAGGTAACTTTTAATTATGAGGCATTTTATCTTGGTATGAATCAAGATTAACTTTTCACTTGTATAGACTAAGATTTCATTTTATACCAAGCAAGTGGTTCACTTGGGCGGAAGTTACTTACCTACTGTATTTTCCAACGGAGTATGCACAGGCTCCTGCTAGGTCACTTTGGGCTCAAGGACTCACAGCCATGTCACGCACATGCTTTAGCTTAATTTCTTACAGCTCACTCACTTTGCATTCACTTGGAAGCTATAGTCGCTGTGGATTGCATAGCTTTTCTGCTAATGGGCAGGAAAGATTAGTAATTGTGGAGGATGAAGTGGGTGAAAATGGCTGAGTGGAAATGCTGCATGCAACAGTGAGGTTAGTAGTCCTTGTTTATTGGTGAGATTTGTGTGCAGTGGTAGAGTCAAAGTGAGTAGGAGTAAGAGTGAAGATAGTGAACCTGCTTTTGTGGAGCGCAGAAGATCATTAACCTTTTCCCTGCACGGCTGTGCATTCCATCTGATGCTAAAGACAACAGTGAATCAAACCACTATCTGTGCCCAGGTTGGTTGAGTTTGGTGCCTTCGCTTCCTTCATGGCCTTTTGAGTAAAGGATAGCCGTGCTTGGGCTTTATATAAGATACCTGTGGTTTGTATACCAGAAGGTTGTGGCAGAGGCAGGAATGTTGCCACTCCTGTGACACGATTGCACAGAAAGGACACTAATGAGGCCAGTTGCTTAACTCATAAGGTGTAGACAGGAGGCTATAGTGAGAAGAGTCATAGTGTGCCATGACAGGACACCCACTTGAAACTCCCTAAAAATATCATTACTCAAAATGGGAAAATCCAGTGCACTTATGGAGCACTGTAAATGTCACTGATGTCAAATCTATATCCATATGATCCAGAAGATTGCAGTTTGGCATGGATTCAAAAGTTACTGAAAGAGGTGGATATGCATCTGTAAGTGAGTAGTGAAGTATCACATAGGATAGATATATGGAAATCTTTTTCAGAATAGATGAGTTTTTCATTGAATAAACAAGGAAACCAAATATTCTGCAGTTGAAGAATCAGTGATGAGGGGGAGTCACCAATTTAAAAATGATATTAGTGGAGTGAGGAGAAAAGGTGGGGCAGTTTACTTACACAGAGAGTTGTTGGTGCATCCAACCACGGGGTGTGATGGAGGGAGAGATTATTGTCTTTTTCAGTGAAAATTAGAAACATATTTTGAGCCGAGAAACAGACAAGGCAGTGGAGAGTGTGGGCAGACAGATTTATCTGAATTACTCTAGAAAAGAACTAACAAAGAGAGACAGTGGGCTGAATAGCTTCCATCAGAGCTACAATTTTGTATGATTCTATGACATGACTCATAGTAACATCTCCAGGACCTCTCACTCTACTCGATTCTACTGGCATCAACTGTGGAGGATAATGAGAAAGATGACAGTGGTGGAGGGTGTCACAAAAAGAAGTGACAGACAGAAGCAAAAACGAACTAACAAATGCAACAAATGTAGTGCAAGCACTTTGGCCAGCAACTCAACTGCGGTCAACTCAAAAGAAACTTACTGGAGTAGACCGGATCCCGGTACTCCTGTTGCAAATATTTTTATATAGGTGAGATGCATGCTGTGAATGCAGTCTTGCTTGAAAACATGGGATTCGACTTGAGGACCTGGTGTAATATTAATGAGGCTTGCGCTTGCATGTATCATTCTGCGCCACAAAACTGTGTCACAGTATATAGTGCTCAGCGAATTGGACCTGCAACCTCCCACGTGCCTCCAGGCTGCAGGAGGAGCCTTACAAAATCAGTCTTCTGCTTTAAGATTTCCCAGAAAAGAATATAAAAATAGCAAGTTTGTTTGAAAATTATGTGAGGCCATGCTCTTCTCAGAACAGTTACACTTTCTGTTTGGTATTGATTTAAACGGAATGCTTCTAACCAGAAAGAAAATCAAATGCTACATGTTTCCAAACCTATCAAATGTAGCTATAATTATAGTTTCCTAAAATATATGGCATGTGGTGAAAAATTAGAAATTAGTCATTGTAAGGGACTTTTCGTGAAAAGAATTAGAACCAGCTTCAGTATAATGCAACATAGTAGATTAATGGTTTCATTCAGAACTACTTGGGTTTTCTATTTCAGCCAATAATTAGAATATGCTTTGCAATGAAGTAGCGGTTAACATAAATTGAAAGTACAAAATTCTAATAAATGTGAGTCAGAGAGATTTCCCTAAATTTCAACACCTGCTCCACAGACTAAAAATAATGTGAAGGGACTACAGCATCCAACATAAATACAACTCTAAATTAAAACCATATCAGAAAATGAATATTATTGAACATCACGTTTGAGCTTCCATTCAGGCTGCAGAAAGCATCTGTTAAAGTTGCAGCTTGAGTCAAGCCCATGTATTCTCAAATCTGTCTGATACAATTCTCTTCTAAACACCTTCAGTTTGAAATTAAGCTCTTTGCCATTAACATGCAAAAACTGAATGTGTTCATATGAAATTCATCTTTCCAAATTTGCTTCTCCTTTAAATGTAGCAGACAAAGGAATTTCTTGCAAGCACTTGGAGTTAGGTTTTTAGAACTAATATTTGAGAAGCCCAATTTCAAGGCTATTGTGTTAAGTTATCAACTGAATTCTATGAAGTGTTTCAATTGGCATAATAGTTGATTTTTGGAATGTCAACTTTAATCTTATTCAGCAACTGTTTTCAGTGGAGTGGCAATCTGAACACAAACTGTGATTTTGAATTGTCTGAAAATTTTGTTGCTTCCATATCTGTTTCACAGGTGTAGGGTGTCAGAACTACATGATCTATCACATTGAATAGGACTTCTTCACAGTTGTTAAGGGTGTGTGCAGATGGATTTTAAACAGTAATTAAAACTTCTAAAGTTTTAGGATGCGTCGATGAAATATGTCTGCCTCAGTCAAATGTGAAATGTGGTACAAACATTGTAAAAGAGTGAAGAATGTTATGGAAGTCATCATTGAGAGGATGCAGGGTGTAAGCAGAGAACATTGTTACCTTGACTATTGTTGTAAAAATATTGAATTTCTTTTGGCATAGAAGCCATGGTTTAGGAGCTGACCTCTTATACTGACCACTTTCCATTGGTGAAGGAAATATACTGGAAGGACTCTAGCCTCAAGGGTCAATAGGTTATCTTTCTCTTTGTCTACTGTCTGAAATTTGGTTTCCAATCTGTGGCCTACCTGGATCTCTTCCAAGTTTTTTTTTTCAATTTCCTAAACTTCTCTATGAAGAAGAGGTGCTAGTTGCATTCAAGTGGCAATGGAGACCCTTGATTCCTCTACCCATCACCCCTCTAATGTGTTTTCAGCTAGTGACTACAATGGGCAGTACTAATCCTATCAATTATTGTAATAACCAAAAATTTGACATAGACCTTTTGATGATAGGAAAAGACATGCCTATTATTTGCCACAACCTCTTCATTCTAATTCCAATGGGGTTAATTCCTGAGGGCCAATTATGAAGAGGGATTACATAAATTAGGTTTGTTTTTCTCTAGAATTTAGCAGGTTAAGGGTGATCTGATTGAAGTCTTCAAGATATTTATAGGGAAAAAAAATGGGTAGATAAAGATAAGCTATTTCTATTGGTTAGGGATTCTAAAACATTCTGAGAATTAGGTCCAGACTGTTAAGAAGCAGAAGAGTGATGTTAAGAAGCACTTTTACACAGATGTTTGGAACTTCCTTCCACAAATGACAGTAGATTATGGAATAATAGTTTATTTTAAATATGAGTTAGATAAATTTTTGTTAAACAAAGGTTTTAAGGGGTATGGGCCAATGATAGATATATGGAGTTAGGCCACAGATCAGCCATGATCTTATTGGATGGTGGAACAGACTTGAAGGGCTGAATGGCTTACTCCTGCTCCTTTGTCCCTTTGGTGAAAATGACAATGGGGTAGAAAAATAAGCAATCAGTCCACAAGCCTTGCAGCCCTAAACTTGATTGGCTGGCAGCTTCAACAATTCCATCAATAAGAGTTTGTAGTGGATGTTCAATTATTCATTTCCACGTGACAAGTGAGTGCTGATTTTGGCACCGATCCACCTTCTGTATTTTGGAGGTGAGCTTGGGTAAGGGTGAGAAGGTGGTGGGCTGGGCTTCTGACCTATGTTACGTGTATCCTGCTCAAAATACAATAATCATGGGCATGTAATATCCATCCCTTTCATTTCACATATAAATTGTGAAATAATGCCATTCAATAATTGGCACTTAATTGAGGTTGACACGAAGCTAATTGACTTGAATATTATGCTGTTGTTGCCACACCACAATTGCATGGCAGATGGGTGGGAGTGGGGAAACCGTTCTTAAGTGCAATTGGTTAAAAGGTGAAATGGAAGGAGGAGAATGTCCTTTGTGTAATGCGGTTCATTACTTCTGGCAAGGTGTTATACCATTACTCCTTTATTTATTCCATCTTCTCTTCCATGTGAATTATGCTAAAATACCATCTGATTATGCAGTTGTTAATGTTTTTGATAATCATGGCCTGTTAAAATGCACCCAGTGACATTCATTCATGTTTCAAACTGAATATTGCTATTTAAAAAAGAAATTACATTTTAATGCTTTTAAATTGTTAAATCTCAATTATACACAAACATTTCTTTCAGATGGACAGCAGATATGGGAGGTAGAGGCGACAGTGGATAAAGATAAAAGCCAACCTGTAAGTATGAAGCTGAAAGGGCATTCTACCTCAAGTGACAGGAATCTGTTGAGGAAAGGATTTCCATTAATGTTTTAAGACAGGAAGATATTGGTTGATTAAATAAATATTATTAATCCTTGTAAGTATTACAAAAATGTCAGAAACCGTTTAAAAACTTGCTGAGAAGTTTTTAGTTTTAAATAAAGATCTTTCGATTCAACTGCCATTAACTAATACAGCATTTGGTATAATTGAAGATAATTCAGAACTAATTAAAAATTTGCACATTTCACATCATACATTAACTTGAAACTGGGCACATTAAAACAACCATTCTTTCTAGTTTAGTAGCCATTGCATTGATGTTGAATATTAGTTAGTGCTCAACTTGTGTGTAACTTTCATTATTTTGTTTAAAAGAATAGTGTGTCATGTCATCATTATTGACTATACACTGCATCCATTTTTAAAGATGTCATTCAGTTCTATTTCTGCAGAACTGACCATAACCCTGGCCACCAACTTTATGCTGTCAGACAATGGTTTGAAATATAGGGCAGAATGTGGTGCCCTGCCTTTGGCAGGAATTTTGGTGTGCTGGGAAGGGGTATTTATTTGGGAAATGAGAGAGAGATAATGGGAACTGCAGATGTTGGAGAATCCAAGATAACAAAGTGTGAAGCTGGATGAACACAGCAGGCCGAGCAGCATCTTAGGAGCACAGAAGCTGATGTTTTGGGACTAGACCCTTCATTAGATGGGGCGATGGGGAGAAGGTTCTGAAATAAATAGGGAGAGAGGGGGAGGCAGATCGAAGATGGATAGAGGAGAAGATAGGTGGAGAGGAGGTAGGGAGGGGATAGGTCAGTCCGGGGAGGAGGGACAGGTCAAGGTGGTGGGATGAGGTTAGTAGGTAGGAAATGGAGGTGCAGCTTGAGGTGGGAGGAGGGGATAGGTGAGAGGAAGAATAGATTAGGGTCGCGGGGACAAGCTGGGCTGGTTTTGGGATGCAGTGGGGGAAGGGGAGATTTTGAAGCTTGTGAAGTCCCCATTGATACCATTGGGCTGCAGGGTTCCCAAGCAGAATATGAGTCACTGTTCCCGCAACCTTTGGGTGGCGTCATTATGCCACTGCAGGAGGCCCAGGATGGACATGTCATCTAAGGAGTGGTTCGTGACTGGGAGGTGCAGTTGTTTGTTGCGAACTGAGCATAGGTGTTCTGCAAAGTGGTCCCCAAGCCTCTGCTCCCTTCCCCCCCTCCCCCCCCCCCCCCCCACTGTATCCCAAAACTAGCCCAGCTCGTCCCCACCTCCCTAATCTGTTCTTCCTCTCACATCTCCCCTCCTCCCGCCTCAAGCTGCACCTCCATTTCCTACCTACTAACCTCCTCCCTGGACTGACCTATCCCCTCCCTACCTCCCCACCTATACTCTCCTCTCCACCTATCTTCTCCTCTACCCATCTTCGGTCCGCCTCCCCCTCTCTCCCTATTTATTTCAGAACCCTCTCCCCATCCCCCTGTCTAATGAAGGGTCTAGGCCCGAAACGTCAGCTTTTGTGCTCCTAAGATGCTGCTTGGCCTGCTGTGTTCATCCAGCCCCACACTTTATTTATTTATTTGGGCGATCCCTGCTTATGCCCATGGTGTGATGGCCTACAAATTCAGCAGCACATTGAGGCCCTTAGGTGGGTCATTAATGCCTTCTCCCTTTTCTCCTCCCTGACACCCACCTCATGACCTACTTCACCTACCATCATTCACATGTGGCTTGGGATCCAGCGACAACATGAAGTCTCTGTTAAGCATCATATCAACAGCAGCCACTACCCTCCCAATGACCATGCTGTTTCATACAGCTGTTAGCCTCTGATTGGTTGGCAGTTGTCGGTGGCTTAGGGCTTCCACTAGGGGTTTGATCATGAGGAATGGCTGCTGTCTGGCTACATTGTGTGAATGTTGTTTAAAGTGGCATGTCTTCGATAAAAGAGGTAGCAAAGGGCTCTTCCTGGCCCTGTAGGCATCATTTCAGACTCGGTCAGCACGTACAGCAACCTGTGTCCCGGAGGTTAGCTTCAAACCTCACAAACTACCTCGATTCAGGCTCATGTTCACACACCCTATCAGCACCAACATTGTTCAAACACTTAATCACGTCTTTCATACCCCATGGTCTCTGTTTCCAGAAATTATAAAATGTTCAGAGTTTAATATCATGTCTTATACATCCTTTGCTCCTGTCCTTGCTCAACCTATACTAGTTCTGTATCTGTCAGCACATTCGGATTAAAATTCTCAATCCTGCCTAATGTGGCAGAGGTTTGGGACATCAAAGTGCTAGATTTTCCTGGAATGGGGAGACACTGTCTGAGAGGAGGCTTAGATTCCTGATACCCGTGGCCCCGATTTTCATGAGTTAAGGTTAAGGGTGCTGACTGGTGCGGATCACAAATCAACATTTCTGACCTGTGGGGATTTCTGACATTGCAGGGATAAACAACTCCCAGCCCCCTGCAATTTTCGTGAAGATATGTTAAACAACTCTTGTTTCACAGCCTGTTGGAGCAGTTATGAGCTGGATGAAACTTACAAAAGATTCATTTAAAAGCTCTTACACATGTCCCTTATGTAAGTATAAGCTCACTCACACTTGCCTCATCATACCAAGATATATCTCTCCCATTCACCCCTTGTGTACTTTGTAGAATAATAGAGGACCTGAAAATAACAAAAGTACATGTGAGAAAAACATTTAACAGAAAACAGTCATTCATTCAATGCTATTTTTCCCTTAAAACTATTAAAGAACAGCCAATGAAAGTGTTAATCACCCAGATCACTTAAAATACCAATAGCAGGAACTGCAAACACTTACAACCTTGTTAATTTGAACAAATATTATGGAATTGACAGAATATGTTACAGCTAAAGAAGTGTCAAGTAATTTTTTTTTCCGGGGCACAGCCATTTCAACAGGCTAATGGACTTCTGGATTCCCAGCTGAGAATATACAAGAAAGTTTATGGGGGGACAAGGTGATTCTGTGGGTTTGATGAGGTGGCATGTGTTGGCATGGATGGAGCATTGGATTGAATGGGAGGTGAAGAGGGTGAGGGCTGAAGGGCTTGATTTGCTATCTTTTTTCAATCAGGACAAAGTTCCAGGGACAGGCCCTTTAACATCTGACAGCCCCTCTGGCTTCCTCCAGACTCTTACAGGGTAGTAGGCTCAACCCGAATGATCAAATCCCCAACAATCCAGAAATAAAACCCCACATCTGGCATTTTCTCCTGAGATGGGCAAGCTGAACCAGGAAATGTCCTGACTCGTGCTGCTTGCATCCGCCAATAAATATTAATATTTGTGTCAGCTATACACAGGATAAGAAATAAAAATCCAACTCAATGAAGTTAATTTTTTTTAAAAACATTGTCATATGGGATTTGCATGAATCCTTCAAAGATATATATTAGACTTCTATAAAATTTCATTGATCAGCAACTCAATGCTAAGTATGATTGATTAGATCACATTTTTTCTGTTATTCAGTCAGGCAATAGTGAAATAATGTTACTATACATAACCATTTGGTATGAACAATATAAAGTTCTGAGAAGTTACAGGAAGATGTCAGTAGTAAGAGTATATAACTATCTTCCACTGTAGAGTGCAATTACTTTGTTGTACCTTATTTCTGCATTAATGGAGCTTTTGTTTCCAGATACCTAACAGAAAATATGAACCTAATTTAACCCAATCATAAATTGTTCACATTATTAACTCTCTCAAACTCTTCATGATTATAATTTATTTTTACTGTTATTGATGTTTGTAAAGAAACAAGTTACTTTTCTCATTCTTTTTGGATCCTTGAACAAAGCAGCATCTACTCTTGTTTACTCCTGCTTAAGAGGGCAGATTTATAATTAGCTTTGAAGATCTCTGTAAATGGCGTTCCGTAACTGAAGTCAATTGTTCTGATTTCTCATTCCCTCGGTGAAAAAATATATTTTTTCCCACTCACAGATTAAATGCAAGACTAAGGTTTGAAATTTCCAATTCAGGTAATTCTGAGGACATAGTGGCATTAACCACTCCACAGTACTCAGTTTCAGAATCTTTTTGGTGTCCTTTTGAAAACAGTTAGAATATCACACCAGTCATTGAGTACCCTTTTTATTTTCACTGTCCTTGGTGCTGTTTGCCTACCACAAACAAAAGAGTGTCGAAACTATGACATCTTGTTGTCTGTCAGAGCTGCAATGAATTATTGATTATAAAAATTCAAGAGCAATACTTCTGTGAGGATCTTGAAATTGCATTTGTTGCTACAAACAGACCAAGATAGGATCGTTGTGCAGCAAGACTGAAGGTGTGATACAAGCTATATTCCACTGTGATCTCTGCAAATGTTGGATATAGAGTTCCTTAACATTTGCAAACAAGTGAAACAGCAAAAGTTAATAATGAGCATGGCATGCATATTTTCAGATGAATGACCACTCAGGTTTATAAGCTGACCATTACAAACACAATTTTTAAATTTTAGGTAAGGAGTATACCATTAACCTAGTTGCTGGTATTTCTGATAAAAATTAAGCCATTTATTTCATTTTACAGAGTTTTATAAAATGGCAAAAAGAATGATCAGGGTGCCAAACAATTCCCATATGTTCATCTTCTGCTTTTTTTTTCTCTTTTTAGAACATTCTCTTTGTTGAAATTCCACGCTATCGGAACCAACATATCCGCACACCAGCAAAAGTGAACTTTTGTGTTGTTAATGGAAAAAGGAAAAGGAGCCAACCACAGAAATTTACATATCTCCCTGCAGGTAAATGACTTGGAGAGACATCAATGCACCTCTCGTCCTAAATATTTAATACAGCTGAACCCGGAAAGGTGTTTGGGTTCAGCCAAGTTCAAGTTGGCATTTGGATGAAACATACTGCCCATCTGACTTACACTGGGGCATAGGAGGAGAGGAAAATCTACCCCAAGGAATTGAATTAAAAACCCAGCTGCAGTCTGAATCATGTCTCCAGGCTAACTCAATACAAATGTTGCCAAGGATTTTTTTCAGTCTTCTGTAAAGCTTAAGGAAAAAGCCAAGCCACATTCAGACAAATACACATTGTGCACATTTTCTTACTCATGTGCAAGACTGGTGGTTAATTTTGCATTTAGCTGAAAGTTAAAATCCAAGAAGCCTCAGCAACTCAGGGACATTTAATCAACTGGGTTTGTTCAGCAATTTTGGATGAATTGAGTCAAATTGATTTGGATTGGTTGCAATCTTCTGAGATGTTGATTAAGTTTAGTTTGCATTGTTAGGGAGGTTATACTTTGAAAGGATTGATGCTTACATCCAGGCTGATTTGAAAATAATAATCTTATGGTTTGTTTCGAGAAACAGAGAACCAAATCTACTGTAAATTTAAATCATATTTGTTTTAATGTTTGCCAATCATCTATTGTTCAATAAGGTTCTTTGTTGTTACAAATTATGACAAGTTAAAACAAGTTGTAATATTGGAGGTGTGAGAATCAGCCTATGAAGTCACAGGAAGAGTTTAGTTCCTAAAGCAATTTTCTACTAATCTGACTTATCAGAGCTAATGAAGTTGCAGTAGAAACTTAAAGTAGGTAAGCTTCACTTAACAGAGTGATCTGACACTCAGAAGCGGAAATATTTCGATAAAAAGAACAGAGACGGTCCTTAATCACTTTTTAAATGTTGCCTCAATTAGTAATAGCTTTCCTGATGTGTGTATCATTGAGTGGAATGCATTGGTCAGTATGAGATCAAACATGTAATACCATTGAATATTCTAATCATAGAATGAAAATTTGAAGATATGCTTGCTCTTAAAAAAAAAGGTCAGAAAGGAAATTCTAAACATTGTGGCTCTTGGAAGTCATATAGAATAACTTTCAAATGAAATAATGTGACATTAGATGCTTTCACAGCACCTTCCAAACATATGATCACTTCCATCTAGAAAAAGACAGCAGATACATGGGAACACCATTACATTCAAGTTCCCTTCCAAGCCACTAACCATCCTGACTTGAAACTACACCACCATTCCTTGTGCCGCTGAATCAAAACCCTGGTATTCCTTCCCAAATAGCATGTGGGTCAACCTACAGAACATGGACTGCAGTGACTCAAGAAGGTGGTTCACCATCATCTTCTCATGTGCAACCAGAGACGGGCAGTAAATGCTGGCTCATCCATCGACACCCACATCCCACAAGTAAATTTTGAAAAAGGAGATACAATCTAATTAACGTTCTACATCAAACATTTGAGCCTAGAAGTGTGATGGTACCATACCTGTTTTCTGGTGCTAAATAGACACTACCAACTCGATGGGCCAAAATTACAGGGTTATAATGAAGCAGACATTTGCTGTGCCCCATATTGATCTCGGCAAAAAATAAACTGACAACCATGTCCTTGAGGAGGGCATTAGGCCCTTTTGCATTTACAAATGAGAGGCTGGACACCTGTTTAAGGTCCTCTATGTGTCTCACCTTGAGCATATGTTGTCCAAGGCCAGTTTCACTCTGAAAATCAAGGTCTACATGCAAACAAATTAATCTTTAGAGGAGCTGCTACCAGTTGCCAACATAACATTAAGATCAGAGATGTACCTGAATGTGGAGCTGGCAGGTGAATGAGTAGTTTTTTGGCTTTACATTTAAACCATGTGTCACTGACAGTCTCTGTGTAACTTGTCTCCTCTGTCCTCCTCACCCTCCCTCTTAATATGTACCTTCCTGCCTGATTGCCTTTCCTTGAGCATTTACCTCTACAAAACCGACACAAATCAATTTATAAGTCCTGAATTTTTAAAAATCCAAATATTGAATCAATTATGTAATTTGCATTGTGGCTACATATTGCTTTTAAAATGCTAACGAGAGCTGAGAGTAAAATGTTTTTGTGTGATTTATTTCAGTGCCTATAATTAAAACAGAGCCTACAGACGAGTGTGAAGACACCATATTCTGCAACACCGTACATCACAGAACCATGTCTCAGTTTTATACTACACAACAGGTCATGACCCCTGTTATGGTCACTAATCCCAATTCCTGTCTTGGCGGAAGCTTGGCTTCCTGTCGTACTGGATTTTCTTCACATGATTCTAAGTATCAGCAGCAGAATCCAACTGGAGTTGTCTATCAGAGATCGAAAGGTGGCAGTCCTAACCATCTTGGCTATCAACCATCTACTGTGATGGTGCCATCCATTCCCATAATTCAAGATGCTCACAAATCAGTATTGGTGCATGCTGGGTCTCCTGTCCAGTCTTCTATGACACACCACTCTCCAACCAATCAGTCTTCCACCATAATTCATCATTCCCATAACAATCATGAGTCTTCTTCCATGATCCACAATTCTCCAACAAATCATCAATCGTCACTGATCCAACACTCCCCAACCCATCAGCAGCTACCTTCTATGATTCACCATTCACCAACCAGCCAACAGTTGAGATACAGCAGCCAGCAGGATTACCAACGCCAGGTGTATTCAGAGAATGATGCCCATGTGCCCATTGTGCGGTCCACTACACCACAGGCGGTACATCACGTGCAAAAAAATAGCCCAAATCAATATGCAGCCGTGATTCAGCAACAGCAGCAAACATCCAATGCAATCCAGAAGGTTTCAAAAAATGGTGCTTCACCATCTCAGCTTCCATTGATACTGGATCAACAGGAAAAGGAAACTACAGTTACCGGAGTCACAGTGAAACAGGAACCACAGAACCTTGACCAGGCATATCTGGATGATGGTAAGATCAAATTCCTTCATCAAATCTATTGGTTCAACTGAAATATAAAAACATTTTCAAAGTATAAGTCAGACTTTTGAAAAAAAATGTTGGTCTCTCAACTCATCCATTTAAAATAAAATCTCATTTGGATATCTCTAGTGTACTCATAAAGGTGAAAGATAACAGTATGACAGGGCTAGGAAAATGATTCCCTCTCTGTATTTTTAAAAATTATTTACAGCATCAACTTCTTCCAACTGTGAAATGCCTCTAAATTATAACCAGAATCTTCATTTCAGAGAAGTGCATTCTGTACACTGTTCAGTCATATTTAATTTCCCATACTATACAGTTACATAATTATCCCTATAATTGAAGCTATTTAATAGCAATAATAACAATGTTTTCTGGACACTATTCAACCAGAAAGGAAACAGACTGAATAAATTCATTTTTTTCTTAAATTAATACTTAGCAGAAAAAATAGATTAGATTCGATTCCCTACAGTGTGGAAACAGGCCCTTCGGCCCAACAAGTCCACACCGCCCCTTGAAACATCTCACCCAGACCCATCACCCTATAACCCACACATCCCTTAACACTGCAGGCAATTTAGCATGGCCGATCCACCTAGCCTGCACATCTTTGGACTGTGGGAGGAAACCAGAGCACCCGGAGGAAACCCACGCAGACATGGGGAGAATGTGCAAACTCCGCACAGACAGTTACCCGAGGCTGGAATCGAACCTGGGTCCCTGGTGCTGTGAGGCTGCAGTGCTAACCACTGAGCCACCGTGCCGCCCTACTTTATCTAGCTCAGTTAGGTACCAAGCTATGATCACTTAAATGAAAGTGCATGGGGAAAAATGCTTACCTTTTATAATAGAGGTCGTAGGAACCGCCGATGCTGGAGAATCTGATTCACTGAAGAAGGGTCCAGACCTGAAACATCAGCCTTCCTGCTCCTCTGATGCTGCTTGGCCTGCTGTATTCATCCAGCTCTACACCTTGTTATACCTTTTATAATACTAGTGCAACTTTCATCATATAAAATCTGTCGATTCCATCACAGGGCTGTACTTGGTAATTAAGTGATTCATGTCATGTTTATCTTTACTTTGCCCACAACCAATCTGAAAAATTGTAATTGAGTAACACAAAGCTGAAAGGTAAGGTAACGGTTGGTTCATTAATCATTTTATCCCTAGTTTTCTAACTAGAAAGACATTATATGAAGAATTATTTTGGGCTTCACCGTAGTGCAGTTGCAAGCATATCAGTATGTTTCAGTAATAGATGATTTGGTGTTTGCCTCGTCCTTTCACCCAAAATCCATTGGTAATCTTCAATACCAGACTTGGGAGGCAAATTATCAGTTGTGCTCCTATTGAAAGTATTGAAAGTTTCCACAATAGTTATTTGTGCAGAGGGTGGAGTCTGGGGCCTGGTCCTTAACCAATGTGTTGCCTAGCACTTTGAGCATTAGATTTCTAGCTGATGTTTGTGTTTAGTTTTTTTGTTAGGATAGCTTCTAAAACACATAAACACATGCAGTTTTATTAGGTACATGAAGCTCATATAGAAAGATCTAAAAACATGCAGTATGTGAGCTGGAAGGTTCGCTTATAACATAGTTCAAAGGTAGCAAGAAAAACATCTGGTTCATGTCCAAACTTCTACTGGAAAGACTTAGAAGCCCTAAAAGATTCCATGTGGTATATTTGTGATCTCTCCAGAATAAGTAGCTGAGTCTTTTTTTTATATATAAAATATCAGTTACATTAGTTCATACTTGCAAAATGTATCAATCATAAATGGTTAACTGTTTATATATTAACAGGTATTGACTGGTGTTGAAGTCTGCAATAATTGAACCAGTCATAGACATCTTGTGCCCAATTTTAACCTGTTTAAAACTTGAATAAAGTTGAGCTTTTTTTTAATTTCAAAATACTATCTGTGAACCTCAGTGAAAGTTTGACCTGTAATTATGAACAGATGGGGTAATATGTTTAGCTTCAGTAAGATATCTTTATTCTGCATAATTATACCTGCCAGGAAGAACAGAGATGTGTCCACATCTTAGATTCTGGAAACAATTTAGCAGCCGTATTTCCAAAATGCCAAGTCTTGTTGACTAATGGTTATCATTCATCCAGATTCATATCTGGTTGTGAAAACCATGCTAAATTGTTATTGCCATTGATTGGATTCACTTCAGTTTCTTGGAGCTGAACTCCTTCACTCAAATGGAATTCAGTGTATTCAATTGCACTGATAGCTCCTATTAGAAGATTTGAGTCTATAGTCACAGTGAATAAGTCTAGCTGATTCGATACAACAAGACTTAAACACTTGTTTTCTACTTTTATGTTACTTACACCCAAGTTAAGCTGGTCTTGTGCCTGACAATTGTTGACAAAAGCAAATCTTTGATGGAGATCTTGAATGTCAAGTGTACTCTCATGGCAGTCAAAGGAAGACAGTCTGAAGGCTTCATTAGGTGTTTTAATATTAGTTTCACTGAAGCTGGTGCAACCAAATTTTAAGAAAAGTAACTGCCTTTGAAAGCAAGTGCATATCAAAGGCAAAAAGGCAATGCAAGGAGAGAAGATCCTTAGCCAGCAGTTTGTTCAAGCCTCAATCTGTGTCTGTGGTCTTCTGAACTAATTGAAACAAAATCTTTCAGGTACATATTGACCTGAGCAGTCACCTGGGTACCTGCTGGAACCTTACCAAAAACCCCAGAGGATGACTGTCTTTGCCTCAAAGGACAAACAAAAAGAATTGAAATAGTTCAGTAACTTTTGCTAACTTCTCTTGTGTCAAACACCTGTTAATACTGGTGATTAGGTTTGTCAGAGCAGCGAACTCTGTGTAAATTCAGAGGAGCATTCTTTTGCATTCAGTTTTTCTATCTCTGGTTGCACACCCCTTCAACCAGTAAAGATTTTGAATCTTTGATGTTTCCACCTCCATGAGCCCCAAGACTCCTCTGAAATCAAGCCTAAATTAGTTATGTGCAAACTTTAAAATGAACAAGTGATTTGAACAATGGATGTATTATATCTACCCTTGCTATGTTTCCACTTAATGCCTGCATGGATGCATTTTTTGCAGATAACAGTGGACAGTAATCAGGAGAGAGAACTCTGACATGATGTTCTGCTCCCTTGCCACTTTTGCCAGCAGAGCTGTCTGTGACAAGACCGAATAACTCAGTAATTGAGATTGGCCCCTTGGTGCCCTGTGTAATTAATCTAATTCAGAAATAATCAAAACACCATTAAGTGTTATCTTAATGCTTCTGTACATGTGTACTTGTTTCTGCATGATTAGATCCCAGAATTGTTGACCCAATCTACACACTGCCAACATGCTACTTTTGTATTCCCCTGTAGTTGTAGAGGTGGAGATTGAGAAACAATTTCTGGAGGATTTCACTGCCACTGCAATGTAAATATGTAAGATTTAACACATCAATCTAAATCACTGGCCCTCACAGCTTTGGCGTATTTAAGCTTAGAGATGACAAAAGCATAAACGAGGGTTTCAAATAGATAAACTTCAGCAGGGGTGGGTGACTGTACAGATTAGCGGTCAGTCATGATGATTGATACAAATAGCTCTGAAATTTAGTTCAGGGTTGACTAAGTGACTGAGCCTGCACACTTTATGATTCTGTCAAAGACAGCAGCTATGGAATTAGGAGTTAATAGAGTCAGTGGAGAGAGTACCCAATTTGTGAAAGGAATCAAAGACAAAGGTTTTAGTCTTACCAATGTTTAGTTGGAGGAAATCAAAGTTCACTGAAGACTGGATGTTAGATAAGAGATCTGAGAACACAGATTGAAGCAGCAGAGGGGATAGCATATATGTGGAATCTGAACTCATGTGACAAATGATGTTAGTGATGTACAGTATGTAGATAGAGAAGAGGAGTGGGCATGGGCAGATTTTTTTCAATCCTGTTGCGTTAGTGTATGCCCAGAAGAGAAATCATTGCTAGGGATGCTCTGGGTACAATCAGAAAGGAAAAAGTGGAGAATAGTCCATCAGACTGATCAGTGGAGGAGAGATGTTGAAGAATGTGTGGTCAATTATGTCAAAGGGATGTGTGAATTCAGGGTAAACCATGGCATTTAGGATATATAGTTAGTTTATAAAGTATGGCTGTGGCTGAAACCGATAACTTATAAAATTTTTCAAACAACATTTTGTCGTAAGCAGCTGAATTAAGTTTGTTAATTTTACTAGTCATGAAACAATCTAAAACAAACACCGTTGACCCCACTGGACAATAGGAGCAAGTTAAAATGGTCAAGTTTGTAATTATGACATTAACCTAATAACTATAACTATATCAAATACCTGAATTGTTTTACCATAGAAATCCAGAATAATATTCGGTTTATTTATAATTGCTCATGTTCAATATAACGTTATTGTTGTGGAATTAAAAAGGATTCAAACAGCATGGTGATCATATGTATGCAGTTGATCATAATACAAACCTTATGTGAACAGTAAGCCTGTTATTTATATGTTGGATTATAATGCCACAGTCAAATCTCATTATAGCACATGCTGTTGCTACAAAGCATCCATTATAATGAACCACTCCCAAGTATTTGTTGAAGCTCCATTTACATTGAGTAGAAAATATCAAGCCTCAAAAAAGCAATCCTTTGAAATAGATAAGTTGTCACTTCCCATGAGTTTGCAATTTTTAAGTTTAACTGGTTATGTGATAATTATTTTTTATATCTATAGATAATACCTTAGCAGCAGCATTGAACAAAAATAGTGGGCAAGTTATTATTCAGGAATATTATTGCTACAATTCTGTATTTAATGCAAATTCTACCAATGTGAATGAGATATCTAAATCTGCAATAGCTGTAATGCTATGACTTAAGTGAGTGGGAAAGAGATAATATAGTATAACAATGTTGTTAATAAAACTTTATTTGAAGATGTTTATACTTTAGTAGTGAAAACTAAGTACTGGGTTTGTGAGTGGACATTATTCTGCTGACTTTTGCTCTGCATGCGTAATTCCTTCAAATAATGGTTAGGGATTTTGAGTGTAAGGAGAATCTATCATTAGTGTAAAAAGCCTCTACAATCGTCTTTGCAACAATCAAGCTAGTAAAGTTGGTCATTCTCACTTCCTTTCATATTGTGAACATTTGATTTTTCCTCTGTTCATTATAGTTTTAAATTTTTGACTGAGAAGCCTTTATGACAGGTCAGTGTCTATAATACAGGATACAAAGAGGAATGCAGCCATTGATGAAAGTTGAGGGATGTAGAGAGAAATCACTCAGTGGCTGATTGCACATGTCAAATTCTGCATTCATTTTAAGAGATTCTAAGGTATTTTTGGAAAACAGTTTTGTCCACTGCCGTCCTGAATCCCTGTGAAAGTGATTTCCTGTAAGATGGCAATGGAGTAGTACTTCTGAGCCCGGGCCTCATCTGTTCCATCTGCTTTTCTTGTTTTTTCTTTCTCTCTTCTATTTCATTTTACTTACCTCATGTTGGAGAGCTCAGGTGTGGTGACGGCATTGGTGGTGGTGAGTGGGCCCGACAGCACGGATTCATGGTATCGGACGTGAGTTTGGGTTTGTGGTGGCTTCTGCATTGTCAAGAGAGGCTTAGCACCAACTCATGGCTGTTCCGCGGTGGCGTCTTCTTCCAGTACAGATTCATGGAGGCAGCGGTGGTGGTGAGTTTGGGCCGGCGGCATTCGCAGCAGTTGTATTGGCAAGGTGGGCCTGAAGCAGACTCATGGCAGCAGCAAAGCCGAGTCTGGGCCAGTGCAGTACCTGGCAGCATAGGCGACATCTTTATTGGTGAGGTTCAGCAAGGACCCATAGTGGCAAAGGTGCTATTAGAGGCGGGATAGAAGAGTGGCATCTCTTGATCCAGTGGTAGCTGCACAGCAAAGGGCACTTATGCCTGGCCACCAGACTCGTGGCCTATGATGGAGTACTTAAGAAGGACTGTAAAGTTGGACACATTCTTTGTTTCTTCACTTTTCTGCCTTTACCTTCTGTATTTCGAATTAATATTTTGCATTTTAAGATAGCACTGGAGAGTGAATATTGCACAACATTTCACTGTATTTTGTAACAAGTTACACATGACAATAAATAAATCAAATCAAATCAAATCAGAACTGGAAGAATTGGAACTTGGAAGGTCTGCAATTTACACGATGTCAGTATGACAGCTGCAACAGAAATCTTGCATAATCCCTGGAGCTGCCTTCCTAACAACACTGTCAGTGACCCTATACCCCACTGGCTGCAGCAGATCAAGATGGCAATTCACCATCATCTTCTCCAGGGTGGTCAAGGATCAGCAGTAAATGATAGCCTAACCAGAGCAACACCCAAATTCCATTTAAAATAAAAACACTCTAAATTGGCTTTCATCAATTTTTCTGGGGCATTAAAACAGATGAGCTGGGAAAATTAGTTGCCCACCGAGGCAGCTCAATGTAATCTCCTCTTTCCATGACACCAGGGTGGGTAAGCTCAATGTGGCAGGACAATATTGAGATCCTTTGAGACCTGCAGTGGGGTCAAACAGGCTTGTCTTCTGGCTCTTTGCTGTTGTCATGTGCCTTCAGCTTATTTAGAGACAGTGTCTAATCACATACCAGAACTGAAGAAAAGTTGATCAGCTTTGCTGCTCTGAGATCAAGGGTCAACAGCTCCTCATCAGAGAGTTGCTCTGTGCTGCACTGATGTTACATATTCGAAGACACCTATTACGACACATTTGACCCTCAGCATCAGAAAGATAAATGTCATGATCCAGGATGTTGCCATTCTGCCGTCCATTAATATCAACACTGTACTGCCCTAATTCACCAAGCTGAGTAAGAAAGTGTGGAAGAGAGCAGGCTGACTGAGAATAACAGACTGTTAGCTTACCAAGCCTGCATCCTTGGTGCACTCCTCCACTACAAGGAGACCTGCAAACAGCATGCCAAGATTGAAGACACTGTCACAGACAACTGGGAGAATGTTGCTGACAGCAATGATGTCTGGAGGCTGGAACACCTTTGGAAGAGGTGCCTGGCTGAGAAGAGGGCCCACAGGAAAGAGAGACCAGCAGATCAAACACCTTTCCAGCCCAACAATTTTATGTCATTGCCAGTATAGGGTCCTGACACACCAGGGGAAGTTTCACACAGGTGACAATCATAATGTGAACCATCATCTTACAAAATGAAGACTAACACTATTTGTTGCATTGAAATTCGAAATTAGTGACCGTGATTTTCAGAAAAAGAGCAAGGGAGACATTAATTTACATGGCTGTGCTTTTATTGCAGAGTAGATGCACAATGTAACTTTGAACCTTGATTTTGTGCTTTGCCTAACAGGACTGCATAATATTTTTCTAATGCTGTACTTTGTAATACTTCAATGATAAATTTATATTCATTTTTTTTCTCTCAATTTCTCTTGGTATTGTGACATTTTAGTTCGCAAGATTAAAAGTGGTTTTGGAGAAATTCTTGTACACAATAAGAATTTACCTCCTGAGTGTGTTACAGAACCAGAAATCCTTATTAACTTTTTTAAACACTGGGATGTGCATTTAGATTCTCAAATTTTCAGATTTACCAAACAGTGGGATTGTTTGGGATAGTCCATTTTCGGCTAGCTCAGGTGTGGTGGACCAAATGGTCTCTAGCAGCTAACTTTTCTATGTGCCTACAAAGATAGTTTAGAGAAGCCAGTATTATCTTTTGAGTGAATGAAAAAATGGAATTGAAAAGAAAAAAACAAGCTTGATGAGTTAAATATAAAAATAATTCTGGATGCAGTGCTTTGCATCTTTCCATGTAAGCATGGAGTCAAATAGAAATTTGTGCATTTTTTGGTTTGTACAGTTAAAGCTTCAAGTTAGTAATGAACATGAATTCCAAACCATATCTGGACAAAGCCACTGAATAAATCAAATAATTCATACATATCCTTGGAACAGTTTACAGTGGCCTGGAAGGAGCTATCAAAGCCTCTGCTGGGTGCAAGAGGGGAGGGTAAAAACTCCATTAGACTCATTTCCTCATCTCAACCTCAGGTTGGAATTTTACCCCTAAATTCATCTCTGCTCACAGGGAATCCATTGTGTATGTGTGTCCTTCCTTGTCCCCGAAATGCAGCCCTAATGGAGATGAGGGAAGAAAACAGAGAAAAATATTGCATTGGGTATGTGGATCTGAAGAATGGGCCTTATGTGGATGTATTCCTGTCTGCTCAGCAACACTAATTTGGAAGTTGTAAAGCACCTGTATTAGAAAGTACGTGGGCCACTTTGATCAGGCAGTAAGTTTATATTTAGTACAAACTGGTGATTTTTGCAGTTGTCCCTATGGATTGTCCTGAGGCTAGCTGCTTTTGTAGCTGGTTGTCAAAATTCATGTGTGGGCAGACAATAATTAGACCACGCATCTAGTTTCCAAATCTTCATTCAAAAATGACTTTAAGACCCATTCAAAGCTGTTTGACAAGCAAACAGCTTTTATCTAGTCAGAAGATGCCATTTTGTCTCTTGAATTGGCTACTGGTCCTATTTTTGACATAAAAAGAGAATTGGACGTATTGAGTTAGTGCTGTGAAGAAAATGACCTTTGTACTTTATTTAGAGTAATCCCTCCCCTGTTTCAAAGACATGCAAATGATTAACAATGCTGTGGTAGAATCTTGTGTTTTGTTACAGCTGCTATTTTGTACTTGATGTAGATGGGAGATTGGTCACAAATATCAAAGTTGTTTTGTACTATATTTCTTTTCAAATTTCGGTATAAAATCAAACACATAAATTAACTGTGTGGTTTCCTGAATTACCAGTATCGGGAATCTGTTCGTTCATTCTTATTTTTACAATTTCTATTTTTGCTCCTTCTGGTCTTGAATGTAGCATTTTGAAGGATAATTAATTGGAAAGTGTAATGAATTTTCTCAATGTTTACTCAGAATAACAGCAGATAATAATTGCAGGTGGTTGGAATAGTTTGCACCAGGGAGCAGAGGGAATGGGGATAATCTTTAGATGCCTCAGTCTTGCATCCTCTTTTTGTGACCACTCAAAGAAGATATGTTGCCACCCAGCCTCAACTAGCTCAAGCCATACAATAGAGAAATTTCTACACCTCATTTCAGACTGTAAATTCTGCATCATTTCTGAAAACTAATTTGAAAGATAAGAGATTATAAAATTATAAGATTTTCTTTGGCCAGGTTCAAGTTGCATTGAATTTTTTGGAGTGTTTGTCATTACCATGTCTTACCAAACCCTTCTCATTACTTACCTACTATGCCCCTTAGAGTCTGTCACATCCAATTTCTTGCCATGCACAGTTTGCCACTCAGCAGATACCCCAGAATTTAATGCCATCACTTGTGTCTGCACCATCTTTAAAGGCCTGTTGTGTACCAGGACAAACAGTAAGTCCAGACCCACCCTGTACAGTTGCTGATATTTTCCCTGGACATGGTAGACAGGGATATTAGTACCCTGCTTTGAGGGCAGGGTCTTGGGAGTCCTGCCAGAGGGCTTGGTGATGACACAGGACTTCCTGCTCCCCTCAGATGAGCAGTGTAGGCCATACCAGCCTGCTCCGAGGCTCCTACTCAGTTTAAACCAGTCTCACCCATTTGTAGGAATGTTCAGCACTGTAGGATAAAGGTCACTATCCTTCTCCAGTCCACCAGGATAAGTTCTACCATTTTATCTCTGATCGCTCACACTCACTCTACCTCTTGCTACCCTACGTATCACCCAACAAGGCTCAAGCTTTAAAACTCTTGCTATTGCCTGAAACATTGTTCCTAATTGCGGTCACTCACCCCAACACCACTAACCCTGTATAGCCCTCTAAGCTGCCTACTCAGTCACTTGGGACAACTCCACACCCGTACTAACAATAATATCTGTGCCATCCAAATTCATCTCCTGTTATACTGGTCTTTCTGACATTCCAGGAGGAAAACAGCTGACAATGGAGCAGAAAGAGTCAATATGGGTGGTACCTGACCTACACCTCTTCACAATTTATAAGGAAAGGATGCTGATTCTAACCACCCCCACAGAGCCTGGACTGGTATAAGAGCTGCCCTTGGCTACTGCACTGGAGGTGCAGGCTGGTCCAGCCTACATGTTGCGTGTGTCCCCCTAACCACATAGTAACCTTGCTGCAGCATTACAATGATAGTTGCTGCAGTCTGAGGCACAGTGTGGAAATGCAGAAATGCATCCTGTAAATGGATTAGAAATGTACCTTGAGAGTCCTTGGAGGCTGGCAGATGTTGGATGTGTGTGCTCAATGCCCATGGAGCATGCTTTCAGATACTGCTGACCTAGTTGCCAACATGATAATCATTCATACCGAGTGGTGAGCTGAATCTGCCAAGTGCTTCCTCTGGTTTCCTGACATCAGGCTTGTTTGGAGAGTTTGGAAAATGTGAGGCTGAATATTAATGAGGTTGAGTTGGGCTGTTAACAAAGCATTTAACAAGCAATAATCACCATCCGTTGGCAGCTCAGCACTGCCTACCGAGAATCTCACTACCTCACTTGTAAAAACATAA
The DNA here is from genome assembly GCF_030684315.1 of Stegostoma tigrinum. Taxonomy (NCBI): domain Eukaryota; kingdom Metazoa; phylum Chordata; class Chondrichthyes; order Orectolobiformes; family Stegostomatidae; genus Stegostoma; species Stegostoma tigrinum. Next base: position 41,480,221 of record NC_081372.1, on the reverse strand, counting down.
AAGATGCTATACTTTTGTTCCCGACGTTCAGAAGAGCCTTGCCACATTTGTCAGCCAATTTTGCTACACATCTCACTGTAGTCCACATTGCTCAGACCTTTATAAGATTCCATCTTATATATGTATTTCAACAAAGAAAATTCAATGGATTCCATGTCAGGATCCATATAATTTCAGCATGTGAAATGTTTTTTGAAAAACTGTCTGCTTAACAGCACTAATCTGATGACTTTATAATTTAGCTGGGAATTTTTTGAAAGAAATTGGAATATTTTTGCATATTCTGCACATAATTATTAATCACAGATTGATACAAAAAGTGCCATTTTTCACCTCTCCTTGGATTAACGATCAAAGTGATATTGTACCTGGGCACTGTTCAAAGAGGTTTATATAGCTCATTATGATTCCATTAAAGCATTCGTGGTAAAGCTGACTATGTAGATCCTGGAGTTTTATGATCTCATAGAACTTGGTGGTAGTGCATGTGTACAGAAGCTAAATCTCACTGTTTTATTTTTATAGCATGCCCATTAAAATCTGCAGCATCCTATTTTGTGGGTTTGTATTGGCTGTCTTTCAAAATAGGAATCTAGTCTGTGAACAAATATTTAAATATATTGAGTAATTTGTTTAAAGTAGGGGTTCTCTTGTCTCCTTCATGACTCAATTGTAGGTGCACCAAGTGGTCTGTTACTTAGCTATGAAGACCTTAAAAATTGATTGCTTGATTTTTGATCACTGCTGAGTTAATTAGTATTGGCCAGATCAGCAAGATATGGGAGTGTCTATGCACCAAGCAGAAGAAACATCACTCAGCAATCCAATTCATAATCACTATCTGGTGACTTCTAATATGCGGGTGTCAAGTCAGACTCAGATGGGATGCTGTCTGATCACCTTCAATCTCTAAGCAAGTAGTTGATAAACACTGGACTGAAGAGTCATTGGATTAATGTGGCTCTGATTTCCTGACAGCAAATTCCTGGTTTGGAACTGTTCTGTGCCTTTCCTGGGCAGTTGGGTTTTATTTGCCAGGTTTTACTAAGGTGCTGTACTGTGTCTGAGAAATATTCATAAATGACATACCAGGTTCTGTATATGAACAGGACATTTATTTTAATGCTTTTAAAACGTTTGCTCTGTTATACAGCTTGCTTTCACTTTCTCTGTAATCTCACCTGTAGGCTTGATCCACGCCACAGTAAGCAGTCAAAAGACTTATGCAGCACAGAACAGTTAACATTGTTAAAATAAAAGTCACATAAAATTGTAGCTTTTTGTCCTACACCCCTCAGGAGTGTGATGCAAGAAACTAAGCTTTGAAAGGGAACACCAATTTATACAATATGGTTAGTTGGCATGAAGATCTAGCTGGATCTGTTGGTTGTCAGTCTTAGTTAGCTGATTCACCTCAGACCAGTCAGAGTGTTGCCCTAAGGAATGCAGCAGGATTGGCAGTCTGCACAACCTTTCAGTGAAAAAGTGTCATGTATGCACAAATACCCTTTGCCTGTATAGAACAGAGTCTAATGCATGAATATATGTAGCTTTTTGCACACACAAATGAAATGCACCGTGATCTTGACTGATAATCTTAAATTGTTTTCTGGTTTAATTGTTAGCACATTATTTAGTTAACGTTATCCAATAGGAAAATCAAATTTAATGCTGGGTAGTATGTTCTGAGATTTGCAAGCACTAGTTGGTTTAACACAGTCCGCGTGCTATGGGCAGCCAAAGGAATATGTTTTTGATGCTGTCAACCAGGCTTTTAGACATATTGCCTACTTACCTGATATCAGATGCATTCACTGGTTAATATACACGTTAGGATTTCAACAGCTCCATTGCTATAAAAGCAATCATATTGGCAAATTATGAATAAAACCCGAGCCATCCAATCACCATGTAGCCATGACGACAAGACAAGGAGTACCAAAACCGTTCATAAATCTGAGCAATAGGTAAAATTGCCTGTCTCACACTACTATTTTACAGCAAACACACGTGGCATTCTGCCATAATAAGATGCTGTAATCACAGCAATTCTATATATTACACAATTGAACAGTGTGGTAGTGAATTTCACTGCTAGTGTGATGCTAGTTAAATGTCTCAGAAACTGACAGACCATTATCAAGCAACGTGTCTCTTTGACTGTTCACAGCAAACAGCATGCTGGCTGCACTCAACCAGCTGATGTTTAAAAACTCAGAACGTAATGTCCTGCACAAATGTTATTCTGCTTTTGAACATCATTTACCAAATAATCCAGATGTGCCAAGCAATACACCAGAAATTTAATGTAAAATTTATCAATCAGCCTTGCAGTGTGGTTAATTTGCAGGAAGAAAAGCATATCGAAAAAGAAACATATCCTCAAAACCACAATATCCTCACTTCCCAGCTATCAAACATTTCATGTTCCATTTTGTGTTATCCTCCAACAGTTTAAGAGTTCATATGGCGCAATCACTTAATCTGTCTTGTTCCGATGCTAGAGATGATATGAGCTTGTTGATTTGGCTGTTTGTTGCAAACCCAATTTCCAATTTCAAATCATTGTTTCCTTACTTGCATTCACTTGTTGAAGTACATTTTTTGCTCTACTTGGCCAATTAGCATTATCTTTTGCTGTCACTCTGATAATCCCATTAAATACTGGTGATGCATTACAATGGTTAGTTACCTCTGAAGATTGCAATCAACCATAAATTTGGCTAGGCTGTTTCAGATCAAAGAATTACTATTTGTGAAGTAGGATATGAATGGATTGTGAATACAATCTCTCTTCCTAGCTCTCAGTCTACCATTTATTACTTGTTAAACACCACCATACAGTTGTATGAAGAAGTCAGATGGTGGTGAAATTCATTCTGTACCATGATTTCCATACACTGACTAGAAATAAATGGTGGTCCATTGGTTATAGTGGTGGTCTTTGGAAAGCCCCATTTTTGTTAACAGCTTGTCTAATACATCAATTGCCAAACTGGTCTATGTGGAATTGATTGTAGCAATTTCTGACATTTGCTGGCATTTACCCAATGAACAAGAAGCAATAAGTACTGGTTGCCAGCATTTGCTTACACTTCTCCCACAATACCTACTTGGTGTTGTATCATGATTTTCTAAATTTGTTGTAGTTATGCATGATCTGGTTGAAAAGATTTCTCATTGACCATACAAGCTACATTCTAGCTCTGTGGCAATACATTGCTGGATACTAGACTGTTCACAGTATCATCATTTCATCTTAGAAATGCTATTACACCCTTCATGAGCAAATTAAAAACACCATGCTATAGTGCTGTTGGCATTACAACTTGTATTCCACTTGTGATGCAGTTGTCATCAAACAATGCGTACTGTGGCAGTAATGTGTTACGCTCACTGCAGCAAATCACCAAGATGCCTTCCCAAGCACTTGATCTTTTGCACCTGGAAAGCAAAAGGCAGCAAGCATTTGGGAACAACACTGCCAACAAGTTCAGCTCTAAATCTCACATCATCCTGATTTGGAAAAAAAAACTGCTTCTCCATCATTCAGAGATAGTAAGAACTGCAGATGCTGGAGTCAGAGATAACACAATGTGGAGCTGGAGGAACACAGCATGCCAGGCAGCATCAGAGGAGCAGGAGAAGAAGGGTCCCGACCCGAAACATCAGCTTTCCTGCTCCTCTGATGCTGCCTGGCCTACTGTGTTCATCCAGCTCCACACTGAGATAACTCTGCTTCTTCATCATTGATTGGTCAACATGCTGGTACTCACTCCCTAAACATTCCATTAGTGTGTCAAGAACATAGGAAGTGTAGAGAGTAGTTCAATAAAGCAACTCATCATCACCTTCTCAAAAGCAAGTAACAATGCTGGCCTTGCCGATGATGCCCACATCTCAACAAGGATTAAAAAAATTAAGTAGAAGCCATTTCATGGAGTTCCCTTTGCAGAAATGTAAATAGCAAAACATCCCTAAAGTTAACTAAGAAGAATGATTGTATTATTCCTTTTACTTTCATTTGAGTCGCAAGGAAAAAGCAGCAAACAAAATAACTATTCATTTAAAGATGCAGCAATGTTGCCAACCATTTTTGAAGCTCTTTAGATGTTTATGTCCATGTAATTCAATTATCTCTGGTACAGAAAACTCAAAACATAGCAGCTTGTTGTATTGATAATTTATTAAATACCACCCCTGAATGGCTAACCCAATCAGAAATGTCCTGGTGAAAGATTATGTTCCGATGTATTACTTAAAATAGGGAGCACCATGGAAGTGTTTTATTCAGAAATAACTCCCATTAATATTTTTCTTGTTAGTGGTTTCTGCAGTATTTAATTGAATAACTGTTATATGTACAGTGAAAACAAAAGAATATAGAAATCCAGATGCAGATGCAGTTCAATTCCATGTCCATTCTAGCAGAGCTGATTTTCAGTGATTAGTGTCTCACTGCTGGGGAAGTAGTCTTAGGAGATGATACTGTTGTTGAACTATCTCTTTCTCTCTGGTATCAATAAAGATAGTAAAACCTGCTGGTTCAAGTCAGAGACAGCACAATGTGAAGCTGGAAGAACACAGCAGGCCAGACAGCTTCAGAGGAACAGGAAAGTTGATGTTTCAGGTTGTGACCCTGCTTCATAAGTTTCCTTCTTACATCATGTTGATAATTGGCAAATTGATCTTGCTACAGAAATGCTTTTTAAATGAGTGTAATTGCATTAGGAGCAGTTTATTCAATTTCTGTGCAACCTCCTGTAGAAGATGCCCTTCATTTAGCCCTTATTTCACCAAGCTTTGTGATCTTGTTTCATACAATATCTCCTATTCAAAGGGCTTATTCATTTCTACTTCCATTTTGCCAGCTTCATTCAATCCCTACAGAATGGAATCAGACCATTTGGCCCATTGAATCCACAATGACCCTCTGAACAGCATCCCACCCAGAACCACATTCCAACTCAATCCTTGTAACCCTGCATTTCCCATGGCCAATCCTCCAGGCCTGCACACCATGGGCAATTTAGCATGGCCAATGTACCTAACTTGCGTATCTTTGAACTGTGGGAAGAAACCATAGCTCCTGGAGGAAACTCCAAACAGTCACAAGAGGAGGCTGGAATCAAACATGCGTGCCTGCTGCTGTGAAACAGCATTGCTGACCACTGGGCCAACTTACCACCCTTTTCTCAGTTGGGTGTTATGCCTGGATCTTGGTGTTTTCAACTTATTTAAGTGAAATCCCCAAGGCTCGAAATCCCTTTACTTTTCTGTCATTACATCCTTTCCAGAACAATTATATGTTTATTTCAGTTAGGGGAAAAAGATTGCTGACAGTAATTTTCAAATTTCCAGCAAAATCCTAAATCTGTTATTAGTTTCTTAATGTTGTATATTTCCTATTAGTTCTTTTCAATTAAGACATTGTAAGCATTGTTTACTTGGACAGTTATTCTGAACTACTTACGTAATACCATACAGTTCACTGCTTTGGTTTCAACATTACACTATCAACAAGGCCTGATGATTTATTCACTCCCAATTTCTTTACATTTCACTTTCTGTACGGGTTGGCTGTGAGATTTTCAGCTCAGGTACAACATTGGGATCTGGACCTGTGGGTGCTTTTGATACTATTGTAAGACCAAGTTGGTATCTGCTATCAATCAGAGTACCGTGTAAGTGAAAGTGCTGATTTGATGCCAACATTGCCATTTTGGACATTAAACCTATCCCTCTCTTAATCTTGCACAGCTGAACTTCCACGCAGCCCAAAAGGACACCCCGTTAACAGGATTTAATAAGAATAATCAACTCTCTTCGTGTGGACGGCTAACTTTTCTCTGATCATTGCCTTAAGTAGACAAGTGATTTGGTGTTTTCAACGGTAGTGTAAATTTGCAATGGTGTACAGAAAGTGTGTGGAACGTACTTGAGTGTTTTGGCTATCTCTTTCTGCACAAACCAGCTGCTTACTGATATTGGTGTATCAGTAGCCATTCCCCTTAGATTAAAACAAAAATAACTGGAGGAAGGAATAGAGACCACACAGTGCGGGACAAGCTGCTTCAAGAAGATGGAAAGAGGATGAGGAGAAGGATTCTTAGTAGGAGGCTATATCTATTCACGATGTAAAAGGAGCATTTGTTCTACCTGAACCTTAGTGAGGAACAACTCATGATATCTGCACTTTAGTAAGGATGTCCTTGCAAATATCTGTTACTTACTGCAGCTGTAACTACCACCTCATAGGTGGGGTCAGACCACACCACTATCTGTGAGTTTCCCTCCAAGTCACACAGCACCCTGACTTGGAACTACATCAATGTTCCTTCACTGTTGCTGGGGCAAAACGCTGGAACTCTCTTCTTAACAGTAATGTGCACGTCCCTACATCCCAAGGATAGCAGGAATTCAAGAAAACAGCTCATGGCCACCTTCTCAAACATAGTTAGGAATGGCAAACAAATGCTGGCCTAGCCAGAAACATTGATATCCCACGAATGAATATTTTTAAAAATTGCCATTGGCTGTGAAGATGAATAGTAAGAATATTCATGCATCTGGTTTCTTACCTGAGAGAAGCAGATGAAGCATGTTTTGTTAAGATTACTGGATGCACACACATTGCTTTCTCAGTTCAGCATATCACGTCTGGACTGTACTGAAATCAAAAGGATTTCACTTCATCAGCACGCAGCTCATGTGTGATCACAGGTAGGGAATGATGCCAGTCAAGGTCTGGTATCCCAGCAGATGTCCTCAGGTTTGTATTTTGCAGCAGTGCTGTGTGAGCTACATGCAGAAACAACATGGTAAACCAGACTGTGATCACTGAGTGACCAGAACTACTAGCTGTGATATCATTCATGGCTTTGTTGCACAGCCCACACAAATGCACAATATGCAGATAGTGAAAGTCAGACTGTCACATAATATGTAAGATTAGAATACTGGTTCCTGTTCCTGATGCCTTATGTAAGTCTTTTGATTCAATCTGGAATGCTTTCCGTTAATAACATTTTTTTTTTAAAAAACACTTTTAAGCCATTTATACTACTTTTTTAAAAAATCTTCTTCATTTGCCTTTAAAGTATCACGTAAGGTCTGCTGGAGATCTTAAAAGTCATGATCATTGCATTTTAGTTGGCAATTAGTTTGGAAGCATGCTTGAACTTCTCAATTTTTGGAGTTAATTTATCTCATACTTCGATGTTCACTGATTGTGTTCCCATTTGTTTTCCAAATGTCTTTGAATTGTACTTCTTTTAAGAATCTTCGTCACATTCCCTGAAGCCAAAGCTAGACTTTATGGGTTAGCCTTTTTATTAAGCAGTGTTATGTCAGCTGCTTTATGTCTCCAAGCTGCTATAAAGTACTTCTGGCCAGCAATTGCACTGTTTTGTTCTAAGTTTTCCTTTTATCATTGGGTGGTGAAAACTAGATCCATAGAGAATTACTTCCTTCATTTATAATTTCATAATGATAGTCTCTATTCTCACTGGCTCTGACTACTAGATCCAACTTCCACGAGTAGTTTAAAATTAATTTTATCTGTCCCTTTCCTCCTGTCCTCTTCTTATGAAGCAATTGACTAGGTATTAAGGATGCTGTTTGTAGCTTGTCCCATTTTCATTGCTGTGTGTTTTCACTTATGCAGTGCTTCCTAGCAAAGTTTGAGTTATAAGGATAATCTTAATAATCCACAAATGCATACTTTTACAGGGGTGGTCATTGGTTAATGATCAGGAGTTAGATTGTGGCTGATTTCCTTTCTGTAAATAAGTAATCCTGAGACTGGCTATAGCAATGGTAAAACAAAGTGAATAAGTTTGCCACAAAATAGCAGATACTATACTTCAGAATTTTTCAGTGTATGCTGTACTCTGATATTTTTTGACACAATACATATCTAATGCTTAAAGTAAATTAGCACAGATTAGGATTAAACCTATTACCTACCTGGAATATATAGCTCCGTTACTGAATGGATAAACTCACTGACTCATTGGGGAGTGAATAGTTTTGTGTTTTCTAACGAATTATCTTCAGAAAAACTGAAGAGTAGTAACAGCTCTACATTTTGTAGTCCTTTTGCATGATTTTTTTCTTAAAGCAGTTTGCGTGCTATATTGATGAAAGGGTGAAAGTAGACACCAAAAAGGTTTGAATGTTCAAATTTAACATGCGATTTTGGGTTTAAGCTGCTGATTATCACAATTTTGATTTGTCAAGAGGTGCTAAAACAAACTTCTGAGGATTTAGAACTCAATTGCTGATCAGAAGCAATTTTCATGGAGAAATATGTCTAGAGGCTTCACATACCCTCTTATAGAGTAGCTGAAACACACTGGCAGGTTACATGGAGCCTCAGCAATCAAGAGAGAGAGTGAGCAGGTTTTCAGATGTAGCACTGGAGGATCTGAGACGAAGAGATGTCCTGTACTCATGGGGACAAAGGAGTCCAACTCCCATTCCTGGCCCCCTCTCCAATCACATGTGGGCTGGCTCTGACTAAACTTACGTCCTACTCTTCTGCCGATGAAGATGGAACTCTAACAAGGTATCCAGGATGAAGCAGTTCCCTTCTCTTGCTAATACCTATAATGTGTTCATGAAGAATTTATCTGTCTTAGATGAAATCATCAAAGAAATTTCTGATTTTCTCATTTTGAAGACTTGACAAGCAGTCCAGGAACATTTTCTGATATGGTTCAAATCTCATCCTAAAACCTGCAAGTGAATCGTAAAAGATGAGCATTTCTTCAAGTTGCACTTGAAGTCTTCAGTAACAATTTGTTAATTCCCAATCAGCTGTTTGGAGGCGGTGTTAGTTCAAAGACTAGACATCAAGTTGTCATGTTGTCTTATTAATGAGCATTAGCAAGCAGTTGGGAAATTGCTGTATGGAAAATCTCAAAGAAATCTATTGAAATGCAGCAACAGGTAGTCATGTTTTTCTAAACCACATCAGTTGGCCTAGCAATCAAGGCTGACCAGTAGATGTTTTCTGAACCCTCACTGATAAATTTAATCTATTTTTATGTACAATGAACCAAAGTCTTTAAAATCTCTCAGATAACAACACTTAAGGAGAACTTTGCAGCCTTTCCAATGTGTCTCCATCTACACCATGAAATCAAGACTCTCCCACAGCAGATTATTACAGTCGGAACAACCAAAATGAGCGCTGTTTGAATTCAAATGGCCCTCCTGAGTTTACAGTACCTCTCCTGTGTGCATCAGGCTCCATTCCTTTCTCAGAATGGCAAAAAATGGATTCATTGGGAATGGGGTTTTGACCTCTGCACACAGGTCCTGCTCACTATTTTTAGAGGTATTTGGTGTCTTCCTAATTCTATGAAAATATGGCCTTAAATTAGAAGGTACTATAACCTGTGTGGCTCAGAGAGGAATCTGCAAAGCATATAAAATAAGTGAACAGGCAAAACTGTGACAATTGGAGCTCAGTAGTGGCGGGTGTGAAATCATTCATTTTTGATTTGAGCAATATGAATTGGAATAATTTTTGCAATGGTTATGTCTTGGAGCTATGAAGAAACAAAAGGATTTGGGATCCATGTATGCAAATCACAGAAACAAGTGCACAAATACACACACTGATGTTAAAAAGAAGTGGTATTTTCGTCACTATATCAAGATAGTTTGAATACATAGTTTCAGTTGTAAAGAACCTCAATAAAATATCCGACTTGAATTTAGCTTTCAGTTTCAGGCGCCTCAGCCCCAGAATTATTCCAGAGCATATTGATGCGATTATAAAAATGAAAACTAAATTTAATCAGTTTGATGCAATAAAATTATTTCTTCTGATGAGGGAATTCAAAATAATAATGCACAATCTTTAGAGAGAGATAGGCTATACAGGAGCAAAATCAAGGGATACTTTTCCAGACAGAGTTTAATAGAATTCTATCACTCCGTTTCTTAAAAGGTAATAAATACTGGTTCAAATGAAATTTTCATGATTGAGATTAATGATTTTTAAGGGATATGAAGCAAAAATGTATGAATGGAGATCACTTACAGAACACCCAAGATTTAAGTGAAGGATAAAACAGGTCTCAGGGGATGAATTTGCTGTTTCTATGATCAAGATGCAACGCTGTTAAAATGGGCATAACATAGCGTTTATCCCATATGTGTGGTATTTGCTGTCCTTGTAATTTTGTTCTTGTTTTAATTTTCATGTATTACCTTTGTCTACTTCAATTTAGAAAAGTTCATCTTGTTGACCTAACAATTTATATACCCTCATTTTAAAGTACCAAATGCATAATAATGAACTTAGTTCAGCCAAATGTATCAAATTACTTCTTTAAATCAGTCCAGTACAGTCCATGCACAGAAATCTTTCGATGTCAATTTACAGTTCTAGTTGTAAATGGTAGTGTGTTTAATACCAGTTTGAGTATGTACATTACTATCATGGATAGATTCAAAAGAAACAGCTCCTCTTTAATTGTCTTAGATGGGCCAGTGGAAAAATGTTCTCTTTTAGATAGTCCAGCCTTATCATAATAGATAAATTACTATTAGGGTTGTTAGTAAAGAAGGTTATTGTAGTATTGTAGAAATCAACCACATTTTTATTTGAGGGCCTACCAAACTAAGTTGCACCAGTGAAACTGAGTTTTTTTTACAGAAACTACATGGGACTTCTTCCAAAGGCTGGAACACTTTAATAAGGTATGTAGAGAAGATTTAATTTCTGACAGCTTTGAATTATGACCTACAAAGGCAAAGCAAGTGAGATATACTTTTGATAATGTATTGTAGAAAAATGAGCACTGAATGGAGACAAGATTACATTCAGGGTAAGTTGTGTGTGTGAAAATTCTAAAAGAATGCAAAAGTAGTTTATGTGAGCTGAAAGAAGGATAACTGGAGGTTTAACATGGGGAGTCCCTGTCTATAGCACCCAGACAGAAAAAAGCTGGAATTCTGACAAAACAAAAAAAAAATAAATTTTTGAGTCTGCAAAATACAGTGCACTCTTTTATAACTGGAGATATCAAATTTGTTATGATAGCAAAGTAAACTCTATGGCAACCGTTGTAATACTCTGGTGCTGACTGCCCGGGAAGGATGGGGAAAGCCGTTTTGTTTGTTATTTCTGGCAGAGCTTGCTGGCTTGACTTGCTCTTATTATGTAGGGGGACGTTTGAGAGCATTCTTTTCCACATGAGAAATGTTGCCAATCTGGCAGGATCTATCACAACCCCAAACCCCTCCCCCCTCCTATTTTAGCTGTTTGCCTCCAAAATGTCTGATCTCCTAAACACAGAGCGTTTACAGTGGCAAAAGTTGTTGGAAAAAATTAAACATGCATGGCCACTTTGCAGAAGATTGTTGTATTGCTTAATAAGGCTTCCCCTCTATAAACAGCTCTTGTAAACTGCTGTGCACAGCTATCTACTGTACTTCTTATTCACTTACTGGCCTGCCAAACTTTAAACCTTTTGATCATTTTCTTCAACTCTGGAACAACTAAAGAAAAACTAATGAGGGTTTGATTTGCAGGTAGCCCTCAGATTTTGACATTCAGCAATTTTTGTGTTTTAATCTTTAATGAAAGCCATACTGGGATTTCTGTTTTGTAAGTGCTGATACTTGTGATGTACTTCCAATTGAGGACAGGGTTTTGTTGAGAAAATAGGAAAACACTAAATAACAACCGCAGGAATAAAATATCTATTTAGTTCACAGTATATTGTTAGCATTGTACTCTATGAATGATAAGTTAATATTATTGTACAGAGTTTCCATGTAATAGAATGTTTTCCCTGATACCACCCACATTCGACAGGCCTCACATTGTTGCTCCTCATTTCACTATGAGTCATTAAAAACTACGAAGGAATTTGTGCATCCAAAAGGTTACGAGCTTATCTAATCTCTTTTTTGTTTGTACAGTGAAAACTCTGAATGAAGTAATAATGTCCCTTGGTTCTGGAAGTGTGTTTTCGGAATTCTTACTCAGATGTCAACATTTGACAATGACAGAAATGTTTTTGTATGATGGATAACTCTCATTTGCCTGGAGAACTGCAAAAACAAATTAAACTGCTGATTCTATTTCAGGTGCTTTAAGAGGAGGTACATGACCTATTTGGTATTGCAAATATTTTCCAATTTGCAATTTTTTAAAGGTTAAAAAAATTGTCATTTCCTTGAAGGGTTATGGAAAATGGAAAATTCTCACTAGTGCTGCAAGGATGTCCTGGGAACAGGACAAAAGTAATGCTTAAAAAGCAACAAGTGTCCACTTCATTTTTTTGGTAACTCTGCATCTTTTAACTAAATCTACTATATTAACCAGGTTGACATTTTTTTTCTGTAAGTTATTAGATGCACCAAAGCAAAAACCGTGAGGACCATATATTTGTCATGATCGAGATGTGACATTGCTAGTTGCAGTATATCTCCACTGTTGTACCTGGGAAATAGCACTGGAGAACATAGTGAGGTCATATAGAGAAGGCAGTCTCACTGCATGACTTTCACAACACATGGAAGATTTGATATTGTGAAAACAAACTGTATGTGCAAAAGGTTCTTGATTTTTGTGCATTTCCTGGCATGGGAGTCATCTGCCAGGTGGGTATATCAAAATTGCAGTTGTGTAACACCACAGTTTTTATTAAAATTAATAGACAGAAAATATGTTAGGGAACACACATGCAAGTTCCATACAATTACAATTACAATTACAGTTCCTTAATTACAATTTTTTTATGTTTGGAGAGCTACATAGGGAGATTTATCTGTGTAATGTCAACCAGAGTTTGTTTAAGTGTTAAGAGAGTGCCTCCTGTTGCATTGGTGCTCAGTATATTTAACTGCTGGATGTGGATGTTCTGCACATATGTGTAAGCATTTGTGCAGATCTCTGCTGGATCTGGCAGCCCAACCACAGGCAGACAATCTGAGACTGGTAGCTACACAATAGTTGAACTTTTAACCGTGAAATTCCAGGAGTCTTTCAAATTATCTAGTATGAAAGATACATAAGATTTAACTTATTCGCTTTTAAAACATATGATTTGTTTTCCTGTTGGAAACGATTCAGAATCTCAGAATACTAAAGTGGTTTAAAGAACAGAGAAAAATTTCCACTGAACTGCGCAAAGAGAAAGTAACGGCAATATGAGGAGAATTGCTTTGTGTGCTGTGGGGTTAGGATCTGGAATGCCTGAGAGTGTGATGGAGGATAGTCCAGTCATGGCTTTTAAAAGAAAATTAGATATTTACATGAAAGGTCAGACTAGGTGAGTTTTTCTTGTAGAGAGCTGGAAAATACATGACAGGCCGAATGGTTACAGCACAGAAGGTGGCCATTCAATGATTCTATTTGGAAATTGGTAACTCTTCCTTTGAACACATCGCAGAGGAAATCTTCCTCACTGTTCCATCAAGTTACGAATGTTAACCAAGATCTTTACATTCAGGAGTGCAAGAATCATTAGTTTTGTTACAGCTCTGTAAAGGCATGTTGAAGCAATTAGTAAAGGAAACTGCAGGTGACAGAGAAACTAGTTTGCGCTTTCCCTTGGTACTAGCATTCTCGCTTCTCAGTTGTGGGTCAAATCCCACACTAGGAACTTGAATTCAGAACCAATGTTAACACCAGAGTGCCATTCGAAGAGAGAGATAGGAGCTGTTTTGCAGATGAAATGTTGAACCAAGCCTGCTGTCAGATTTCACTGGTCAGAAATTAGTGTAAATATTAATGAACCATATCTTTGTGCATTAATCTGGGGCTTTGTGTCAAACAGCAAAATCCATTCAAAGGAAAGGATTCTGTTCACTGTGCCTGCTGATAGCAAGGCAGATGTCAGTCGAAGTTATGAATGCATTGTCAGCATTTTGCCCCGCGCTGGAAAATTTTCAAACCACAGCAACTGACGCACAGTAACGACTGCCGCAGAGTACCTGAAAGCATGCAAACACCACCCACGAGTTTGACATTGCTATATGGTTTCACAGTCAAATGGTAACATACTCAGTTTTAATGCTTTTGGGGTGGGGAATGCCAAAGCAACATTATGTAGACCCTCATATTTGTGGGAAGGAAATTGAGGTAGAAGTTGGATGTGCCATGCTAACCAGGTATGCCAGAAATGCAGTGCCATAATATGACGACAAATTTACAGACATGACCTCTTTTTTTGACTTTTTCCTTTTTCTGTTTCCTGGCTGTCAATCACCCACATTAAGAGGCTTCTGGCTAAAGTGGGAAGCATGTGCTGTATGTCACAGCCAATGAGTAGGAAGAAGGCAGGCAGTGGCATCATGGGTTGGTAAACGAAGACATTACAGAGGGACAGATCATAGCAGGAGATTACGGAGTAGGGCTTGTGTTTGTTAGTCTGTCAGCAGGCCCTCTGTTGGGAATGGTGCATGGAATTGCAATGTGGCTGCTGTTTCTGCAGAAGAAAGACTGAACTCAGCAAATTATTTGGGTTGGGGGTTAGGTGCAGGTTAGGGATAAGACAAAAGGTAGTATTCACTCATGCTTCTGAACTTCACTCAGCTGCCATGTTTCAGAGAACCCTGGGAGACCCGATTGTCAACCATTAAATCTAAAAGGCGCTTGCAAATTGGAGGCATACAGCATGTGATAACTGTTTTCACATGCTTTCCAACTACAGTTCACCATCACTACTCACCCACCACCTGCCATTCCCCAAACCCTTAGAGATTGCTGCATTCAAACCTGAAGTAGCAATTCTTACTATCTCTAACTGCAAGAACTGCAGATGCTGGAGTCAGAGATGACACAGTGTGGAGCTGGAGGAGCACAGCAGGTCAGGCAGCATCAGAGGAGCAGGAAATTTGACGTTTTCGGGCTGGGAACCTTCTTCAGAAATGGGTAATTTCTGAAGAAGTGTCCCAGCCGAAAACGTCAAATTTCCTGCTCCTCTGATGCTGCCTGACCTGCTGTGCTGCACCAGCTCCACACTGTGTTAATTCTTGTAGTTAGTTGGGTTTCAAATTTTTGGAATTTAATTATCTTCCACCCATTCAGGGTAGAGTTAAAGTCTGACAACTTTATCATCATTCGGGATATCATTCGATTAGAGAAAATTGCAACAATGCCAATTGGAAGCTAATGTTGCTGCAAAACAAATTGCAATGCAAAGGTTCATTCAATGTAACACGGACAGAAACTGGATGTTCAACACATGGGATTCAGTTGTGTGAGTATAAAGTTGTAACATAAAATCAGGTTGTGCAGCTTTTACAATATTATGTGGATTTGCCATCAATAGGGCTGCAATTCCCATGAAAAAATACACGAAAGGTAGTAGAGATACAACTTCCACCTTTAACAGACTTGTTTGCGTTGTAAATATGCAAGAGATCACTGCAAAAGTGATTGTATTTCAGAATAGAAACTTAGCCTCCTTCGATAATGATGCAAACAGATTCATATCTATCCAATAGAGAAGTCTAAATCTGCTCTCCTAATCATTTAAAATAATTAATAGCTACCTGATAAAATAGGCCAGTATTTTAATAGAATTTTTGAATCAGTGGAGTTATATCCATAATCTGTTGTGGAGCATATTATGTTCTTTATTCCCATGCTAAACAAATTCAGATTTAAAGATCTTTAAATGCAAATAAATAGACACTTAGCTTCACTTCATCCCGTTTCATAATGTAATGTCATATTTATTCTGGCTATCCCAATATGTTGAAAGAAATTAGTCACACAGAAACTTCACTGGAATTAAGCTCTTTATGTACAACAAAATGTTAAGATTGCATCACCTAAAAATGCAACCGATTTTACATCAAAATATATTTATCCTTTCATGTAATACACCTATTTAACTTGTTAGGTTCATTCATGCCATGGCGATATCACAATTCGTGTATATAGCTTAAGTGTAGCCAGTCGTTTTTGGTGCAGCAAATTTGAACGCCAGGGCACATCTGGTTCTGTATTGTACAATACTGTTAACAGTGAAACTAACAGAATTAATCATATTGTGGATTTTATATCGATACTAACTGCAGAAAATTAAATTGTGTTAATAACAATCTAGAGGATATAATTGTTTCATTGTTAATATCTTCCTCCATACATTATTATTGCTGTTTATCAGTCTTAATTGTTACATTCATGATAGCTGTAAATGGGATGATGTATGTCACAATGTAGCACATGTGGTCTAAATATGTTTATGTTAGAAATAATGCACATTGTAGTAATTACAAAATATTAATTATTATGAATGAAGGTGACAGTTTAGGACTAGAGTATCACTATATAGGACATAGAAGCATGTGGTTTATAGAATCATAACAGTCCATTTGTTCCAATGTATCTAAGTTAATTTTTTGGGAGATCAGTCTGAAACTAATCCATATGCTCAGCTCTCTTTCCATTTTCTTTTATCTTCCACTACTTAAATATCCAACTTCCTTTGAGAGGTTACAACAGCCCCTGTCTGAATCTCTCCATCGTGGCTGAGAATCAAATGCTCAAACAGCATGCTGAGTGGCTATGTTCCTCTTCATCTTTCTCCTCTCTCTGATTACTCCAATCAGAAAACATTGTCTTTTCTTCTCAAAGGCTCGAGTAAATCTCCTTTTTGGCTTCTTTGTTGCAAGGAAGTAGTTCCTGTATTTTAAGTCTCTTGATGACTAGTTTCTTATTCATGGCATCATTTTGGCCAATATTCTTTAAACCCCTAATGACCTTTCTAAATCTGGTACTCCAGCTATGAACTTAGATAATAGGTTATACAAATTTATTTCTATTTTTCTTGTGTCCTATGTGACTTTTTATAAAAACCAACTGCAAAACAGCTTTTTGTGGCTTTATTAATCTGCACTTGTATTTTGTAGAGTCAGAGTTGTACAGCGTAGAAACAGACCCTTCAGTCCAACTCATCCATGCTGACCAGATATCTTAAATTCATTAAGTCCCATTTATCAGTATTTGGACTGTACCCCTCTAAACCTTTCCTATTCAAGTACTCATCCATATGCCTTTTAATTATTACAATTGTACCAGCCTCCACCACTTCCTCTGGCAGCTCATTCCATACATGCACCAGCTTCTGCATGGAAAAGGTGCCCCTTTTCGTCCCTTTTATATCTTTTTCCGTCTCACCTTAAGTCTATGTCTTCTAATTTTGGGCTCCCCTACCCTGAAGTACTTGAACAATTGGTTCCCTCTGTATATTTATATCCCTCAATGTCTTTACATTAAATGTACACTTTTTTTTACCTCTCAAAAAATGTTACTGCAATATTTCTCACTGTATTTAGGATTAACTTGCACAGATCAATCTGTGTTTAAACTTTTGATTTACGTGCATGAGCTTTGCATCTAAAAACAGTTTAAAATGAGTCTCAGATTCTAGACACGTCTACTATGCATTATTGATTTTAGGGACTTTTTAATGTGTAATACCTATCATTATTCATATTGAAATTTTTCATTCAGCAGGGTACTTTTTCGTCAACCTCAAAGTGTATCAGTTTCATACCTTGCTCAGGAAACCAATGCAATGCCTTAAACATTGCAGAGTGCCTGTTTTCCCACTCACTGGGATGGAAGTGAGTTGAGTCAATCTTCTAAACAGAACTTAATTTCCCTTCTGCTCTAAACAAAAAATCACGTCCTGAGAATGATCTTAAAATATAGCTTTTTTGTGTGCTAACAAATGTTGTTCAAAGCTGATGTATTTCTGGATTGAGTTAAAACATAAAAACTGTTTTCACTACATGGAGAATTCTTTATGGGCTCACATTTATTTTAAACTAAATTTCAAACCAAGTTGGTTGTGTGAAACTACAGAATAATGTGTTAAACTGAAATTAGTTTAGTATCATATAGCAGTGTGAGTGAAATAATAAAGTAACTGGAATAAAGTAATGACAATATAGTGCATCAATTGTGATAGCAATTAAGTATGTTAAATAATACCATAATGAATGGCATTTTTATGGGTGGTATAAACTAATGATAGAGTAATAGAAAGAAAGTAATTCTTGTCTAATGAACGGGATAAAGTTGTGCTTGCATTAAGAATGAAGTGTCTGCTTCTTTTTGTTTTGATAGTTCATTCCAGTTTTGATTGCAAGAGACAATAATGCATTCTGTTCTCGCCTATACCACAAATCCTGTGCCACATTAACATAGGCAAGGAGATATGAGAATGAAACTATTAGAACATTCAAAGTGCAAACCCTAGTAAATTGCATGTACCAGCCGAAAATTAGTAAATGAAAAGTACCGACTTTCTAATTAAACCCTATACATGGCTTTTTGTTCAGACAGCTATTTCCTTAGTCTGGATACAATTCTAAAAGTTTTAAAATCACAAATTGTAATAGGCAGAAATTGCCTCACATGTCCACCGTAATACTTAAGAAGAGGAAAAGAAGCAGTTTTCCAAACAAATTAATTATCCACGCTCACAATCTGAATTGAAGGAGGCCTGTCTCATATGAAGAATGGAACACTTTGCACTTTCAGACATCTATTGGAATTGGAAGTGCAATTTTACAAACTTCCTGTATTTATAAGAAGTGAAAACACTTTGCAAAAGAATTCTCCTTTTTTTGGGTCAATTGAGAACCATGTATGTGCAGTGAAGTAAATGCAGAATATCTTGATGTTCAACTCTTCAGCTGCGTGTGCTGGATTATCTATAGAACACAGACACAAGGATTATCTTTCCTGCAAAGACCATCAATTACATGAGACATGTAATGATGTAGACAACCTATTGCCAACTTTCAACACACCTGTCCCAACTAAGTTTTGTTTAACTATGAATCCTGTGTTGAAAAACTCCCTTGGACCCCGATATGCTGACTTTAAATATGCTTTTATAAGTTACTACATAGCCATGACCTTCCTCCCACTAACCTTGTCAATGTATTTGCAACTTCCTCTAATCCTACATGCCTATACATTCCTTTCATTATTAACTCTGACTTCCTGTCTTTCTGCTCTACTTTCAGCAACAGAATGTTTAGGCAACTTTGCTTCTGCAAAATGGAACTTTGTTGCAATTTGTCCATAAATGCTTTCATTTTGTTGTCTCTCAATGTACTTTTCATTCTGCCTTTGAACCTCTATCATTTTGGATTTATGATAAAAACGTAAGTTAGTTTTTAATTTATTCATGGTATATATGTATCAGTGACAAAGCCAACATTTATTGCTCATTCCCAAATTCTGTTGGTGTGATGCTGAACCTTCTTGAAATGCGGCTGTCCTTGTGGTGTAGGTTTGTTCACATTGTTGCTACTTAGGGATTTCCAGAATTTCAGCCCAGCAAAAATGATGAAACAGCGATCAAGTTTGAACTCAGGGTAGTGTGCTCCATGGAAAAGAACTTGCCACTACGATTGTTCTCAAGTGCCTGTTCTCTTTATTCTTCTAGTTGATAAATGTCATGGGTGTAGAAGGTATTGTCAAAAAAATTGCTGTTGTGTGTCTTGTAGATGATACACAGTATAGCCTCTGTGTACCTGTGGTGGAAGGAATGAATGTTTATGGTGGTAGACAGGGTGACAATCAAATGGTATTTTCCTAGATGTTAACAAAATTCTTGAGTGCCGTTGGAGCTGCACTCAGCCAGGCAAGTGGAGGGTATTCCATCATGCTTGCAAATTCTGTCTTGTTGGTAGTGGACAGACTATGGGAGTAAGAAGATGAGTCATGCATTGCAGAATTCTCAGCTTCTGATCTGTTCTTGAAGCCACTGTATTTATGTGGCTTGACCAATCTCTGTATCTTTGCTGCTGTTAATTCTAGATACATTGGCAGCACATTTCTGAAATGAAACAGGATTAATCCTAATAAATAAGCAAATACTGCTTTGATCCTTGGATACTGTGGAAAAGGATGACATCAATCAGAATGTGAGCTGACTTCAAAGGTGCATCTTTGCTCATTGGCCAAGTCAGTGCCTCTGGCCACCTGAATGTTTGTTTGTTTTGTTTGAGCAATATTTTGCTAACAGAAGGCATTCTTTCAGAAGATTTCTGCACATATACCAATTTGTTCTGTTCAGCGCAAGGTAAGAAATGATTATGTTATGAAATCAGTAGCTGCCAAGATTGCCTTTTTTTAGGTTGCTTCAAATAGTTTGAAATTATTTGGTTTGTGCATGCTTTAATTTTGGGGTTAAGTTGATGTCAACACTTTTTTGTAAACTGCCGAAGCTGAGGAAGCCTTTCCATAAATAAACTAGCTTATGAATTGACAAGTAACAGACAATCACAATTAAGTAAATTTAATGAATTGAAAGAAAGATATTTGGAAATTTTAATCAAGATGCCCCCAGCTAGCCACCCAGTCTTTCTGAGCAAAGACCCGGTCCATTCTGAGGGCAGGGCTTCACTAACATGCTGCTAGCCAGCTGTATGACTCAAGTGACCGGCATGGTGGGTCAAGTGGGAATGTGAGGTGGCAACAGATTGCAGAAAAGCAGAAATGACGTCAGCAGTCCACATTATTCTTGTGAAGTCTGCTGCAGCAAATGTACCAATCCTGGCCCTAGAAAACTAATACTGGACTTTAATATTGTGGAAAAGAGGTATAAGTTACTGAAGTTTTTTTTTAAATCTTGCAGTCAATAAGACAAATGCAAGAATGTCAAATTTCAAACTGCACCAATTTTATACCATAGGAGAAAAGGATGCTGATTAGTTCTCAAGTCAATTTTCTTTGCTGGGGAGAAATAAGCACCCAGGTAATATAAAAAGTGGTGCACAGCTTGAGTGTATTACTTTTGTTTGCAGAGAACAAGCCCCTATATGTGAAAGTAACCCAGTGACTGGTTTAATGAATAAAATGGCATGTTCCTTCAATTATTTATGATACATAGAGTAAAGTCCATATTCAACTGGACCATGCTTGCAAAGGTCAAACAAAATATCTACTATTAAATGAGGTTCAGCAGCACTTCTGAACAATCTTCAATGTGCTAATGTCTGTACAAATAACTAATTCAAGGTTAGCAGTCGAGCCTATATCATAGATCATTTGCACTTTCGGAAGCGACACGCATTCGTACTTAGGGTCCACAAAAGCATGAGGAGTATGTTCAAGCTTTTTTCTCAATTACCTTGAAAATTGAGGAGTCTGTGCTTCCCTTTGGCTTTCTCCATGTTAATGAATCAGCCAATTAGAGTCAACTTTCCAATCGTCAGCAATCTTTTTTTTCTCCTGCAGAGTAACGTTCTTATGATTGTTTGAAATTTGGCATTCTTTCATTTGTGACTACAAGTCAACAAGTTTCAGCAACATGCTATTATATTTGTGGCCTCTTTTTCTGGGAATTTAAATATTTCTCAGCACAAACTCTACATAAACTCTACCTTCAAAACTGTACCAAGTGAACATGTACGATGGTAGTGCCCCTGATTGCCTGATAAATAGGGCTGACACCTGATTCGGGTGTGTTGTTGGTTGCACAGCTAAAGGCCCAAATTAAGCAGGAATGTAATGGTCACTTGACCATTTTGTCAAACCTTCTACTGCCCCATTAGGACTTTCCAAGTGTACTAGTAACTAAGACAAGCAGAAACTCATGAAAAAAAAATTCTTCAGAAAGGAAGAAAAGAAACTGTGGATAATTTCAGTAAATAATCTCAGCTGTCAAGCATTAGTGGTTATTTTCCTTTTCACCTCTTTGTGGTTTACAAATTGGTCCCATTGTAAGTGGTATGGGAGCAGCTTTTACCCGTCATCCCATTCCTCTTTCAATTTTATTTGTTTCTTATGTAGCTGTGAGACCTCAAGCTAAACGGATCTTTACTTCAGTACGAGAAGCATTCTTTTGCCCCACATTAATTTTGGACATGTGGTTTTGCTCAAAGTTTTGCTTATGGTGCAGGTGGGAATGTGCCAGCAAACCCACAGCAAATCAGCACCAGACTCAAACGCTACCTAATTAAGTTCATAAGCTCTCAGGAATAATGTGTCAGCAATTAATCCATAACAGTAAATAATCAGGTAATGCTCAACTTCAGTAATATTCGACTGTGGTTTAGCAGAAATGTTGCTGTTTGCACAATAAGCAAAACAGTTTGAACAGAACCAAATGGCTGCAACAGAGCTGGGAATATGCTGGTCCCTGAGGGAATGCCTGCAGGATTGTCAATAGGGGTAATAAACTGGGAGTGGGAATGGATATTCACATTTTCGATGGGCAGGGTTCGGAGTGAGGTGTTGGGGGAGAGCAGAGAAATCCAAAGAACTGAAAAGGCGACCAGTTGGTTACTCATTTAACATTTTTTTTCTTTTTAAACGTAGTTGATGATTTAATTAGGATGTATAGGATGATGAAGGAATTTGATAGTGTGAAAACTGAAACTATATTCCTCGGTGGGGACTTTCAAATAAAGTGGATGCAATCTTAAAATTAGAGTTACGTTGTTCTGGATTTAAGTCAGGAAACAGTCCTTTTGCACATAGGGCACTAAAAGTCTGAATTTCCCAAAGAGATCAGGATGCTGGGTCAATTGAAAGTTCCATGGCAGAACAGCTTTTTTTTTTGAGTGAGGGATATGACAGGACAGATGGAGTTGAGTTCCAGTTTCTGCCATGATCAGTGTAAATAATGATTCACCTCTTTTTCCCTAAGTAACCTGTTCAAAGATGTTATTACACACCTCTGAGGCAGGTGGGACTTGAAGACCAGTCTCCCAGACCACAAGCAGGGATTCTAACACTGTACCACAAGTGGGCCCTTAAATAATGATTCGTGCTGGAGGCACTGAATGGCCATTCCAAACTTTATTATAAGTTAAACATTTAACTTTTATCATTGAAATCTTTTCTATTTGTTGTCTTTAGATTCACACATTAGGTCTCTTTACAAAGGACAATTCTGCAAGTATTTGGCTAGAGCTCGGTGAAGAGCTATACATTTCACAGAGGCAGTGCTGGTAACTGCTGAGATAGAAAATGTGCTTCCAACCGGTCTAGCCCCAGTGGGTAGTACCCATTCTGGTCTATTTTTAGATAGTTTATCTCCATGCTCCCATGGTAATCATTGCACGAGTTAAAAATACACTGCCTTCCTCCAACTGTGGACCCCAGACATTTAACAATGACCTGAAATATTAGACTGGACTTCACTTTAGCATCTCATCTGAAAGGCAGCACATGTAACAAGGCAAAATTCCCTCAGTACTGCACTGAAGTATAAATTTGAATCATGAGCTCAGTGTTTGGAGCAGTACTTTAACTAACAATCATCTAAATAATTTTAACGAGAGGGAAACACTCGACTCATCTGTTTAGCCTTAATGTGACAAGTTTCAAGAACTGTTGGAGATCATTTGATTATTAGGTCACCCTATGGATCAGGTAGAATTTTGGAAAAGGCCATTGCTCTTCATTAAGGAATGGTGCCTGGGGTTTGCCAACTGATCTACCAGTGCTACTTGTTTACTAAGTTTGGACTAATTGAGAATTGAATATGGCCTGCAGGACCATCTTGTTTGCTGCAGACTAGGTGCATCCAATTAATACATTGTGTTGTCTGTACCAGAGATGTATTTGAAAGGGCCTCTATGTTCCCAGTTGACAGACCGTCAGAAGCCTGACTCTGTCCACTGTTGTCGGAAGTTCCCAAGGGAACAATCTAGGGATGCGAGGGTGGCAGAAGTGAGCTCAATCCATTTTCCCTCATCTCTGAAAAAATGCTAGATTTGTATTTATGAGAGGGACAGGATGCCTTCAACAGTGCAGCACCTCATTGGAGGTGTCAGCTTTGATTTTTGTGCGTGAGTCTAGGAGTGAGACTTCAACCCAGAACCTTCTGACTCAGAGACAAGAGTGCAATTGAGCCTTATCTGATATTTGGTATATTTCCAAATAGAAGGCACAACTTGTTTAGGACCCAATAAACCCAATCTGCTTCAGTGAATTATTTCTTGACTGGTTTCCACAGAGCATGATTTTATTTATGCAGCCTTATGGGAAGCACCATTCTAGGTACAAATAATATACATCACCAGTTGGAAGACATTGCTGGAAGGAACACAACTTCCACTTGAATTATGAATCAAAAACCACCTGGCACTGAGAAAGGCTATTTATATCTTTACCAGGTCTTTGAAGCCTACTCAATTCAACTTCATCTTCTGACTCCCAGCTCTAAACATTTGTTTCTAACAATTATGAAAAATATAATACATAAAGTGCATTGCTGATTCTCTTGCTGTATTGATTGAGGTACTTTATCAGATTATTGTAATACTTGTTTCTTAATTACAGTCCTTGTTAATAATTGCATTCAGTAGGTTTTTGGTCTGTATGCTTCAGTGATATCTGATCTTTCATATCTTTTGAAAATTTATGTAGCAACTTCCTGATTGTAGAATAATCTTAAAAGGGAAACCAATGATAAACTTGCTGTAGACGAGCAATGCAGTGATGTAAACTTCCTTAGAATGCACCTTTGTATTATTGGGCATCAGCAGGTCATCAAGTCAGGAGGTATGGTTCACTCCTGGTGCTATGCACTCCTCAAACAAAAATTTCTTCAGGAAGAAGATGTTTCATTAAATGTTCGTTATCAGAACAAAGGATTTTCTGTTCTATTTTTAAGATACAATGCCTTCTCTGCAAATGAATTTTTGCAATGACCTTGCCAGCCATCTCATAAGCTGTGGCTCAAAGAAAGTGAAAATGAAGGCCTGTGCTCATGTTGTTCTGGGTCTGGTAGCAAA
This sequence comes from Stegostoma tigrinum, assembly GCF_030684315.1. Taxonomy (NCBI): domain Eukaryota; kingdom Metazoa; phylum Chordata; class Chondrichthyes; order Orectolobiformes; family Stegostomatidae; genus Stegostoma; species Stegostoma tigrinum. The sequence goes on along the minus strand of NC_081372.1, from coordinate 41,455,471 downwards.
GTAATAGACAGGAGTAGCTTTCCATTGTTACATTTCACACACCATGTGCTGGACAGTCGTTGGCAGTTGTTAAGCAACAATGCTTTGACTGGGATTTGGCCAACAGCTGATGTAATGTTGCATGTTGGTCCTTCAAGATGCTGACTTCTTTGAACCTTTTTGGTGATAGTACATAGTGCCGTTCTTTTGACAGGTTGTGTTTTCTCCCAGTTCCACACACTCCACCCCCTCCACTATACACACATCCCCAACTCGCTTTTCTGATCTCCTTAAGGCATACATGAGCTGCTTCCATTAGTCAGTACTATTGCCTCTCCTCATCCAGGTCAGCATATTGATGATCCCTTTGCCCCACTTGAAACTATGAGAGTTACATATGCACAACCAATAGCAATGCAGATCCTGTTGACAACTCAATATTATTGTGGAAGCAAACTGATATTCCACCTCTTCACTGAGAGTCAATCTTTGTTATTAAAGTGCATGGTATCTCTCCACAATGGCTGGCTGTTTCTTATATGGAGTTGTAGATGTTTACATAATGAAATCTCTTCATCTCCAACACAGGCCAAAACAAAAGTTCAGCCAAATAACCAAGACCCTTTGTAGCTATGCGAGATCTACGCTCTAACACAAAAAGATACTTTTTGAAATATTGCTATGTGCAGAAGCTGGGAAGCAGGGCTAAGCTGGATTTTATATGTCACTTTTTAAAGCTCAACTCACCCAGGTAATATGCTGCCATAGCAAAATATGGTCTGGGCAGTCAGACAGATCTGAGGAGGCCAATTTTAAAGACCTTTATGAACAAGGTCAGAATGGAGCAGTATCCTATGTGCATCAAGAAACCCCTCTCTAAGATGCCATCTGCCCAAAGGAACCTGGACACCCACCACTTACCTCCCCCTCCCCATTACAGGGTTCCCCCTGCTGTAAAATTCCAATACATACCCTCCTAGTTCGGCTACAATCCACTTTGAGTCCCTTCCTACAGCCCTGGTAGTTCCCACTACTACGTTCTGCTGCACTTTTGAATGATGGAGCTGGCAGGTCCTGAGGACAGGACTTGCTTCCAAGTGGGGGATCGCAGTCCTGCAAAATGTTAGGCAATATAGCCCACTCATCGCATGTTATAGTTGTGTGGTGAGCTTCCTTCTGGTTCGCTGGCTCACCAAAGACTTTGTGTGCAGAATGGTGAAGAGCCCACACCACACCTCATGCCTGCCTGTAATTTTCTACCCAACATCTTGCGAGAATCCTACAGGCCTAGACTCCAGTTCTATGCAATTTGATAAAAGTACGACATTGCCTTTTGCATGCACTTAGTAGTTATCCTTAGAATAAAGGTATATTTCCTTGCTTCACCGCACCATGATTTCCTGAAACAAACATGAAGCATACAGTCACAATGGATGGAATTGTCCCCTCCCAGGTGTGATGTGGGCAGTGACGGGAGAATGATGGGAAAATACAACAGGAATTTTTTTTAACAAATCAGAATCTCGACATTGGGGAAGTTTTTTTCTGATTTGCCCCTTAAGCTTTAAATGGTGACCTGCAATCTCATAGGGTGGCAGCTACCTTACACATCCATGTCAATTTGCCTTGTTTATAAGTAATTTCCTATTTTCCTTCCTTGAGAAGTGAGGTGGTGCAAATAACCAATATGTAAGTTAGAGGCAGCCTGCCATTTGTTTGTTTTGGCCATCATTCAACTATATGTTCAGTACACTGTCCCTGCATGTTTCATAGATACCATCCTCCTTGAACCTTCATGTATATACAAGTTGGCAGTTGCAACCCACTAACCTCACCACATCATCATCTTGCTCTCAGAGTATTCACAGACCATTTGCATTCTTCAATACTTTATAGGTTTCCCTAAGCTTCAAAATAATCTGCATGCTTTGCTGGGTTGCTTTACACACAGGGACACAGACATATCTCATGCAACTGTGCTTGATGCATCTCAAGGCTGTTAACTTGCTTTCTCTCTCATTTTGCACTTACTTGGAGGCTGCCAGATTTTGTGTTTTGTTTTTCTTTACAGTGCTTGGGTCCTTCAGTGCTCAGTCACAGACTGCCAGTCTCTGTGTTCTGAATCGTTTCTTAGCGCAGAGGGAGAGACAGGCAGCTTGTGAGGATGCGAAACACTCAACAGCCAAGGCGTGGATGTGTCACTGTACAATACTGGGTTGTGTCAGTGCCACACAGCAGCGTATGCAGCAGATTATATGGTAAACACACTGCATGTGTTTCAAGCAAATGGTCATGACTGTAAGTCAATGGGGAGCAATGGAGTTAAGGGAGAGTGTAGACAACTGGGAGCTATGACCATAGCTAGTTAAGGGGCGTATCCAATTCCAGTTCAGAGGTCTAGCGATGGTCAGTCCAACCCTTGGTTCTCACAGAGTCTGAGGATCTTTGTCCTTACAGACCAGGCATTCAGCCATACTCAATCTTGCAGGTCAAGGGCAAACAACCTGGGGTTTACAAATAGGCCGTTGAGCTGTTGTTGAGACATAAGTCCACCAGAAGCGAATGTGCTAATTTTTCCTGCAGTGAGAGAAATGAAAGATCCTGCCTGACAGAAGTGATTGCAAGAGCAATTGGTTGTGTTGCAGAAACTGGAAAAGTGGTGAGTTGTTCCCAGTGAGTGAATAGAAAGCACAGAAGGCACAAAACGTGAGTGAGTGTGGGAGACTGAGGTGGGTGAGACCTGTTAAGTGGATATGAGGTGTGCAGTAGTGAAAGTTATAGCCCTTAGTGAGAGGCCTTTGCAGAGTTAACGGGAATGGTAACCCTGTGAGAGTGAGGTAGCAGTCAGAAAATGGTGGTGTTTACACTTGTAAAGCACAGATGACCATGAACCTTCTTCCTGCGCTGATAGACCCACTATTAAGCTAGGATACAGCACTAACCAGGGCAGCAGCTGTCTGTATCCAAGATGCCTACGCCACAATAGTGTGGCTTCCAGCACCAGTCTCTCCTCTCCAGCAGCCCCTCCAGTTCCTGTCCATGAAGAAAGGTGAGAAATTTATTTCTAGCCATATTGTCAGTAATAATAGTCGAGTACCACAAAGTGACAGGCAGTTCACTTTGTGAATTGTTCGCTGCACATACTGCAGTGTGGCATTGACACAGCCCACTAGTGCACAGTGACACATCCACCCCCCTGACTGTCCAGTTTGCATCCTCACAGGCTGCCTGTTTCTCCCTCTGTAGAATCTGAAGCAGTGTGACACTGAGTCTTAAATATAGTGCCAGCAGTGCGAACACTGCAGGGTCCTGGCAGTGGCAGGCACTTCTGCCTCTTCAGCCATCCAATTCCTTGGGAAAGGCACCCAAGAGCCGATGACTTAGTGAATGAGGGGAAGATTGGAGGGTTACCTGAGAAAAGTTACTTTGAGCTAAGGTGGCCAAGCCACCATGAATTTCATTGGCAAAACATGAAACTGGAAATGGCAGACATCCACCCAGTGATATTTCAAACACTAGTAAAGCCTTTGGTAGCAAAGTCTAAAAGGTTGAAATGATGATAATCATGGAATGATCAACCGCAAATGGTCTGATTCAAACAAATTGACAGGCTACCAGAAAGCAGGATGTAGGGCTTAGATGGTGTCTCCTTTTCATTCAATACCTGGAGAAATGAGAAATGTACCTTGAACAGGAAATGTCTCTTCTCTGGACAAAATTTTGCACTGCTGTACTGCAAACTGCAACTCTTTTAAGACTCAATTTCAAAAAAGTAAACAAAAACATTGCAACAGGGGCTGTGCTGGTTGTTAGTCATGTTGCTAAGCAATCCAATACCATAATTTGGCTGCGTGTACTGTAGAGACTAAAAGCCTGCATAAATGGCAAGAATTTGTCATATGACCCTCATTACTGTCCATCTGAAAGTTATTTCAGGAAAGAAAGACTGACTTTCTCTCCAATCAGGCAGTTTGCCACTGTACGGTCATAAAATTCAAATATTCCGATGTGACATATCAACACTTTGTGGTTTTAATTTTTCTTGCTGCTGGTGTTGCCATTTTTGAAACATGCTGGAGAGCTTGTTGTAGCTTGTTTTATTTGTAGTTGAGAAGATAGTCAAGTTGTGGGTGGTAGTTTAAATTTAGCAAATCAGAAAATACAAGTGCACATATGTGTGCACATACACACAATATGATATATATATATATATTTATATACGGAATGAAGAAATTACATCTGGCACAACTCAGAAAGGCATCTGCAAGTAGTTTATCGACTTAATTACTCATCCAGCCGTTCATGATTATTCTAAATGCAGCCTTATTTCAATGGTGCTTTTTTACTTTCTGGGTTCAACATGTTACAGGTTTGCTTATGTCGTTAGATGGCTTAATCATTAAAAAGTTGGCCATTATTACTGAAAATAGTTTTAAGATACATTTTAAGTAGACTGGAATTTTAATAATTGTTAAAAGTATTTATGTATCATGAACATAGTTTGGTACCATTATCTTTGCAGATCAGGAACTGCTTACTCAAAACTTTAATCACAGAATCAAAAGATATGTTCATGCTTGGGTTAACTGTGCATAGTTTGTGAAGGCAGCTGCTTCTGGGCCAAATAGCTATTCCATTATCCTTACGTTTTTGTTAAAAATAGAGAAGGTTTTTATAACTTTTAGCAGTATTTCCACCATCATGCCCTGTTCCAAACCATTCCATTTGCTTTAACAAAACGAGAAGGAGTGATTTTCAGCTTCTGACTACACCATTCAGAATGAAAATCAGATGCACGTTGTATGCTTAATGCCTTCCAAGTACAGTTGATAGGACTCTGAAACCATCAGCAAATGCTTTTACCAAAGATAGGTAAAATATTTAAAAGATACTATTTGTGTTACAAACTCGGCACATTTTCTGTCTATTAGTGTAATGAATTAAATGGCCAATACACAGCCTTAAAGAGATCACTTGTCAGTTAGCTCAGTTGGCTAAGTGACTAGAGTGTCGTGTAGAATAATGTTCTTTATGGGGGTCCAATCCCCACTCCAGTTATGTAGGTCATGGCCCACAATTGTGGAATTTTCACCCTTAAGATTTATACAATCATTTTTTTTGTCTCTAGTAGAGGGAAATGCCTGTTGTCCTTATTATAAGGGCTCTTGTGGCACAGTCATAGTACCCTTACACCTGGGTCAGGAGGTTGAGGTTCAAATCCAACCTCCATCAGAGGTGTGTAATAATATCCCTGAACAGGTTAATGAGAAAATATCTTAGAGATTGCTGAAAAATAAGTTGCAATACATTTTGGTAGTAAAGAGGAATGTAGCTCCACTTGCAGATCCCCTGGATTTTCTAATCCATTGCTACGCTCTCTCCTTACTTTCATCTTGTATCCCACATAGCTCCAATCAGTGAGCTGTCTCTGTGTGCATGGGTCAATGCTCAAGGTTTGCCACTTTTTTAGAGATGAGGCTCAAATATTGAAAACAGCTTTTTTAGTCTTTAACTTCCCTTTTCATTTCATGATTTGACACATGATGACCACCACATTAACCACTGGTCCTGTTTACAAAACAACCTACACAGCCCCAGCACCCAAAAACAAAGGCAAGAAAATCTATTCATTTAGTGCCCTGTTGTTAGGTTAATTCATGTTCTTCCTTGTTTGTGTTTTTCACACCTTTGCCTTGACCAAGAAGTCAAACTAGGCCTGAAACATCAGCCTTCCTGTTCCTCTGATGTTGCTTGGCCTGCTGTGTTCATCCAGCTTTACACCTTGTTAAGTCAAACTGGATGCTTATTCATATCCCGAATCCCCTGAGACACAGAAGTGCAAGGGCATGAATTGAGCAGATTTTTTTCCCCCTTTCTATCAACAAAGGTTCATCGATAATGTGGAACAGGATCACTGGAACATAGCATAGAGGAAAAGTTGTGAATTTGGTCTCTTTTCAACAACAAAAAAATGAGATTGCAATAGCTTAATTCCTTTTGGCATGTGGATTTCCATAATTTCCTGACTACCTACAATTATAAAGTCATGGAGTCATACAGCACAGAAACAGACCTTTCAGTCCAATTAGTCTGGACCAATCGGGCAACCCAATCTGACAGAATCCCATTTGCCAACATTTGGCCCACATCCCCCTAGACCCTTCCTATTCATTTACCAAGTTGTCTTTTAAATGTTGTATTACATCCACCACTTCTTCTGGCAGCATTTTTCATGCACGCACCACCCTGTACGTGAAAAGTTTACCCCTCAGGTCTTTTTAAATCTTTCCTCTCGCACCTTAAGCCTATGATCTCTAATTTTGAACTTGCAACCGTGGAAGATGAAGGGTCTAGGCCCGAAACGTCAGCTTTTGTGCTCCTGAGATGCTGCTTGGCCTGCTGTGTTCATCCAGCTCTACACTTTGTTATCTTGGAAAAAAGATCTTGACTATTCATACTATCCATGTCCTTCATGATTTTATAAACCGCTATAAGGTCACCCCACAGTCTCCTGTGTTCCAGGGAAAAATAACCCCAGCCTATTCAGCTTCTTCCTATAGCTTCAGTCCCAGCAACATCCTTGTAATCGTTTCTGCACCCTTTCAAGTCAAACAACATCATTCCGATAGAAAGGCACCAAGAATTTTATGCAGTATTCCTAAAGTGGCCTCACCAATATCCTGTAAAGCTGCAACATGACATTTCAACTCTCATACTCAGTGTTCTGACCAATGAAGATAAATGTGCCAAATGTTATTTTCACTACCCCGTCTACCTGCAACTCCACTTTCAAGGAACTATGCACCTGCACCTCTAGGTCCCCTTGTTTGGCAACACTCCCCAAGGCCCTACCATTAGCTGCATAAATCGTGCCCTGATTTGCCTTAGCAAAATGTAACACCTCACATTTATCTAAAATAATCTGCATCTGCTACTCCTATGCATTGGCCCATCTGATCAAGGTCACGTTGAACACTGAGATAATCTTCTTTGCTGTCCACTATACCACCTATTTTGGTGTCACCTGCAAACTTACTAACCATACCTTCTTATGTTCACATCCAAATCATTTCTATAAATGACAAAAAGCAGTGGACCCTGATCCTTGTGACACACCATTGGTCATAGGCGTCCAGTCCAGAAAACATTCCTCCACCATTATCCTCTGTCTCCTACTTTCAAGCCAATTTTGTACTGAATTTGCTAGCTCCTCCTGGATCCCATGTGATCTAACTTTATTTACCAGTGCACCATGCAGAATCTTATTGAACATGTTGCTGAAGTGTGTATAGACAACTTCTGCTGCTCTGCTTTCATCAGTTTTCTTTGTCACCTTGTCAAAAAACTAAGTCACATGTGAGACATGATTAATCAATCTCCAGTCTTACAGCACATCACCTGTGGCTATTGATGATACAAAAATCTCTGCAAGCAGCCCAACAATCTCTTCCCTACGTCTGCCACAAAGTTCTGGGAAACAAAGTTCTGATCAGGACCCATGGGTTTATCTACCTTTATGCACTTTAAGACCTCCAGCACCACCTCTTTGGTAATATGAACCTTTTCCAAGTCATCAATATTTATTTCCCCAAGTTTCACGTCTTTCTCGATAATAAATACTGATGTAAAATGTTCATTCTATATCTCACCCATCTCCTGTAGTTCCACATGTAGACGGTCTTGCTCCCTACTTAATCTTTTGCCCTTAATGTATTTATGGAATCTCTCTAGATTCTCCAGAACTCAATTTACCAAAGCTATCTCAAGTCCCCTTTCTACCGTCCTGATTTCCTCTTAAATAAGCCCCTATACTCATCTGGGGGTTCACTCAATTCCAGCTACCTTATACCTCCTCCTTTTTCTTGACCAGAGCCTCACTTTCGCTCATCATCCAGTATTTCCTATACCTACCAGCCTTGCCATTCATACGTACAGGAACATACTGTCTCTGAGCTCTCGTTGTCTCATTTTTAAAGGCCCCTCACTGTCCAACTGTCCCTTTACCTGCAAATAGCTTCCCCCAAACAACTTTTGAAAGTTCCTGTCTAATGAATTGGCCTTCCTCCAGTTTAGAACTTTAACTATTTGATTACGTCTATCCTTTTCCATAACCTTTTTAAAACTAATACAATTATGATCATTTGCCCCGAAGTACTCGCCCATTGACACTTGCCTTATTTCCCAAGAGAAGGTCACATATTGTTCTTTCTCTAATCGGTACTTATTAAATAAGCAAAAGTTTTCTTGTACACACTTAAATTTCTCCCCATCCAAGCTCTTAATGCTCTGACAGTCCCAGGCTATGTTTGGAAAGGTAAAATCCCCTACCATTACAATGCCATTTTTCTTACAGCTATCTCAGATCTCCATACATATTTGCTTCTCAATTTCCCAATGACTATTGGGGAGCCTATAATACAATCCCAATAAGGTAATCATGCCTTTTGTATTTTCAAGTTCCACCCAATTAACTTCAATGGACATTCCCTCAGGAATATCCTCCCTAAGTAAATTCAAATTCCTCATCAGTGATGCAAACAAACAGGTCTTTTGTCTTTTTATAATTAATAAATATCTTGCTAAGTAATTTCTGCAGGGTTGTAATGGTTATAACATTAATACTAGTGTGAATGACTAACATAGGGCTTGAGTTATTTTCTACAAGTAACAAAACAAGCATGTGCTATGTTTGAGCGCACATTCTTGAATGTATTTTTAAAATTTAGCCCAACTTGAAGTTTTTGTTCACTGATCTTAAAGAGAACAGGAAAAGAACAGTGCAACTAATCAATCTTACTTCACTATATCTTACTCTTGAATCATTTACAAAAAATGAGCAATGCCAGTAAAGTCATAAAATTCTGTTTAGTGCACAACCAGAGTATTGTGTCATAGCTGTGGCTGCCACACGTTAGGAAAGATGTGTGCAAAGAAGATTCCACAGAATAGTTCCAAGGATGGAAATTGCAAGATTAGGTAGGAGAAGTTGGGATTGTTCTCCTTGCAGGAAAAGAACTTGTGCGAATGTTTGATAGAGATATACAAGTTTATGACAGACATGGATAAGAAAAGTCTGATCCAATTAGGGCTGAGGACTAGGCGACACAGATTTCAGATTTTGGTCAAGATATGTGTGGAGGATTTGGAGTTTAACATTTTTAAGCAGTGTGTGTAGTAATAACTTGAAACTTGATGCCCATGAGGACGGTGAAAGTGGAGATGATCAATGGTTTCAAAAGGAAATTACATGGACACTTACAGATATACATCCCTGTGGTCCTTGTAGATTTGGCAGGAGAATTCAGCTGACTGACTGGTTTGTGTGACAGAGAGCTAGAACAGAGTCATTGCACTAAACAGTTTTCTTCCGTGCCATAAAGGACCCATTGAAGGGAAGCTGGCGTCATAACCAATACATACAGACTCCATCTCTCAGCCAGCTATTGATCAGTAATTTATAGAGTGGTTCTGGCAATCTGTAGCTATGGAAGTAGAATGTTCATAAAATTTAGCCATAAAAGTTACAGCAATCAGCAATCACACTGAAGGGAAACACCCTATCTAACATCTCACTTTGAAGTGTGCTTTCTTGCATCACAATTTGACATTAATTGATAGTGAACCTGTTCATCTCTCTGCATCAGATAACAGACACAGAAGTGATAAAACCCTTTCCACAATCAATTGGACAGGAAGTCTCACATTGAAATTTAGAATCATAGAATCATACAGTTTTACAGTGCAGAAGGAGGCCATTTGACTAATCTTGTCTGTACTGGTTTGACAAAAGCCACCCAGCTAGTCCCATTCTCCTGCTCTATCTCTGTGGCCATCCAAATTCATCACTTACAAATCTTTATTCAGCTTTCTTATGAAGCCTCCTATGGAATCCGCGTCCACGACTCTCCTAGGCAGTGCTTCCCAAATCCTAACAACTGTCTGTGTAAAGACGTTTCTCCTCATCTCACTCCTAGCTCTTTTGCTGACAGTCTAGAAATTGTGATGTCTCGTTACTGCCATATCTATTAGTAGAAACAGAATATTCTTCTTTACTCTGTCAAAATTGTTCATAATTTTGAACACCTCAATAAGTCACCTCTTAATCTTCTCTGCTCCTAGGATAATAAACCCAAATTATTTTATCTTTACTGGTATCTAAAATCTGGCTTTCCTGGTATCATTCTAGCATGTCTCTTTTGAACTCATCTCAGAGATTTAGTAAAGGAGGAGATCTCAGGCAATAGTAGCAGCAATACCAGGACAACCCAGACATGTCTCCACCCCATTTCAGGGTCTCCCAGTGAGCAAGGATTAGAATAGAGCTCAGGCTGGGCCCATCTGCTCTACGCTGGGTAGATTCATTTTCTCTTTCTTTTTCCTCTTCTTGTTTTTTTTTTCTTTTCTTCATCTTCCTGATGTCACGAGGAGGCCGGAGTGATGTCAGTGGGGTCTCCTGGCTTCGTAAGCCCAATGTGTGCCCTCCTGGAATGGTGGCAGGGCGTTGACTATAGCGATCGAAGAGCAAGACATCCTGCTGTGGTAGGTCAGTGGCAGAGACCTTGCAAAAGTACTGGAACTCTGTTTAGGACCTCAGCTGATGAAGATGAACTCTATCTGAGTAGTTTATTTTATTCTTCGTGTATCTTAAAATGGTGCCAGATTGTGGCGATAGAGCACTTTTCACTGTACCTCCCTAGACACATGTGACAATGAATAAATCATTGATTTGTAGAATTGTAGCATGCCTTCCTTCTTTCTATACTCTATATCTCAATTTACAAGGATCCTGTAAACTTCTTAATAGCTGCTTCACTTTGCCTGGCCCCTGCAGATAACTTCAGATGATCTTATTATCATGGTTACAAAATGCAAATAGGGAAAATAATCATTTACTGACCATTCAAATGTTTCCATAGATTTCACCACTGCTTAGGAAACAATTTAACCAATCAACAATTATAACATTAGTTTAAAAATCCAGAACAACAGATATTCAAAGGGATGTTTAACTACATAATGTTTATTTTCCCTATTTGTAACAGATACTTTTCCTTTGAAGTTTATTACCTGTGTTTAGGTATATATCCGATGTTATATTTTCATTGTTTCTTTCTCAGCTTTAGTAAATAATATAATTCCTCTTTCTTTTCACTCAAGAAAGCCTTGGTAATAGTAACCTTCATTACCTTGTGAACTGTCTTTTAATTGAAGTGTGGTGCCTGCACACAAAATTTAAGTTTATGAAATGTTTATTGTGGCTAACCAAGGTGGGGGCTGTGGGGCAAAGGTTTAAAAAAAAGCAATTTCTTCCTCCTCTCCTGGTTGTATCATCATGTAAAAGGCAGAATACTGTAAATTGCAAATGGTGGAACTCAGAAGCCTTGCATGCAGACTATGTGGAGTCTACAACAGAAAAGGCCATCTGGTCCAATGCTGAAGAATGGGAGAGCTATCCAGTGGAACATTAATATCCACACGGAATATCTGGGCTAACTGAACTGTATCTTTTTGATTACTTGTAGGACATTTATTGCCCGTCCCTCATTGCCATTGAGAAGGCGGTGGTGAGCTGATTTCTTGAATCGCTGCAGTCTTTGTGCTGTAGGTAGTCCCACACAGCCATTAGGGAGGGAATTCCAGGATGTTGACTCAGTGATAGTGAAGGAACGGAGATGTATTTCCAAATCAGGATGATGAGTGGCTTGGAGGGGAACTTACAGGGAATGGTGGTCCCGTGTTTCTGCAGCCCTTGTTCGTCCAGATCGAAGTGGTCATAGGTTGGAAGGTGCTGTGTAAGGATCTTTGATAAATTTCTGCAGTGTAACTTGTAGGTAGTACACATTGCTGCTACCAAGCGTCGGTGGTGGAGCGAGTGAACTCTTGTGGATGTGGTGCCAATCAAGTGGCTGCTTTGTCCTGGATGGTGTCAAGCTTCATTAGTGTTGAGCATTGTTGGAGTTGCACTCATCCAGACTGGACAGTAAATACTATATAATATTATGTGACAGGTCATTAAGAATGCAGAACATATCTTGAGGAAATATGCCAACTATCTGTTCTCTCCACAAAATGCAGTTTACTGAGCTGTGTGTGTTTTCAGCTTTTTTTCTTTTTCCTCTAAATGCTGTAGTATGCTAACAAAGACATCTTTATACACTATAAAAACTAATTATTCTACTCCAACAATCTAGAATAAAATTTTCAATCAGCAAAGTTTATGTTGTTGTCCAAAATAAACACTTAATATATGCTTAACTTACTCATATTACCGTTCTGCATCTTTTATACTTGGGAAATATGGAGCAAGTATGTTAAATGTGTAGGTGTGGACATTACCGGAGCAGGATTTCCGCTAGTACAATTCTGCCATCCTGAAAACAGTCATTGAAGTAAAATATTTAGAAGTTCAAAATCTTGAATTCAGATCTCAAAGGTAAATGCTTCAGTGGGCAAACTACCAGGCTGGTAAACAGGGTAACATGTAGCTATGTTTACAGGGATGGCAGGTGTTGCTATAAACCTCATGTTGCTGATACAAAATAATTGCTATTGATACAAGTTAAATGAGATTCAAAATTATCATGAAAAGGAACATGGGCTAATTGCAAAACCCTGGCATCTAAAGAATACCATAAAAAGACAGCTTCAGAACTTATCACCAGCTTTTCTCTCTTGCCATCTTGCAATTAACAGCAATGCTGACAACAAGTTGTTCATAATTAGTGTAATTGAGTGATTGTGTAGCACAATATTATCAGAAATGTTGATTTTGCTATTGATAGTGACATGACCTTTTTAATATTTAAGTCACTGCTCTTTTCCAGACTTGCATATTGGCTTTTATGACTGTAGGGATAATACACATTGGATTTTCTGGACCTACAAATTTTGCCAGTCAAATCATAGAGTTGGAGCAACCCATGCAGATAAAAGACACTTTCTATTAAGACACTTGCAATACCTCTGCCAAGATCTTCATAAATATGAGCAACAAGAAGATTGTGCAAGTGATTCATCTTATGATTTTCCTTTTTGCAGCAAGCACCTGAATTTTGGCATTATCTCTGCTAAGATTGTGATCTCTTCATGTGGGGAACCTGGGATGGGAGAGGATCATCTGATATTTTACCAGATTAATGATGTTGGGGTAATTAATGATGCTTCATATAATGAAAATTTAGTATTTAAAAAGCTCTTAAAAAGTAATCAAAAAATCTAAAATAAGAAAATGCACCTTTCAGCATTAAAACAATGTAAATTACTGCAATGCTGCAGACCTGAGAATATAAAAATACTTTTGGAAATATATGGCTAGTCAGGCCACATCTCTGGACAGAAATGTATTTCAGGCTGTGGTCACGTTTCATCACACTGTCTCTAGATGAAAGATCATCTCAATTTGAAACGTTAATGCTGATCTGCAAAACTGCTGATCTGCTAAGTGTCTACAGCATTTTATTGTCTTTAATCGCTTTCAGCATCCTCGTCAATGTAGAAACCTCATTTACTGCAGCCCAAACCTGCCCCAATAGCTACAGTTGTAATGTTTGAACCAAGTTATTATTAGTTTTTCCAAATGTTAAGTTTGACCAATGATCAAAAGACAACACTAACTGTATTATGTCACCCTATACCATGTCAAAAATGTCAAAGAGCTTTAAACAACAATTTATTGTTGAATAAGAGTGATTGTTCTTATATAACAATATTTTAATGCTTTCTTCCTATGGTGCTAACTGCAGCATTATTCTGTTTCAATGAATTCGAACTCTAACTGTGAAACTGTGAAAATAACTTTCTTTAATACATTAAGGATTACATCTGACTGTAATTCAGTTCACTGTTTTCTTGAGCATGTTATTGTACATTGTTCTTCCATCTTTCCACAAGGTCTTTTTAATCTCTTCAGCATATGTAATCCAACCAAACTCGTGAAGGCTTTGAAAAACAGTTACAGTTATGCACACAGTAATATTTTCTAAACTCTACAGTTGAAATGACAATCACATTGTGGTTGTGTCTGTGTTTACCTATTGCAGGTGAAGAAATGGGGCATTTGAGGACTACCACCCACATCTTTCGCCTTCACGTTATTAATAGAATGAGGGGGCAAACTTTCCATTTCCAGATAGTTACCATTTCCTTTTTTAACGTAAGAGGCAGGAAGTTATAGAAAAGCATGCTGAAAATTATAGTTGACACAATGGAAAAAAAAGCTTTCACCATCTTCTTGTGATCATGTTGAACTATCGTGTAGTGAATGTGCATCCTGTATTTCTCTGCTTTTCAAGTACAGTTTTGACTATGAATTTGAAAATCTTTAAAGCTGATATTAGTGCACATACCAAAGTTGCTTATTGGTAAGATTGCAAGGGCTATGTGACAGAGTCTGAGTTGGGAGACAAGTACAGTAACCAATAATCTCAGCAATGGCCTTTATGCTACAAGTGAGATTGTCACTAGACAGTGGTAATTTGTTATTTGAGATAATGGGAACTGCAGATGCTGGAGATTCCAAGATAATAAAATGTGAGGCTGGATGAACACAGCAGGCCAAGCAGCATCTCAGGAGCACAAAAGCTGACGTTTCGGGCCTAGAAGGGTCTAGGCCCGAAACGTCAGCTTTTGTGCTCCTGAGATGCTGCTTGGCCTGCTGTGTTCATCCAGCCTCACAGTAATTTGTTATTTGTTGGGGATTACTGTTTGTTAAATGATTTGAGCCCAACTCAGATAACAAATATTGATAACTAAGAAATTATAATATTTTACCAAACTCTAAATGGCGAGAACCTTGAAATGAAAACTAGAGCAGGTATCTGGTGGGTTCAGGTCACTGCTTGCTTTGAATGACCTCTGTGTTGTTGACAACCAAATTGTAGATCAGTGCACGATCTATAGGCACCAACTGCGTGCACCTTTCTTCCATGTACATTGGCATCTGGCAACTCCTCATGTCTGTCCTGCCAGTTCTCCAATACACTGGCAGCAGTATGCTCTGGAACCATAGACGTGTACTGCCCGGTGCAGAGCAACTAGCATTTAAAGGTTGCGGTGGAACCACCGTTGCAACCAGCTCACAGACCGGACCATGCTGCATCTCAGAGCTGCTTGCCTACCTTCTTAGAGCTCACTCACTTACCAACTATCTGCATTCTCACACCATCCATACCTTGCATTGGCCTGCCATGTCAGTTAGCACAGTCAAACAACCAGGCAGCTTGTCTTGCTGCTCACTAGTCCCCACTTTTGCTGTACAGTTGTACATTATGCCAGACCTACTCCATGTGACAGCAGCTTACATGTGCAACAAGCAGGCAGCTGTGCCTCAAAGTCTTAGGGATTTAGTCCACACTGAGCTCCATAGAGGTATCTGTCAAACAGGGGCTACTGTCACATTAAGTCAAGTGCAGCATCCTATGCCAGTCCAGGAAATTGGCCACTGGCAGGCATCCAGTTAAGGCGTTATTGAACAGAGGGTCCGTACCTTTGCAGGAGTGGGTCATGGCTAGTCCTTTTGCCTGTCTGGTGATGGTGATGATGGTAGGGGAGACACCTCCCAGTCGCGAACATTTTAACTCCCCCTCCCATTCCTCAGACGACGTGTCCATCCTGGGCCTCCTGCAGTGCCATAATGATGCCACCCGAAGGTTGCAGGAACAACAACTCATATTCCGCTGGGAACCCTGCAGCTCAATGGCATCAATGTGGATTTCAACAGCTTCAAAATCTCCCCTTCCCCCACTGCATCCCAAAACCAGCCCAGCTCGTCCTAGGCCTGCCTAACCTGTTCTTCCTCTCACCTATCCCCTCCTCCCACCTCAAGCCACACCTCCATTTCCTACCTACTAACTTCATCCCGCCCCCTTGACCTGTCTGTCTTCCCCGGACTGACCTATTTCCCCACCCATACTCTCCTCTCCACCTATCTTCTCCTCTATGCATCTTCAGTCCACCTCCCCCCCTCCCCATTTATTACAGAATCCTCTCCCCATCCCCCTTTTCTGATGAAGGGTCTAGGCCCAAAATGTCAGCTTTTGTGCTCCTGAGATGCTGCTTGGCCTGCTGTGTTCATCCAGCTCCACACTTTGTTATGTTGGATTCTCCAGCATCTGCAGTTCCCATTATCTCTGATCACAACCCCCCATAACTTTGTTTAATTTGTTATCTTGAATTTTGTTATTCCATTTCTCATTGTCAGTAGTTTTCTTGACTAACCCCTGAATCAAATCAAGGTTCTTCAGCGTGATTGGAATGCTGTCACTTTATTTAGATGATATTGGATTATTAGGTGTATGCTAGTTGTAGATTGAGCATGCTTTCTGACCTAAAGCAAAAGTTGTTTGGCAAAAAATGCTCACTATTTATCTAAGTAGATACTGCAAGCACCACATTAGTTTCTGACATTCCATCACTGTGTATATGCCAGTGTTAATTTCCTGTCTGAGTGTCTACTTTCTGTTGTATCATGATTTTCTTTTAATCCAGCTTTTGAACCCGCCTTGGTTCATGTTTTTATGTTTGGGAGAATACGAATGAAAAGAGATATTATTGGTTCACAGAAAGACAAAGGAAAGAAGGGTCCTTTGGGTCTATAACCAGAAATATCCAGGTTCTCTCTGTAAAGGGCTGTTTCCGGGCTGGGTCTGTAATGGATTGTATCCGGGCTGGGTCCGTAATGTATGTATTTGGCCTGGTCCATAATGAATGTATCTGGGCTGGGCCTATAATGAATGAATCTGAGCTGGGTTTATAGTGGATTATATCCCAAATGCTGTTTCAAGATTTATTTCACTGTGATTTGTCTTGAGATTTGGAAATGTTGCTTCCCTTCTTGTAATGTTTCATTTGCTTTTTATCTGACCATTGAGAAATGTACTTATTATTGATTATTAACAAGTGAATTTGACATTTAATTCCAATTCTCTCACTGATATTTTAATGCTGTTTCTTTCTCTGTCTTTCATTGCAGTTAATGAAATTATAAGGAAAGATCTTTCTGGACTCACAGCAACAAGCCAGTCTTAGATTCAACAAATTGACAATGAATGCTTCCCAATACAATCTTGGAAATTCTGTCCGCCACCAGTGACACCCTGTGTTTACTAATGGGTCAGTCGAAAGGTTCAATACAAAACAATACAATATCCTGGCAAGGAGTTGGCTACTCTGACTAATCATCATGGGAACTTCAGCTTAGCAAATTTTTCTCATTATTTCCGTTCATTCAGAGTCCTTAAGGGGTCCAAAATCTGTGTTTTTAGTTTACTCTTGTTAACCATTGGTTGATTGGATCATACCTGTTTCCACTCAAATTTTCAAAATGGACTGAACAACAGCCCATCGTTGGATATTTTAGCTTTCTAAAGAAAAAATATCTCTTCCTTGCAATTCCTTTACTTTCAAGAAAAGGGTCTCAAAACATTTTTGACAACTATTTTCATAGACCGATCCAAACATGATTTGGAGTGAAAATGAAATGGTATGAATGAGGTGGTTAACAATAAGAATGTGGACCTATGCCATGTTAACATCCAACATCACAGCACCACAGTTACACAATGTACTGGTGAAGACTGTACCATCCTACTTTGAGCAAAAATTAGGAAAGAGGTTAAGCCTTGATGCCTTGGGCCTGTTCTACCATTCAATAAGCTCACGGTTATCTAATTTCATCCATCATCCTTTATTCCATTTCCTTCAATATGTTCAGCAAAAATCAAATAATCTCTGCTTTATAATTAACAACTGAGAGCATTAATTGGCAGAAGAGTTTTCCAAACTTCTGAATTATCCTTCCTGTGTTGAAGTGATTCTGAATTTAACTCCTGAAGTGTCCGATTCCAATTCTTAAATTACACTTACCCAGAATAAGACTTTTCAACCAGTGTAAACTGTACCCTCTTATCTACTCTATCCATTCTGCTTTATACCTTGAAAATCTTAACACATTATCCTTCTGAATTCCAAGGAATAAAGGCCCACTTTGTATAATCGTTCCTCATTTAACCCTTTGGCGTGCAGGTATATTCTAGTAAATATAGAAACTTTACTTTTATGGACAACATACAGAAAATTAAAGGAGCTATAACAAGTTGTTGCCTTACTCTGAGCCGCAGTTGGAGGTTAATCAGCAGAAAACTCATCTTCCATTAAATAGAACATAGAACATAGAACAGTACAGCACAGAACAGGCCCTTCAGCCCACAATGTTGTGCCGACCATTGATCCTCATGGATGCACCCTCAAATTTCTGTGACCATATGCATGTCCAGCAGTCTCTTAAATGACCCCAATGACCTTGCTTCCACAACTGCTGCTGGCAACGCATTCCATATAGTGCATTATTCTGTAACTTGGAAAGTGACAATGATTCATATAGCGCAATTAGCATCAATAACTTGTACTGAAGCTTGTGATCTTCTCTGCCTTATCCCAGCATAATGATGATCTTACTATGGCTTGAAATCACAATTACCATTCTCACAAGAGAGATAACGGGAACTGCAGAAGCTGGAGAATCCGAGATAACAAAGTGTGGAGCTGGACAAACACAGCAGGCCAAACAGCATCTTAGGAGCACAAAAACTGATGTTTCGGGCCTAGACCCCAAACCGTCAGCTTTTGTGCTCCTAAGATGCTGCTTGGCCTGCTGTGTTCATCCAGCTCCACACTTTGTTATCTCTGTTATCACCAACTTCACAAGCTTACTGTGAGAAACTTGTTGAATCTACAACTAATAGTTATGCTGATCAACCAAATATTTGTTGATTTATTTTATCAACATCATCGGTCATTGCAGGTTTAAGTTGTTAATGTTTAAATCTTTTACAAAATAAATCATTTTTGGATACTAAGTAGGCTTCCCATGATTGAACATAGTAATTCAACCACATATATGTAAATAAAAAAATCATTTTGCTTTTTCAAGTAATATTTCACGTTATCTGTTTGATATAACAATTGAATCTACTTTTTTAAAAATTTGATTGAAGTTATAATTTACATTTTCAAATGAATCAAGATCATATCAACTATGTGTTTAACATATCTTATGTATATGTTATGTGTTTATTTTTTAAAGTTATTGAGTTTAGAGTACAAACTTCTCTAGTGCCCAGGCAACAATTTCCAATTTCATGGTCTGTATTTTGGGGGCTTTAATTATCCTTTTTGAAAGCTGTGATATAATCCTTGTACATATCATATGCATCACAGTTTAAATGTTAATTTATCATTTATTCTTTTAAAACATAATGTATTTCTTTTCATAACAGTTGCCAGTAGCATGATGCCAGGGTTCTTCTAAGTCTCACCATCTCTAGCTGGATTCTTTTGAATTAATGAAACTTTAATCAGTCTGATGGCCCAACTAATTGAATGATACAGACAATGAAATACTCTAGTCCTCTATATGCTGTTAATTTTCCCATAAAATTTACTGATGCCTGCAATCCTAACCCTAATGCTATTTACTGATCCGTGGAAAATAATTTTACAATTGATCCTTGTCACTGTCATCATTGGTACTAATTGCAGGCCAATAAACTAAGTGACAATCTTAATTCCTTCCTCATTAGAAAAGCTGGCATATTTTTGCCTAATATTTAGAATCTTTGATTGCTTTTTAATCACAACTTTAAAATGTTTCCACTAAATGCTTGAAATATTTTTGGTGGCACATTGGTCTCAGATTTGTGAATTTTTGATATCATACAGCATTGATACTATCTTAGTCATTCCATTCTCTCTATAAAAAATAACACAGACCTTCCAAATCTGATGAAACAGTTTGTTCATTAAAAAAACACTCCCCTGAACTAAACCAACTGAAATTATCCTTATGTTTCTTGAACAGCAGGAGATGATTTAGTTTCAATGTAATTCTTTTGATAAAGATAAAAGCAAAGTAGAATTTAATTTAAATTTCATACCTATTAATTTGTTACTTCTGACTGCCATATTGTTGGAACATTAATACATTTTCAATCTAATGGCACTGCAAAATCATGCCTGTGATATTGCGAAATGACAATACCATCTGAGCCCCTTAATCGCTCATGTTTCACTCTTTTCCAAAGAAAGAATTGTTCATTTTCATTTTGCTAGAGCATAGGAGATCTTTTCTTAAGCACTTTGGTTTATCTGTTGGCTCAGTAGTATTTGAAAGCTCCCAACACCTCGGACTGGTTTGTAAATTGATGCCTCATTAGAGATCAATCAGCTTTTGCTCTTAAACAGTCTATTTTGCTTTATAGATGAATACATTAACCATTAGTGTCAACACTTAAGTGATATTGTATGACTTCAAAATGTTTTATTGATGTGTTGAATGTAGAATTATGAAAGTCCAAATGTGACATTCATATAAATGACTTATTTTAGTTTTATATTATGTTTATATTAGCTTGCTTCAATTCAAAGTGTATCTTACAGTATTTTCATTCCATAGTAACTGATTATAAAGAATGTCAGTGATTCATTAGATGACATTTCATGTGTTTTGTGATCAGCTATGAATACTGCCAGTTAATGTAAATAGTTTGTAAAGTAGGAAACAAAAATGAAGAGGTCTTTCGCTACGATGGAATATTAACGATAGGGGAAGCATTTTCTAATCTTACATTGTAAGCACAATACTTTATTTTCTTTCTCCAATAAATTGTCACACTTAATTTAGATACGATCAGAAAATGATTGGCTCATACCATAACTAAAGCTTAAAGGAGTCTTCTTTAACATTACGTTCTCTCATCTACGAATTATCAATGTTGGAGAGAACAAATCTCCCATCTTTGCATATGAACATTGTGTTTCCAGCATCATCTACAATTGGTTTCCCATCTCTGATTTGACGTTATAGTATGAAGTACATTTATAATAGTATGTAATAAAAGTCATAAAGTAAAAAAATAAGCAGGATGAAACTGGACAACCTATTTATTTGAAATTACAATGCATCTATTTAAAGCTAAAATCCTAAGAAAAAAAAACATGAGAATTCATTTAGTGTAATGACTGGCTGATGTTTAAATAAATTTATTTGCTTGATTTAATTTCATGATTCTCAATCTTAGTAAGGCCCTGGACAAATTGTGTAACAATGTTGCTTTGATCTAAATATTTTATACTGTTGAATATAACTTTTTGGTTAATTATGCACAGTATATTTCAAGTGTTTATAGGCCTCTGTTGTTATAACAGTATAAATACATATCAAAACAAAAGTTGATAAGGCTAAAGTGGAAATCATTTAGAGGAGTCAGCATATTGTAATTTGTGTACAGACGATTGTTTGTTGCATTAGAACATGGTCAGAACCAACTGTGTTCGTATTGCTATTGTTTGCAGAGACTGTTCAGTTTTCTCAAAACTATTCTAAGGGATGCACAAGATCCCTCAACGACAGCTTCATCCTGCCACCATCCCACACAATCCTAAATATCAGTAGTTTTGCAGCTTTGCAGTATCCACATATTGATGAGCAAAGGCATTTTGTATTAGTTTATTTTGGGTTGTAGCCACGTTTGTTCACAAGGAAACATCATCTTTCCTCAGCTGTCTGAATGTTTTGCTGCAATGCCTTCCTGTCATTGTACAGAAAAGATTCAAAGAAGAACCGCTTGCCAAGAAAAAAGGCATGTTTTCCACAGACCTCTGTGAAATGAAATATTGAATTTCTCAATAGAGATTTTTTTTTCTTTTGCTAAGCAGCTACCAAGCAAAGCATGTATTGAGCCAAAAAGTTCTTAGCAATGGTCAACTGCAGAAAGCTGACTCATGAGGGATCATGGTCTATGTGTGATAGCAGAAAGAATGTGATAAAGTGATGATTTGCACTGTTAAATGTTATGAGGTTATAAGTGCCATTGATTAAGAGCAATGTATTCCTTCTGAATGTAGAACTTCTCTAATGACAGCACTATTTTTTTTGTAATGTAAAGATTTCTGCTGCTTACCTTTGTACTCAAAAAGTTCTCAGTATCTATTCTGGTTTATCAAAAGCATGTTATTTTTACCTTCATCTTAAAATTAGAAATTTTGCAATATTGTATTCTCTCTAGGCTGTGTACCATTATTGGTACTTTTTGCTTTGTTTGCCAGCCTCTCTAACCCCTTCGATGTCAGATCTTAACAGAATTTGTGCTAACACATATTAGTCAAATATGCTTTCAAATGCTAGTGATATATATGTAAGTATTTAACATTTATTCAATGTAAAGAAATATATTTACCATGTTTTCAAAAAACCGAGAGCTGGCATGGAAGGGGTTAAAATATATCTAATATTAACATTTATCCTTTAAGCAATGTTATGCATCATAAACGTTTGTACTCAAATGCTAACCATAATAACATTTTGTCTTATCTTGCTTATATCTGTGCAATTTAACAATAAAAAAGAAAAAAAATAGCTTGAATTTTTTTCTGCGTTGGTTTTGTTTGTGATAAGGATGACTTATTGACATGAGAAATTAATAATAATGTAGCGGCTTTTTGAGTTTGTCACAGTTTCTGCTCGGTTGACTTTTTGCTGTTAAATTTAAAGGATTAGCTTATATGAACCAAACCGAGTCTGCAAGCTGTACTACACATTCAGTCAATGTAATAATCTAAAGATTAGTATACATAAAATTTGTGATACTTTTATGTAACCATATCAACTGTTCCAAAAAAAAGAGAAGCTCAACAAACCTAAAGGTAGACAGCATTGAGGGATGGAAGCGTAGAATTGTAAACAAACGTAATAAATTAAGTGGGGAAAAATGTGATAAATTAATTTCAATAAAGGTTAATGTGAAGTCATCTACTTTGGACATAAAAAGGCTTGAGCATTTTCTCAAAAGTGGAGATTCTAAGAAACTTGTCGATCAACAGATCATTAAAATATTAGGAGAAGGTTTGGAAAACCTTCAAGAAGGTGAATGGAATGATGGCCTTTAAATACAGAAGACTAGAATACAATGAAGTAGATGTCAGTCTCCAGCTATTCAAAGGCCTTTTTTTGAACTATATCTAGCATATCCATATATACAATACATACATTTCAGACAGTGGTCTGTACATGACTATCTTACTCTAAGGATTTCTATATGCTGAATATCACAAGGCCTGATTTCACTGTTAGTGATGTCATTAGCTATCCTAATGATAGCTGCTTCCCTTATGTGACACCTCCCCCAAGTACTTACTTTGTCCCTGATTTTTCAGTTTTTTTTCCCCATGTTAATTTGTGTCCCAATAGGTCTAATTTCTAATTATTAACACGTGTCCCATTCCCCTGCCCACCAAATCTATGAAATGCCAATCATGTCCTAAGCCCCCCTAGTGGACAGACAGGATTCATGCCAAGTGTGTGTTTGTTTCTCAGATGACATTGTCCATTCCTTTATCTTTAGGAACTGCACCATTGTGGATGACATTTCTCTACAGCTCATGTTGGTGGAATTAATTCTTTGTTGTGATTTCACAGATGTCACTCAGCTGAATCTGCTGGACTTCTCCCAGTCTGGTCTATGTTTCGAGTGGCCACTCTATCAGTTATGTGAGGAGAGATGGTTGAAAGCCATTTTCCTCGTCTATCATGTGTCATATCTTCAGCAAAGTTGATTATTTGAATACCCCACAGTGGATCCTTTAGTATCATTGGAGCTGCTTCTGTCACATCCCCAGTGTAGTAGTTTCGTCCAATATGTCTTTGTTGAACTGGGGAGTCCTGTTCTCTGTGAACATGATTTCATAGAATCATAAAATCCCGACAGGGTGGAAATGGGCTTCGGCCCAACAGGTCCACACCAACCCTCAGAACATCCCACCCTGACCAATCTCCCAAATCTACACATCCCTGAACACTATACGCAATTTAGCATGGTCAAGCCACCCAACCTGCACATATTTGGACCTGGGGAGGAAACTGGTGCACCCAAAGGAAGCCCATGCAGACACGGGGAGAATGTGTAAACTCAACGCAGACAGTCACCTGAGGGTGGAACCTAACTTGGGTGTGAGGCAGCAGTGCTAACCACGGAGCCACCATGCCACCCTAAAGAGCATTCATCCCTGGGTGGGCTTGTCTTGACCTTCTGGGGAACAGGTAGTCTGCACTTGCCTATGTGTCTCCTGAATGGTTCTGTCCATTTTCTCCCCTGCAACACTTATAGGGAGCTTCATTGATGGTTTTCCCCTTACTTTCGGCGTGGCTTCGGAAGAAATTTCCTCGTGCCTTTTGTCAGGCTCATCATTTTCCTGAGCTAGCCTTTATTCCTTGATATTTTTGATATGCTGAGGTCTATCAATCTCAGTTTTGAAGATCCTCAATGGCTGACCCTCTGCAGTCATATGGGGAAAAGAATTCCACAAAGTCGTCATCCTTCTTTCTCATCTTAGCCGTAAATGATATTCCCCTTATCCTGAAACAATGTTCCTTGGTTCCAGACATACACACTTTCACCCCACTTCCACCTCCAACCCTTCCATGGGAATCATCATTCCTACAGAAAATTTTGGTGTCAGTGTCTGTTTCCGCATTGGATATCGTCTCTACCCCAAGAATTCAATCAATTAGCCAATTCATTCCCTCTGTGGCAAATATGTCTTTCTCGAGGTAAGGAGTCAAAAAAATGCACAAGTACTCCACATGTAGTCTCATCAAGGCTCCACATATAATAACCATAAAGTATCTTTAATCCTCTACTCAAACAATCTTGCAATGAAAGTGCACATACTGTTTGACTTTTATTTGCTGTTCCTGCCTCATGAGCAAAGACATCCATGTGATTTTGAAATTCAGCACCTCCCAGCCTCTCAACCTTTAAGAAATTCTTTGTATTTCTGTTTCTTCCACAAACTGTATAATCTCACAATTTTGTATTTCATCCATCAAATTTTTACCTACCCATTTAGCCTCTCAAAATTCCCTTGAACCTCAAACTTCTACTTAGTTTTGCAAACTGCAAACTTGGAAGTGTTCCATTTAATCCTCCCCATTCAAATAATTCATATAGATTGTGTGCTTCCACAACTCCCTGCGGGATGGAATATTCATAGGTTTACAACCATCTGAGTTAAAAAAAAAATCCTCATCTTCGATCGACCTGACATCACACTTATTTTTAAATTGTGGACCCTGGTTCCCAAGTAGATGAAGCATCTTACCAGCACACCTGCATTCCGCATGGAGATGGCCTCAAGGCCCTCCGCTTCTTCCTGTCCCGCAGGCCCGACCAGTCCCCCTCCACCGACACTCTCATCCGCCTAGCTGAACTCGTCCTCACACTCAACAACTTCTCTTTTGACTCCTCCCACTTCCTACAGACTAAGGGGGTGGCCATGGGCACCCGCATGGGCCCCAGCTATGCCTGCCTCTTTGTAGGTTACGTGGAACAGTCCCTCTTCCGCACCTACACAGGCCCCAAACCCCACCTCTTCCTCCGGTACATTGATGACTGTATCGGCGCCGCCTCTTGCTCCCCAGAGGAGCTCGAACAGTTCATCCACTTCACCAACACCTTCCACCCCAACCTTCAGTTTACCTGGGCCATCTCCAGCACATCACTCACCTTCCTGGACCTCTCAGTCTCCATCTCAGGCAACCAGCTTGTAACTGATGTCCACTTCAAGCCCACCGACTCCCACAGCTACCTAGAATACACCTCCTCCCACCCACCCTCCTGCAAAAATTCCATCCCCTATTCCCAATTCCTCCGCCTCCGCCGCATCTGCTCCCACGACAAGACATTCCACTCCCGAACATCCCAGATGTCCAAGTTCTTTAAGGACCGCAACTTTCCCCCCACGGTGATCGAGAACGCCCTTGACCGCGTCTCCCGCATTTCCCGCGACACATCCCTCACACCCCGCCCCCGCCACAACCGCCCCAAGAGGATCCCCCTCGTTCTCACACACCACCCTACCAACCTCCGGATACAACGCATTATCCTCCGACACTTCCGCCATTTACAATCCGACCCCACCACCCAAGACATTTTTCCATCCCCTCCCCTGTCTGCTTTCCGGAGAGACCACTCTCTCCGCGACTCCCTTGTTCGCTCCACACTGCCCTCCAACCCCACCACACCCGGCACCTTCCCCTGCAACCGCAGGAAATGCTACACTTGTCCCCACACCTCCTCCCTCACCCCCATCCCAGGCCCCAAGATGACATTCCACATCAAGCAGAGGTTCACCTGCACATCTACCAATGTGGTATACTGCATCCACTGTACCCGGTGCGGCTTCCTCTACATTGGGGAAACCAAGCGGAGGCTTGGGGACCGCTTTGCAGAACACCTCCGCTCAGTTCGCAAAAAACAACTGCACCTCCCAGTCGCTAACCATTTCCACTCCCCCTCCCATTCTCTTGATGACATGTCCATCATGGGCCTCCTGCACTGCCACAATGATGCCACCCGAAGGTTGCAGGAACAGCAACTCATATTCCGCCTGGGAACCCTGCAGCCATATGGTATCAATGTGGACTTCACCAGTTTCAAAATCTCCCCTTCCCCTACTGCATCCCTCAACCAGCCCAGTTCGTCCCCTCCCCCCACTGCACCACACAACCAGCCCAGCTCTTCCCCCCCACCCACTGCATCCCAAAACCAGTCCAACCGGTCTCTGCCTCCCTAACCGGTTCTTCCTCTCACCCATCCCTTCCTCCCACCCCAAGCCGCACCCCCCGCTACCTACTAACCTCATCCCACCTCCTTGACCTGTCCGTCTTCCCTGGACTGACCTATCCCCTCCCTACCTCCCCACCTACACTCTCTCCACCTATCTTCTTTACTCTCCATCTTCGGTCCGCCTCCCCCTCTCTCCCTATTTATTCCAGTTCCCTCCCCCCATCCCCCTCTCTGATGAAGGGTCTAGGCCCGAAACGTCAGCTTTTGTGCTCCTGAGATGCTGCTTGGCCTGCTGTGTTCATCCAGCCTCACATTTTATTATCTTACCAGCACATACCCTGTCTAAACCTTTAAATATTTTATAAGTTTTAATTAAAATATTGCACCTTCACAAATATACTAGAGAAAACCGGCCCAGCTTGCCCTAACCTTACCCCATAAGATTGACTTGCAGTCCAGGGAAAAAGACTAATGAACCCCTCTCTTGCAATAACGTCCCTTCTGAGAGAAGGAAACCAAAGTAGTTAACAGACCTCCAGATGTAATCTAACCAAGCGCCTACATAATTGCAGCAAGACTTCACTATTCCTGTACTCAAATACCCTTCCAATAAATATAAACATTCCATTACCCTCCCTAATAGCTTGTTTACCTTGTCTGAGACGTTTGATTGAACCCACTGCAAAGTCTTTAGAGTTAAAGCAAAGTAGGGCTCATTAATGTATTCAAGGACAAGAGGAATGGTTCAACATTTATTCTCACACTGATATCCACGGAAGAAGGAAAAGAGAGAAAAAAAATGAGTGAAGTTTTGAATTCCAAATTAAAGATATTAGAATTAGTTCACATGAATTAGACAATGTCCAGTGAAGACTTTTTCAGTTGTGTCTGCACAAGAGCTCCATGAAGTTGAATTGCTGGTGAAGATGTAGAAATTATAACCTGGGCATTGGTTCATGTCACAGGTGAAATACAGGACTTTTCCAGATATCAGAGTTCTGAGGGCGATAAGATCAGCGGCAGGTGGTGGCTAAGCCTGGAGATGGTTACTTCTATAACGTTGCAAGCAGACTGAGGAAATAAATCAAATACTGCATACGCAAAGGTGATTCAAGCACACCAACAGTTTCAGTCAAGTGTCTGGTGCATCTGGCTTGGCCACTCATCTAACAAATTATGAACATGGGAAATCTTACCACCTCTTTCTGAAGCTGCTGCCACATGGCATGAGCAACCCTGTTACGAGTAAAATGCTGGGGGCTGGGAGGGGGAGGCCCTTAATTGGCTACTTAAGAGTCTCAATTGGTCCAATAGCTGACAGACCATCAGAAGCCTCTTCTGTCATTAAAATCCTACTGTGAGAGCCCTTGTAGTGCACTGGCAGTGTCCCTACCCTTGATCCAGGTGTCCTGGGTTCAAATCCCAACCGCTTAAGACATGTGTAATAATAACTCTGACAAACTCAGTGGAGGTAGATAGGCAACGGTTATGACACCTCTTGCCATATCACATGCTTTCACACTTCTTTCCCCAGCTAGTAAACCACTCAGTTGGTGCAGCAGAGGATGGTATATAAAATTCTGTCTATTGTTCCTGGCAAATGTTCAGGTTGAAAGTAAATACCATCTCCAATAGAGATACGTTCTTCCCCTCCTCATCTTTCCTTTTCCAGCAACATAACCTTCTCTGTTGCCTCTGCCACGCTGTATTTGAATAAGAATGGTTACTGCTGAACAGAAGACTGGGAAGAACTACTTATGTAGAAAACTTTAAGCCAGCAATAACAATTTGAGCACCTGCCACACCACACCCTTCAGACTTTTGCCCTGTACAATACGACAAAACAGCAAATGCTCATAGCATTGAAGTAACAGCCAAAAGAAATCAACCCACAACAAACTATTGTGGGAATTTCTCCTTGGAGCAGAATGCTTATTCAGCTGTGAGAGGTTAAGCAAGGGCCTTAGCTCAAGGCTAGGTATCCAAAATAACACCACTGGCAACGAATCAGCATTGTATGCTAATTAATATCTGAATCTTCTGCTCTGCACATTTCCAGTAGCCTCCAAATACCTTAGTGAACACTCCTAACAGCCTCACCAATAACACATTCAGCACAACATGTCTCAAAAATCTACATATACATGCCAATGTTATTTTCGTGCCTGAATATGACATGCACCCAAATAGCAGGCACTTGTGTTTCTTTCTAAAAAATGGTGACAGCGATAATCTATTTCTTTCCATGCATTTATGAAAACTTTGTGGCCTCAGACATTCATTATACTTAGAGTCATACAGTAATAGAGATGTATAGCATGGAAACAGATCCTTCAGCCCAATTCGTCCATGCTGATCAGACATCCTAAATTAATCTAATTCCATCTGCCAGCATTTGGCCCATATCTCTCTAAACCCTTCCTATTCATGTACTCATCCAACTGCCTTTTAAAAGTTGTTATTGTACCAGCCTCCACCATCTCCTCTATCAGGTTATTCCATACATTCACATCCTCTATGTGGAAAGGTTGCCCCCTTAGGAACCTTTTAATTCTTTCCCCTCTCACCTTAAACCTATGCCCTCAAGTTTTGGACACCCCCACCCTTGGAGTAAGATCTTGGGTATTCACACTTGTCCATGCCAATGAGATATCCTAAAATAATATAGCCCCATTTGCCAGCATTTGGCCCATATACCTCTAAACCCTTCCTATTAGTATGCATATCAAAATGCTTATTAAATTCAGTAATAGTACCAGCCTCTTCCTCTAGCAGTTCATTCCATATATGCACCACCCTCTGCATGAAAACGTTGCTCCTTCAGTTCCTTTTAACTTTTTTCCCCTCTGAACTTAAACCTGTGCCCTTTAGGTTTGGACACCCCTATCCCAGGGTAACAACCATGGCTATTCACCCTATCTATGCCCCTTAGGATTTTATAAACTTCTATATGGTCACTCCTCAGCCTCTGGCTCCCAATAGCTCAAACCCTCCAATCCCAGCAACATCGTTGTAAATCTTTTCTGCACCCTTTCAAGTTTCACAACATCATTCTTACAACAAGGAGAAAAGAATTGAACACAGTACTTCAAAAGTCACCTAACCAACACTCTGTACATCTGCAACCTCTCAACCCCTATAGCCAATGCACTGAGACCAATAAAGGCAAGCACACCAAATCACTTCTTCACTATCCTGTCTACCTAGGACTTAACTTTCAATGAACAAGTGAGCTGCACTCCCAAGATAATAAAATGTGAGGCTGGATGAACACAGCAGGCCCAGCAGCATCTCAGGAGCACAAAAGCTGACGTTTTGGGCCTAGGCCCTTCATCAGAGAGGGGGCTGGGGTGAGGGTTCTGGAATAAATAGGGAGAGAGGGGGAGGCGGACTGAAGATGGAGAGAAAAGAAGATAGGTGGAGAGGAGAGTATAGGTGGGGAGGTAGGGAGGGGATAGGTCAGTCCAGGGAAGACGGACAGGTCAAGGAGGTGGGACCCTGGACTGACCTATCCCCTCCCTACCTCCCCACCTATACTCTCCTCTCCACCTATCTTCTTTTCTCTCCATCTTCGGTCCGCCTCCCCCTCTCTCCCTATTTATTTCAGAACCCTCACCCCAATCCCCTCTCTGATGAAGGGTCTAGGCCTGAAATGTCAGCTTTTGTGCTCCTGAGATGCTGCTAGGCCTGCTGTGTTCATCCAGCCTCACATTTTATTATCTTGGATTGTCCAGCATCTGCAGTTCCCATTATTACAGCTGCACTCCCAAGTCTCTTTGTTCAGTAATAGTTCCCAGGACCTTACCATTGAGCATATAAATACTGCCCTGATTTGCCTTTCCAAAATGCAACACCTCACATTTATCTAAATTAAACTCCATCTGCCACTCCTCATCCCAGCTGATCAATGTCCCACTGTACTCTAAGCTAAACTTCTTTAGAATGATGAGGGGGAATCTAATTGAAACTTACAGAATACTGAATGGCCTGGACAGAGTGGATGTTTGGAAGATGCTTCCAATGGTAGGAGAGACTGGGCCCCGGTGCACAGCCTAAGAGTAAAAGGAAGTACTTTATGAACAGAGATAAGGAGAAACCTTTTTAGCCAGAGAGTGGTGAATCTATGGACTGCCACAGAAGGCTGTAGAGGCCAGGTCATTGAGTATATTTAAGACGGATATAGATAGGTTCTCAATTGTTAAGGGGATCAAGGGTTACAGAGAGAAAGCGGGACAATGGGGTTGGGAAACTTATCAGCCATGATTGAATGATGGAGCCAACTCAATGGGCTGAATGGCCTAATTTCTGCGCATATGTCTTATGGTCTTATGGTCTTCTTCACTGTCCACCAGTTTTGGTGCCAGCTGTAAACTCACTACCCATACCTCCTATATTCACATCCAAATCATTTAAGTAAATGACAAAAAGCAGTGGACCCAGCATTGATCCTTGCGGCACATCGCTGGTCACACGCCTCCAATCTAAAAAGCAAAACTCCACCACCAGCTTCTGTCTCCTACGTTTGAGCCAATTTTGTATCCAAGTGGCTAACTATCCCTGTATTCCATGTGATCTAACCTTGGCAACAAGTCTATCATGTGGAACCTTGTCAAATGTTTTGCTGAAATCTATGTAGACAACCTCCACTGTTCTTATTACATTGTTCGAAAATTTACTATATTTCATCAAGTCGAATAATGCTTATGCTATCGTGGCCCCAAGACAGTTGAAAATTTATCCAGGCTTCTAATTGGGTATTTAGTAAAACAATGAGTCTTTACTTTTAACAAAGTGTGGAGCTGGATGAACACAGCATGCCAAGCAGCATCTTAGGAGCACAGAAGCTGACATTTTGGGCCTAGACCCTTGGTCAGAAAAAGCTTTTTCTGACCAAGGGTCTAGTCCTGAAAAGTCAGCTTTTGTGCTCCTAAGATGCTGCTTTTCCTGCTGTGTTCATCCAGCTCCACACTTTGTTATCTCGGATTCTCCAGCATCTGCAGTTCCCATTATCTCTGAGTCTTTAATTTTATGTAACAGCTTCCACAATCATTGAGCATTAGGCACTGGCTTCACTAATGGGACTGGAAAGAACTATATCAGTGGGGTGGGCTCTGCCTCAACTAATTAAGGACAAATGTCTGGGCAAAAAGGCTACATAGGGTAGTCATGAGTGATTTAAACCAGTAAATAACTGGGGAGTGTTTGGGGAAGTCAATATAGCTTCAAAATCAAGTAACAGGATAGAGAGTAAAGAAACAGTCAAGAATCCTAATTCAGGTATAGCACATAATCATAAACGATAAGAAGTTTATAAATTAAACCGGAGAAGAGAAATATTTAACAGGTGAGTAAAGCATTAGTGTTGAGAGACAAATGGCAGTGTATGGCAGTGTATAAGTATTCTATACACAAATCCATGGAACCGAAAGAATAAATTACATGAACTGCAGGCACAGATTCAAATTTGAGATAATGATATAGTGACCATCATGGAGACATGGTTGCATGATCATCAGGATTGGGAATTAAATATGGTGGGTCATAATGTTTACAGGAATGGACAGGGAAAATGGCAGCGGAGGTGGAGTAGCCTCTGATAAGAAACAAAATTGCTTCAATGGTGAGGGAGATGGGGAAAACATTTTGTGGATACCGTATGCGATGGAACTGAGGTATAGTAATGAAGCTAAAATTGTAATGGATGTTGTATCCCTGGATCTTTGGTGGGCCAGCATTGCTCTTGGCCACCCACTCTCCCTTTATGTAACTATAAAATTTCTTGTTATTGATTTTGATGGCAGCCAAATAATCCGTTTCATAAACTCTTTTAGTAGCCCTTATTAGCTGCTTTATCCCTGGAATGGTAGGTTTAACGTATGATGAACGGCTAAGGATCCTGGGATTGTACTCATTAGAGTTTAGAAGGTTGAGGGGAGATCTAATAGAAACTTAAAAGATAATGTATGGCTTAGAAGGGGTGGACGCTAGGAAGTTGTTTCCATTAGGCAGGGAGACTAGGACCCGTGGGCACAGCCTTAAAATTAGAGGGGATAAATTTAAAACTGAAATGAGACGACATTTCTTCAGCCAGAGAGTGGTGGGCTTGTGGAATTCATTGCCGCAGAGTGCAGTGGAGGCAGGGACGTTAGATGTCTTCAAGGCAGAGATTGACAAATTCTTGATCTCAGAAGGAATCAAGGGCTACGGGGAGAGTGCAGGGAAGGAGTGTTGAAATGCCCATCAGCCATGATTTAAATGGCGGAGTGGACTTGATGGGCCGAATGGCCTTACTTCCACTCCTATGTCTTATTGTCTACAGACTGTCAGTAGCAATTCTGAAGTGATCAACTGCATAAATGCGAAAATTAGGCAAGTGTGTAGCACAGCCAGAGTAGCATTAATGGGGGATTTTAACTTTATTGTAGATTGGTAGATGCAGACAGGCATCTCTTGGAAAGATAGTGAACATCTGGAGTTTGTTCAAGATATTTTCCTACAGCAATATATCCTGGATACAACAAGGGGCAAGCAGTAAAGGATTTTGTAATGCGTAACGAGCCTGATTTAATTAGTAATTTCATTGAACATGTATTAAATAGCAATCATAATGTGATCAAGTTCCATATAGCATTTGAAAGTGAAAAACATAAACCAGCTACAATAGTTCTAGATTTCGGTAAGGGAGACTTTAACGAGATGAGACAATGACTGTCTACAGTAAAATGGGAAAACCGCTAATGGGTAAACAAACTGAAGAACAGTGGAGAATGTTTAAAGCAAGATTTAACACAATACTAAATTAGTTTATATCCTGAGAGAAAAGCTCCATTTTACAGGGGAAAAACAGCCAGGGGCAATTAAAGAGATAAGGGACAGCATAAAACTAAAAGATAGGGCTTAAAAAACAAAGAAGAAGCACGGATCCTGCTGAATAGGAAACAGACAAAGACCAGCAAAAGGCCATAAAGCAGCTAATAAGGGCTACTAAAAGGGTTTATGAAACGGAATATTTGGCTGCCATCAAAATCAATAACAAGAAATTTTGTAGTTATATAAGGGGAGAGTGGGTGGCCAAGAGCAATGCTGGCCCACCAAAGACTAAAAGTATGGATATTATCAATGACGATGGGGAAATGGCAAACATGCTGAATAATTACTTTGCCTCAGTATTTACAAAAGAAAAGGAGACTATCTTGTTGGAAGTCCGAGGAATTTAACAGCGGGTCAGGAACAGGGACTGAATCAAATTAATGTAAGTAAAACATTGGTATGAGGAAATTATTGGAATTGAAGTTCGTGACAAATCTCCAGGGCCTGACAATTTCCATCCAAGTGTTTTAAAGGAAGCTGGGGAGCAATTGTAGTCACCTGATCTATAATGTTTCAGAGTTCCTTGACACAGGTCTTGTCCCATTGAATTGGAAAATTGCGTACATCACTCGACTTTTTAAAGAATGGTGAAAGAGGAAAACCAGGGAATTACAGATGAGTTGGCCTAAGATTTGTGGTGGGGATATCATTGGAGTTTATAAACAAGGATCCGGTAAATGAACACTTTGAAAATTGTCAATTAATCTGGGAGATCATGCCAGACAAATCTCATTGAATTTTTTTTGAAGACGCGACTAAAGTAATGGATGGGAATGTCTCTGGATGTTGTTTAAATGGACTCCCAGAGGCATTTAATAAAGTCCCACACAGGAGATTGTTAACTAAGGTAGAAGCCCAAAGACCTGAGGGCAAATTACTGACATGGCTGAGAAATTGGTCGAGGGGTGGGTGGCACACTGTAGGAATACTGGGTAGGTATTCAATGGTGTCCTACAAGGATCTGTATTAGGGCTTCATGCCACTTATTAATAACTTGGATAAGGCTACAGGAAGTCATGATTCCAAATTTGCTGATGCCACAAAGTTAGGTGGCATTGTAGACAGTGTATACGGTTGCATAAAATTACAAAGATATTGATGGGCAAAACATGTGGACAAAACTGTGGCAGATGGACTTCAATGTAAGCAAATGTGAGGGTATTCATTTTGGACTGAAAAAGGCTAGGTCAGGGTACCTCCTAGATGGTGTGAATTTAAATACAGTGAATATGTAAAGAGACTTGGGGGTTCAGGTGCATAGGTCATTAAAATGCCACAAACAGGTTCCGAAAATCATTGAGAAAACTAAAGGAGTGCTGGCCTTTATATCTAGGGGATTGGAGTACAAGGATGCAGAAGTTATGCTGTAGTTATACAAAACATTTTTCGACCTTATTTGGAGTACCGTGGGCAGACGTGGGAACCGCACCTTAGGAAGGATACCTCAGACTCAGAGGGAGTACATCAATTTACAAGAATGATACCAGGGCTTTCGAAGTTATGAAGAGAGGTTAGACAAATTAGACGGGTTTTCTCTAGAATTTAGATGGTTAAGGAGTGATCTAATTGAAATATTTTTGTTTCATTTATTCACTCATGAAACATGGGCATCACTGGCTGGGCTGGCATTTATTGCCTGTCCCTAGTTGCCCTTGAGGAGTTGGTGGTGAGCTGCCTTCTTGAGCCATTGCAATCCATGTGCTGTGGGTTGACCCACAATGCCATAAGGGAGGGAATTCCAGGATTTTAGCCCAGCAAAAATCAAGGAATGGTAATGTATTTCCAGATTAGGACGTGAGAGCCTTGGACGGGAACTTGTAGGTGGT
This sequence comes from Stegostoma tigrinum, assembly GCF_030684315.1. Lineage (NCBI taxonomy): Eukaryota > Metazoa > Chordata > Chondrichthyes > Orectolobiformes > Stegostomatidae > Stegostoma > Stegostoma tigrinum. The sequence continues at coordinate 41,420,178 of NC_081372.1, read as the reverse complement.
GGCATTCCCATCCTCCAATGGGCTGTCACACTGATCTCATCTTGAGTATTCTTATCCAGGTGATGTGATAATGGGAACTGCTGATGCAGGAGAATCCAAGATAATAAAATGTGAGGCTGGATGAACACAGCAGGCCCAGCAGCATCACAGGACCATAAAAGCTGACGTTTCAGGTCTAGGCCCGAAACGTCAGCTTTTATGCTCCTGAGATGATGCTGGGCCTGCTGTGTTCATCCAGCCTCACATTTTATTATCTTGGATTCTTATCCAAGTTGTTAATAAGTGGCATGAAGCCCTAATACAGATCCTTGTGGGACACCATTGAGTTTGAACGAAGGCTGTAATGGTGTCAGGAGCTGAATGCAGAACGCAAAGTGGGCATCATGGAGCAGGGAGCATCAGCTAAACAGGTGCTGCTGAGTAGTACTATTGAAAGCAACTTCTATCACTATCCTGATCATCAAGAGTAGATTGATGAGATGGTAATTGGTTGGGGGGGATTTATCTTGTTTTTGTGTACAGACCGTACCAGGAATTTCTCACATTATTGATTAGGTGCCAGTGTTGTCACTGTATTGGAAGAGTTTGGCTTGGAGAGTGGCAAGTACTGGAGCACGAGTCTTCAGTGCTGTGTTGGACTGTTGTCAGAGCCCATAGCCCTTGCAGTATCCACTGCCTCTAACTGTTTCCTGATATCAAGTGAAGTGAATCTAATTGCTGAGGACTCAACACTGAATTTAACTATTTCAGAGCAAGAATGCCTCTTCCCAAGATTTTTACCTACCCCTACAACCCCAGATTCTGTCATGAAATAGGTCACTTTGAGTACAGCCAAACCATTTTCAACTACTCCCAGGCCCCATTATCACTTCAGCAGGTCTAGCAGCATCTGTGAAGAAAAGATCAGAATTAACATTTCGGGTCCAGTGATCCTTCCTCAGAAACATTAACTCTGACGTTTTCTTCACAGATACTGCCAGACCTGCGGAGCTTTTTCAGCAACTTCTGTTTGTCTTCCTGATTTATAGTATCTGCAGTTCTTTCGGTATTAAGCCATTATCACCTCACCTGTTTTTCCTCTTCACTGGCCTACTATCAACAATCCCTTTGTTTGCCTATCCATTTTTCTGTTTCACACTGTGCTCTGTCTCCACCTATCCGGTCTCTCTTCTACACCACAACCCACCCACATACCACACCCCCAACCCACCCACAATCATCAGTATAAATACTACCTGTTCTTCACTGCTATCAGTTCTGAAGAAGGATCACTGGACTTAAAACATGAACTCTGTTTTCTCTCCATTGTTGCTGCTAGACTTGCTGAGTTTCTCCAGCAATTTCTGTATGTATTTGTTAAAGACATCTATAGTTATTCTGCATGTGAATCAACAATCTTGAATACAAATCCTATTCACACACAATCTTGATCATGTTATTGATTGTCACGGATTGATCATAGTCATCTGTCTGAGACTGAAATAATCACAGGTGAACTTTAAAGTGTCACCTGCAGGCCATAATTCACAAAGACCATCTAAGATCTCATGGACAAAAACAGAAATTGCTGGAAAATCTCAGCAGGATAGGGCAGCATCTGTGGAGAGAAATCAGAGCTAACATTTCAGGTCGAGTGACCTTTCCTCAGAACAAGCTCTCAAAGGCTGCACAAGGCTACAGACTTGATTTCCTTTGATTCCTGAGCTGTATGTATTGCCAGTGATGTTCTTTGCAATGCTGTCTTTATTGGGTGATGTGAGGGGATGGGTGAAAAATGTTTTAGTAAATCTACCATACCTATAATCTCCTACTGTACTTGTGCAACACGGTTTAACAGCATTTATCAGAATAAGGTCAACTACGTTAAATTTCCATGTACAGGCATCTTATAAGTACCCACATTGGAGCCCTCTAAGTCCCAATGCATCCAGGACTATGCTAAACTATTGTTTATATGTGCTGCAACTGCTGACTGATCACATTATCGTTCTTTTCTGACATTCCTCCAATGCATCCAGCCACAGGAGGTTTATCATTGCTGTTGGACACCACAAGCGAGTAGAAATTGATGAGAAACAAATGTACTAACCAGCCCAGAACCAGCAGCTACTGTCAGCTCTTGCTGGACAGCCTAGGCGTCACAGCTGAAGAGTCCCATCTGGTTTCAGAAGAGGTACAGGAGTCTCAGGGACTAACATCCTAAATGGTACTTCCTTCAGAGGAGTCAGGCTTAGTGTTGCTGCTGAATAGTGATTCCCCGTGGAGACTGTCACAGAACTTTGCCATCTTCTGGAGCAAGATCTGCAATCTGAAGGACTGCGTGGCCATCCTGTACTGGTGGCCATCAAAGTAGCAGCTGCACTAAATTTTTATACAACTGGCTGCTTCCAAGGATACACTAGGGACCTGTGTGGGTTCTCTTAATTGTCAACCCACAAATGTGTCAGGGGTCTTACTGAGGCAATTTGTGCCACCTCATCTCATTTCCCTGTGATAAGGACGGTACTGCAACTGTGTAGCTAGCTTCGTTAACATACTGGCTTCCCCAGTAGCTGCATTACAATGACAGTCACCCTAACAGCTGATGATGTAAAGTGGCATTCCATTTATGAATGTGAATTTCTGTTTGCAATCAAGTGTCCCTGTGTACCCTCAGAAGCTCTTCCTATTCGTCTCCCTCCCACTTTGTCCACTGTAAAGGGCTATACCTGGCTGGTACAGAGCTGGTATTTAAATAGGGGTCCAGCAATATGAATCCCAGAGGGTCCCTGCAGCAGCGGTAAATGACACCATTGATGCATGGTGCACACATAATGAGGCGAGGGCAGAGAATTATATGAGGTACCCCGCTACTGTTCATGGAAACAAAACTCCTGCAGAACTCCTTGAAATTGTTTTCTTTACTCGTTCGCAGGATGAGGGCACTGCTGGCTAGATCAACATTTATTGCCCATCCCTAATCACCCAGAGGGCAGTTATGAGTCAACCACATTGCTGTGGGCCTGGAGTTGCATGTAGGCCAGACCTGGTAAGGATGGCAGCTTCCTTCCCTAAAGGATATTAAGATGGGTTTCCCCCCAACAATCAGCAACAGATTCATGTCATCATTAGACTCTTAATTCCAGATGTTCGTTGAATTCAAATTCCATCAGCTGTCGTGGTGGGATTCGAACACAGTACCCCAAAACATTACATGGGTCGTTGGATTAACAGTCCAGTGATAATACCACTAGACAACTGCCTCCCCTTGAGGTTGACACCTCGCTGACTTTGGGTCAAATGCAGGCTGTTATATGAATATAATTTTATGCAGTTAGTCAGTATTCCGAAGAGTCTGCATTATCCTGATTCATGCCTTTTCATTTCTGATAGTTTTACAATTTTCTGGACTGTCTGAGTAATTACATGTTGCTGAAATTTCAACAGGATAAGCAATCAATCTGGTACAGTACTGTGTTATTTACACATGACATCTGTTTTTGATTTGTTAGTGAGTCATTTGTTCTCCTGAAAATTGACATTAGTTGTTTTTCTTCCTGTTTATATTGTTACAAGGCTTGCACATGCGTGGTGTGAGACAGAGGCATGCAGTATGCAAGCACATTTTTGTACTAGCTATTTAACATATTTACCAAATGCAAGAAACATTTACCTCGAGATGGTAACCCAACTCAGGAGGTTCATTGAGGCCATGACTTCTGCATTGTCCCCAAAGAGAGCTTGTCTTGTTTTAGAGAGCTGCTGGCCAAGGCAGCTCTCAAATCCCAACAGCACTGTGAGAAAACTGAAACAGCAGTCATTCTCTGAGACAGAGTATTGCTGGAAGTCTATCTTGAAGGTACTTCATGCCACTTCACATGGACTGCTCAAAGCATGAGCAAGAGTAAACCCCCTCCCCCACACACCGACAACAGCGCAACAACATTCACATCGAACTAGCAGCAAGGCTGCAGGGGTTTACCAGGTGCTGTCTGAAGAGGCCATTTTTTGAATATTAATTGACCACTTGAAGGGCTTTAGTTGCCTGAAGGGCTGGCGGTCCATCCGCTATCTAGCCCACCAAACCAATTGATTATGCATCCAATCCCTACCTCCTGCGTATTTTGCCTAGCCCACCTCCTCCAATACCTTTCCCTGGTTAATCCCTTGGGAGAAAATGTCAGTCCCCTTTTGTAACCCCAGCAGGATGTCCCCTCCATTAGTGTTGGCACCCTCTCCACCCCTTATGCCTTCATCTATCAGCAGTCTCAGTTCCATACTTTTGCTCCTACTGGACATTAACTCTGCTTGTGACTAGCTGGCAGAGGTAGCTCAAAGCTCTCAGCTCCTTGCAATGCAAACCTCTGAACCATGTGGTTCAGGTACATAGTTGATTTATAAGATACTAATATAAAAGATAAAATATGAGTTTAAAAACCACAACATTTTAGTTAATTGCCCTTTTAACCACTTGCCTTGATGTTCCACTATTTTTTAGTAAGACATTCATTCTCTATGGTTCCTGTCCATGTAAAATTTAGAAACAACATCACAATGTTGAACTTCCAGGCAAATGTAGCATTTTTAACAGACCAACCATGAACTCCATCTTACTGATCAATGGTATTCTGACGAAAGACAGAGAAAGAAAGATTGGATAAAGAGGGAAAGAAGAGACAAAGGAAATCCCAAAACCAAAATTAAGTTCAAATTTCATCCTCCCAAATTACCCAAAGGATAAACAGCAAGAAAGAGATTCCAGATGTGTAAACAGCTAATTTTTGATCACAGACATTTGAAATGCCAATTAATCACAAATATCACTTTGTTAGAAGTCTGTTAATGGCTGTAATTACCCCTGAATATATGTGGTGGGTTTGGTTTGTATTCACCACAAAAGCACACCCATTTCATGAAACTGAATTAACATCAAAGATGGGGTAGATAGCATAATTTTGTTATCATAAAACATACATGCCGCACAGTGCAATTCAGATAGTAACGTTATTCAGTGCTAACTGTACACAGCCCTGTGTCTTAAGTCCCTGTATTGTTTATAGACATGTAATGTTGAGTGCCATTAATTTGACTGCAAATTCTGACCCATTGTCTCTTGTTAAGCATTGCGCCTTATTTCCAGAGGCAAAGGTTTGTGCTATGTTGGGCTTCATAAAGGAACGCTAACATTCAAGGTTCTTGGATGGGCAACAGACAAATCATATGTTCGGTTTACTTCATTGTGCAACTCTTTGGAGAAAACAGGTACACAAATCACAGATAACAAAGTGTGAAGCTGGATGAACACAGCAGGCCAAGCAGCATCTTAGGAGCACAAAAGCTGACGTTTCAGGCCTACACCCTTCATCGAATACAAATCACAGATCTTCGTACTGCACTTAAATCACTGTTGTAGGGAATGTTTAGGTGTGACAATGATACAGTGAAGGCTCTTAAACAGGACTCTGAAGCATTGAAAGGACTGTGATGGAGAAACACTAAGAAGAAGCATCCTCAGGATGTGTGACTGCTTACTAGTCATCTTGCAAGGGTGCAGTTCCTGATCTGACTTGTCTGCCTTTGGCACAAGAACCATTTCAGAGGAAACATCCAAGTGGAAGTGCTTGCAGAATTACAGCTGCTTTATCACTAACCCTTGGTGAGGGCACATTTTTTGAGGCAATTTAGCTTTGCTGGCTCAGATTATGGAGGACATTGAATTCACTTTGATGCAGCGCTCCCTGTCGGGGTTGTGCTGCATCCCAACAGCCTCAGGAGGGCTATGTTGTATTCCACAATAGCCCTAAGTGGAATTTGGGCAGTCACTGGCTGAGGATCTCACAGTAATTTATCCTCCTCTCATGGAAGGCAACAGCAAAGTATCCATGTTCCCTTGGAATTTGGCAGCTACAGGGGTGCTCCCTCCAACTCCGACCCATCATCTTCAATGCCTCATATATACTTCTGTAAGCATGTCCTAGCAGGCTTTCAGATATGACAGCTGTAATGACCTGGCTTCCAATCCTTGAGACTGTCTGCTTCGGGCAATTAGAAGGATAAAGCTGTGAATGAGATTACCTTGTTCCATCTCAGTGGCGAGTACTACTGCCTTATAATACCAGGGACCGGGATTTGATTCTAGCCTCAGGTATGTACTTTCTCCCTGTGTCTGCATTGGTTTCTACTGGGTGCTCTAGTTTCCTCCCACAGTCCAACGATGTGTTGGTCAGGTGGATTGGCCATGCTAAATTGTCCATAGTGCCTAGGATGCACATGTCAGGGTTAGCAGTGGGAAATACAGAGTTACAGGCATAGAGTTGGGGACTTAATCTGGGTGGGATGCTCTTCAGAGTGTCAGTGCAAACTTGATGTATTGTATGATTGAATCTTGTTAAACACAGAAATCACAAGGTGGAAAATAGCAGGCACAATGTACTCTAAATAATTACTTCATGAGTGCATTTCAGAAGTGCATGCTCTAACAAATATTAGCTTCCAGATTACTTGTGAATTGAAGGTGAATGAAAACCATTGTTTAACCAGAACAATTATAATGAGATTTGGGCCCCATAGTGGGATCCATATTCAAGCACCACAATCTACCTCCTTTCAAGAAAACCATTACTTACTCTTCCCACTTTGGAAGTGCTGTTTTTCACATTGATACCTAATTCCACAATTGACTTCTAGGTCAATGTGATGAGGTTCCATCTTTATGTTCAAGTGAGTTCAATGTTCAATTACTAGGGGTCACAATTTCAAGTTGAGAGGGAATAAGTTTAAGGAGATATGCATGGAAATTTCTTTACACAGAGGGTGGTGGGTGCCTGGAACACGTTGCCAGCGGAGGTGGTACAAGCGGGCATGATAGCGTCATTTGAGACGTATCTAGACAGATACATGAATGAGCAGGGAGCAGAGGGATACAGATCCTTGGAAAATAAGCGACAGGTTTAGATAGAAGATCTGGATCAGCGCAGGCTTAGAGGGCTGAAGGGTCTGTTCCTGTGTTGTAATTTTCTTTGTTCTTTGAGTGATTTTCAGGCCTCACCAGTGATCCAGTGACTGACTGGAGTCCACTCTCACCCTACTAAAATGACTCCCCATGGGCTTTCAAACGTTTATATTTATGGTATGCTTGTACATAAGGTGACATCTCTGAGGCAGCACTGTGTCTTATAGCACAATTCTCACTTGCTCTTTTCACTGTCTCCTACAGCCACAAGCTGACTGACCTTCCCTCCATAACAACCTGCTGGCTGTCTTGCCCTCTGCATAAATATCATCTCAGAAGTAAGGCCTGCTGCCCTAATACAAAAGAGACCTATGAGAGAGCACTTTCTGCCTGAGCCTGCCTGATTACAAGAATCTAATGTTCTGAGGCTGATGTGTGGTCATTATCCAATTGTGAGGATGTAGTGTTCAGGGCAACATTGTGCCAATGACCATGCAGATGCCTGCTGCATTCACCTCAAGGAAAATTACTGATACATCTATAACTTGATCCAGAGAAGCCAACTTGACAAGGGCCTGTTCAGTTTTTACTGCTCGATTTTGAAGCGTTATGATTCTTGAATGGGGAGAAGTTAATTAGGAAGGGGAAGTTGGCAGTGTGACTCTTGTATCAAATGAGATGCTAATATATGTAGATAAAATCACTGGGCTGAGATGGGGGAGGGGTTGCAAGATCACTAATTTGGGTTTGTAAAATCATTGGGATTGGGATGGGGCGTGTTTATAAAAAATAAACATTAAACTGGGTTGCGGGTTTTATAAAATCACTGAACTGGGAGGTGTTATATATTCTATATGACTCTGAGACTTGGGCTGTCTGCAGAAGATGCCTCAAAACCCTGGAGCAGAACCACCAATGCTGCCTGTGCAAGATCCTACAAATCTGCTGGGAAGAAAGATGCACCAACATCAACGTCCTCGAACAGGCCAACATTGCCAACATCACTGACCACCCTTGATTGGCTATGATGGGCTAGGCACATCATCTACACGACCAACACCAGGCTCCCCAAGCAGGTGCTCTACTCCCAGCTCTGAAACCGGTAGGTGAGACCCAGATGGACAAAGAAACACTGTGTGAAGTGTGACATTCCCACAGACTCCTGGAAATCACTAGCCCAAAACTGTCCAAAGTAGAGGAGGAGCATCTGGGAAGGCATTGAGCACCTTGAGACTTACTGCTATGAAAAAGCATAAGCCAGGTGAAAACAGCGTAAGGAGTGCATTGCCACACCAATGCCCCTCTCACCCCTTCCCATGGCCACCACCTGCCCCAAGTGTAACAGAGCCTGTGATAGCTGCATCAGTCTGTATACCCACCTACGGACTCATTGTGAGAGTAGAAGAGAGCCATTCTCATCTGCAAGAGACCTCCAATGAAGATGATGATAATGAAGATAGGGTGGTGATAATTTTGCATTGCTAAAGAGAGAGGATTCAATCATGCCAGTATGTCTCTGTGGCAAGAATTAAATTATTGGACTATTGTCAGATTCAGTCAAAACACTTACCATTATCCTTCCACCTCATGCAGGGGTAATTACACACATTAACACCGATATTTACTGGTTGCAGCTAATGGCTGAGTTGAGTATTTTAATTTCTATTTAATTCTGTTCGAGGTTGAGAAGATAAAAGACAAATTTTCAAAGCATGAGATCTCAGCAGCTGAAGACATTATCACCAGTTATAGGACAAAGATGTAGAGGTGGGATACAAGTCAGGATTTAGGAGATTGGCAGTTAATGTGTCAATCAAAAGTGGGAAGAATGGAACCATTAATTTCAAACAGAAGCTACTAATCATGTATATAGCCAGGTGAACAACAGAGTGTGATGGGCCTGTGGAATTCATTGCCACGGAGCGCAGTGGAGGCCGGGACGTTGGGTGCCTTCAAGGCAGAGATTGATAAATTCTTAATCTCACAAGGAATTAAGGGCTACGGGGGAGAGTGCGGGGAAGTGGAGCTGAAATGCGGAGTGGACTCATGGGCCGAATGACCTTACTTCCACTCCTATGTCTTATGGTCTTATAGTTTTATGATCAATAGCCAGCTGCCAGCAAAAGCTACCAATTATAAATGAACGGAAAATTACTGAAGGTATTCTTCATGTTTATTAATTATCTACTTCATTACCATGTTGTTTTCTCTACTAACCTGAAGATTATTTGATGTAAATAATATTTGGAACATAATAAACCCATAATTATGAATATTACAAGCAAAAGTCAAACTTACCTCTGCAATGGTATTTACAAACGATTACAATGCAGCACAGAAACAGGCCAGGTGGCCAATCCTTCCATGCAGCCATTTATATTCCACTTGAATCTCCTCCCACTTTCCTCATGCAAGTCAACCATTATAACCATTATTTCCTTATCTTCTTGTCTAAGCTTCCCCATAAATGCATTTATGTTCTTCACTACAATGATTATCTGTGGTAGCAAGTTCCACATTCTTACCATATTTTAGACAAGGAAGTCACTTCTGAAATCCTCATTAGAATTTTGTTTTGGTTATTAGCTTTTCATGATGGCCTCCCCCTCTCCTTTATTCGGCAAAAAAAAGACTTAAACATTTAAAGAGCTTTGTAAGGTCACCTTTACCTTATTTTCTCAACAGAAAAGAGACTGAAAGCTATCGATCATTTCTTGACATGTATACCCACATACTCCAGGTGTCAGAAAGTTTAAGAACTGAATCCTTGCCACAGCAGTGCAAGACCAGAATGTGAAACACATTTCCAGGCATTGCATTTGAAATCTGTCCACTCACTGCGTGAAAAGATATTCTCTGGCCTCACATTTGTTTCCTTTGCAAGACACTTTAAAACTTTGCCTTCTACTTCACAATACTTTTACAACTGGAGTATTGTCTCCCTATCTACTCTCTCCACACCCCTCATAACTTGAAAAATGTTCATCAAATATTGCGGCTTGAGATGGGAGGAAGGGATGGGTGAGAGGAAGAACAGGTTAGGGAGGCAGAGACAGGCTGGGCTGGTTTTGGGATGCAGTGGGGGGAGGGGATGGGCTGGGCTGGTTGTGGGATGCGGTGGGGGAAGAGGATATTTTGAAGCTTGTGAAGTCCACATTGATACCATTGGGCTGCAGGGTTCCCAAGCGGAATATGAGTTGCTGTTCCTGCAACCTTCGGGTGGCATCCTTGTGGCACTGCGGGAGGCCCATGATGGACATGTCATCTCAAGCCGCACCTCCATTTCCTACCTACTAACCTCATCCCACCTCCTTGACCTGTCCATCTTCCTTGGGCTGACCTATCCCCTCCCTACCTCCCGACCTATACTCTCCCCTCCACCTATCTTCTTTTCTCTCCATCTTCGGTCCGCCTCCCCCTCTCTCCCTATTTATTCCAGAACCCTCTCCCCATCCCCCTCTCCGATGAAGGGTGTAGGCCTGAAACATCAGCTTTTGTGCTCCTGAGATGCTGCTTGGCCTGCTGTGTTCATCCAGCTTCACACTTTGTTAAGCTTTCTTAATGATTCATTTGTCTCAACTGATAGTAAAGTGGCTTTCCTGTTCCACCCTTCCCCACTGTGGTAATGATTCCCTGCCCTGGGAATGGTGCCAGCTAGCTTGAAATTGATATGTCACACGGCTGTTTTATTTTTGAGGATCTCCAATCCTGTCTCTAGTCACAAATTTTGGATCTAAAAGGTACACATAAACACAGGCCTTTTTTCCTCACGAAACCAATCTCAATAAGATATATTCAGGTGCATTATTTATGGCCTTGCCTATTTGATGGGAGGTCAAACATCAAAGTTGAATCCCTCTAATAAATATAACTGCGTACTACAGCGTGGATGGTGCATTTATCCCTGGAGCACCAGCAAATATTTGCAACAGAGTCTATTTTAATTCTTTAATCATGGTTTTGATTCTATTCATCTAATATTAATACTGGACAGCTGCATGATATTGGCACAAACTATGGAAACTGGACATTTTAGTACGTAGTAACAGTTCATATAGTTTACATGAGCAACACGTGTTCACATGCAGCACTGGCAAGTCCACTATGGTACTACCCTTCCAAGAGTATTAATCACTGCCATCTGCTGGATGCACAAAGGGAGAAAATTAAATTTAATACAATTCTGCTAGTGAGGGCTAACTTTGTGAGGAAATGACAGCTACAAAATCTCAATTAGATGCAAAGTCTTTTTTTAAAAAAAGATTCATTGAATATTAATGCCACTGGTGAAACCAGCATTCGTTACCGATTCATAACGGCGCTCAGTGCTTTGCTAGGCCTTTACAGAGGCAAGTTAAAAATCAACCATATTATATCAGTCTCAGGTTACATATAAAGTACACTGAGGAAGTGTGACAAGTTTCCTGCCCAAAAGGACATCACCAAACCAGAAGTTTTTACAACTTTCTGGTAGTTTCATGGTCAACATGCTTACTTATTATTCCAGATTTATTTAATTATTTGAACTTAAATTCCACAGTGCCATGCTGAGCTTTATACTGAAATCTTTACCTCATTAGGCTAGGCCTCTGGGTTATTAGTTCAGTAACATAAACACAGTGCTACTATTCCCAATTCCATTGAACTATTGTGGAGCAGCATTGAAATTGTGCTACAGATATGCAGAGGCCTCGGTGTATCATTTTCATTTAAGTTGAATGTATAGGAATTTTTGTATGGCCCCAGTGTGTACTTTTCTCCTGTTAAATCAATCCTGGTCAGCAATACTTCTTCAAGTGAGGTTGCCATTGATTCATTTATATTTGAAGTCTAATTTTTGGCTGTGATCATTCTTCTATTGTAGCACTGAACATTTTGCATACTTTTATATTTTTTACATCTTAATGCCATTTCTAAAGTTCCATCTCCTTGAAGTCTTGCTAGTTGCAACTGCATTATAAGTTGTATGAAATAAAATAGGGCAGAGGGACATTCCCCTTTGTTGGTTCATATTGTGAAGAGGGCCAACTCATGACAGCACACATTTACAAGTTCAGAAACAGCATAAACAATGGACAGAATTTTCAGTTCTCTGGAGAGATGTGAATAATGTCAGGAAAAGTGAGAAAATACCATGACAATGTAAAAATCAGGTTCTTGACCAGCTAGGTAAGGCACACAGAAACTGGGTGCCTCCAATTAAGTGAGGGCACAGCCTCAGAGTGAAGAAAAGAGACTTCACTGGGAAGCACAGAGGGCAGAAAGGGTCAGTTGTTTGAGCACCATGTTATGATGCATGCTGTAGTCCAACAGCCTTAGTGAGCTGAGTGCACAGTACCAGAGTTTGTGCATGGTGGCCCTAGGAGTGTGAGGCAGCAAAGTGAAGACAGACTTATCCTTGCAGAGTGGAGAAGGTCATTCGCTTTCTTTCAGATCACCGTTTGCAAAGTGGGTAATGAACTTTCCTTTCCCCGGGCCGTGTGTTGAATGTGTATGCGAGGATAGTACCTGCGCTGGCGTGCAGCTAGCCTTTAAACATGGTGCATGAGGTGTAAAAGTGAGAAGATCCCAGTATTTGTAAGCACTTTATTCACCGGTGGGACGTGGACTTCATTGTCTGGCCAGTATTTATTGACTATACATAGTTTTGAGGTAGCAGCGAGTTGCCTTCTTGAACAACTGTAGCCCAAGAGCTGGAGGTTGACCCACAATGCCATTGGGGTGGGGGAATTCTGGGATTTTGACTTCCAGTTCTTTGGCTACGTGAATCTCTGCGAAAGGCCCCCCAAGGGTTTATTTGCATTATGAATGATGTGAAAAACAGATGAATGTCTGAGTAAGATCACTGCGATCCATGATAGACTAACAAAACTGGAAATGGGAATATTATGCCTCGTATTCATGTCACTGTCCCTGCCCCCAAGTTTTTGTCTATCATGTCACTTGCACCTGGGCAAGAATATGAAAACAACATTTGGCCTTTAAGCTCTTCAAGCTTATTGTAGCAATCAGTTACATCATGGCTGATTTGTATGATAACGCCACATATCTTAGTTTCCTGATTAATAATATCTATAACTAAGAGAAACCTCAGTTTTGAAATGTTTAATTTATCTACTCTCAGCATCAGATTTTTGGGAAATAGTTTCACATTTTCATTACTCTTTGTGTGAAGAAATATTTTCTGAGATCATCCCTGAATGCCTTAACTTTGTGGCAACAGTAAGGTTTATTTCTCCACTTCCCTTCACTGTGAAGGCAGTGACTGGGCTAGTCATCCAACAAAGTTAAAATCTCAAAGTCTTTTTTCTATATGCTGAATAGAAGTAAATGTTCTCGGTATTTTATCTCCCTGAAGATGTCAGGGGCAATCTTATCTCTTGGGGTTAGACCTTACATGGGCAAAAATACATAAGGAGGCTTCTTCCTCATTTGACTGTGTACATTGTTATGGACCAGACCAAACCCCTCAAAAAATATTAAGAAGATAGCCTAGACCTTAACTTTTTCTCATTTTAAAGATATGTGTAAGGCATTGTATTCCTTATTCAATTGGATTGGTCAAACTACTCGGCCTTAGGTAAAACACACTTCATTTTTACACTACAGTTAAACACAGACAAAATAAAAAGGAATTGACTTAACTGCAACTTTATTAACATGCTGAACTAATATATATATGTTGAGCATAATTGTATAAACTACTCTCAACTGTTCCAATATGTAACAACCCTTAAACACACTCTTGGCAAATGCAAATTCAGTAAAATAGATTGTCTCACATGTGATTGTGGTGGCAGGAAGAGAACCCCAGCTTTTAGATGTAACAGAGAGAGGAATAAGAGTTTCCATATCAGCTTCATGATCCCAGCAACTGTTGAAAGCCAAACTAAAAGTTCTGGTTCTCTGGGAGCTTTACCCCACCCATTCAAGCTGCTTCTATTGTGCCAATGTTTTAAAAAACCCAGAAGACTTCACAAGCTGTTTACTTTATTGGCTTTGAGCAGACTGTTCCGTACCTCTGTCTTAACCTTTCTTCATTAAAAAAAATACAATATATCTCATAAAGCTATTGTATTGTCACAGTTTGCACACATGTCTAATGCATGATTTTTCCACAGAGATTCTCATTCAACTGCCAGGACTTTTGTAGAAAAAGCATGTCAGCTGTTCAGCATTTCTTCACTGAGCTGTGAGACTGGATGACAAACAAGTATGAAATATATTTAGAAAATTTGTTAGTTAATTCTTAACATAAATTAGGTACAGTATCTCTCCCTATCTTTCATACATAAGTTAGTTTTGATCTGGAGACAGTTTTCTGTCTTCTCGTACATAAACTATGCAAATCAGTCATAAATCACATTGTTGTTATGGATCTTGCTGTACACATCTACCACATCTTCTATATTCTATCAGTGAGCTGATTTCAAAAGCACAATAACATTACAACTGTTACGTGCTCCAATTTCATGAAAACTGCTGTAGTAAATTAAGTTATTTCACAGTTGCCTGCACACGAACAGTGTATATATAGGGAGGTGGGAGAGATAAGAAGCACTCTGGCTGGATTGGCTGGGAGCTTTCACTTTCTCCTTCACATTTGGCTCATTTAGCTGGCCTGAGAATACTTACGGCTTTTGGTGATGCACACACTGATCAGCAAATGATATTTAAATAGAAAAATAAATACAAAGTGCATGGTTTGTTGCCATTCTTAGAGTCAGAGAGGTCTACAGCACAGCAAGAGTCCCTTCATGCCTATACTGGTCAAAAACAAGCGCCTAACTATTCTATTCTTCTTTTTTTACCACTTGGCCCATGTCTTCTCGTACATATCTGTCCAGAACTTGGTATCTCAACCTCTGATAAAGAAGGCTATAATCTGCACTGTAATGTTAGTGACATAATAAGCATAGGTACCTCGGAATCAAGTAAAGTAAACAGTGGCTAATCAAAATCATACATTGGTCTTGTTAGCTTTCTCAGAACACAAGAATAGTTGCAAATTATTCTCAAATTAAGGGACCCCCTCAAAGATCACTAAATTCCCAAACTGGGTTTGAGCCAGTCTTGAATTGCAGTGTTTAGAGATAATGGGAACTGCAGATGCTAGAGAATCTGAGATAACAAAGTGTGGAGCTGGATGAACACAGCAGGTGCTGGAGAATCCGAGATAACAAAGTGTCGAGCTGAATGAACACAGCAGGCCAAGCAGCATCACTGATCACAATTTTAACCTCACTGCGAAGCCTCTTCCAGGGGTGCCTAACCTGAAGAAGTTACCCTCCACCCGCTGGACAAACTCAGGGGATCGCTCATCTTCGATCCGCCTCCCCCTCTCTCCCTATTTATTTCAGAATCCTCTCCCCATCCCCTTTTCTGATGAAGGGTCCAGGCCCGAAACGTCAGCTTTTGTGCTCCTGAGATGCTGCTTGGCCTGCTGTGTTCATCCAGCCCCACACTTTGTTATCTTGGATTGCAGTGTTGTTTACTTTTGTGCACTACAATAACCATGGAGAGACTGGAAGGGTTTATACCACTAAACCATTCCATTCATCTGGCTGTTAAAGGTATTACTATGAATTATCTTTCAGAGAGATGAATTAAAAACAGAACAAGATATACCAGCAAGTTATAATTGTCAGCAATTATTTTGTTCAACAATATATGACATAATTTAGTTTCTAATTCCCAAACTGATCAAAGTGCCATCTGACCAAATTATCTTCAGTGATAAAACAGCTGTTAATTAGTTCAAACATTTTAAGGAAAGCTGAGAGAATTAAGAATTTGCAACGTTGGAGGTCTGCCTTGTTAATTTGATTCAAGCCCTTCGACTTTCAAGAGGTACAATTTGCTCTTAAAAAAAGGTCTGGTTTCTCCTCAGCAGTTTCTGTAATATCTCATAAAATACATTGACAGCACCCTATGCCAATGTTCTTCTTCCCAGTGTTCATTTGGATTGGTGAAAAAGATGTTAGGCCACTTCCTACTTGGAACTTTTGTGTAATTTGCTGAATATGTATGAACAGAAAATGAAACTGTAACAAGAAATCAATTGAATATGTGAAGGCTGGACGTAAATTGGCTGCACAGAGTCAGAATAATTCTGATTTCACAAACCTGACTTTACTTGAATATTAGATTTTCTTCCTGGCGAGGTAGGCCTCCTGGAATCAACCAGATGTTGAGTGCAGAAGCAGGCTGTGCAGAATGCAAAGGAGAAAAAGAATAAAATGTCAAATGATCCTTCCGCTCTTGAACCTCACACTCTCTAAACCCAATCCATGCTACATTATGCTCCTGTTCTCATTTCCAAAACACCTCATGCTCTCTCTACTAACCTATTGTCTTGTTCCCAAATCTCTGGCCTCCAAGCATTAGACTTAATTATTTTGTGTTGGACAAATATCATGTCATGGTAATTTTTGAAAAATAAATTTACAATGTAAACCTATGACAAATTATTTATTTGCCAAAAAACACCATGTCATGACGTTTTGTTTTAGAAGTATAAAAGAGGAGAAATATATGGAAAGGAGGGTACAATTTTGAGTTGGGGAGCTGCCTCCAATTAAGAGTGTGGCAAATCAAGCAAGTCCAATGAAATATTGTTGATAAATCAATACAAAGGAGTGAACTAATAAAAAGGATTTAATAATATTCCACACCATAGTATTTTGCATAGAGGCTTCAGGACTTTATCTCACCAATTTAGTTACTTTGGCAATTAGTCCCAGTCTCAGTGACTGGAGAAACAGTGATCAGGCTGAATTTTCCTGTTTTGACTTCATGCTTTTTCAAGTGAGATTCATGGCACCCAGTACACCATGGCTTGGAATGACTTTTCTCAAACAGCCCTTCACTTTTCAACTCATTCATTACACATCTGGTCACACTGCATCCAACTTATGGACTCACACACAGGCGAGGCAGTGAGTAGATTTTCTATTTATTTGTGGGATGTGGGCGTCACTGGCTGGCCAGCACTTCTTTTCCATCCCTAGTTGCCCTTGCGAAGGTGGTGGTGAGCTGCCTTCTTGAACTGCTGCAGTCCTCCTGCTATGGGTTGGCTCACAACGTTATAAGGGAGGGAATTCCAGGATTTTGACCCAGCAACAGTGGAGGAATGGTGACATATTTCCAAGTCAGGATGGTGAGTGGCTTGGAGGGGTAGTTGAAGGTGGTGGTGTTCCCATACATCTGATGCCCTTGTCCTTCTAGATGGAAGTGGTCGTGGGTTTGGAAGGTGCTGTCTGAGGATCTTCGGTGAATTTCTGCAGTGCATCTTGTAGATAGTACACACTGCTGCTACTGAGTATTGGGGTGGGGAAATTGAATGCTTGTGGATATAGTGCCAATCAAGCAGGCTGCTTTTTCCTGGGTGATGTCAAGCTTCTTGAATGTGGTTGGGTCTGCACTCATCCAGGTAAGTGGATAAGCATCGTTGTCAGGGCTTTCAATCATTCATACGCTTGATACTTAAAATCCAACTGTACCCCAACATCACACACTGCAAGTCAGGAACTGCACTTTGTGTAGTTGTTTTGCACTATTATCCTGAAGGAAAGTAAGAAAGCTCCCCAGTTCACCAACAGGGAGTTGAAGATGCTGGTGGATGCATATGGTGGACTGTGCAGTGTCCAGGGTAATGCAGAATGCACAACAGCATAGAGAGAGGATTAATGATCTTCTGTACTTGACAAGGGTAGGTCCCACCATTTACCCCATGTGCAGACACCTTCCATCAAGAATCATGGACTGCAACTCAATTATTCAACAACTCTCACTCAACTCATCCTTCCAAACTACTGATCCTTTATGCCTTCGATTCTTCCTCTCACTCACTGAGGGCACCTCACTACCACTCCTGCTCCCGTGTCACCACTAACTGCTCTTCAATCCACTTCTCTCGTACTCAACACCTCATTTTAATCTAGTGAGAAGGGTCACTTGACCCGAAACGTTAGCTCCAATCTTTTCTTCACAGATGCTGCCAGACCTGCTGAGCTTTCCAGCAACTTCTGTTTTTGTTCCTGATTTATAGCATCCGCAGTTCTTTCATTTTTTACTGCATTTTTGTCTCATCACAGGAAAACTGCCCCACAATAAGGGCAAGAGGGCCAAGACAGGTCAGGCTGGAGGGGCTGCTCACACCATATGAGGAGAAAGCACTCTAGCTCGTCAGAGAAAAACACAACTTCTCGAGAAAATGGGGAGGCCTGAATGACCTGCCAACCCAGTAAGTTTACAAAGAGTGGGGATGGATGAACACAGCAGACCAAGCAGCATCTTAGGAGCACAAAAGCAGATGTTTCGGGCCTAGACACTTCATCAGAAAACCCCTTTTCTGATGAAGTGTCTAGGCCCGAAACGTCAGCTTTTGTGCTCCTGAGATGCTGCTTGGCCTGCTGTGTTCATCCAGCCTCACATTTTATTATCTTGGATTCTCCAGCATCTGCAGTTCCCTTTATCTCTGAACCCAGTAAGTTTCATAGTTTGGTGCTGTGTTGCTGTCCCATTACCTGATTCATTCCTAATCTGCATATCCTTTTATCCCTCCTGCACAACTAATTGTCTCTCTTCGCTTATGCAAACAATAGCAGCACACAGCCAACTTCTGCTTTAAAGAGGCCAACGATGCAGACTCTCAGACTCAACTGCACCTCCGAGGAGGAAGCTACTCAACCCTCAGAGGCTGCACTGGCAAGGCTTTATCCCGCAGCTTCTGCCAGCTCAAAGACTTTCATCTCAGCTTACACTATCAAGATTAGGCTACATCTGGCTGAGGATAATCAACCTCAGGTCTCGGGAACTCAGAGACTACTGGAGACCAGGCATCTGCTCAGCCCCAGGCAGAGTGGACTTTGCCATTAATTAGAGATAACAAGGTGTAAAGCTGGATGAACACAGCAGGCCAAGCAGCCTCAGAAGAGCAGTAAGTCTGATGTTTCAGGCCTAGACCCTTCTCAGATTCTCTATCATTGATAGTTCCTACTATCTCTTTGCTATTAATTACTTTGTTAAGCAGCACACACCCGCATAGGAACAGTATGCAGATTTGTCAGAGACAATTGGGAAAATAAATTGAAGGATGAGGGAATCCATTGACATTATTAATACAATGCTGGCTCCATAGTGTGTGTGTCTGGTTGTCTTCATGGGGAGGTCAGGAATCACCATGGAATCCAGGTCCACCATACTCTGCATCTACTGGAAATGCACACGGTTCTGCATTTGATTGGATTAGCCATAGGTGCTCAGCAAACTGGCAAAAGTATGCAAGGTGTAGATTTCCCTAGCTCCAAAGTGAATTCCTGAAAGGCTAAAGGGATGTGAGAGTTGGACAAAGAACATGAATGATAATGTGGTGAGATTGGTAGTTTGCTAATGCTGATTTATATGGACAAGGATAGTGGATGGCAGTGTCCATGGGTGGCACTGGGATATTGTAGTTGAAGCAGAGTTGGATGAAAAGCAAGTGGTGAGCTACAGCTGCCAGGAAACTGGTCTGACTTTCATGTCATGAATCAGTGCCTTCTAGTTTCTCTTGGAAGGAGAAGAATTTGTTAGTCAGCACATTAAGTAAAGGAGTTGGGAGGTCTTGTTGTGGCTGTACAACTAAATGGTCACCTTGCTATAGGAAAAATATTATGAAACTCGAAAGAACTCAGAAAAGTTTTGGGTGTTGCCAGGGTTGAAGGTTTTGAGCCAAAGGGTGAGACTGAATAGGTGGGGATATTTTCCCTGGAGCATCAGAGGCTGAGGATGACCATATAGTGGCTTTTAAAATCATGAGGGGCAAAGATAAGGTGGATACCCAAGTCTTTTTCTCATGGTAGGAGAGTCCAAAACTAGTGGGCATAGGTTTAAAGTTAGAGGGGAAAGATTTAAAAGGGATCTGAGGGGCAACTTTTTCACACAGAGGGTGATGCATGAGTGGAATGTGCTGCCAGAGGAAGTGTGGAGGCTGGTACAATTACAACATTTTGTTGGTATCAGATGGGTATATGAATAGGAAGTGGTTACAGGGATGTGGGCCAAATGCTGGCAAATGGGTCTACATTAATTTAGTGTATCTGGTCAGCATGCACAAGTTGGACCTAAGTATTTGTTTCTATGCTGTGCATCTCTATGACTTTATGACTCTAATTGGATGTGATATAGGCATAAGGCGAATTGGTCTAAAAATGAGAAACCAACACACGGAATAAGGCATTGCCAATTATTAGCAAGATTCAGATGTCTTGTTTAAAAGTGAATGTTATAAAATCTTTTCCCCAAAACAATTAATGGTAGCACCTTGGATAGTGTCGTAGAACAGAGGGACCTTGGGGTTCAGGTACATAATTCTTTGAGGTTTGTGTCACATATAGACAGTTTGGTTAAAAAGGCGTTTAACATGCTTGGCTTCACTGCTCAGTCCTTTGAGTACAGGAATTATGAAGTTATGTTGAGTTTGTACAGGCCATTGGTGGGGCCTGTTCTGGAGTGCTGTGTCCATTTCTGATCACCTACTTACAGGAAGGGTATTATTAATTTGTGGAGAGGGTTCAGAAGAATTTACCAGGATGCTGCTGGATATGGAAGGTTTGAATTATAAGGAAAGGCTGGACAGGCTGGGACATTTTTCACTGGAGTATAGGAGGTTGAAAGGTGGCCTTACAGAAGCTTATAAAATCGTGAGGGGTATAGATTGGGCTAATAGTAGTTGTTTATTTTCCCCGAGTATGGGGGATTTCAAGACATGGAGACATATTTTTAAGGTGAGCAGAGAAAGATTGAAAAAAAACACAAGGGGCAATTTTTTTTACAGAGAGGGTGGTTCACATGTGTAATGAACTTCCTGAGGAAGTGGTGGATCTTGGCACAATGTTTAAAACACATTTGGATAAGTACATGAATAGGAAAGATTTGGAGAAATGTGGGCCAGGAACAGACAGGTGGGACTGGTTTAGTTTGGGATTATGTTTCGCATGGACTGGTTGAATCGAAGAGTCTGCTTCTGTGCTGTATGACTCTATGACTTCAGGGTCACAAGTATATCCCCTACAGATCCCTGAAAGTTGCCACCCAGGTTGATAGAGTTGTTAAGAAGGCGTACGGTGTGTTAGGTTTTATTGGTAGAGGGATTGAGTTTCGGAGCCATGAGGTCATGTTGCAACTGTACTTGGAGTATTATGTACAGTTCTGGTCGCTGCATTAAAGGAAGGATGTGGAAGCATTGGAAAGGGTGCAGGGGAGATTTACCAGGATGTTGCCTGGTATGGAGGGAAGGTCTTATGAGGAAAGGCTGAGGGACTTGAGGCTGCTTTCGCTAGAGAGAAGAAGGTTAAGAGGTGACCTAATAGAGACATACAAGATGATTAGAGGATTAGATAGGGTGGACAGTGAGAGCCTTTTTCCTTGGATGGAGATGGCTCGCACGAGGGGACATAGCTTTAAACTGGGGTGATAGATGTAGGACAGATTTCAGAGTAAGTTCTTTACTCAGAGAGTAGTAAGGGCATGGAATGCCCTGCCTGCAACAGTAGTAGACTAACCATGTTTAAGGGCATTTAAATGGTCATTGGATAAACACATGGATAATAATGGAATAATGTAGGTTAGATGGGCTTCAGTTTGGTTTCACAGGTCAGCGCAACATCGAGGGCCAAACAGCCTGTACTGCAATGTAGTGTTCTATGTTCTGTGTTCTAATTTTCTCACCATTCTCACACCAGTCCAAACAGTGAGATTCAAACATGTCTACAAGTCTTTCCAGTGCTTCATGTGTTAAAAGAGTGGTATCATTATGAACATGATGTCAAATGTTTACTATTTATGGAGAGGTGGTGCAGAGTTAATTGCAGCTAACATCATCACTGTGCAAGAATTCATAAATCACAAAAGGCTCTCAAGCACTTTTGTTGAAGACAGCTGCTAATCAATGGACCAATCAGCAACAAAGAGAATTTATCTTTACAATTTGCTGTTATAATTTATTTAGCATTCCTGAACTTTCCGTTACAGTCTAATGGAATGTATATTTCATGCCACAATTTCTGTAGCGGTGATATAGTATGGGATGTCCGAATTACTCCTTAGTGCTCCTTTCCAAAAAAATATTTTACTGGTTGTCAAATGCTGTGGCTATTATTGAGAAATAAAGTGTTTCTTACTTATGATGAAGTATGTATTGAGGGCAAATTCAACCTGACAAATGCAGTCTGTTGAGTCATATCCTTTTTATTAAAGTAGGTGTTTGAAAATTGATTCCTAATGGAGCAGTTTACTCATTCAACCAATCCATCTGGCAGTACAAAGCACAATGATGACTTGACTTATGGACTCTAAGGCAATGTGCAAAAAATGCAGGACATGTTAAAAATAGGTTGTATCTATTTGCCTTCACAGATTTGAGTTCTAGCCATGAGATAAAAAGACATATAGAATACAGTTTCTTCACTATTGCAAGAATTGTGCCGAGTAAGTCTGTATTGCATCAATTTTAGTGACTATGAGGGGAGACTAGTTTGATAGGTTAAAGGGCTGACACAATTTGGCATGCTTTATATTGTGTTTAGAAACTGGCTTCATTCTGCAATGAAGGTCTGAGTCACAGCTCACCCAACAGGCCAAAGTCTGGGGGAGTTCTTTAACTGGAGTTTTTCACAGAAGAAAAATGTAACTTTAACCACAGGAACTTTCATCTCCACCAAAAGCGGGGGCCGTGATTTTCTTCAGGCATCTTGGGACGCATGTGGAATTATGACAGTGATGTTACATTGTTGCCTAGCAGCTATTTGTTTACTGAAGTAACTGTGTGGCAAGATGGAACTCAGAAGGAAGTGTGACCTAAAAGAGGTTATTTGTGCAACAGTACAGTTAGGAAGAGGATAACCAAGAGTCTTATAAGTTTGATTGTTAATATGTGGATAAGATTAATCCTATTGCTAAATGGCCAATGATTTGAAGCATACTTCATAGTTTTTTTTGAGTGATTAAATTAATGATTCAAGTTCTTGTTCCAGCTCCTGAAAACTTTTGGATAATCTTTAGAAAATACAATTATCTTGCAAAGGCTTTTATTCTAACCTGAGGTTTCTGTATGCAAATCTGACTTACTCTTGTAATGCAAAATAGCTGCCTAGGAATAATTAGCACAAGTACCAGTATCTTAATGAGAATATCTAGAGATATGAGAGCCTTATTTCTGCCATGTAAATAATGGTCACTATTCAACCCTTGTTTACACTGTCATGAAAATTACCTTTAACATGCTCATATTTGACTTTAATGTGCATGTATCTTTATTTATGTCAAAACCCCATAGAAAAATCTTATCAAAATTGCATGACACACTGTAAATTAAGAATCTACATTTTACCTATATTGGACATTATCAGCTGTATGTTTGGTATTCCCTTCATTTTTGCTTTAAGATATATCCTTGGATAATAATTTATTTGTGCATACCTTTACGGTTAAAGGTACTGAGACCAGAAAACATCAAGTGGTTTGTCAAGTGGTTTGTCAAGTGGTTTAACACGATCCTGTAATGCCTTGGAGTGGATTCTTAGCAGGTGTTTCAAAAATGAAGAATTCCTTCACAGTAGCTTTATTCACCTCTCTTTGTTCATTCTCTGCTCATTTCCACAAGGTTTGACTCACTACCTACTTGTTCTGTCCACAAATGCTGTTCATTCTCTTTTGCTTCTATTTTCTTCTCCAAATAGTAGGTGAATGTTTTTGGAGATAAAACTTAGTTAGCTTAGAATAGAATAGAATTTATTGTTACTTGTATTTTTGAAAATACAGTGAAAGGTGTTTTAGTCACCACAATTTGGCACCACTTTAATTACAGAAATTACAAAAAGAAATAATGAGATAACGTTGATTTTCTGTTCCCTCCATAGTCCCTGGGTTTATGGATGGCTATGGGACGTTGCCTTCGAAATCACCCGAGGCAAACAAAGGAAGGATTTCTGGACCGGACCCACCATGCTGCCACTGAAGCCAACACCAAAGCCACTGCATCAACGCCAAAGTAAGGAGCGACAGACTGCGCTTACCAAGTTGTCGATGTTGAAGCCATCGCTGAAGCCGTCAAACACTTAAGGTGCTGCCCGAATCTGCCATATTGCTGCCATAGCCACAAGAAGTGAACCAGAACCACCATGCCTCCTGCACTATAGCCACCGCTGAAACTGCTGCCAGAAGGAATGGACCAGACCGACTGACGTTGAAGCCTTCGATAAAACTGTGACCATTATGGCCACAAGGAAAGGACATACAGATCCACCACGCTGCCATCACCACAGCATGCGCCGACAATCGCTTTCCTACACAGCAGCCGCGGAAACAAAAAGGAAATGTGAACTGTGATACAACAGAGAAATGAAGAAACAAATTTAAAGCAAAAACAAAAGAATCTGGTCGGCCATGTTAGCGAGAGTAGGAGTGTATGGGCATAGAGCCTGAACACTTCTTACTCTGCCGCCACCATCTTGAAACTTATCCAGTGTGACAAAAACTTCTCATTTACAGTTCATCACAGGGGCAAGATAAAAATTTACACAAGATGCCCATGTCATCACTTCTGTTAATCAGGAAATATTAGTATGAACAATATTGTGAGCAATACAAGGCAGCCAAAACTATTACTTGCAATGTTGATACAAGTTTTTAGAACAATTTTTTGGAAACTGGCCACACCAGCAAAAATTATGCAAAGATTTCAAGTTTGAATGGAGTTTGAGAATTTTTTTGCTGGTTTAAGAATATGGCCCCAGATTAAGGCTACGTCTTCAGATCAAATTAATCACCATTGCGAGTTTTCATGACTTGCTCCCAAATACAGGTTTCTCAGGAGCTCTTAAAGTAAAGGGTTCTTTTTAGTGCTAGGGCATACTGAATGTTTTTTTATTTCAAGCTGCCAAGAAAGTATCAACTATACTCTGCGAATAGAAATTGTTCTGTTACTTTTAATGTTGGTTATTTTAAATATTTACAGGTACTAAATTAATTTAGTTTGGTGAAAATATTTATTGCTTTATGATAAACCCTGTTTCAGTTGCACTGATAAGTTTGAATCAGTTTACCATTCTTTCCAGATGTCAAACCATTTTACATTTTGCTTTCTAAAATGCTTCGTAAATGGCCTGGATATGTTAGTATGAAAATTAAGTTAAACCATTTACAAAAGAACAAATGCACTTTTCATAAGAAGCATAAGTTTGGTCCCAATTTGTGTAGTCTGTAGA
Organism: Stegostoma tigrinum; assembly: GCF_030684315.1. Taxonomy (NCBI): domain Eukaryota; kingdom Metazoa; phylum Chordata; class Chondrichthyes; order Orectolobiformes; family Stegostomatidae; genus Stegostoma; species Stegostoma tigrinum. The sequence goes on along the minus strand of NC_081372.1, from coordinate 41,394,999 downwards.
TTGCACCTGAAGTGGAAAATCTTAGCCAGCTAACTGTAAATTTGCACTCACTTTTCATGAGTAAGTATCATGAAGTCTATTTGACAGCAAAAATGAGTTGTTTACAATGTATGTAGTATTTACAAAGGACAAAGAACAATACAGCACAGGAACAGGTGATTCGACCCAATATGCCTGTGCCTGACGCACCACGCCTGTGCCAATTCCTAATCCTGATTGAGGTCTGTTATTTGCTGCCCAAATATGGTTTCTATCCCTTTGTTCACTTCTTGTTCATGTGTCTGTCAAGATATGCCTTATATGTTGCTAACATGCCTGTTTCCAGCACCTCCACTGGCAGTGCATTGCAGGCATCCACCACTCTCTGTGTGAATAAGTTTCCCCATTCCCCCTTTCACCTTGAACCTGTGCCCTCTTGTTGTCCTTTCCACCCTGCAAGAAAACCACTGACTATCCACCCTATCTATGTCTCTCATAATTTTGTAGACCTCTATCAGGTCGTTCCCTCAGCCTCTGTTTTCACTGGAAAGACAATCGGAGTTTATCCACCCGCTCCTTGTACCTAAAACCCTCCAGACCAGGAAACATGCTGGTAAACCTTCTGCGCACCCTCTCAAAGCATCCACGTCCTTCTGATAGTGTGACAACTATGTGGAAGGTTTCAACAAAAGTATTTTGGGAGAAATTATTTCCAATTACAGAAATGCCCAGTATAGCAGCAAATGCAGATTTACAGCAATTGGCAAAAAAACTGGAGAGGTGAAGAATTTTTATTTTACTCAGTAGGTTATTTTCCTGAAATGCGGTCAGAAGATGGTGGAAACTGATTCAATAGTAAAAGAAAATAGAGTGAATACTTGAATAGGAAAAATCTGCAGATTGACAGAGCTGTGGGGTTAACTGTGCCTTTGTCAGCTCTTTGAAAGTTATCCAATGGGTGAATGACCTCCTTCCTCTGTTCTGTACAGATCTAGGTTTCTTTGACAATAATGGGATGTGATATTGTTCAGATGGGTCAGTCTCAGCTGACTAAGGGGATTTTGAGTTCCTTCAAATTTCCAATTTAAGCCTGTAGCAGACAGTAACGCAGATTTCCATGGTAACAAAAATTTTTTGACCAGAATCCAGCACTCAGTATCCCAAGCAAGCCCAAAGCCAAAGTCAGCCTTGGCTGCTTTGGTCGTGTAGACACCTTGCTTAAATCCTTTCCGATATGCTGGAACAGTTCTACCACATCTGAGCTTTCCATTTCAAATCAGCCCATAGAAACACAGATCTTTTCCCTTTTTTAGTGAATGTCCAGCAGGTTCCAATTTTTTTTTTATTTGCTTTACTACATACATCTGCTAGCTTGGAATGCTCATGCTCTGGTTGTCAGTCAGTTCTATGGAACAGCTGGCTTTCTGAGCCAGCAACCTTTCTCCTTTTTTACTCACTCCATTTTCTAAGATTTTCTAATTCAAAGATTTAGTAACACAAGTACATTATTATTTCAAATTGAGCTTTGTATGTATTCTAGATTTTACTCCAGCCTCTTATTATCAGTGAATTGCTGATAAAACTTATCAAAGCTAAAATAATAAATGTTTATACTCTGTAACTGCCCTGGATTTCCAAAATTTTAGATTTTCAGAGAACTGAGAATCTTGGCCTATAGTCATTCTGTGGGCATAGGTTCCCACTGGTAATTAATCTTTAGCTCTAATTTTAAATAGTTTTCTACATTTTTACTTCACTGGAAATCTTACAGAACTGCAGCTTCTCGTTCTAAATGTCTCTACAGTAACCTTTTATTGTTGGCCATTTCTACCAATATTGAGTGCTCTAAGTTCTTGAAATGAACAGATATTTGGAAATACTGGTTCAAATGCATCAACATTTTTACTTTATCAACCAAAGGTGGCATGGTGGCTCAGTAGTTCACACTGGTGCCTCACAGCACTGGGGGCCTGGGTTCAATCCAGCCTCTGTATGTGTAGAATCTGCATGTTCTCCCCATGTCTGTGCAGGTTTCCTCCCAAAGACCTGCAGGTTAGGTGGATTGGCCATGCTAGATTACCCATCGTGTGCAGGCTAAATGGGTTAGCTGTGGGAAATGTGTGGTTATAGGGTGGGTTACTTTCCAAAAGGTTGGTGTGGACTGAGGGCATGCTTCCACATTATAGGGATTCTCTACTTATAAAGATCATTTTTAAATTATTACTGTTATTATGATGAATAAATAAGTCTGGACCTGGACACACAAGTGATTCTGACAGTTGCTAGGTCAAGTTCACTTGTCTTTAGTTGTCAATAGGCATCAATATTTGAGACCAGTGACAAATTCTCATACTTCTTCATACCAACCCCACCCAAAGGTGGTGATCTTGCTGGGACATAGTTCTATAAGCATCAGTGTTTTTAAACTCAAGTAAGAACTCAGTCATTGAGAGTCCAGGAAGGCAGGAACAGTCAGCTCTTTGGTAGTGAGGACAAATTATTTGCCTTCCCTCTATTAGTGTATACATCCAGCAGTTTGATGCATTTGTAAAAGTAAATTGATGGCTACTTTTATTTGTCTCACCATCTTGAACAAAACCAGCTTGTATTATCCAAAACACACAGCACTTTGCTGTTTAATTGTAAAATTCCCTAAGTTCTCAGTTCTCATTGAATTAAAGCATTTTTGTTTTACAACTATAAATAATCTTTGAGGAATTGAAGGCTAAAGTGATCAAAGGGTATGTGGAGAAAGTGTGAATAGGGTACTGAGTTAGATGATCAGCCATAATCTTAATGGATAGCAGTGTAGGCTTGAGAGGCCAAATGGCCTACCCCGACTTTTATTTTTCTATGTTTTTATATTACTGTGTTTAATTGAAACAGATCCTATCCAGTGAAAGGAATAGAAGCTGGAAAGTTACTATTTCTAGCAGTAGGTTATGTTTTCTTTGCTTTTCAGAAATCAAATGTGTGCTTTCTGCATATTTTTTGCTATGATAATTGCTAGGAGACGTTTTATTGATGAGTCACACTGTTGCTAAGAGCATTCTGGGCTCACGACCAATTGAACCAAATTGCACTCCCGCCAGACATCTTGAGGGTATTACATCACACATAGAAACAACACAGCTTGTCTGTCTCCAGACACAGCTTATAGTTGTAAAAAAAATTAGATTAGCAGATATCAAAGATTTGTTTTATTCACTTCGGGGGCTGTGTATCTGTATACCATCCAACATAGACTTCTTTCACAACATGACTTCAGCTCTCATATTTCTTACATGTGCTGTTGCCATGGTACAAAAATAGTAAATTAGGTTCATCAGGACTTAGTTTTGTTGGAGGTTTTAACCATGGCATGTTGCAGTCAACGTTTCTAATTAAATTACTGTGTACTACTGTCTTGAAACTATAATAATTTCTGTTCTGAACTTCTCTAGACTCCTGAACTAATTAAGACAAGTAACTAGATCCTGTTACACACAAAAGCAACTAACTACACTTCTTTAGATGCATTGTTAACTTCCATTCATAACAACTGAGTTTTCAACATGTGTCAACAATAAATAGATTAACTTTCTACTATTGCAGACATTCTAACATTCCAAGCAACAATAAAGTAAATATTCTTATTGATAACAACATCTTGGTAGGATCGTATTAAAAATGATTATCGATATTGATCTTACATTTCTGATTTCAAAATGTGAGACCTTCATGGACTAAAATTATATACTGATTGTAAAGAAGTCAGCTAATTGGACCTCTTTGAATGAGTTCCCTGCTTGGGTGTTAATCTGAACCAATTAGGCAGTCCTGGCTGACATAAAAGGAAGAATGTCAGTGATATTGAGCCCCTGAATGCCTAATGTGATGCAAGGTAGTGCTATTGTCAAAGGTCATGCATTTGTAAATAAAGGGTGATGGGATGCCAGCCTCTGAAGTGTTATTTGAAGTGACAAGTAGACAAATACTGACCAAAAATGTTTGCAATGAGCATCTGACCAGGTTTTGAGCCAAGCTACAAGTAAACAAGAATCAGTCTGAGCTGTAATTAACATCGTTACAAAAAGTACTGAGTGAGCGCGTGCAGCATGGTGGTAGTGTCCTACCTTTAGGGCAGATGCCAGAGTTCAAGTTCTACATGTTTCATAACATGTTTGAGCAGGTTGATTAAAAATAGCTAAAAGATACTGAAAATCAGATCTGTACCTCCTAGTTGGTACACACAATTGAGGATTGCATGTGGGAATATTTCCATTTGCAATTAAACCAGGGCTAAGAGATATAAGATCAGCAGAGGATAGTGGGCATCAGACTTCTCATTTAATATGAGGAGACACCTATCGAGCTGGCCAGAGTGTGACGCATTGTGTTCAAATGGAAACACCTCGAAGGGCAACTAACCCTGGTACAAGATGAGCAGCCTCTTTGGAACAACCCAAAGATGAAAAAAGTTGTAGTCGCCAAACATCTCGTCTCTCACATACAATTGGCTTGCTGCCTGCAGACATCATTGATCTCTAAATGGTGATGTTCAGGATTGCAATCAAAGTTTTGCACTTTAATGTTGATAGTACAGTCTAAACACAATTTGTAGGGGAGGTGCTAGTGCCTGGCCTACAAACTTCCACAAGCTTTGTCAGCAAGAGAATGGAATCAGTGATGATTCCATGCATTGTCAAAGAGAAATTTCTTGGTTTCATCTTTTTAAGGTAGCACATTGCCATGCTGATGCACAATAGACAGCTCAGATATCCAAGCGGTCTCACAGTGAGTACTTTGGTCTGCCCAGACATCTGTGCAAAATACTGCCTCTTACAGGCTCAACATTATTCTAGAGGACCTCAAAAATTTCCAAGAAACTGAGCAGACCACATGCTTACTGAAACAGTGGAGGGTTAGTGATAAGGAAAGGGTCAAAAGTTCCTTAGGATTCCACTTAAAACCTTCTTGCCTGTCTGAGAGACATTGCTAGGTAGCATCTGGATATGATATCATAACCTTAGCTGTATGCGATATTACTGCTCTCTCTCTCTCTGGCTGCTGTTTCTTTCCCTAAATGGTCATTGGGACATGTTATACGCAGAAATTGGGGCACTTGGAAAAATCAAGCATACAATCACACAAATAACAAAAGATTTATTCATCAAAAGTCAAAGATTGCAAAAGGTCCACTTGTTCTTTATAATAAGCAGAGGTTGTTTGTCACATTGCCAACAGGAGGTTACATAATCAAAGGAAATTCAAATTAGATCATTCTTCTTGGAAGTGGGTTTCAATTTGGTTACTTCTGGCCTCTCAGCCGCTGTAATACATTGCGCTTTTGTACTGCTTTGGACAACCCTCAATGTCTTGCTCCTCTTCTTCACCTTCATCCTCAGAAGACTGTTGGAATTCCTCCAGTTTGCCTGCATTCCCGTTATTAGCTTTAGTTGTGAAGAGTACAGCATACCACAACGTGCAACATATTCTTTCTGGGCTTAAATGCAAGGAGTGGTCTGTGCACTGAAACTTCTTCTTCAGGAGACATTTGATCTGTTCAACAATGGCCCTAGTTATATCTTCATTCTGCATCAATCTGAGGGGTCATAAAAGGGGTTATCGTGCCATGTTTGGAGGGGGTAGCTCCTGCCTCCCAGCAGCCATCCAGAATGGTCCAGGGCCTTAGTAGAAGGCAAGGACCTGTGAGTTCTCTAGTTTATAACAACCATGGAAGTTCCCAAGATTTCTAGCTCAGATCTCCAAATTCTACCATTGATGCCCACACATAATTCAAACAATGATGACGACTAAGCCTTTTCTGTTGATGACTTCTGCAGGTTTATGCTAGGGCACTCTTGAAGTAAGATGAGTTGATAGGCTCTGTTCATTGTGGAAACAATCAAAGATGGAGCATCTCACTGCTTGAGCTCCTTGATTCTCCTTCTGATGGGCAATGATATGGGCAGCAATGCTCTGGCGAGAATGATATCAATAACATGCTAGGTGCTGTCATTGAGATAAGCCTCTTGCATTTAAGCTTAGAGTGACCTTGACAGACAGTGGGATGGGATGATCACACAGTCCTCCCGAGTACTGCTCTAGCAGAATACACAGTTCAGGGATGATGGGATGGAACATTACTACACTGTCCTTCAGACATATGAAGAAGCAAACAGCAAGGCCTGCAGATGTGGGGTCTCATCATTCTCAAGCATCTCTTCAGCCAATGTTCACCTTTTGCTTCTTTCACTGGAGGGTGCACAGAGCCAATGGAAGGCTTCTGTTCTTGCTAGGCCTGGGGATATTGTTATAATCACTATCTCCTTCTACACAGTCTTCGCAGCAGGCCACATTGTCTCCAGTGATTAGATTCTCTCCTCGACATCTGTGAGTAGATAATCTATGTGGAATGCCAGTAAAATAATGCAATTTTATTAAAGGAACCCTGAGCACCCATATCTAACATTATGAAGCCTCATTATGTCCACACACAGTGCCATTCTCTTTTATTTGACTGTGGCCAAAACTCCAGGCTGGAATTGGATAAGCCTCTTGACTGACTGTCGTGATCGACCCTCACTGGCACATACTGGCAAGTTTGCTTGTGGAAAGGAGAAGGTCATTGACCATCTTCCTGCTCTGCTGGGTATCTCTCCAGGCTGTGGATACTGCTATGACCTGGATAGCGACCTTGGATGAGGCAGGGCAGGCTCCAGTGTCATGGCCCTCATCTGTCAGTCCTCCAGGAAGAGGACAGCAGTCCTCCACACCCTCCTATCCACAAGCACCTCCAAATCCATATCCATAAAGTGGAGTGCCAACTGCTCCTCGTCTGGGACAAACGAATCAATCCATCCTAGGCAAATCTGGAATGACAACACCTGACCAGGTATACACATGTCTTTTGAAATATGGCATCGGTGTCAGGAATACCAGTTTGTCCCAGTAGTAGTGAGGATTTTCACCTACCACTATTGGAAGAATACAACTAGCAGGTTACCATAGGAGTGTGGCGTGTAGGTGATGAGGAAAGATCAGGAACCACAGCATGAGAAAATTTGCTTGGTCTCATGGACTGAAATCTTCCATTAGGCCTGCCAAAACTGACCCTTAGCTGTTCTCTGGTAAAATTCTAACTCTGATTTTCATGTCAGTAATTGCTACACCCTAGTTTCTCACACAAAGCGTGGAGAATTGGAAGTGGAATCAGTTTTGTTTGGAATTGACGTTTTAATACATGGGAGTCAGTTAGCTACCACTCAATTTTGGAATCCAAAATTCACCATTTCCAGCTTGAGGTGAAAATCAGGAAATTATTTTTGATATTTCCTGCTCTTCTCACCATTACTGACTCCATACCAGGGAGGGAAAATTCCACCGACTGGGATGCAAGTTGTCATCTTGAAAAAAATAATGGTATCAGATCCAGAATCCCGAAGGGAACTGTATCTGGGGTAAGGGCTTTTGAGCAACAGAGAGGTAATGAAATATGAATTGATAACAAAACAACAGAGACTGGAAGTCTTTCTCACCCTGTCTACCTCAACCAGTGTTCAGTGAAAAACTTTTGACAGCAACCATTCGTCAAGAACTCAGGATCTACAAACTTCTCCATTGCTGTGAGAACACAAGTCAACAATTAAACAAGTGCTCTCAGGTTTAAAACCTAAGAACTTAAAACTGCAACAGCCTTTACCTTTCTGTCTGTACTGAACATCCTCTGTCACTTCTTTATAAACTTGTTATCTGTATTGTGTATGTATTTTTGGGATGAGTAGATAAGGAAATCATGCTTTCTTTCACTCATGAAAACCATGTAATTTGACTCTTTTATTTTGATATAGTTAATTATGTTTTAATCGAAATATGGTAACTGCGCATTCTCTAAAAAAAATATTGCAACTGACTAAAAGAACATTATTAATAAAGGATCCAATTCCCTCTCAACTGCTCATAAAAAAGTTCTATGGAATAAATAAATGACCACTATTTCATTTAAATAATTGGGAATAAGATAATTGAGAGGTTTATAACAATTAAACAATAGCACTTCTAAATGAGATGCAGATCTCTGAAATCACCAGCTGGTGCAATACCTAACTGTGACAGCATTTAGAAAGTTATAAGTAGAGCGAAATGAAAAAAAATACTGTCCAAACTCTTTGGGTTTGCATATTTCTCTGAAATGGTAACCAATATGGTTTTCCAACTGAATTTGCCAAGCCAATTTTATTTTACAATACCCCATAAATCTTTGCAACTCAGCTTGTTTCTTTCTCTCTCTCACTCTCTCTCTCCCACCCATTCCTCTCCTTCTCTCCTTTTGTCTCTCACCCACTCTGAAGCCCTGGGTTCTTCGTTGGGTATATAATTCCAGTGGCAGCTGGTTCCCTACGGTACTTTAGCTGACTGTCACAATCTAATAAAGGAGGAAAGAAACCACATAGTGGACTTTCTGGGGTGCTTTGTCAGCATGGAGTGATCATTTGTGAAATTATGTACTTTCTTGCCCAATTTCCACTTTCCTCCAAAGTCAGAAGAATGAAAAGCCCAGACCATGACGTGTGGGTGGGAGATTCAATCCCAAAACAGAATGAATGGCAGGGTGGCTGCAGTCGGGTTAATTTCCATAGCTGAGCACAATTCTAACCACACTCGATCGTCACACACTTTCCTTGAGGATTACTGGACAGTGGGGAGGGGCAGAAACCTTGGTTAATTTATCTCTTCTTCCTCCAAGGAATCGCTACTTGCTGATCCATCGAATGACATGTGATGTTTTTAGTAACAGCCTTGGTCAAAAGCAAAGCATTGCTTTGTGAAAACATTAGAAGTGCATTCAGTTTTGATTTAGTTGGACAGAAAACAGCTATCAGTACAACAGCATCAACAGGCAATAAGAGGTAGTCTCTTTTTTCTGTGATTAAGACAACGTGAATTCATTAATTACTTTGCTACAGCTTTGTTTTGCCCAGAGGTACAACCAAAGTTTATTCTGATAGAATGAAGTGCTGCAATATAGAATGCTGAGATTTTAAATTAATTCCTGAATACATTTCTTAATTTTTTTTTTAAGTTTGAGAATTGGAGGAACATTGCATAGATGTGATATGTGACAAATCTGCCTGCAAGAATATAAAGGGTATATTGGAGCACGCTTTTCACTTTTCTCACACTGGATCAGAAGTGGTGAAGGAAGAGTAAAGTAGGAAAGTCAGGAGAAATCACTGGAAAAAGACCTCATTGCAAAGTTTATTACTAGTGTTTTGACAGTCATCAGTCTGTTAAGCAAGGAGCCAAGACGTTAAAGGGGTTGCTGCATTCTTATGCCATCATTCCATGACACTTCTGTCCTCAACTCCTCTCATGTATGTGTCAAATGAAGTGCTTGCCTCGAAAAACTCAATGATATTGCTTGGATGCTGTGAGTTGCGAATATCCACACTGAAGTGAGATATTGTGTTATTTCATCTTAAATTATACTGGCACCAACTCTGCGACTGAAACATCCAGTGTTAGCTGATTGTGAAGTATCAGTGATCATCTTGCTTATCTCAACCTTTTATCATATACAACTCAAACGGAAGGAACAATCCAAAAGTTCAGCAAGCGTGAATTTCTTACCTTGGTTCTGGAAATATTCCTGGTTATCATGGGGGATATGAAAGAATGATGCTCAGGAGGCTTTTAAACTTTAACATTGTGGTCGTTGCAGAATCAAATACACTGGATGAATTTTACAGACCTCTCTAGAGAGCAAGTCAGTGTCTAAAAGGAAAAGCCAGTTAAACTGGTGGATGGTACATACTGGGTCTGGCTTCAAAATGGAGGTCAGTACGACCAATAAATAATTTCCACATGTTCTTGGTTTTTGACTGACTTTTTTCTCTGAACCAGCTGACAGACTGTGAAGAAACTCCACCAAGAACCATAACACGCTGTCGAGGCCAAACTGGGGAAAGCTGGGACATCCGAATCTCAACTGGAGAGGGCGGGGATGTCCGACCCACTGAGCCCCTGGCTAATTGATTGGCTGGTCATAGCATAATACCCTGCAGTGGCATGATCTCATTGTGACCACTGCTGTAACGCAACCCTGAAGGAGGATGCTGGATGGTGAAAGAAAATTCACTTTGCAGCAAGTGTTTGCAGAGATGTAACATGATTAGCAGCAGTATTTCCCATGCAACAGTACTCTCCTTTTCTTTGCGTACTTTTAGAACTTCCAAAATCCTGCTCCCAGGCACTTGCCCTGCCAACTGCATTGTTCTCGGCAGTGTATTATCAATTTCAATTTGCTTGTTAAGTAGTTCAATTGACTCTTCATTATTTATTTAAGTATATTATTTATTTAAGAAGGGCTGCTGATTTCTGCTCCCACTCACCTACAGTATAATGAGGCTGAGCTCAGGGCTGAGTGTGAAACTGGTGGGCAGGGCCCTCAGTTTATTTCATGTCCCCACTCCCACTGAAAACAATCACGCAGGGCCACACCCATCTCCAACACATCCCTCACCTTCCTGGACCTCTGTCTCTATCTCAGGCAACCATCTAGAAACCGATATCCATTTCAAGCCCATAACTCCCACAGCTATCCAGAATACACCTCCTCCCAGCCATCTTCCTACAAAAATTCCATCTTCTATTCACAATTCCTTCGCCTCCGCCACATCTGCTCCCAGGATGAGGCATTTCACTCCCGTACATCTCGGATGTCCTCATTTTTCAAGGGCCACAACTTCCCCCCTCAGTGGTCGAGAACGCCCTCGACTGTGTCTCCCGCATTTCCCGCAACTCATCCCTCACATCCCATCTCCGCAATAACCGCCCTAAGAGAATCCCCCTCATCCTCACATACCAACCCACCAACCTCCAGATCCAACGCATCATCCTCCGACACTTCCGCCATCTGCAATCCAAACCTACGACCAAAGACATTTTTCCATCCCCACCCTTGTCTGCCTTCCGGAGGGACCACTCTCTCCATGACTCCCTTGTCGTCTCCACACTCCCCTCCAACCCCACCACACCCGGCACTTTTCCCTGCAACCACAGGAAGTGCTACACTTGTCCCCATACCTCCTCCCTCAACCCCATCCCAGACCCCAGATGTTCACCTGCACATCTGCCAATGTGGTATACTGCATCCGCTGTTCCCATTGTGGCCACCTCTACATTGGGAAACCAAGCGGAGGCTTGGGGACTGCTTTGCAGAACACCTGGGCTCAGTTCGCAATAAACAACTGCACCTCCCAGTCGCGAACCATTTTAACTCTCCCTCCCATTCCTCAGACGACATGTCCATCATGGGCCTCCTGCAGTGCCACAATGAAGCCATCTAAAGGTTGCAGGAACAGCAACTCATATTCCACTTGGGAACCCTGCAGCCCAGTGGTATCAATGTGGACTTCACAAGCTTCAAAATCTCCCCTCCCTCTATGGCATCCCAAAACCAGCCCATCTCGTCCCCGCCCACCTAACCTGTTCTTCCTCTCACCTATACCCTACCCCCACCTCAAGCCGTACACCCATCTCCTACCTCCTAACCGCATCCAGCTCCCTTCACCTGTCCGTCCTCCCCGGACTGACCCATCTCCTCCCTGCCTCCCCACCTACACTCATCTCTACAGGCTTTATCCCTGCCCCTTTAACTTGTCTGTCTCCTCTCCACCTATCTTCTCCTCTATCCACCTCCCCCTCTCTCCCTATTTATTTCAGAACCCTGTACCCTCCCTCTTTTCTGATGAAAGGTCTAGGCCCGAAATGTCAGCAGATGGTGCTTGGCCCGCTGTGTTCATCCAGCTCCACACTGTGTTATCTCAAATCCAGCTTCATGTCTCTTCACCAAAGCTGGTAACTCCAGCATACGTCCCAACGGACAACAATCTGAAGAAACACAACATGGTTAACTTTTGTCCAAGAATCAGAACTAAGCACAAAGGGCTTTCGAACACTTCAATATCGGAACCACTGACGGGGCTGTTTCGAGTTCTTCACTTTACAGGTCTTCAGGATTATTGTGGTGTCCTGTATGATCCAATATCTGTCTTTAGCCAGAGAAGTAGACATACTGGAGCACAAGTAATTGAGAAAGTTGTCGGGAAATTTTGATGAACAATTGACAGCAAAATCCAAATCACCTAATTAGGATCGTGAAGCAGTTCAGCTGAGATTTACACACAAATACGATTATGTCCCTGAGCCTGTTACACCCTCATTAATGCAATCTACAGCAATGTCATTCCACATAAAGACTGCTATTCATTAATATAAAGTTTCAAAGATATTACCTCATATTAGTGCAGAAAAAAAGATTAATCATTACACCACAGCAGTACCACCTCTTCCCCCGCTGTTTCTTACCGAGCTGTTTAGAGTTCCTGACCTCGTACTCCTCTTTGCTGCCCCCTAATGTCAGTGTGAGAGAACTAGACAACTGCAGCTTAACAAGTGAAATCTCTGTGCTGATGCGCGAACTTGCTCACTGAAATCTAAACTCGTTGCCCGGGAGACCCCTGGCCACAGACATCAGGTCCTGATCTGCAGTTGTTATCAAACTTCTAGGACAGTCTGGACAGAAATGAAAATGCTTCTATGCGTTCCAGTGTCCTAAGAGACACCTGCATCCGCAGGATCTCTGCTCCTGCCGTGCAGTTCCTGGCATTACATCCAATTAATTCATAGCATATAATGCATTGATGAATGTCTAGCAGTTGTCAGTCAAGTCCTGGCTTAGTTAATTCTCTAATGGATTAAAAGTAGGAGATTGCAAGATTTGGCCAGTCAGACAATACTGTCAGCTTGGGAGGTAGCAGGGTCTATTTGATTACAATGATAAATTACTTTATTACTGTATAACCACGGGAAATACAAACATCCAATTGATTACTCTCACATTTCTAATGAGGTCCACTTAGCTATTTGATGTTCTGATGACTAAATCTGTGTTTGTTTAGAACAGGAATAACTAATACTCTCTTGTCATGAATTCTCTGTCTTTACTGTCAACAAATCTCTCCACTGCAGTGTTCTCCAGTAGCTTAGTTGATCTATATAGGTTACTCATAAACATCTACAAAATTACATTTCAAAACAGGACATCACCAAATTCATGCTAAAGTGTTTTTTTTTCCCTATTGAGCATGTGACACTCTGACATACTGCAATACAAGTACAATTCCATTTCATTCTTCAAAATATCCTCTACCATGAAGATACCAGCTGAGGGGGATTTACAGTTTTTAGCTCCTATGTTTATTGTCAGAGTGTCCCAGTTGCATTGAGCCTTTGTGGTACCTGAGCCAAGTTTTAGTGCTTCCCACAATACATTGTCCTGGGATTTGAAAAGTCAGTCTGTAAAACCAAGGGTTTAGTTGATCCTCCTTCGTGTGACATAAGAGTCTATTTTAGGCCTAACCTTCTCTATGATTCCTCAACTTCTGAACTTGTAGATCTACTACTTCTCTGCTGAGGTAATGCAATTATTAAGAAGAAAAACAATTGCACAGTGAAAATGGTGCTGACAATGATAGGAATGCTAATATTTTGCTAAGAAGAATCAATTGGACATTTGATTCACTGAATTAGTAGCAATAGCAATCTCTATATCCTCATGACACATGAGATTCCAGTGAAATTAATGATATTTTTGTTTCTGTTCAAAGGTAAAGTGCTAATCTGTATGGGAGCAGTGAGGTTTTCACTTCTGTATGCTTGTATGCATACTATATGACATCTTCTGGTGTGAAGATTGGTTTATTGGAAGCATTATTTTGTGGCTCACCTTCCTTATTCTCAGCAGATCATTAAATGCTTTGCAGCCCTAAAATGTCAGCAGACTTCTGATTTGCAATTTAATGTCTGTGGCTTTGGTCCTGTATTTCAGAAACGAATGATTATTTCAGCGCTTCATGTGGACTACATGTGGGTTGATGCATACACAGATCTGCAGACATTTCATTACAAATGATGGAAGCACTTGAAATCTTAAAATGTGTTGGCAAGAATCATGAGCATTGCATTCCTAAACTCCCACATCTTTTAAATACACATAATCTGTTAGAAAAATTCTAATGTTTTTATCTTTTATGATGTTATAAATTCAAATTGCACTTGAATGCTGTCTCATGCATAATTCTTGTTAAAAATCTTAAAAACTACTAAGATGTACAGATGTGAAATAATTTTGGGCTCATTCCACCTAGACATGGTTGCCGTGGCTGATTTGGCGTCAACTGTGACTACCAGTGTGGTGAGAAAAGTGGTTCTGCGATGACAAGTCGTAATATAATACTGACCATAAGACAAGCCACCAAATCAAAACATGCTTCCACTAATTAATTTAGGTAGTTCAACTAGCAAAGAATGAAACCCTTAATGCCCTTGAGTAAATGGGTGGTGATATTATTATAATTCTTCAATGTTCCACAGGAGTAATTGAAGTTCTCTTTTGGCAAATTGATGTCAAGAAGTTATTCCTGCGCAGGTTTTCGTAGCCAAGACTGGTTTTCTGTTTGCGTGACATTCATAAAAACACACAGTTCCAGAGGTGTTGCTGTAGCTTTTCTTGTTTCTGCAATAGGGTCACTGAGATCAGAAATGGCACTCCTATATTTTCAGTTGAGCAGTCTTCGCTTTCCAATTGAAGCAAAGCTTTGCTTAGTGGTATTAAAAGGAAGAGTACAAAGATTGCCTGGTGTCCTGAGCTACCTTGCCCATTACTTATTATCACTAAAACAGTTAATTAATCATTAATCACATTACTGTTGGTGGAACTATGGTCTGCACAAATTAACTGCTGTATTTCATGACATTGCTGCAGTGACTTCTTTCTGAAAGCATTCTATTGCAAAGTGCTTTGAGACATGCCAGGGTTGTGAAAGGTGCTACAAATTTGTTCTTAATCTTTCTTAACTCCTTGTGTAGTCTGGCCTGCATGTGACTTCAGTTGTGATTGACACAATTAACAGTGGGAAATCATTGCCTGAGAGGTTAGTGGAGAAGGTTTTGAGTGAATCATGCACAGGGTAACTGTACTGTTACCTGTAAAGGAAAACATGCACAGTTATGAAGAAAAGGTGGGACATGGCATCATTTGAAACACTCATTTGGTGAGCCAGTGCAGACAAAATGGGCTGAATGACCTTCTTCTGCACTATAACAATTCTGTGGTTGCTATACTGCTGCCCCAGCTATTATTAGCTAACTCGGTGTCCCTGGGGATCTGACCAGTAACCTTCCTGGTCTGTAAAACTTAATAATTCAATTTAATTATTTTTTGTGATCTGGCTATTGCAGAATGTGAACAGTGCCACTTTGCACAGCATAGGGATCTGAGGAATACATTACATAATCAATTTCAGATTAGCCTTGAATTACAAACATGCTAAGGAGTGTAATATGCATTTTCTGTGGTTGGTTTTGGAGAAAACTGTAAGCTATGTTGTCAGGATGGTGACTATTTCTGGTAACACTTTAAAATTATGCTTAGACATAGTATATTTTAAAGCATGCTTCTGGGTGCATAGCATAGAAATTTAAAATGTTTGAACAGAGACATCATTTATACATTGACCAGGACTGATTTGGAGTCTGACCCACTGACATACAGTACATGGGCTGGCCCTTGAGAACTGAGTCTGGCTTTGATCTAGAGGAGACTTTTAATTTAATCCCTGTGTTCACTACAATCTTGTGCACTTACTACACCAAATTCAATTAATATACAGAGCACAGCAGAAATAGGCTGTGTATAAAATACAGAGGTGCACGTGTCTTAACATATTCTCTGGTTCCACTTTGTACATTTAGACAAGGCATTTAGCCAACAAATTACTTGTATTTCAGATATAATGCATCACATTCTACTTTCTTGTTAACAACTGACATTTTGTTTAACCTTGCACCAACAGCTGTTAGATATTTCACAGATTTGAAATAATTCTGACTGCACTGCCTCACTTTTAGCTAGTTTAAACTGACCACAACAACGAGCAAACAACAAAAAATAGGTAGAATGAAAGATTAGAAAAGAATAAGTGGAACGGGCAGGCTTGTGGAGAGAGAGAGAGAGAGAGAGAGAGAGAGACAATTGCAAAGTGACAAGTGATTATTTAGGCACCTCTACAGAGTGGAAGGTGATGACTAGTTTGATCAGTGCTTGGGCACCAGCTATTCACAATATATGTCAACAATTTAGACGAGGGAATCAAATGTAATATTTCCAAGTTTATTGATGCCACAAAACTAGGTTGGATTGTGAATGGTGAGAAGAATGTTAAGATGCTATTGGAAAGTTGCTGAATAAGTTGGCAAATACATGGCAGATGCAGTATAACATTGATAAATGTGAAGTTATCCACAGCAGAAGAAACAAAATAACCAAGTATTATTCAAACAGTAATAAGTTGAAAAATGCAAACATGGAAAAGGACCTGGGTGTCATTATACACCAGTCACTAAAACAAGCTGTTAGAACAGCAAATGATCTGTTGGCCTTTATTGCATTTTGTTGCAACAGGTCCAAGGACAGGAGCAAGGAAATCTCACTGCAGTTGTACAGGGCCATGGTGAGACTAAACCTGGAGTATTGCATGCAGTTTTGGCCTCCTTACCTAAAAAAATATACTGCCATTCATGTAAGAGCAGCAAAGGTTCACCAGGTTGATTATTCGGATGGTAGGTTTATCATGAATGGAGAGTTTGGGCCTGCATTCTCTGGAATTTAGAAGGAGAGAAGATCTCATTGAAACATATGCAATTCTGATAGGGCTGGAAAAACTAAATACAGGAATTATGTTTCCCTTGAACACAGAACATGGAATCACAGTCTTAAGGTAAGCTATTTTGGACAGAGATGTGGAGCATTTCTTCAATTGGGGGTAGCGAACTTGTAAAATTCTCTACCACAGAGGACCATGGAGATCAAGTCACTGACTAAGTTGAAACAGAAATAGATAGATTTCTAGAGGTTTACTATGTTGAGGGATATGGGGAGAGCATGGGATCATGGCCTCGCAGAAGGTACAACACTTGCCATCTACCTCATCCGTCCTCACTCTCCAAAGCATCAAACATGCTTTCTAAGTGAAGCAGTGATCTGCTCGCACTTTAAATCTTGTCTGATGGATTCACTTTTCACAATCAGTTTCCTCCACAGCTGAGAGACCAAACTGAGCCTGGGTGACCACTTTGCAGTATACCTCCGTTCTCTCCATAAGAATAACCCTGACCTTCCAGTCACTTGTCATTAAAATATAATCTTAATCTCAATCTCATGGAAACATGTCTGTTCTAAGCCTGATGCAGTTCTCTCGTGAAGATCAACACAAGCAAGAGGAACAGCATTTCATTTCCCAATTATGCATTTTACAGGCTTCAGGACTCAATGTTGAGTTCAACAACTTTCAGAGCTGGACACAGTCTTCCATTTCAATTACACTCCCTTTCCATCCTATCTCACCCATTGCATTCTTTGTATAGATTTACTCTCAACAGAGATTATTATTTTTTGCTATTAACACCTTCTATTAACATACATTCTTCAACTCTACATCTCCTCGATTACCATTAATACCCACTTCACCTTTGTTCTGAGCACTCCTACCATCTGATCTTACTTGCTCTTCCTGCCACCTTGTCAGCAACTTAAAAGCCATGATTTTTAATCCTGTCAGTTCTGAAGAACAGTCACATTGCATAAATTTGACTTTGTGATATGCTAAGGAAACACAAGGAGTGAAGCAATGTCACATAATATTGCACTGTCTTGTAATCTTATGGCAATGAAGCCACAGTAAGATGATTTGTAAACAAATTCAATTTTTCCTTATCTTTGCAGAGAGTGTTAGCAATACAATGAAACCAAAAATATTGTAAGAAAATGCCAGGATGAAATCACTCTTGGCAGTTCCAAGGTGTTGACAGTGGATGGGCACTTGGTATAGAGTCATAGAGTCACAGAGCATGGAAACAGACCCTTCAGCCCAATCAGTCCATGCCAACCATGTTTCCCAAACTAAACCAGTTCCAAATGCCTGTGCATGGCCCATTTCCGTCCAAACATTTCTAATGCATGAACAAGTCCAAATGTCTTTTAAATGTTGCAACTGTATCTGCAACCATCACTTTCTCTGGCGGTTCATTCCACACACAAACCACTTTCTGTGTTAAAAAAAGTTGCCCCTCATGTCCTTTCTAAAATTTCTTCACTAACCTTGAAAATATGCCCCTAGTTTTGAACTCCTCCACCCTAGGGAAAACATCCTTGTCATCCACTATATCTATCTGCCTCATGATTTTATAAACCTCTTACCCTCCAGTGAAAAGAGTCCCAGCCTATTCAGCATCTCCCTATATCTCAAATCCTCCATTCACAGCAATATTTGGGTAAATCTTTTCTGAACTCTCTCCAGTTTAATAGCATCCTTCCCATAACAGGGCAACCAGAATTACGCACAGTACTCCCAAAGAAGCCTCACCAATGTCCTATCCAACCTCAGCATGGTGTCCCTACTCCTGCACTCAAAGGTCTGAGCAATGAAAGCAAACAAGCTAAATGGCTTCTTAATCACCCTGTCTACCTGTGATGCAAATTTCAAAGAGTTATATATCTGAGCCTCTAGGTCTCTCTGTCCTACACACTACCCAGTGCACTACCATTAATTGTATAAGTCCTGCCTTTGTTTGTTTTACCAATATGCAATACCTCACATATATCCAAATTAAACTCTATCTGCCACTCCTCAGCCCATTGACACAATTGATCAAGATCTCTTTGTAATTTTAGATAACCTTCTTCATTGTCCACTATACCACCAATTTTTGTGCCATCCGCAAACTTACTAACCAATTCCTCCCCAAATTACCTGGGCCCCTCCAAAGCCTCACTAGCAATTGGAGAGGCCTACTTTACAGTGGTTTTACAATCATGCTGCATGGACCAAAGAGTCATTATTAGAATTGCCCGAACAAATGGACACAAATGTAATGCTGTCCAGTAAGCTAACATAAAGTTCTCTGCAGATTAAAATATAAAATACTTTTTAACTGAGTCAAAAATTCCTGTACTATTGAAATAAATTGGCAGAGCATAATAGCAACCCATGACTTTTGCCTTAGGTATTGTGGTTGAGAAGCCTCTTCTCTTTGTCATAAAATTATCTCCTTGCCAATTGTTATTAAAATTTTGCATCTAGCATGTCACTCTTTGGGTTAACCTCAATTCAGATCACAAATAATGTTACATTTTTATCTCTGCACTGTATTATACTTTTTCTTATTTACCACCGCCAGAAGAAACCTCATTCCAGGTGCAGCAGTGACACAAATTAATACCAACACAAAAAAGAGAACCACATGTTTTGTGGTTTATGTTTCGATGTTATGTATTTTCGGCTCTCTTATTTCAGGCTACTTCTCCCACGAACCTTTAACTCCTTGCATACCAGGAACATTAGCCATGAATTTGACTGGACCAGCTGCCACTCTATTGCCATAAGGTGTAGCAATGGAGCATAAGTACCTCCTTGGACATTCCCAGTCAGTATTTCCCAAATTTGTCCAGATAACTATTTAAATTGTACCATACCCAGGGAATAAGCTCATGAACCTGCTGCCTTTTATTTCAGCAACTGATTTCATTACACAGTTTGTTGTTTCCCTGTAGACAATAATATAATTACAGTACCCAGATCTTTCAAGTATATTTAATCTTAAAAAAACAAAATAATTGTTTTAACACCTACATTTTACAGTGGCCATCAAGCCTAGCTATCTATATATGCGGTGAAAAGAAGATCTGTATTTATATAACACTTTTCCCAGCATTATGATGTCCTAGAGTACTTTATAACCAATGTTCTAAAGTAGAAGCAATACACAGAGCACAATGGCTATGCTGAGCAATGATATGGAACAAAGATATTCTTATAAAAGCAATTTTGTTCTTTTACTTGCTGTCCTGGAGGTCTATTTGGTCAAATTATCTCTCATCAAAAGCAAGAGATTGATCTGGAAGAACACTGCCTGCTAATAACCTCCAATGTAACAATCAAGATTGTTCAGTTGGTTGAAAACTGAATATGTTTTTAAGCAAACTATGAACTTTTTTTTATTTCAACTGAAAGACTTTGGTGTTGTTTTTAGGTCTCTCTGAGGCAACCAGTTCGTTGCTGCAAGAATTGGATCAATTTAGGCTGCGATATGATTTCTTTGAATGAAACTGCTTATTCAGACCAATTCTGGATGATGACAATTATTGAAGGCCACATCCCACTGAAATTTAATTTTTTACCTGTAACTGTAAGGGTATAGAATGAACATGTTTGCCAATATAGACTTAAATTTTCTCTCTGGTATTTTAGCTATTTTTGCATGCAAGTAGGAGGAATTGAAATATTTTCAGCAGCCAGCAATATGACTTCAGCACTTCCAACATGCATGATGGGGATGAGATGGCCTTGGGCAATGGATTTTGGAGAAGTGGAAAATGTGACCGGAGCAGGAGAAACAGGAATTTTCTGAATCATCGCATCATCTTCTGTCTTGGCAGCTTGTCAGATCAATATTATCGATTTTTTCAGTTTGAAAGAAATGAATTAGAAAGCATTCAGGCACTGGACAAAGAAACTGTGAATTTGCTTTTGCCTGTTGTGCACTATATTAACATACTAATGAAATGCAGTTACTACAGAAGCACATTCAGATTTTTCCACCAGTACAGCATCTGTGCATATTCATGAAGTTCTCTGTTTATTGTTGCAATTCAAATGACACAGCCTCCTTTCTATCTACCCTATCTGTTTCATTCAATATCTTAAACTCCAAAAATACGATCCCTTTAACTTCTAAACTCCAAGGAGTACATGCATGATGTGTGTCATATGTCTTCACGTGTTAATCTTTGGCAAACAGACATCAATGGTGAATCAATGCTGCACTCCCTCCAAAACCACTTGTCTCAGTCCTAAAATGAGATACCCAGAACTGCTCACAGCACTCCAGGGAGGGTTTGCCTAGTGCTGCATATACCAGTGCTACAGCAGAAATAAGATTAACCCCTGTATTTTAATCCTCTATATATGAAAGCCAACATTCCATTAGCCATTTTGACTGTTTTCTGTTCCTGTCCGTGGGAAGTTTCCATGTACCTGGACCACATCCCCCAAGTCTCTTTGAATCTCCCTTGTTTCTAGCTTTTCAGCATTTTATAAATTCGCTATCTTATCTTTTTCAAGATCCAAACTGGATGACCTTGCACTTGTTTAAATTTATCTTTATTTGGCATCGTTTTCCCAGTCATCTAACTCACCAGTGTTTCTTTGTGATGTGTTATTTTTATATCTACTCTGTTTACTAAGACAGCTTTGTGCCATCAGCAAATGCAGATATATGACGATTCAATCCCAGTAGCTAAAGGTGTTAATAAATGCAGTGAACAGTTGAGGATCCAACAAACATCCCTATGAGACATCACAGGGCATCTGCCAATGAAAGTAATCGTACACTATCCCTAATTTCTACATCCTCCCACTGATTATAAAATCAATCAGACCAATTCCTTGCCTTCAGATTCAACTAGCAGGCACTTAGTGGGGCCTTTAACAAATCATAGAATCGTAGAATCCCTACGGTATGGAAACAGGCTCTTCAGCCCAACAAGTCCACACCAACTCTCAGAGCTTCCCACCCAGGCCCGTCCCCCTATAACCCACCTAATCTACACATCCCTCAACACGATGGGCAATTTAGCACAGCCAATCCACCTAACCTGCACATCTTTGGATTGTGGGAGGAAGCCGGAGCACCCGGAGGAAACCCACACAGCCACAGGGAGAATATGCAAACTCCACACAGACAGTTGCCCGAGGGTGGAATCAAACCCAGGCCCCTGGTGCTGTGAGGCAGCAGCGCTAACCACTGAGCCACTGTGCCACCATTATACTGCACCTGGTATTCTCAAGCAGTCTCCCATCCAAGTACTAACCAGGCTTGGGTCTATTTAGCTTCCGAGATTAAGCGTTTTCAGGCTAGTATGGCTGTAGGTGCTGAATCAGTATCATCCACGGACATTTCCTTTTCCACTTCTTTAGTCAAGAATCAAAAATGTCAGTCAGATAGGTCAGGAATGACCCATGCTTTCTTGAGTCGGCAGTAGCCAGGAGTGGTACCGATACAGCGAGATACCCTGGGGCAGTCTCTTAAGAAAGTAAGGCAAATGGGCTGTTGGATACTGCCAACCTTCTGATTGGACCGGACATTTTGAAGCCTTGGACTACTATCAGGAGAGCTGGGTATTGCTGAAGCAGGTTGAAGATCAAGAGGATGCCTCAACATGAAAGTAACCTCCAGAGGGATGTGTTTAAAATAAAAGTTGAGAGGACATTAATACAAGTCATCAGGCCAGACAGGCAAATCCTTCTGGGTGGCACATTGGGACAGTCAGGGTTACCTTTCTTGCCCATGGATTCCTAATATCAACATCAGCCACTTTAGAACTGAAAACTACTGTTGGTAATATTTGCTAGCATGTAATATCATGGTATAAAAACGTTTCTCTTTGTCGTGTCTTTCAAATTGATTTTAACGGCAAAATCCCCTCCTTGTGAGGAATATTTCTAAGATCGCTTGCTAGCCTCAGTGAGAAAATACACACAAACTGAACACAGTTGAATATTGTTTCAGTATTAATGACTAGCAATCAATTAACACTTGAAGGGAACAAAGTCCTTACGTTGATGTGGGCTCAGATTTCTGGCACTCTCCGCTATCTGCAGCTCCCTCGATCTTTGTTTTGTCTGCAAACTTACTAATTAAACCACCTACATTCTCTTCCAAATCATTTAGATAATTATAAGGCACAGAGGTCCCAGGATTGATCCCTGTAGAACACCACTGGTCACAGGTCTCCAGTCAGAAAAACACCCATCCCACTGCTGCTCCTGTCTTCTGTGACTAAGGCAGCTCTGTAACCACCTTACGAGTTCACTGTGGATCCCACGCAAGTTCACCTTCTGTATCATCCTACCATGAGAGACCTTGTCAAAGGCTTTGCTAAAATCCATGTATACAACATCCACTGTCCTCCCCTCACCAATTATTTTTGTCACTTTCTCAAGACACTCAGATTTCAGACTCACTATCTCCCCCATACAAAGCAATGCTGCCTATCACTAATAAGCCCATATATTTCCAAATGTGAGGAAATCCTATCCCAAAAGATTCTTCTCCAACAATTTCCCTACCACTGACATAAGGATCACTGGCTGGTAATTTCCCAAATTACCCCTGTTGCCTTTCTTAAGGAAACAACATTGGCTATTCTCCAGTCGTGTGAGAGGATACAAATATTTCGCACATGGCCCCAGCAATTTCCTCCCTTACCTGCCTCAGCTGGCATTTGTGGGAAGCGGAAGGCCTAGTGGTATTATCAATCGACTATTAATACAGAAACCCAGGGAATGTTCTCAGGACCTGGATTCAAATCCACCATGGTAGATGGTGGAATTTGAATTCAATAAAAATCTGGAATCAAGAGTCTAATGATGACCGTGAAACTACTGTCGATTTTTGGGGGGAAACAATTTGGATCATTAATGTCCTTTAGGGAAGGAAATTGCCATCTTTACCTAGTCTGGCCGACATTTGATTCTAGGCCCCGCAGCAATGTGATTGGGTCTTAACTGCTCTCTGGTCAATTAGTAATAGGCAATAAAATGCTGGTCCAGCCAGTGACAACCTCATCCTGTGAATTAATAATGAAAAAAACCAGGTCATGTGGACTTGTCCACCTTTAATGCTTTTCAAAACACCTAACAACTCCTCCTTTTCACATCGACATGTCCTAAAATATCAACATACCCCTCTCTAGACTCAACATCTGCCATGCCCTTCTCCTTTGTGAATACTGATGCAAAGTATTCATCAAGGACCACACCCACTTCCTCCAGCTGCACGCATAAACTCCTTCCTTTATCCTTGAGTGGACCAACCCCTTCTCTAGCTACCCTCTTACTCCTTGTATACATATAAAATGCCTTGGGATTTTCATAAATCTTGTTTATCAAGGACATTTCATGGCCCCTTCTAGCTCTCCTAACTCCTTGTTTAAGTTCTTTACTGATTTGTTTATATTTATAGAATCATAGAGTCACAAAGCCATAGAGGTGTACAGCATGGAAACAGATCCTTTGGTCCAATTCGTCCATGCCGACCAGATATTCTAAATTAATCTAATTCCATTTTCCAGCATTTGGCCTATGCCCCTCTAAACCCTTCCTATTCAACATACCTATCTAGATGACTTTTAAATGCTCCTTTCCCAACTCACATTAAACCTTTGTCCTCTAGGTTGGACTCCGCTACCTTGGGGAAAAGACCTTAGCTATTCACTCTATCCATACACCTCATGATTTTACAAACTTCTGTAATGTCATCCCTTAGCCTCCAACACTCCAGGGAAAATAACCCCAGTCTATTCAGCCTCTCTCTATAGCTCAAACCCTCCAACCCTGGTTAGGTCTTTGTAAATCTTTTCTGAATCTTTTCAACCTTCACAACATCTTTCCTATAGCATAGAGACCAGAACTTAATGCAGTATTCCAAAAATGTTCTCACCAATGCCCTGTAAAGCTGCATCATGACCTCTCAACTCCCATATTCAATGTACTGACCAACAAAGGCAAAGGTGTCAAATGCCTTCTTCACTACCCTGCCTACCTCCGAATCCACTTTCAATGAGCTATGAATCTGCACTCCTAGGTCTCTTTGTTTGGCAACACTTCCCAGGACCTTACCATTAAGTGTGTAACTGCTGCCCTGATTTGCCTTACCAAAATGCAGCACCTCATATTTATCTAGATTAAGTTCAATCTGCCACTCTTCAGCCAATTGGCCCATCTGATCAAAGTCCTGTTATACTCGGAGGTAATCTTCTCCTGCCCGCTATGCCACCAATTTTGGTGTCATTTGCAAACTCGCCAACCAGTCCTCCTATTTTCACATCCAAATCATTTATATAAATGACAAAGACTTCCTGCAGATGTAGTTGTTAGGGATGTTTGAACGGCCTCTGGTTTCCCACAATCCACAGGAGAAGCACACTACCCCACTGATTGCCGCTTTCACCCTGTAGCACCAAAAAATTGAAACTAAATTCCTGTTAGATTAGTATAGAACTAACTAGATAGTCCCTAATGTTAGATTTTCATGAAAACATACTAATTACACTATTCTGTAAACAACAGGCTAGGTAGTACTCTAAATCCCAGTACTGTACTATTCTACCACTAACCTAAATGCAACTACTCTAAAACCTGATGGGTATGAAAAGGTTAATGGAAATTGAAAGTAAGAGAAAAATCTTCATCTGACCACTACTTACCAATCAGGAGCCATTCTGCTCAAAATGTCAATATGAATTTGTCGCAAAGTGCAGCTCTCGCAATACTTCCCATGTAATGAATCGAGATAAAGCTGCTACTCAAAATTAGGCCTGAGACACTCAGTGTTGGAGTTTTTACCTGCTCTGCTTTCTGTCCCCTTACTCCAGCCTCTCTGATTCAGCTTCCTGGCTTTTGATCCAGTTAAGTGTCTACTCAAGACAACAAAGTGTGGAGCTGGATGAACACAGCAGACCAAGCAGCATCTTAGGAGCACAAAAGCGGACGTTTTGGGCCTAGACACTTCATGAGAAAAATTAGCAGTCATGATAATTGCACTGACTTCTCCTAGAGTCTTCCTCTGAAGCTTCATACCAGCACCCTCTGTTCTTTCTAGAAGAGCTTTACGGGACAGATTTCACTGTGTAAGACTTCTATCTTGGGATCTTGATTGGCACATAGTTTAACAAGCATTCCATAGAAAAGGGAACAAAAGTATTTCAACTGTTCTCTGTCCCACAGAGGAATCCCCTGATGCCTCAACAAGATTTCACTCCATGAAGCAATCATCAAATGTTTAAAATCACACCATTTCAACTAATGTCCTTGAGGGATAGAAATCTGCAACCCTTACATGGTCTGGCCTATATGTGACTAGATCCATAGCAATGTGACTGATTCTTAAATTCTCTCTGAATTGGTCTTGAAGCCACACTGTTCAAGAACAATATTGGAACGGACATCAAATAATAGCCTTAGCATTGACATCCATGTTCCAAAGAATAAAGAATGTGTATCATGACATAGTGATAAAAAATATTGCAATAAAGACATCAGCTTTAGAAATGAAAACATGAAGCCACACATTGACAAGCCACTCTTCTGTAATCTGAAATGAACAAGTGATAATCATTGAAGGTTGTTCGAGCGTGGAATGAACTGCTGGAGGAAATGGTAGATACAGATACAGTCATAAAATTTAAAAGACCTTTAGACAGGTAGATGAATAGGAAAGGTTTAGAGGGATATGTGCCAAGCACAGGCAAACGGGATGAGTTTAGTTTGGAAAACATGGTCGGCATGAATGAGTTGAACCGAAGGGTCTATTTATGACTCTATAACTCTATTAAAACTACATTACATACTTCTTAAGACCAAATGATATTGATGCGGATGTAGGTCATGCAGGCCATCGTGTCTGCTCTGCTATTCAATGAGGTCATGACTGATCTGATAATCCTCAACTTAACTTTCCCACCTTTCCCTGTAATCCTTGACTCCTTTAGTGTCTCCACTTAAAGTTAAAACTTGGGAAGAACTACGTAACATTCGGCAGCATACTAATACAATAGAGCCACTGAAACCATAGTAAAATTCTAACACAAATATTGTATAAAATGTGAAATGTTTTTATTTCAGATAACAAGTGCCACAACAGATGTGTATATTGTGACAAACTAACAACAATGTTAGTGCGTGAATAGGACTGAAAGTGACTTCAACAGCCCATATACAATTTGCCACACCAGGAGCAGAGCACCCTTGCTTCAGGTGGCAGTAAGCTCTCAATAATGCATCTACTTGAAATGGAGTGGATTTCCACCCTTATTCTAAATCGGCTTGTAACGGATTTCCATTCAGTTCTCTTCTTGTCACCTAATGCATGAAATTGCAGAGTGTGTACTTCATTTCTCTTGTATATCTTTAGGTGTCAGGGAGAATATCTTAATTAAAAAAGGTAATCTCTTTTTATATCTTTTATATGCTTGACTTGTCTTTCATATACACTCCAGGCAGATAATGGAGAGCAATGCTTGTGTTCACAAGAAATTGAAGCATGATCTGACAATTTAATGATTCTTAAGGGTAAAACATTTGGATAATGAATATTCAGGGAAATTCTTTTGATTTCCGCATAATTCAAGCTCTCTCAATCCTTTTCATCAAGGTGAAATCAAAAGCCATAAAATGTCTCATATAATAGATAAATTTTGGAAAGAACGGTCTGAAAGAAATCTCATTAGGAAAGAAGAAAAGACAAAATCAAGAGTTTACAACTGTTCTTAATTGTTGGAGAAATTGAGGTAGCTTCATTCTTACTTCCATTGGAGGAAGGCCATAGTTTACCCACAACATTTTTTATTTCAAAAATATACTTGATTCATAAAAATATCTTTGTAAATACATACATACATAGTGGCTAAAACAATTCAGCTCTGTACAGCAGCACATGAAGAAACAAACATTGAAGTTTCATTCTATCCATCAAACAAGCCAAAAGCATTTCTCAAGACAATATTTGCATATGTTTGAAGCGCCAAGCGGGTCTGATACCTGAACGGAGCCCCATTTAATTTTTACAGAAAGACCTTAAAGGGTGGTCTTTCCCAACTGTGCCTTGCTGACAGCTGCCCCAGGCTTTAACACATCCCTAAGCACCTAGTCCTGGAATGTGCCAGTCTGCAACAGTCGGTTAAGGTCAACTCCTTGCTCTGAAAGACCAACAAGTTCCAGGCTGACCAAAGAGCATGTTTCACCAAGTTGATAGTTCTCCCGGCGAAGGTGATGTTGTCCTGGTGTGCATCCTGGGGAACAGACTGTACAGCAGAGTCCCACGTCACCGAGCTGCTCAGGACGAACTTTGACAAGAGCCATTACATCTTTCTCTAGACTTCCCTTGTTAAAAGTACATTCCAGCAGGAAATGTGTGACTGTCTCAACCTCTCCCCCACCCCACCCCCACCTGCAGAGTGTCAAGGACGTTACGTGTTGGCTGCTGCCTGATAGGCTTCCAATTAAAGTGTTTCAAAGTTAATCCATAACTTACTTCAGGTTCTGTCTTTTTTATATTTCAAATATATGCTTTATTCATAGAAATATTTTTATATACATAGTCACTGAAGTAGTTTGCTTCTGTCCAGTAGCACTTAAGGAACAAACAAACACCGGAGTTTGATTGTATCCAACAAACAAACCAAACACATTTCTTACATAACAAGGATGAACGCAGCAGGCCAAGCAGCAAAGCTGATGTCTCGGGTCTAGACACTTCTTTGGACTCTTCTTTTTCTGGAGAAGGTTCTAGACCTGAAACGTCAGCCTTCCTGCTCCTCTGATGCTGCTGGGCCTGCTGTGTTCATCCAGCTGTACACCTTGTTATATCAGATTCTCCAACATCAGCAGTTCCTACTATCTCCAAAGACATTTCTTACTTGTACAAGACTATGGTTACATATATTTGAGGCGCAGGAGGGTCCAATAACTTTGACAGAAAGACCATAAGCAGTGGTCTTTTCATGTTGTGAATAGTTTAATTCAAGGGAAGGGGTTGTCTAATGCTAGGTAGCAAATTCACTCACTGTGATGTCACTAATATACAACCATGTAATATTGGCTAGCAGGAAAATATCACTTACAGTATCAAGCTATTCCCCTCCCCCCAACATGAGTATCATAAGCATCATTCCTGAGCCTGAAAAATATTGCTTGAGAAAGAAGACAACTGCACCCAGTTGCTACTCTAGTTTTGAGTTTGGAAGATCTCTGATTAGCCTTCCAGAAATAAAGATGCACATGATGAAAAGAAATCAACCCCTGATAGACTGTCATTGTGTGCATTTCAGCAAGAAACTGCTGGAGTCAGATCTTCAAACCTAATTTCTTCTGCAAAAATCACATTTGTGCTAAGCCTTCAATATTACATTAACACACAGTAATATGTGAGATGTGACTTAATTCCTTTATAGTTTCAGAAAGTGGTTAGTAGGAAGCCATCTTAATTGAACATTTTTGAGGCAGTGATTTCTTGATTTGATTATGATATGCCCGCCCTTGTAGATTTAAGTTAATCTCTTAATATATTTCAGGCTTTAGAAATTAAAATGTAACAAAGAACAGTAGATGCTGATGATATGATATATAAACAGAAAAGTTCCTGAGAAACTCAGCAGATCTAGTAGCATTTGTGGAAAGAAAGCAGAGTTAATGTTTTGAGTCCATTCTGTAGAATAGCCACTGGACTCAAAACACTATCACCACTTCCTGTTCACAGATGCTGCCAGTCCAGCTGAGATTTTCCATCGATATCTGTTTTTGTTTTAAAATTAAAACTGTATTTTCACCCATAGAAATATCCCAAAACTTCTTTATTCTGTTCTCAACATTTTTTTAGCAATGTAAGCAACATATTTGAATTAAATTCTGCCAGCACAGCTTTCTATTATGAAATTAGGCAGTGGCTTATTCCTCCACATTCCTTGCTTCCCTGTTAAATGTTTGCTCGTATCCAGATTTACACTCAAAGCCAGTTCAGCATGTCAGTAATTTGTCTTTTTTATTCAGTTTTTGATTCTTAGGGCTATACCAAATACAAATGATATATATTAGAAATTCTTAAACAAAAATAGTTACTTTTAAGAACCACGTACCACTTTCACTGTATTAGAGAATTACACATTGGTCATGATTCTTTCTAACCAGCTTTGCAGCTCATGTTTGCTTACTTAGGCAAACTGAATTTGGTGAGTGGCAGATGGCAGTAATTAGTCATTGTCTTTGATACCTTAAAACCCTTCTCCACATCCCACACACTCTCATCATTCCTGAATGCTGTCCTTACCGTACTCTCATTCTCAGACATATATGACACAATCTCATGGTTTACCATAACATTGGCAGTGGGGTAATGAGTTTTCAGCCTCTTAGTAAAAACCACATGTATTCACCCATACTCATTATTTAAAACAAAGAGAACTTGTGCAATGAATGAGCAAAGGATAAAGTCAATACTTGTTTTAACTCTATTTATTTTTCACTATTATAATCAAATTCACTTATGTACAATCCTTATTGAAGTAAATTCCTGGTCATTGAGTCATGAAACAACGAAAGAAAGTATTCAGCTTTTTTTTGCCTCTTTCAAAGGGCTTTTTAATACAACTACTTATTTTTATTCCTGAATTGGTTATTTTTGTAATTATTTTAAATCTTAGTCTGGTGCTTACAGATTTCTCTGCCAAGAGAAACAGTATGTTCCTGTCCACTTTGCCAAAAGCACTCATACTTTGAAATATCTCCCTTAAATCTCCCCTTAACCTTGACTCTGACTCTTCAAGTTGAGATTTCAAGACACACACCTTAAAATTAAGGGATTCAAAAGTCCCCATTTACTGACAGATCTAATTTTGGTCAGCAGAGTAAAGGAAAATGGGTGTAACTCACATGTGAGAGGAACCTGAACACATCAGAACCATGCTAGCTCAATGCTGAGTTCAAGCAGATTCCATTATTCACTGGAGTAAAGAGCTGAAATGATAGTGTGGAAATAATGTTATTGAGAGTTGTCATAAATGCTGTTGGAGGATAGCTAATCTCAGGCACTGTTAATCTATTAAGTGCTTAACCCTTTGAAAACTAGAAATAGGCTGTCTGCTTTAGTGAGATTTGAAAAAGTTATAAGCTCTGAAGTTGAGTTTTCTTTTAATTCCTTTAAGGCATGAGGGCATCAATTGGTAGGACAGCATTTTCTGTCTATTGCTAATTGTGATAAGGGCAGTAAACAGTCAACCATATTGTTGGAGGTTAGGAGTCATATATATACCAGACCAGACAAGATCTAAAGGAAACTGGTGCACTAGATAGGTTTTTATGACAATTAATAATGACCACATCGTCACAATCAGGCCTGCCTTCTTTACTCCAGATTTGTATTGAATTTAACTATTATTAATACTTGACTTGCTTTCATTCATTTTCTCTGTAAAGGATCCCAGTTCCATTTGATTGATAGCACAAATGGGCTGGTAAAGAATTAGCTCCAATTGATACGGGATTATCAAAACATGTCAGTTTGTTATATAAGAAATTAGGTACTCGTGCAAATGTATTGAATGGCTTTAATGAATGGAAGCTGTTTTCTACTTAGGTTGGAATAAATATTTAGACCTTTGTTAGATCTCAGTGAACATGCAGACTATACGTGAAATAACTCCAAAACTCAGTATCCCATCACCAAGTCACCCTTTATTTACATGTGCATTGTTCATGACACTGATCCAGCTCACTCAGATCTGGCTCCTGGAGTGAGCAGAACCCCTGGCATTCTTGTTTATATCTGTCAGCCAAGACTCCCTGACTGGACTGGATTAACTGCTCCAATCAGTGAACTCATATTCTATGATATGCACCTGACTGACCTCATTCCAATCACTAAGATAAGGGTGATTGGTGAGCTTTCAGGGGCCACAAAGAAAAGGCATGTGTTGACATTAAATTGGCATGGGACTACAAATGAGACATATTGACTTGTACTGGCATGGATGGGGCATAGGGAGTGGGTGCAGTTGTGTGAAAGGCTGAGAACTGAGATAGGCCTGGTACTCAGCACAATCAGCTTTGGCCATCTTTGGTCTGTGTATGAGTGTGGCAGGCATCCACCTTCTAGCATGTAAATCCTGCCATTCAGCTGAGTTTCAACTGAAAAGCTCCTGACTCCTATCTTCTGACTCATATCGTAATAACCTCGGCTTTAGTGTCCTCATTTAAGATGAAGTTCCCAATTCCCATACCATTCTAGTAAATCTGCTCTCCATTCTTTTCAAGTCATTAACATCCCCCTGAAGATTGAGCATGACTTCCCTGCACTGGTAATCAAAACTGTTTTTAATAAAGTTGTGGACACAGCATTTTTTGTAAATAGCTTTCTTAACTTTCTCTCTCTCCTTCAAACATTTGTACATGTGAACTTTCCATCAAAACTTAGTCTCTAGACTTTTGCTGATGCAATTTGGAATGAATAACACTTCACACTTACCTTTTAAGAGGGAGTTTAATACATGCTTGCAGGGTGAAAATACAGAAGTAGGATTGGTTTGCCAAGAGACTATAGAGAATAGATGTAAATGGTTCATTTTTGGCTTCATAAGAAATAATAAGTGTGAAATAACTCCACAGAGGCTTGTTCCCTGTCTCAAAGTCACCCTTTATTTAGATTTGGGGAGTCTTTGACACTGTTCCAGCTCCCTCAGGGCCAGCTGTTAGAGTGAACAGGATGTCTAATACCAGAGATAATGGGGACTGCAGATGCTGGAGATTCCAAGATAATAAAATGTGAGGCTGGATGAACACAGCAGGCCAAGCAGCATCTCAGGAGCACAAAAGCTGACGTTTCGGGCCTAGACCCTTCATCAGAGAGGGGGATGGGGGGAGGGAACTGGAATAAATAGGGAGAGAGGGGGAGGCGGACCGAAGATGGAGAGTAAAGAAGACTGTACCCGGTGCGGCTTCCTCTACATTGGGGAAACCAAGCGGAGGCTTGGGGACCGCTTTGCAGAACACCTCCGCTCAGTTCGCAAAAAACAACTGCACCTCCCAGTCGCAAACCATTTCCACTCCCCCTCGCATTCTCTTGATGACATGTCCATCATGGGCCTCCTGCACTGCCACAATGATGCCACCCGAAGGTTGCAGGAACAGCAACTCATATTCCGCCTGGGAACCCTGCAGCCATATGGTATCAATGTGGACTTCACCAGTTTCAAAATCTCCCCTTCCCCTACTGCATCCCTCAACCATCCCAGTCCGTCCCCTCCCCCCACTGCACCACACAACCAGCCCAGCTCTTCCCCCCCACCCACTGCATCCCAAAACCAGTCCAACCGGTCTCTGCCTCCCTAACCGGTTCTTCCTCTCACCTATCCCTTCCTCCCACCCCAAGCCGCACCCCCCGCTACCTACTAATCTCATCCCACCTCCTTGACCTGTCCGTCTTCCCTGGACTGACCTATCCCCTCCCTACCTCCCCACCTACACTCTCTCCACCTATCTTCTTTACTCTCCATCTTCGGTCCGCCTCCCCCTCTCTCTCTATTTATTCCAGTTCCCTCCCCCCATCCCCCTCTCTGATGAAGGGTCTAGGCCCGAAACGTCAGCTTTTGTGCTCCTGAGATGCTGCTTGGCCTGCTGTGTTCATCCAGCCTCACATTTTATTATCCAGGATGTCTAATACTGCTGTTCTTAACAGTCAGCCAGGGCTCCCTGATTGGACCAGCTCCAAACAGGGAACTCATTCCTACTTCTGTATTTTCACCCTGCAAGCATGTATTGAACTCCGTCTTAAAAGGTAAGTGTGAAGTGTTGTTCATTCCAAAGTGCATCAGCAAAAATCTAGAAACTAAGTTTTGATGGAAAGTTCACATGTACAAATGTAATGAGGTCTACTAATGACGTCTACCTGGCTGACCTCATTACAATCACTACATCCCTCTCCCTCTGTGTCTGTGGACATAGGCAGGTTGCTTTTTTTTTGTAGCTTCTGGGGATGATTTAGCACCAGGTCAAGTTCCTCCAATTCTGTGATATGGGCGGTGTGTAACAGTAGGTTGACTCTTGTGCCTGCAGCATACCAGAAAATTTCATTTTCTTCTTCAGGCAGCAAAGGTGTTGAGGTGATGACATCTGCTGTGTCCATCTCAGATTCTGAGCTATTTTGAACACTTGACAGAGAGGGAATTTCCATCAGTTCCAGAATAGTTAGAAAGACTATCGAGGAGCCAAGCACAATTTTTCTCCCAAACTGTTTGAGAGTTTGCAGCTTTCATGTGGTCCTTGTGCATTTATCCAAACTTTATATGTCACTGGATATGACCTCATGTTGACCATCCCTCTTACCTATGCAGGGCCATTTCCATGGTTCCTAAGTGAAATGTCATCCCCTGAAGTAAACTGTCTCCTTTGCATAACAGAGTCTTGTATACAGCTTTGGTGTTCCTGATGCAGTTTCACCCTCCACCAGGCCATCGAAGGTCAGATTTAATCTGGTGCAGATTCTTCTCCCCATTAGCAACTCTGCTGGAGCTAACCCTGTAGTTTCATGAGGGGTGGTCCTATAATCAAACAGGAATTGGAACAGTTTGGTATCCAGTGAAGCTATAGGCTGTTTCTTTAAGCCTGCCTTCAAAGTTTGGACTGCTGTTTCTGCCGGACGATTAGATAGTGGATGGTATGGAGCTGTCCTTATTTGTCAAATACCGTTCAATTAAAGGAAATACTCAAATTCCCTGCTGGTAAACAATGGCCTGTAATCTGTGACTAACTTTTGGGAGACCAAATATTGCAAAAGATGCACACAGTTTTCCTATCATCGGCCCCATGTTTGATGAATGAACTCTATGCACCCCAGCCACTTTGAGTGGGCATCCATAATGACCAAGAACATCCAGCGCACAAAAGGACCTGCATTGATAACATGTAACTGAGTCCAGGGTTTACCTGGCCATTCCCATGAATGTGGGGAAGCCGTTGGCAATAATTTTTATCCATGATGGCACTCAAGACACTACCCCACTAACATGGCTATGTCTGCACCTAATCCTGGCCACCAGGCATAACTTCTTACCAAAATCTTCATTCTGGAAAACCCTGGATAATCCTAGTGGAGTTCAGTCAGCACCTAGCAGCGACCTTTGCTCGGAACAATCACTCTTGCCCCCCATAATAATATGCCGTCTTCTACATGATCTGGTATCTCCGTGTCAAAAGAGGTTTCAATTCTGGTTGTGACGGCCCTTTCATTTCCCCATCACCACCGGCTCTTTCAGTTTAGTCTGGACTGAAATCTTTCTGAGTCCAAAGTCGGATATCGTCAGTTATGATTGGAAGGCTGGAAGTGTATCCAGAAACTTTTGAACCATTATGGGCTCTTTCAGTGACAGTACTACCGATGGTGTACCTGCAACCAGGAGGCAGCTCAATGCATCTGCATTTGCTACTTGGCCTGCTGCATAGTATTTAAACTTGGGATCATACATACTCAGAATCTGAGCCTACCCTTGAACTACACCTGTTGCCATGAGCGGCGCTGCGTTTTCCTGTTTAAGAAGACCTAGGAGGGGTTTCTGTCTGTTATTATTACAAATTTACATTTGTAATTGTATTAGTCGAACTTCCTGACTCCAAATATGACTGCCAAACCTTCCTTCTTCATCTGGCCTTATTTATGTTCTGCTTTAGCCTAATTCCAGGATGCATACGCTACTGGGCTTTCCTCTCCATTGTGCCACCTTTGCGCTTATACTACGCTGCTGCCATACAGGGAGCCATTGCATGTCAGTATCAGATCTCCCTTGGAATCAGTGTGTGACGCCTCAGAGAGTGATAGCTGTTTCTTCATTTTTCTGATGGCTATGGCTTGGATACACAACCATTTCCAAGGCAAACCCTTTTTCAATAGCAGATGTAAAGGTGTCAGGATGTAGGCCAGGTTATGTATGAACCTTCCACAATAATTCACCAGCCCAAGGAAGGATCTCAGCTCTGTTATAGATGTGGGAGGTGGGTGAAACTTGGTGCTGTCAACTCTGTAGCCCAAGTAAGTCACTTGAGGTGCGTCAAACACATGTTTTTCCCTTCTAATATGTATGCCTGCCTGGGAGAATGTCTAAGGACTATGTCCAAGTTCTGTAAGTACTCCTTATTGGTCTTCCCTGTTGTTAACACGTCACCTAGGTAAATGGTAACTGTAAAATGTTCTCCATTGTCTGCTGAAAAATTGCATAGGCTGGTCATAACCCAAATGGCAGTCTCATATATTGGCACCAACCCTAATGGATATTATTTGTAGCATATTCCTGGAAACCCTCATCGAACTGCAATCGCAAATATGCATGGCTCATGTCCAGCTTCGTGACAGACAGCCCCGTTTGCATATATATCCTATATGTTAGGAGTCGGGCATTAATCCAGCTGCAAAGAACAGTTTACCATTTGTATAAAATCCCCATAAAAGTGAACCAACCCATTGGGCTTCATAATCGGTATGACCGGTACTATCCACGGGCAAACTGAATTGGTTTGATGATTCCTTCACTATCCAGCCTTCTGATTTCTGTATCTACTTTTCACCATAAGACAAATGGCACTGGATGGGGACCTTGCATAATTATGGAATTGCTTCTTTGTCAACTTGTAAGATGGCCTTGGCTCCTTTGATAGTTCCTAATCCTTCCTGATAAGCATCTGGGTACTTAACTAGGACTTCACTCAAGCAGCCATTTTCTAATCAAAAAATGTTGAGCCAATCAAGGTGAAACTTTCTCAACCAATGTCACCTCATCAGGCTTGGACCCAAGCCTTTTACTACAGTCAGTGGTAACTGAACCAACTGCTTCTATTAGGAGACCAGAAACAAAGTTGTACCTGTAACTTGTAAAAGTTTCCCAGTCGAAGTGCTCAGTCTAGCCAAGGTCTTGCACAAACTCAAGGGTGGAGCCTAGACTGAATTTTGTTAAAGACTGGTCAACAGTCACAGAAACAGCCCCACCAGTACCAAGCTCCATTAGAAAGGGATAACCATTTAACCACACCTTTTTTGATTGATTCTGATTTTGATATTGCTAAGCAATTTAACTGTTCCAAACTAGATGTGTGCAGACTTTCCATAGTGTGCACACTCTTAGGTACTGGCCTGAGTTATTTTACTCCATTTAGGTCTCCTTTGTTGCGTCAAGTTCACATAACAGAAACCACAACGTCTTGCTGACCCAGATCCTGAAGAAAATGTTGACTGTTTGGCCAAGGCTTGGCTTTGTTTTAGCGTTTAGCTGCAGGCTGATATATAATCCATCTGTTCAGGGTATGTCCTGACTGAGTCTGTATAATTGCCAGCACTCAAGTGGTGTTCCCCAAGCACAGTCGCACTGGTTAGGGTGTCCACTTCCATCAGAATACCCTGCTACTCATATGGTCCACTTGCATAATTTTCTAATCATTAAATCAGTTATAGTGCCTGCTTGAAAGTCCTGTTGGGCTTCAGCTAGGTGCTTTTGCACAGTTACATCATTAATCTCACAAAGCAAGCAGTCTCTGTGTATCATAAAGGCAAAGTCATATTCCTCTGCCAGTCAAAAACTCCAACTCAGATTTCCCAGGTTTTCAAATTGCCAATTAAAACTGATATTAAAACTCAAAATTTGAGAAGGCTTAGAGTCAGAATATTCCTTAACTGAATCCATCAGCTCTTGAAAGGATTCAGTGTCTGGTGCCTCAGGAAAAGGTGGACTTCAAACAACTGAAAAAGCTATGGATCCATAAGCAGTAAAGAAAATTTCTTGTTGCTTTTTATCTGCTCAATATCACTTGCCTGGAAAAAATAACAATTTTCTTTCCACATGCTTGGCCCAGTCTTTGATAGCAGGATTGATTGAGTCACGCTTCGCAAACTACAGCAGGAAGCCAGAAATACCCACCCCAACTCAAAGACAAATGTTGCAAGATAAAGTTCTTCAGAAGTATGCTTTTGTTTCATTGACATCAAAATAATTCCACAGAGACCAATAGCCAGTCACCAAGTCTCCCTTTATGTACATGTGGGGCACCACTAACACTGATCCAGCTTCCTCAGACTGTCAGAGTGACTAGAACCCTTGGCACTCCTGTTTATATCTATCAGCTAGGGCTCTCTGATTGGACCACATTAAACAGCCCCAATTAAGGCACTCATATTCTACCTGTCTGACCTCATTACAATCACAACAGAGTGGTGTAGCACAGGTTTCAGTGATGGGGCCTTAGCTATTTAAAATTTTTATAAAATTATTAGATAGACAGTTGAAAGTATGTTTGTTAAATTTGCCAACAATGAAAATTTAGGGTGGAAAGTTAAATGTGAAGAAAATGTAAGGTGTCTGTAAAGACATACAGATAGGTTAAGTGAGTGGGCAAAAGTTTAGGAGATCTA
Organism: Stegostoma tigrinum; assembly: GCF_030684315.1. Classification (NCBI taxonomy): domain Eukaryota; kingdom Metazoa; phylum Chordata; class Chondrichthyes; order Orectolobiformes; family Stegostomatidae; genus Stegostoma; species Stegostoma tigrinum. Next base: position 41,356,920 of record NC_081372.1, on the reverse strand, counting down.
ACATAATGCAGGGCTATATGAACTTGTCCACTTTGGCAGAGAGAGTAGAAAGGCAGCATAAGAGTTAAATGGAGACAGATTACAGGCCTGTGGTCTGCAGAGGGTTCTGGTTGTCCTGGAAGTGAATCACAAAGTTTGCATGTAGGTAAATCATGCATTTAGAGAGGCAAATGAGATGTGGTCATCTGTTAAAAAGTGAATGGAATATGTTAAGGTGTTGCTAAGGCCACATCTGCGATAGAGGACTGTTTAAACCACTTATTTCAGAAAGAAAATGCATGTCATAGAAGCAGCCCAGAGAAGGCTTACTTGACTGGTACCTGGTGTAAAAGTGTTATCTTATGATGAAGGAATCAACATGTGTTTCTATCCATTTTGAGCTGAAAAGAATGAGTGGTGAACTTATTGATACGTAAAGGATCCTGAGGGGACTTCGGACAGTGGAAGTGTAAGTGATGTTTTCGTATGTCTGATTTACTTACTGGGACTCATTTTACAGTAATGATGAGGCATGGTTTATTATTGTTGAAACACAACATGTGTGTGTATATATGCAATTCTATGAAACCTGTCTTTCCCTCTAATTTCCCATGTAAACTTACAGTTCTTAAACTACCTTCTTCACACATTGGTTTAAAATCTGCTTTGGAAGCACAAGATGGTACTGAAGTTTGTACTACCCTGGCTACAGCTGGCTGAACTGAGGTTGAAGCAGTTCTTCTTGCTCCCAAGGTTTCTGCTTCTTGTGCTGTTGTTGCCTCTGGAGTGTTGACCCATCTGATTTGAATGGCTACTTCAAATACACTTCTCTGTGTCATCCCCAAGTACAATAGCATTCTATTGTTAATTATGTCGGCTTGGTGGCCAACATGCAAATTTTTCCTATGGAGTTATAGTAGTTTGGTATAGAAAAATAATTAACATTATTCAGTTACTCTCTGTGAATGAGTGTTATAAAAGACAGTACTGGATATTGTAATTTCCTGATTGGTTGAGTCAGCTGAGGAAGCCTGGCTGTTTCAAAAACATTTCAACCGGCCCTCTGATCTATTGTTCCATCTGAAACCTTGCAACATTGACTACTTTGAATAGGTGTTGATGAGACAATCAAGGTAAATGGCTGGTATACCTGTCAGGCCTGATCCAATTTGATGTTAATTCTGCAAGCTTCCTAGCTTACTATCTTGGTTTCCTTCCCAGTATGCTGTTCAGTTGGGCAATTTAAAAAGGTCATTCTACCAGCTACAGGAGAGACTAGAACTAGGGGAACAGTTTTAAAATAAGGGGCTTTTCATTTAAACTGGAGATGAGGACTTTTTTCCTCAAAGGGTCATGTGTCTTTGCAATTCAGTTCGGTGGTGGAGGCAAATTTATTGCATATTTTCAATGCGGAGGTAGATAGATTCTTGACTAACAAGGAGGTAGAGAATTATCAGAAATTAGACCACATACATATATTAGCCATGATCTTACTGATTAGCAAGAGCAAACTCCTGTGACTTAGTGGTGTTAGTCCAGGCCCTAATTCTCATGTTTGTATGCCTATGGAGAAAGAGTAGGAAGGAGACTACCCAAACAGTTCTACCAATGAACTGACACAGACGTTTTGGGAAGAATAGCCGCTTTCTTTGCATTATTTCATGATCCTACAATAAGGAAATTTTAAGTTCTGTTTTAACTCACTTCTTATTCACAATAATAATAAAGTACCTCCCAGAATTAAACACTGCAATCACAATGTCTTGTCTGAGCATCTATCTTCTACATATTCAAGTTTGCATAGTTTTTCCTATGATGGGGTCTCCCATAGGCAGCTATTATTTCTGGCTTAGCAAAATAGCAACCTCTAGTGGTGGCACGTTGTTGGGCCTACATTATTTTTTGTAGGAAATCATCTTTTAATGTGCTAAGCTGAAAAATAAATTCTGGCCACTTGAGTTAATTTATTGATCATTTTCCTTCCTTCTTATCACTTTGATAAAGATTGAGATGTGGAAATCTGGAAGTCTTATTCATCAGAGGGCCAATTAAAATATTTCATTTCCCTGCATTGTCTGATCTAATAGACAGCTAGTCACACTTTACTTATAATATTCCGTCCTTTCTCCTAAGGCACTACCAATTCTCAGGAGCAATTGCAATTAGCAACAAAAGCTAGCCTTGCCAGCAGCACTCACATACCCTTAAAGAACTATATATTTTTTAAAAATTTCTGGGTAAGCGTTCCACAGATGTCTCACTCAAGTGGCCAATCTCCACATGTTAATCTAAACAGCGACTTGCCAACTTGTTTAAATTTGGGAAACACCACTATTGAAATTGAGTTTGTCTGCACACTTCAGATAGTGGCCAGAAGTGAGAACCTAACCCAAATATTCTATCCACTGGCTCTACAGACCAGACATTGAATCTGGAACATTCTTGGTTTATCTTGCCTAGAATCACACCAGGGTTACCCATTGAAACAATTGTAGACACGTTTGGATTTTTGCAATTATATTATCCTCTCTACATTTGTCATTGCTCCAGAATAATATGAGCATTGATTATTTTGATTGGTTAGACATTATAGTCGTAACAAATTGGCTCTGGGTTCAAATGCTGTCAGATTCATTTAGCCTTTCATCCTCCTGAGCTGGACAAAGTTAATATCACAAGTTAGAATTTAAACAAGAGCAAAGTGCATTTACGTAGTGGTTTAAACATAGGAAATATTACAAAGTACTTTGTGGCATCACAAAGAAAATCAGTTGGAGCAAAAGAAAAAGAAAAGCTTAGGAAGGGGCTAAAAACATGTCTACTAAGCGTAACTTTATGCACCATGCCAGATAAAAACTTTAGAGATAACAAAGTGTGGAGCTGGATGAACACAGCAGGCCAAGCAGCATCTGAGGCGAACAAAAGCTGACGTTTCAGACCTAGACCCATCATCAGAAAAGGGGGAGGGGGACAGGGTTCTGAAATAAATAGGGAGAAATCTCTTTCGACCTCACATACCAGCCCACCAACCTCTGGATCCAACCCATCTTCCTCCGACACTTGCGCCATCTGCAACCCGACCTCACCACCAAAGACATTTTTCCATCCCCACCCTTGTCTGCTTTCCGGAGAGACTACTCTCTCCATGACTCCCTCGTTCACTCCACACTCCCCTCCAGCCACACCACACCCAGCACTTTTCCTGCAACCTCAGCAAATGCTACATTTGTCCCCACACGACCTCCCTCACCCCCATCCCAGACCCCAAGAAGACTTTCCACATCAAGCAGATGTTCACCTACACATCTGCCAATCTTGTACACTGCATCCGCTGCACCCGTTGTGGCCTCCCCTACATTGGGGAAACCAAGCAGAGGCTTGGGGACCACTTTGAAGAACGCCAATGCTTGTTTCGCAATAAACAACTACACCTCCCAGTCGCAAACCATTTCAACTCCCCCTCCCATTCCTCAGACAACATGTCCATCCTGGGCCTCCTGCAGTGCCACAATGATGCCACCCGAAGGTTATAGGAACAGCAACTCATTCTGCTTGGGAACCCTGCAGCCCAATGGTATCAATATGGATTTTACAAGCTTCAAAATCTCCCCTTCCCCCACCGCATCCCAAAACCAGCCCAGTTCGTCCCCGCCTCCCTAACCTGTTCTTCCTCTCACCTATCCCTTCCACCCACCTCAAGCCACACCCCCATTTTCTTCCTACTAACCTCATCCCGCCCCTTTGATCTGTCCGTCCTCCCTGGACTGACCTATCCCGTCCCTACCTCAACACCTACACTCACCGCTACTGGCTCCATCCCTGCCTCTTTAACTTGTCTGTCTCCTCTCCACCTATCTTCTCCTCTATCCATCTTCGATCCGCCTCCCCCTCTCTCCCTATTTATTTCAGAACCCTGTCCCCTCCCGCTTTTCTGATGAAGGGTCCAGGCTCGAAACGTCAGCTTTTGTGCTCCTAAGATGCTGCTTGGCCTAATGTGTTCATCCAGCCCCACACTTTGTTATCTCAGATTCTCCGGCATCTGCAGTTCCCATTATCTCAGATAAAAACTGTATTTGTCTCCAAGACCTTGACACAAAGGCTTTGTTTTAAATTTTATTCCTACCTTCCTCCACCTCCCTCACAGCCTAGAAAGAATTCATAGAAAAGATAAAACCCTAGAGTGATCAACTCAATCTAACCCTTTTAAAACTAGGTAAACATAAATATAACTACCAACAGGACTTCCACAAAAGGTAGCCAACGGTCTAATTAACAGTCAAAAGCTGTGAAAGACCGCGTTTGATCTCTTTAAAGTAATGTCAACTAATGGAAGATTTAATGCAGATGCTCAAAATCATGGTAAGGTTTTGGTAGAATGAATAAGAAAGTAATTGTTTGCAGTGAATAGAAAACAAAGATTTAAACTAATTGGCGAAAGAATAGGAAGTGAGATGAGAGGTTTTATGTACAGGCCGTATTTGTGTTCTAAAGTGCACTGCCTGAAAGGGTGGTGAAACAGACACTCTCGCAACTTTCAAATGGAAATTTTATAAATACTTGAAAGGAAAACATTTGAAAAGAAAATTGTGGAAAGGGCAGGGGAATCAATCTAGTTGGATAGCACCTTCAAAACATTGCCACAGGCACGATATGTCTTATTTCTTCCTCCTGCCATTCTGGGTAATGAGATTTAAATAGATTAGGACATATACTTTGTTCACCAGAGTCCTGATGGCAAAGAATCTGTCCTGTTTGACAACTCAAAGTTAAATTTTGTCAGGCTCACAACTCTCAAACAGCAACACAGAATCAATTGAGAGTGACATTTCAAACACTGGCTGGATTTCAGTCTGCAACAGGCCGACAGCAGGGATGTTCCGTGTAGTTACTGCGGTTGGACCTATCTCTTTTGAAAATGGCTATAGTTACAGCACCTCTGAGATGTCCTGGCATGCTGTCATCCTTCCAAATAAGTGAGATGAGGTCATTTGGCTTCCCAATATTTGAAGAGTCGTGAGCTGATATTTATGATGTCTGGCTTTGGACTCCCCTAGCTGATGTGCTACTGACTCATACTGGCCAGTTAATGCACAAGATGGTTTGAGATGTTTTTTACATTAAATTGTTGCAACCCAGTGGAATGGAAAGATGAAGGCTAGTGAGCTCATTGTGGCTGTTTCAAGTCTTTGAAATAGCTTACCAATGACTCCCATTATTCTGCTCCCACCTCCTCCTAAATAAGTAAAATTTGTAACAGCTTTGGATTGGATATTTTCTTCATTGTTGTGGAATAACCCTCACTAATGACAGAGCTGTGGTGAGAATTATGGACCTGCCTTCAATCATGTCTAATATTAATACATTGTTTTTGCCTCAAGCTATTTTGTTAGTTGCACATTTAGTTGTAAATACATTTGTTTCTCTTAAATTTGTAGCAGGCTAACTGTTAGAATTGTCATCAATTTTGCTTGCTATGATTTTTATTGCTTGTAAACTCATTATTACTTGATAGCTCACTAGCTCTTCCAGTTTTTTAATGATTCTAATTGTTTTACTACTTATTATTTAGCTGTAACAAAGCAAACAATGAGAGTAAAATATGGAGTTTATGTTGTGAGGTTGCTGTGTGAACAATTTCACATTTTAAAAGCCTCAAAAATCACAACTTTATTGAACACAGACTATTTACTTATAATGCAACATGAGATCTAATATATTTCTCATTGAAGTAGCCCTTCTCCACATGTATGGAACAAATATTAGATACAAAAAAGTTTAGCTTCCTCCAGGCTGTAGAAAAGAGAAGGAAATGCATATCTGAAAATATTTTAGAAATTGATAGACTTTGCCCACATCAATAAACAAGATTCACAGTCAGCCTCTTCATGTGAGATTTCCCTATGTACCTGCTCTTTGGAATAACAAGCACGCAAGATATTTTCCATGGAAGAAATGGACATTTTCCTGATATTTTCACTAATATTCTTCCTTCCTAAAAACAGACTGTGTGGTGATTTATCCTATTGGTTCTTTCTGGCCCCTAACTCTGCATACATCTGGTTGTTGTATTTGTCTAAAAAAGAACAATGATAGCACATCAGCGGCAAATTATTTTGGGACATCCGGATCCTTTGGCAATGTTCTCACAACTTCATTGCATCGTACTTCCATAAGACCATAAGACATAGGAGTGGAAGTAAGGCCATTCGGCCCATCAAGTCCACTCCACCATTTAAATCACGGCTGATGGGCATTTCAGCTCCACTTCCCTGCACTCCCCCCCGTAGCCCTTGATTCCTTTTGAGATCAAGAATTTATCGATCTCTGCCTTGAAGGCATCTAACGTCCCGGCCTCCACTGCACTCCGTGGCAATGAATTCCACAAGCCCACCACTCTCTGGCTGAAGAAATGTCATCTCATTTCAGTTTTAAATTTACCCCCTCTAATTTTAAGGCTGTGCCCACGGGTCCTAGTCTCCCCACCTAACGGAAACAACTTCCTATCGTCCACCCCTTCTAAACCATACGACAAGAACTGTAATTTTAAAGCCTTCTGGGCTCTTCTTCAGGCAAAGGTCCTTGGCTTCAAGGCTTGACTCCATAATGATGCTGGTATCAGTATTGAGACATTCGCCAGTTTGAAAACTGGTGGCCAGCCATGTACGGTGTGGCCACTTCGGCGCAACTTTTTCTTGAGTGCCAGGTGCAGGCAGAGTGGACAAGTCATGACTTTAGAGATAACGGGAACAGCAGATGCTGGAGAATCCAAGATAACAAAGTCTGAAGCTGGATGAACACAGCAGGCCCAGCAGCATCTCAGGAGCACAAAAGCTGACATTTTGGGCCAAGACCCTTCATCAGAGAGGAGGATGGGGAGAGGGAACTGGAATAAATAGGGAGGGGGGGAGGCGGACTGAAGATGGAGAGAAAAGAAGATAGGTAGAGAGGAGAGTATAGGTGGGGAGGGGATAGGTCAGTCCAGGGAGGATGGACAGGTCAAGGAGGCTGGATGAGGTTAGTAATGGAGGTGCGGCTTGAGGTGGGAGGAGGGGATAGGTGAGAGGAAGAACAGGTTAGGGAGGTGGGGACAAGCTGGGCTGGTTTTGGGATGCAGTGGGGTGAGGGGACGAGCTGGGCTGGTTTTGGGATGCAGTGGGGCAAGGGGAGATTTTGAAGCTTGTGAAGTCCACATTGATACCATTGGGCTGCAGGGTTCCCAGCGGAATATGAGTTGCTGTTCCTGCAACCTTCGGGTGGCATCATTGTGGCACTGCAGGAGGCCCATGATGGACATGTCGTCTAAAGAATGGGAGGGGGAGTTGAAATGGTTCGCCGCTGGGAGGTGCAGTTGTTTATTGCAAACCGAGCATAGGTGTTCTGCAAAGTGGTCCCCAAGCCTCCGCTTGGTTTCCCAAATGTAGAGGAAGCCACACCGGGTAAAGTGGATACAAGTCATGACTTTACTCAGCTTTTAATGTTGGTTTGTTGCCCAACCTTTGACGTCCTGTTAACAGCCTTTTTTTTAGACATTCCCAGCTGAATGTGTGCCAGCTGTATATAAGATTTCCTGCTAGCACGAGTTAGTGGAGTCAGCCTGAGCGTCAGAATGGGTGCGTTGCTTTTGCCTTTCATTGACAGCTGCAGTTAGTGGAAGTTACTGAAGTGGCTCTCAGTATCTGTTGGAGCCAGAAGAAGTGATGCTGGGCTTTTCAAAGCAGTCCTGTAGAGTTTAAAAGCTAGTCAGCAGAGTGCCTGCTGTTACTCATGGCAACTATACTTACACTCCACAGCTCAAGAGGGATTGCAAGGGAAATACAATACATGAAGCAACAAGGGGAAGTTTGGCACAGAGTATGGACAAGAAACAGGGAGGGGTATCTGGGATTGTACTGCTCTGCACAAATTGTCCATGAGGGCTTACTCAGATTCCGGTTCTCCTGAAATCATCAGAGTAGCCCCTCCAAAGATAGTAGGAACTGCAGTTGCTGGAGAATCTGAGATAAAAAGGTGTAGAGCCAGATGAACACAGCAGGCCAAATAGCATCAGAGAAGCAGGAAGGCTGACATTTTGGGCCTAGACACTTCTTCTCAAATCATTTCTGAAGAAGGTTCTACGCCCGAAACGTCAGCCTTCCTGCTCCTCTGATGCTGCTTGGCCTGCTGTGCTCATCCGGCTCTACACCTTGTTATCTCAAAGTAGCCCCTCCCATCCTTTTGCTACAGACCATTACAGCATCCTTGGTGATGAAATTTTGAAATAAAAGACACCACCCAAAAATGAATTCCATACTAATCTAACAAACAATATTTCCAATAATACACATCAAACAAAACTATTCACTCTGATGCATTCCCTTAGTGTTTGACTTGCCCAGTGAATTTGCCTAACCTGCTGTTTCTCTGAAGTCCCAAAGGCTGATGCATTGCTGATTGGAGGTTGCTGGCATTCAGTGAGTGAGATTGCAAATGATCTTACAGGATGACATCAAACAGTTTTGAGCCCAGCTTCAGACTTTGGCCCAAGTGACGACAGTGTAGGCTAGCTGGCTGACAGGCAGCTGCAAGGCTACTGGTGGAGGGGAAACAGTGGGGGTTTGATAAGGTAAAGGTTCTGAAAGGGTTAATGTTGAAGATTGCATTAGCCTGCACTCAATCCAAAGATATCATACAGCTGAGTAAAGAATTGGGCATAAGGCTCTAGGGGAAACAATTGTGCCATTTCTGCTCCTGATTATTAACGAAATTATACTGAACCAGTCAGTGTCACTTGTATCTATTGACGCCATACAAGGATATACATTTTTGTTTATTTTATTTTGCATTCAGCATGACCCAGCAGTGGTTTGTCCTGTACTGCTGTTCACTCGATGGGGTCTTAGACTTAGCATATCAGGAGGATGTTGAGGGTTTTTACAATGCAGCCAGGTCCTCGGACTCTGGCTCCTTATGTTGACCTCCGTGACAATGTGCTTCCCCTTCCCTTCACAGTATATGTATGCCTGAGGTTCTCCTGATTCCCTGCAGAAACAAAAACTCCCTCCTTCTTTCCATTCTCTAGTACTAAGCACCGTGACACCATGAGCCTTCTCTCTAACTTGCCTCTCAATGTGCTGTCTTTTTCCTCTCTGAAACATCTTGATACATCTCCAGCAGCTGCCCCAACCTGAAAGCACCCTCCCAGGGAAGCTGCTTTCCTCCATCACCCCAAGAGTTTGCTGTAGCCTTTAAGCAAACTTCCTTCTTGACACAAATGTGCCTGGGCCTTTTGTTGAGGCTTTCATGAAGTTAGCAGAGTATTTAGCTTTGGACTGTATGTTCTCGCCATTCACTTAAATGAACAGAAAATGTAAAGTTTGAAAACTGTCTGTCCAACTTCAACTGCAGCATCATAATCCCCATGTCTACTTTTATATGCTCTCTTCAATTTACACTTAACTCCTTATCTCCCTGTACTCCAATGAATTGACAAAGTCATTTATGCCTCAAAAATTAGTTTCACTTTGGCTTAACTCAATGTATTCTGGATGCAGAGTTTGTGAAATGTTTTACAGACACTGGGTGGCAGTGTAGTGCAACTGGGTATGATGTCTGTGAAGTTCTAAACTAAAACAGAACAGAAGATCAATGGATTGTGAAAGCTCAGGAACTCTCAGTACCAAATAAATGAACATCTGATGTGCATAGCACACTAGTACTTAATATAAATTTCACTAAAGGCTATAGTTGAATATTCTGGATGATCTTTTCATTAATTGGGTAAGTTGTAAGCACATTTTAACCATGATGCGGAGGTGCTGGTGATGAATTGGGGTGGACAAGGTCAAAGATCACACGACTTCAGGTTATAGTCCAACAGGTTTATTCGAAGATGCAAGCTTTCGGAGCCTCAGCCCTTCTTCAGATCTGACACCTGAAGAAGGAGTGAGACTCTGAAAGCTTGTGTCTTCAAATAAACCTGTTGGACCATAACCTGGAGAGAGAGAGAGAGAGAGAGAGAGAGAGATAATGGGAACTGCAGATGCTGGAGAATCCAAGATAACAAAGGCTGGATGAACGCAGCAGGCCAAGCAGCATCTTAAGAGCACAAAAGCTGATGTTTCGGGCCTAGACCCTTCATCAGATTATTTTTTTTAATGAAGGGTCTAGGCCCGAAACGTCAGCTTTTGTGCTCCTAAGATGCTGCTTGGCCTGCTGTGTTCATCCAGCCCCACACTTTGTTATCTTGGACCATAACCTAGAGTTGTGTGATTTTTGACCTTTTAAGAAATCTGCCTTATGAGCTTGGAGAAAATTCCAAAGCTGAAGATAAATTAATTTTATCTACCTATTAATATCAGTCTGGGAACAACACAGTCATTTGTAATTTTGAAAGCACATTCCATTTTTCGAATAAGATTTTGTGTTTGCATGCATCTCATTCACAGCTTTCTGTTCTTTTTGGAATATTCGCTACATTGTTCCTATCAATTACAATTTAAGGCCCTGTGTTGTTTCCCTGTATTGTTTCTCCTCCATGTTCCACTTCCTCCAAACTCTACTTCCTTTGTGTTTGCTTCATGGAAAAAAAATCAGTCTCCCAGTTAACATACAAATACATTTTCAAAATGTCGCTACCTGACCTATGGCACCACATTCACGCAGTATTTCTGTAGCTACCGATCTGCTCATCTGTACCTTCAACTCCATTTTCAATACCCTGGTTCCCAAGAAAACCTTTACTCTCTTACACCCTGATTATTCCCCTGGTACTACCTTGGTCTTCCCTTCCTTAAGTTCAAGATATACTGAAAATATATGGCAGACAACTGGTTCTGCCAATCACTCCAGACTTGGCTGGACTACACAAAACACCAATTAACTTCTGTTCTGATCTGCTAAAACTGCTCATTATTCCAGGAATATCCTGAAATGAGCAGACAAAGTCCAAATTATTTTATCTACTGCAAACAATCTTAAATCCAGTGCACCAACTCCCTCACCCGTACCTCCAACAACAAAGTGTGAGGAATTCAAGGATTAACTTGAGTATAGAAACCCATAAAGTTTGTCAAGAAATTCTTACATGCAGCTGCAGATCCAAATATAGTAAGCTGGCACTTTGTGAGTAAGGGTGTCTTAAACTCTTTGCAACAATTGTATTTTTGTCTGTATTTAACTGAAATATGTTTCAATTCTGCGTTTCTCAGCACTAAGCAGTGTTTTACAAGGCCTCCACTGGAAGTGTAATTGAATTTAAATAGCTAAGGGAAGCAGTTGAAATTGTTTGTTTCTGGAACTGGAGTCTGCCAGTTCTTTTGTTTCAGCAGCATATATAGCTAGGTGTCTCAGTGTAACTTAGCTCAGTTACTTTCCCACTTCCTACAGACTAAGGGGGTGGCCATGGGCACCCGCATGGGCCCCAGCTATACCTGCCTCTTTGTAGGTTACATGGAACAGTCCCCCTTCCGCACCTACACAGGCCCCAAACCCCACCTCTTCCTCCGGCACATTGATGGCTGTATCGGCGCCGCCTCTTGCTCCCCAGAGGAGCTCGAACAGTTCATCCACTTCACCAACACCTTCCACCCCAACCTTCAGTTCACCTGGGCCATCTCCAGCACATCCCTCACCTTCCTGGACCTCTCAGTCTCCATCTCAGGCAACCAGCTTGTAACTGAGCCCATTTCAAGCCCACCGACTCCCACAGCTACCTAGAATACACCTCCTCCCACCCACCCTCCTGCAAAAATTCCATCCCCTATTCCCAATTCCTCCGCCTCTGCCGCATCTGTTCCCACGACAAGACATTCCACTCCCGCACATCCCAGATGTCCAAATTCTTCAAGAGCCACAACTTTCCCCCCACAGTGATCGAGAACACCCTCGACCACGTCTCCCGTATTTCCCGCAACACGTCCCTCACACCCCGCCCCCGCCACAACCGCCCAAAGAGGATCCCCCTCCTGTTGGACCATAACCTGGAGAGAGAGAGAGATAATGGGAACTGCAGATGCTGGAGAATCCAAGATAACAAAGGCTGGATGAACGCAGCAGGCCAAGCAGCATCTTAAGAGCACAAAAGCTGATGTTTTGGGCCTAGACCCATCATCAGATTATTTTTTCTAATGAAGGGTCTAGGCCCGAAACGTCAGCTTTTGTGCTCCTAAGATGCTGCTTGGCCTGCTGTGTTCATCCAGCCTCACATTTTGTTGTCTCAGTTACTTTGAAGAGTGCTGGGGATTTAATGATCCAGGGAATCACAGAAGGAAGGGAACATGGTGTTCCCTCACATGTGCTTTTTCTAAACTTTTTACATTCCAAGAATTGGTTCTTTCTCCATTACAGCTAACTATCTATTAAATGGTAAGGTCTATTACATTCCCAAAGTTTAGAATAGCACAGGTGCCAGGGTCAATGTTAATAAAACATATAAAAATGAAAAATACTTCTATAACATTGATTATTAAAGAACTTTCAAGATGGCAGGATAGGTGGTGATACATCATGGCTAAAACATGTAGGAGCTCCTAGATATCAGTGTGATCAAGGGAAACACATCATTGGTAAGTGTTTGTGACTTGATACACTTCAATTCAGAGCTTGTGATCTGGAGGATGAGCTGCAGACATTACAACAGCTCAAATTGGTAAGTCACATGCTTTGTAGCAGGCGGCAATCACACACCTTACGATAGGGTCTTCTGATTTGCACAGTGGTAACGGGCAGGTGAGAATATCTGTAAGAGATGCAGTGAACCGGACCCAGAAAACACAAGCACAGGAGACTCAGCCTTTGAAAACTGCTATCATGAGGCTCTGCCTGGGACTCCTGACCTGGCTAGCTCTTTTGCAGAGGTAGTTATGTCCTTGTCCTCCACAATTTTCATAGAGACAGGCTGGTAGTGAACTGTAGTCTGTATGATGGAACCTTTTATATGTCCTTCATGTCAACAGGCCTCATGGCTTCACCAGTCTCCATGCTAAACTGTGCAACTCCTCCAATGCCCTCAAACCACAGATTCCCATACCCTCCATGCCAAGTTATGCTATTCACCCACTCTATACTGTATAACATTGATGAACCTTATAGTGATAGTTGGATGTGTAAAACAAAAACGGTAGTTTATTCACATTTCTTTCAGCTGGAGAGTAATAAAAGTATTAATCATCCAGAGCCTTTTTAAGCTTCTTGACCTGAAGCTGCAAGACACAGGAAACCACTAAATTTTGAGTAAACAGATGCTGTGAAATTGCAAGAGATCACACAGCCAGAGATTGCAATCAAGCTAGAATGTAGATGTCTAACATTCTCATTTGTGCTCTCATTTCACAATACTTACCGAGGCTTAGCAGTCCATGTCTTAGCTGGCAATGAGTCCCGTTGAGTGAACTGTGCCTATTGATCTATGTTGACTGCTGATTAAGTAGCACCTAGATCCTAAAAATCACATCCTTGTTTTTACTCCCTATTTCTAATCTCCTCCAGCCTCATTATCCTTTGAGGTATTCGTGCTCCTCTAATTGTGGCCTTTTTAAGTATCCTAGATTTTAATCACTCAACCAATGGGAGGTGTGTCAACAGCTGGCTAGACCCTAAACTCTGGTGTTCCTGAAACCTATCTCTCTCTTTCCTTCATTCAATTCATGAAAGTTATTCCTAATGCAGAAGCTGTGCCTAATCTGTTGTAAAATCGCTGCCAAAATTTGCCTTATTCTGTGAAGCACCTTAAGACATTTTACTCTTTTAAAGATACTAGTTTGAATATTTGTTTCATTTTCTGCTACAAGTGTTATTTTATTAATGTCCTGCAAGCGTGCCAACATTCAAAGCAGTATTTGCGAATTCAGCTCTGCTAAGATGAAAAGGCATACAAGGTTTTCTCATTCAATAATGGATATTTTCTATCTGTTTTGGTCTGCAATTATCATCCTGCCTTCAACAATTATATATCCATATTCAATTGCTTATTTTGTTGGTTTTAGAAGTTGAACCTGCAATGTTTCATATTATTCACTATTCAATTACAGCTGAAAGCATTGCCACATCTTATGTGATAACAAGGTGTGGAGCTGGATGAACACAGCAGACCAAGCAGCATCAGGGGAGCAGGAAGGCTGACGTTTTGGGCTGAGACCCTTCTTCAGTGCAATTGTCTGGCTTACGTGATGGTCAATGTTGAGCCTATTCAAGGAGCTGCCAGCAGATGGAGATTAACTGAGATAAATGTGAGGTGCTGCATTTTGGAATAGCAAATCAGGGCAGGACCTATACACTTAATAAGGGGGTAGTAGGAACTGTAGATGCTGGAGAATCCGAGATAGCAAAGTGTAGAGCTGGATGAACACAGCAGGCCAAGCAGCATCAGAGGGGCAGGAAGCTAAGTTTAGGGCATAGACACTTCATCAGAAATGGGGGAGGGAAGGGGGTTCTGAAATAAACAGGGAGAGAGGGGGAGGCAGATCAAAGATTGATAGAGGAGTTGATAGGTGGAGAGGAGACAGACAAGTCAAAGAGGTGGGGATGGAACCAGCAAAGGTAAGTGGAGGTAGGGAGGAGATAGGTCAGTCCAGGGGGAATGGACAGGTCAAGGGGGTGGGATGAGGTTAGTAGGTAGGAAATGGGCGTGCAGCTTGAGATAGGAGGAGGCGATAGGTGGGAGGAAGGACAGGTTAAGGAGGCGGGGATGAGCTGGGCTGGTTTTGGAATGCGGGAGGGGGAAGGGGAGATTTTGAAGCTTGTGAAATCCACATCGATATCATTGGGCTGCAGGGTTCCCATTCAGAATATGAATTGCTGTTCCTGCAACCTTCGGGTGGCATCGTGGCACTGCAGGAGGCCCAGGATGGACGTGTTGTCTAAGGAATGGGAGGGGGAATTGAAATAGTTCATGACTGGGACGTGCAGTTGTTTATTGCGAACCGAGCATTAGGTGACGAGTGGTGTCCTGCAGGGTTCAGTGTTGGGGCCGCAGCTGTTCACCTTGTATACTAATGATCTGGATGAAAGGACCGGGGGCATTCTGGCGAAGTTTGCCAATGATACGAAGATAGGTGGACAGACAGGTAGTACTGAGGAGGTGGGGAAGCTGCAGAAAGATTTGGACAGTTTAGGAGAGTGGTCCAGGAAATGGCTGATGAAATTCAATGTGAGTAAATGTGAGGTTTTGCACTTTGGAAAAAAGAATACGGGCATGGCCTATTTTCTAAATGGTGAGAAAATTAGTAAAGCAGAAGTACAAAGGGATCTGGGAGTGTTGGTCCAGGATTCTCTAAACGTTAACTTGCATGTAGAGCCCCTGATTAAAAAAGCGAATGTAATGGTGAGGTTTATCTCAAGATGGTTGGAATATAAAAGCAGCGATGTGCTTCTGAGGCTTTATAAAGATCTCATTAGGCCCCATTTAGAATACTGTCCAATTTTGGGCCCCACACCTCAGGAAGGACATACTAGTCCTGGAGGATGTCCAGCGGAGATTCAAACAGATGATCCCTGGAATGGTAGGTTTAACGTATGATGAACGGCTAAGGATCCTGGGATTGTTCTCATTAGAGTTTAGAAGGTTGAGGGGAGATCTAATAGAAACTTACAAGATAATGTATGGCTTAGAAGGGGTGGATGCTATGAAGTTGTTTCCATTAGGCGGGGAGACTAGGACCCGTGGGCACAGCCTTAAAATTAGAGGGGGTAAATTTAAAACTCAAATGAGATGATATTTCTTCAGCCAGAGAGTGGTGGGCTTGTGGAATTCATTGCCACGGAGTGCAGTGGAGTCCAGGATGTTGGATGCCTTCAAGGCAGAGATGGATAAATCCTTGATCTCAAAAGGAATCAAGGGCTATGGGGGGAGTGCAGGGAAGTGGTGTTGAAATGCCCATCAGCCATGACTTAAATGGCGGAGTGGACTTGATGGGCCGAATGGCCTTACTTCCATTCCTATGTCTTATGGTCTTATGATGTTATGGTACTCTGCAAAGCGGTCGCCAAGCCTCTGCTTGCTTTCCCCGATGGAGAGGAGGCCACAGCGGGAACAGTGGATACAGTATACCATATTAGCAGATGTGCAGGAGAACATCTGCTTGATGTGAAAAGTCTTCCTGGGGCCTGAGATGGGGGTGAAGGAGGAAGTGTGGGGGCTGGTGTAACACTTCCTGTGGTTGTAGGGTAAAGTGCCGGGTGTGGTGGGGTTGGAGGTGAGTGTGGAGCGGACAAGGGAGTCATGGAGAGAGTGGTCCCTCCAGAAAGCAGACAAGGGTGGGAGGGAAAAACATCTTTGGTGGTGGGATCGGATTGAAGATGGCGGAAGTGTCGGAGGATGATGCTTTGGATCCGGAGGTTGGTGGGGTGGTACATGAGGACGAGTGTGTTTCTGTTTTGGTTGTTATTGTGGGGAGGGGGTGTGAGGGATGAGTTGCGGGAAATGCGGGAGTCACAGTCGAGGGCATTCTCGACCACTGAGGGGGGTATGTTGTGGTCCTTGAAAAATGAGTACATCTGAGATGTATGGGAGTGGAATGCCTCACCATGGGAGCAGATGCAGCGGAGGCAAAGGAAATGGGAATGGAGATGGAATTTTTGCAGGAAGGTGGGTGGGAGGAGGTGTATTCTAGGTAACTGTGAGAGTCGGTGGTCTTGAAATGGATATCGGTTTCTAGTTGGTTGCCAGAGATGGAGACAGAGAGGTCCAGGAAGGAGAGAGAGGTGTTAGAGATGGTCCAGGTGAACTTAATTTTGGGGTGGAAGATGTTCGTGAAGTGGATGAACTGTTTGAGCTCGTAGTGGGAGCATGAGGTGGCACCGACACAGTCATCAATTTTTACGGAGGAAAAGGTGGGGTTTGGGGCCAGTGCAGGTACGGAAGAGGGATTGTTCCACGTAACCTACAAAGAGGCAGGCATAGCCCGGGCCCGTGTGGGGTAGCCATAGCCACCCCACATGGGCCCAAGCTATGCTTGCCTCTTTGTAGGTTACGTGAAACAATCCCTCTTCCGCACCTACATTGGCCCTAAAGCCCACCTCTTCCTCCCATTTCTGATGAAGGGCCTAGGCCTGAAACGTCAGCCTTCCTGCTCCTATGATGCTGCTTGGCCTGATGCGTTCATCCAGCTCTACACCTTGTTATCTCACTTCATGGTAAGGTCCTGGAGAGTGTTGCTGATCAAAGAGACCTTGGAGAGCAGGTTCATAATTCCTTGAAAGTGGAGTAGCAGGTAGATGGGATAGTGAAGAAAGTGTTTGGTATGCTTGCCTTTATTGGTCGGTACATTGAGTTTAGGAGTTGGGAGATCATGTTGCAGCTGTACAGGACATTGGATGGGCTACTATTGGAATACTGCATTCACTTCTGATCTCCCCGCTGTAGAAAGGATATTGTGAAACTTGAAAGGGTTCAGAAAAGATTTACAAGGGTATTGCCAGGGTTGAAGGGTTTGAGCAATAAGGAGAAGCTGACTAGGCAGGGGTTATGTTCCCTGGAGTGTTGGAGGCTAAGAGATGACCTTATAGAATCTTTTAAAATCATGAGTGCATGGATAGGGTAAATAAATAAGATCTTTTCCAAAGGATGGGGGAGTCCAAAACTTGAGGTCATAGGTTTAAGGCAAAAAGCAAAAAATTTAAAAGAGACCTAAGGCGCAACTTGTTCATGCAGAGGGTGGTGTGTGTACAGAATGACCTCACAGAGGAAGTTGTGGAGGCTGGTGCAATTGCAACTTTAAAAAGGCATCTGGATGGGCATATGAATGGGAAGGGTTTAGAGAGACATGAGCTAAATGCTGGCAAAGAGCACTAGATTTATTTAGGAAATCTGTTTGGCATGGACAAGTTGGACTGGAGTGTTGGTTTCCATGCTGTATATCTATTCACGTAGGCTGTGGAGCACTAGATTAAAATGGATACGTCTTCCAGATTTCCAACTCTAATTGTATGCCTAATCGAGAAGTAGCTTTGAGTTACTCCATAATAACAGTGAGCTGTTACTCTTACTGTTGAGTGGCATTCAATATCTCAGTTATTATTAATGGGCAGAAATTCCTGCTCAAGTAATTTTTGAATAGATACAGTTACTTCATAAGAAGGAATAAACTGCAAGCCCAATTGATGATTTACATCTAAGGTATTTCTGAATAATGCAATTTTCATATGGTGACTTTAACATTAATGTATTACTTTGAGAGCAGTTGGTATTTGAACTCCGATGTCACTTACATATCTCGCTGTTTGCTTCCAACAAACATGTCATCGCTTGAGGTATTTATGATAAGGAAATAATTACAGGATGGTCATTTAGGCAGTTCTTGATGCAGAGAAAATCAGAGAGAGAAGAGATAATTCAACCTTGGTCCAAATTAACTATGACTCTGGTCAAAGCTTGTTAGATGTCAATGTGGAATTGTAAAGGGGTCCATGAGGTGGTGCTCAGAGGAGCAGGAAAGCCGATGTTTCGGGCCTGGACCCTTTCCATGGCAGGAGTGGGGAGGTGGTGGTGTAGGGTTGGGGGGCAGGTGGTTTAAGGATGTTCCTGTTTCTGTTCAGGTTTTATTCAACTGCAGTATATTGTTGGTGCAGAGAAATAGAGGTCGCATCCAGCCCACATCCGCAGTCAGTAGCCTCCACTCTAATTCACAGGATGCCCAGGCCATTTTACAGGGAACCCAGCCAACACAGAACAAAAATCTGATCTTCTCGGGTGCTTTGTCCCAGGTGGGGTTTGTGCACTAAGAAAACATCCTTTTTCTGTATTCTTGCCTTGGGTGCAAAAAAAAAGGAAGGGACAACCACCTGCGCCCCAACCCTACACCACCACCTCCCCACTCCTGCCATGGAAAGGGTCTAGGCCCGAAACATCAGCTTTCCTGCTCCTCTGATGCTGCTTGGCCTGCTGTATTCTACTTCCTGCAAATACATTCCAGTTGGAAAAACGTCCAAATTTGTGTTTAATAACAATTTCATAATGTTCCTGTAATGCAACATGTCAAAGAACTGTAAGATGCAAGTTTCTGCCTGTAATTCTTAGCAGTCAGACATGGGGAGTCTAAGAAAACTGGAGGAATTAAGACCAAAATTCACCTGCTCACAGTCAATGGGGAAACACATTGGCATTTGCAGAGATCACAGCCCGGTCACTTATCAGTACAGTTTGTCACGGATGATGGATGATACAGGGAAAGGAAACATGGTGATAAATACTACTTTTAGACAAGATTAATTCACCATCACATTGTATTATTGCCACTAAATGCAAAAAACATCACTTAGAGTCACTGATTACACGGGACGAAGAAAGAATTTCAGCAACTGTCTTCATTGGGTTAAAATTTAACAACATGCTGTTTGAAGTAATCTCACAATTAGTAAAATGAGATAATTTATTTGTATCAAAAATAGTTTCTAAGTTGTGTTAACAATGTAGTGAACAGTTCAGCATTTCATTGATATAAATTATTGTTTATAGAACTTTTATTTTCATTTCCATGGCCAACACTCATTTTTGCAATTACAATCAGCCTCCAGATCAGCTTTGGTGTTTGCCAGTAAGATATATAAGAAGCTAACATAAAAAGCTAACAATGCAGACTTTAGAATCCTGGGATTAAGGAGACCTCTGTACTTGATTCACATTTCAATATGATGTGAACTTTTCTCCTAAATCACAATCAATACCGTTGCCGTAATATTAAATCAGTCTCTGGAAGACAAGCCTCGTGGAGCAATTAATTATGTGAAGAAAAAGACCCTACAATAATGACATTTTAATGAAAGGCAATTGTCTGATTGTCAGTGTAATCAATGCTCCTCGCTGGCCTTTTGCACCGCATAATACTCATGCACATGTTCAAACGTTGGAGCAATTTAGTTTTGGAGGTGTGCACTTTAGGAAACTATCTGCCATGTTTGTCTTTATGCCATAACAAAGCAGTACTTCAAACACAACTGTGTGTGGCACCTTCTACAAATATTGGCACATTCCCAAGAATTTTCATTGTCCAAAAGGATAGCAACAGCTCATGCAAAGCCGAACAGCACTATCTTATCCATTTAGATTTATATGTATTCACCAAAATAACAATCATGTGTCAGTCAATGCAAATATTTTTATCAGAGACTGATAGATAGTCAAGAACCTCAGAAACTAGCTGAGGTTCATAGAGCAATGTTCCGTGGATATTTCTTGAGTGCATGACTGCTTGAAAGAAATCATGCTGAATTAACGGGAGACTTTTTAAGTGTTGCCTCTCAAAGTTGAAGTAATTATTTTTTGAGGCTTGGAAATAAAAAAGTGTTCATTTTTATAACTGAGCCTTTTATGGGCTTATACACTTAATGGTAGGGCCATGGGGAGTGTAGCCAAACAAAGAGTCCTAGGGGTGCGGGGGTATAGTTCCTTGAAAGTTGAGTTGCAGGTAGACAGGGTGATGAAGAGCGCATTTGGCACACTTGCCTTCAGTGGTCAGAATATTGAGTAAAGGAATTGGGATGTCATGTTACAGTTGTATGGGACAGTGGTAAGGCCATTTTTGGAATACTGTGCATGATTCTAGTCTCCTTTTAATACGAAGGCAGGGAGGGTGCAGACAAGGATGTTGCCGGGACTGGAAGAATTGAACTACAGATAGAGACAGAAAAAGCTGAGGATACATTCCCTGGAATATTGGAGGCTGCAGGTTGACCCTATGGAGGTTTATAAAATCATGATGGGCACAGATAGGGTGAAGAGCCAAAGTCTTTCTCCTAGAATATGCGAGTACAAAACTAGAGGTCATAGTTTTAAAATGAAAGGGGACAAATTTAAAAAGAACCTGAGGGGTATCCTTTTCACATAGAGGATGCTGCACATATAGAATGGACTGCCAGAGGAAGTGGTGGGAATGGGTACCATTACAACATTTAAAAGGCATCTGAATGAGTATACGATTCGGAAGGATTTAGAGGGAAATGGGCCAAATATTGGCAAATGGGGCAAGATCAGATTGGGATATTTGGTCGGTGTAGATGAGTTGGACTGAAGGGTCTGTTTCTGTGCTAAATGACTCTATATGTGCTTCTGAAATGGAGATCTCTGTTGTGAGATAAGAGACACAGTAACTAATTTACACACAGCAAGGCGAAAATAACCAAAATTGTCTATCTCAATAAGGACTGGTTGAGTTAACTATTGCCTTGGAAACTCCTTTTCTTTGAGGAGTTTAATGGCACCTTTTACACACATCTGTTCAAGAATCATAGAATTCCTACAGTGTGAAAGCATTAGATTATTAATGTTTTCTTCCCTTTTCTAATGTTTATATTGTATATAGCAGTGGAATTCAGTGATCAAGAAGTCTGTTTAAATGCATTATTACAACCATGTGAGGGCTGGTGAATCAGCTCCCTTGCATTAAATCCCTTTGCACTTTTAATTGTTCTTAGTGCACAACTGGATCACACTTCAAGTAAAGCATTGTTCACAACGTCAAACTTCAGGAAGCAATTAAAGATTCAGAGTGGAGAAAAAGAAATTTTATATCTTACTAACTGAAAAAACTTAATGTTGTGCCAGCAAATTGCATTCCATGATGGCAGCAGAGTAGAATGCTTCAGCTAGACCTTATCCACTCTGTCTGTTTCTTTTTTTTAATTTTCTCTTGGGTTGTTTTCTCTTCTTGGTGATGGCTTGAGCTTCTGGCCTCAGTACTGGCCTGACACAATGGTCTTGTGGCCTGGTGTGGCTTCAAAATATTCACAAATTCTGTTTCCACTGCCTCTTGAAGAAGCAAGTTCCAAAATGCCCTCAACTCTTTGTGAAAAAAACATTTCTATTCGTCTGGAATATGGGACCCCTTATTTGTGAACAGTGACTTCCTTGCTCTGGATTCTCCCACAAGATGAAACGCCCTTTTCACATTCACTCTGTCAAGGCAATATATTATCTTGTATTTTTCAATCAAGTCACTTCCTACTTTCCTAACGTTGGCCCCTGCAAACCTTCACTGGTCACTGGCTGCATCCTGAAAAAGGCTCTCTTTATCTCCACATTGTCTTCTGCCAGCCTGCCATCCTCTATCTGTGCCAGTAGCTTGCCCTGCACACAATGGGCTTATAGCTTATTTAGCTGACTTCTGTGCAGCACTTTGTCAAAGACTTTCTGGAAATCCAAATGGATTGTGTCCCCTCCTCATTCTTTGCGCAACTTTTCATTACCTTCTCGAAGAATTCGAATAGATTTGTCAGGCATGGCCTCCCCAAAATGAAGTTGAGTTGTCTCAGCCCTATTATACCATCCACTTCCAAGCAGTCCACAATGTCATCTTCAGTAATGGACTGTCAAATCTTACCAACAACCATGGTCATCCTAACCAGCTTATAATTTCCCATCTGCCTCCCTTCTTGAACAGAAGTGTTATATTTGTCATTTTCCAGTCCTCTGGCACCATTGCTGACTCCAATGACTCCTGAAAGATCACCAATGGTTCCTCTATAATCCTGTCAATTATCTCATTCAGAATTTTGGGATGTAGTCCATCCAGTCCAAGTGATTTACCCAGTTTCAGACCTTTCAGCATTCCCAGCATCTCCTTAGTAATGGCCATTACATTCACCCCTGCCCCTGCCTCTCTCAAAGTTCTGGTATACACTAGTGTCTTCCACCATGAAGACTGATGCAAAATTCCTCCACAATTTCTTTTTTCCCCATTACTAGTTTTCCAGCTTCATTTTCCAGTAGTCCAATGGTCATTTCTTGCTTCTCTCTTACTTTTTATATATCTAAAAAAATTCTTCCAATTTTCTTTCATATTACAAGCTAACTTGCCCTCATATTACTAGCTGGTTTACCCTTGTCTTTCAACTTCTCACCTCATTGCTTTACTAGTTATACTCTGGTGGTTTTTAAAGGTTTTCCAATTCTCAGCTTTCACTAATCTTCATCACCTTGTTTGCTTTTTCTTTTGTTTTTATGCTGTTCCTGACTTTCCATGTTAGCCATCGTTACCTCATCTTCCCTTAATATGTTTCTTCTTCCTTGGGATGAATTTCTACTCTGCTTCCTGAATCACCTCCTAGAAACGCCTGCCATTGCCGCTCCACAGCTAGGCTCCCTTTCAAATTACATCTGGCCAGCTCCTCCCTCACGTCTCTTTGGTTACATTTACTCAGTTATATTACTGTCGCGTCTGATTTCAGCTTCTCCCTCTCAAGATGCAGGGTGAATTCAATCATGTTATGGCTACTGACCCCTAGGAATTCCTTCACCTTAAGCTCCCTGCCTCATTGCACTTCACCAAACCCAAAATTGCCTGTTCCTGCATGGGCTGCACCAAAAGAAGCCTTCCAGGCATTCCTGAATCCCATTTCTTGGGATCCACTAACCAGCCTGGTTTTCCCAGTCCACCTGCATATTAAAACCCCCTTGATTATGGTAATAGTGCCTTCCTTACATTCAATCTCATGATTTATTTTTTGCCCCACATCCTGACTGCTGCTAGAAAACCTGTACATAATTCCCATCAGAGACTTTCTTTTTTACCTTTTGCAGTTCCTCAACTCTACCCACACAGATTGTACACCTTCTGATTCCATATCACTTATTGTTATTGATTTAGTTTCATTTATTACCAACAGGGCTACCCTGTCCCCTCTGCCCACCCACCTATACTTTCGATAGGATGCATACCTTAGGATGTGTCTCCTTGATATTTAGTTCCCAGTCCTGTTCCCCTTGTAGCTATGTCTCTATGATGCCCACAACATTGTACTGCCAATTTCAATCTATGCTATAAGCTCAGAGATAACAGGGACCTAACCTGAAGAAGTTACCCTCCTCCCTCCAGACAAACCTCAGGGGATCTCTTTCCCACTGCAACTCTCTTGTAATCTCTTCAGCCTTGAAACTGCTCAACCATGTCCTGAAGCAAACCAGGTACTACAGCCACATCACATTTCTTAGTACCTGCCTACAAAACCATTTCTGATGAAGGGTCTAGGCCCAAAACTGCTCCTAAGATGCTGCTTAGCCTTTTCATCAGCTCTGCATCTTGTTATCTCTATGCTACAAGCTCATTTACTTTGTCTCATATACAGCATACAATTAAGTATAGCACCTTTTGCCCTGCATTGACTGCTCCCTTTCTCATAGTTGTCCCCTAATCTGCTGTGCCTGAAGTTAGATTCCTGATTTTTTCCATACTCCCTCTGTTCTATTATTTGATCCAGAAACTCTAATAGCCTCTCATGAACCCTCGCCCTCACCCTGTCTCTCTTGCCTTCTCCCCCCTCCTACCCCTTTAACCAATTTATAGTCCTTGCGACCGCAATCTGCACTGTCTGTTTGTCTACTTTTTATGCCAACTGCTTTGTGCATTAAGATACAAACCTTTAAGTTTGTTCGATTATCGAGTTTTCTTACGTTTTTGTATGGTTTATTGGTACAAGATAATATTCACACATTTTGCCCTTCCTTTTATGTTTTGGGCAACTATTAGCCCCATCACTAACCAGCAATCCTACTTCCAATTTTACAATGTTCCATGCAACTGTGATTATTACCTTTTTGGTTCTAGAGATTATTACATTTCTAGTTCTGCTATTCTATGTGGGGCCTAGCTGCTCATATTCTCTTAGATTAACCTTTTCCCATTTTCTAACCATATAATTGGTATCTACGTAGGCCACAATAACTGGATCTTTCGCCTCCCACTCCAAGCTCCTCTGTCAACCAGATGACCGACCTGAAACCTGGTCACCAACAGGCAACACAGCCTTTGGGACTGCTGATTGTAGTCACAGCTAACAGTGTATATTCTCCTGATTATACTGTCCTTGATTACAACTACATTTTCCTTGTCTTCCTCTTCTTGAAGGCTTTCTGCACCACAGCGCTATGGTCAGTTTGCTCACCCTCCCTACAGCCCTGCTCTCATCCACACAGGGAACAAGAATCTGAAACCTGTCAGACCAGCTGACGCTCCTTCAGCACTACCTCCTGGATCACTCTACCTGTTCATGCAGTGGTGCTGCTACTGAGGTGCTCTTGGTGATAGTCATTGAAGACGACCTCAAGTATATTCTTTGCCAATGCCACCCTCTGTGCTTTCTGCAATTGGTATTCAATATGGAGGTATAGTGATTCTTTAGCTGAAGCAGGGCGGTTGTTAGTAATCAGCAGATATCCTTGCCCATATGTGACCCGGTGCTATGATTCATCATGGTGTCCAGAGTTAGTGTTGAGTACTCACAACAAATACCTTTCTAACTGGCACCTCTGGGTCTGTTCTGCAGGTGGAAAAGGACGTACTCAGGGATGTTGCCGATGTTGTCTGGGACATTGTCTGTAAGATATGATTCCATGAGCATGGTATTTGCTATTCTGTGAGGTAGTTCTCCCAATCATAGCACAAGCCCCCAGTTTTAGTAAGGAGGGCTTTTCAGTGTCACTTTGGCTGAGCTTGCTGTTGACATTTACCAAATGTCGGTGATACTGGGTGATTTGTTGAGTTTCAATCCTTTCTTTTAGCCTTGTATCAGTTTTATACAACTGATTGGCTTACTAGGTGATTTAAGGGGGCATTAAAGAGTTTGTAGGCATATGTAAGGCAGGCCTGGTAAGGACATTAGTGAACCAA
Source organism: Stegostoma tigrinum (assembly GCF_030684315.1). NCBI lineage: Eukaryota > Metazoa > Chordata > Chondrichthyes > Orectolobiformes > Stegostomatidae > Stegostoma > Stegostoma tigrinum. The sequence goes on along the minus strand of NC_081372.1, from coordinate 41,331,367 downwards.
ATGATTTTGCTGTGACAATTGACATTGTTGCCATTAAACTATCTTTTGAATCTAGACTGGTAATGCATTTGAATTTCACCATCTACTGTGGTAAGATCCAAACCTCAGAAGATGAACTTGGGACTCTTGATTACTCATCCAGCAAAATTACCACCATGCTATAGTCTACCCATTACCTTGTCCTGTTTCAGTAACCATCCTAAATCTAATGATATTTTAATAGTTATAGACTTCTCACAGTTTGCTTATATTTTCAAAGACTGTCATATAAATTTGTATGTAATAGCTGTCTTTAATTGCTATAATAAAAATTGAAAGAACTGCGGATGGTATAAATCAGGAAACAAAACAGAAATTGCTGGAAAAGCTCAGCAGGTCTGGCAGCATCTGTAAAGAGAAATCAGAGTTAATGTTTTACATTCAGTGAGAAAGGGTCTTTCTGAGAAAGGGTCACCAGACCCGAAACGTTAACTCTGATTTCTCTTCACAGATGCTGTCAGACTTGCTGACCTTCTCCGGCTTTTCTGTTTTAATTGCTGCAATGTTTCAATATATTTTGGGAATATGAGTCAATAATCTTAAGGAGGATTTTAATTTTTCTACACAGGGAATGACTGACTAATACTTATCTGCCTAAATTCTTTTTCCAAATGCCATCTTTTATCCTTGTGCCCAATGTATTTTGTTAAATCAATGCATGTTAAACCCTTATCTGTGATTGTCACAGAGATTGTTTAACTACAAACGCGTTTTTGATCCAATGCTTGCTTACAAATGAATTAGAAAGTTTCAGACAAATTCTTTTCTGTACAATCACAAAAACATCCAAAGCGAGAAAAATCTTGCAGATTTCAAAAGCATTTCTTTCTTGTGATAACCATTAAGCATTAAATGTTTAGAATTCAACTAGCAAATAATTATTCCATTTTAAACGGTTCATGTTTTATCGCTGCATATTTATATTGGAGTTGGCAATGAACAAAGTGAAAAGACCAAAAAGTCACGAGGAAAAAAATACGTTTTATTAGATATTTAAATTGAAGTAAATTGATGAAATTTGAAACATGAGCATAACAGGCACTTCTTGAAATTTTGGATTTTGTTCATTTTTACCAATCAGGGAAGGAGTGCTAGAATTATAAGTACTGTGTAGCAACATTAACTGACTTTTGCATGCTTATATGGGGTTATTGTTGGGCTATAACTTTAAGAGGGAAAATTCTAATACCTAAGTAACCAAGATGTCGAATGAGACTAGGAGACATTTTATCAGTTTAGCTTGCAGCATGTATTATGAAAGGATTGTAGCTCTGCTTTCCTATATCATTTGTTGCTGAACCATTTTATAGTGAATTTGACTTCTAAGAAATCTTGCATTGTATCTTCACATGAACTGAACCTATCTTAGTTTATCATTCATTGTGTGACATTGGTAAATTTGTGTTAAGCAACATACACCACAACAATTTCTAGTTTAATTGGCTTAGTACCATTATCACAATCATTCTCGGTCCTAAATTATAGCCTGAAACATAGAAGGAACTTGGATTAAGCTTATCAAGGCCTTGAACTATCCAAAAGCCTTTTGATAATGAATTAGTTTTGGAGTCCTATTGTTATTGTTATATGAGACAATTTGAATGCTAAATTTCTATTTTGGAGCTAGCAATCAGCAATGGATGAATGATCAAATATTGCTTCAATGCTGTTAGCTCAAGAGTGAAGTATGGATTTACAGTGGTAAACTTGAAAAGAGGAAAAAAATACTTTGAATGCTTTTTTAGTCAGTTGAGATGAATAATTCCCCAGATTAAACATTTGGGAAATGTTAAGAATTAACAACCCTCAATACAACATACAGGTCGAGATATTCCACCTTCGCAGTCCAGCCCTGACAGATTTAAGTTTGACGGGGACCAAAGTAATACAAGATGTCCTCGATTAAAGAACCAATGTAGTTACTAAAATATCCTGTAAGCTGTATATCTCTGCATCTCGTATCCCATCAGATAAATGCTATGCAACGAATGCCTCTGACTTTTATCTGTCATTGTTCAAACAGTTTGCTGTAAACACATTCAAACTCCTTCTTCTACTCTTGCACATTTTTCAGAACAGTAATTTTAAAATGTTCAAAATGTGCTTTTGTTTAGAATAAAATCTTAAGGCAAACAGTACATAGGCAGATCTAACTACTTGGTAGCAACTAATAGACATTAAATCAGATCTCAAGGTTATTACATTCTCATTGATTTCTGAGAGTATTGTCAGTTGGGATGTTACTCGCCACCCTGGAATTTAGAATCGGTTAAACTTACTTTATACTTTAATCCCCTTAAATTACATTCACTTTCAGCCTGCCTGACCCAAACTGAATATGATTCCTTCCCCAAGTGTATATACAGTGTTTTATTTCCCAACTGAGATCCACAGAAGATTTGCAATTTGTACCAGCATTTATTTATGCAAGGTTGTTACGAACCTCTTCAGACAATGCCACTGAGACATTTTGCGTGAAATCTTATTCAAATAAATAACTCGACCATTTGTACTTAAGATTGTGTTCGCATAGGCTTGATTTCCAACTGGATTGAATTGTTTTATTTTGCTGTACTTGAACAGTTGTGATAATGTTGTACATTTTCAGAACAAGTGTATTTTTTACACTGGGATTATGGGAACTGCAGATGCTGGAGAATCCAAGATAACAAAGTGTGAAGCTGGATGAACACAGCAGGCCAAGCAGCATCTCAGGAGCACAAAAGCTGATGTTTCGGGCCTAGACCCTTCATCAGACAGGGGAAGGGGTGAGGGTTCTGGAATAAATAGGGAGAGAGGGGGAGGCAGACCGAAGATGGAGAGAAAAGAAGATAGGTGGAGAGGAGAGTATAGGTGGGGAGGTAGGGAGGGGATAGGTCAGTCCAGGGAAGATGGACAGGTCAAGGAGGTGGGATGAGGTTAGTAGGTAGGAAATGGAGGTGCGGCTTGAGGTGAGAGGAAGGGATGGGTGAGAGGAAGAACAGGTTAGGGAGGCAGAGACAGGCTGGGCTGGTTTTGGGATGCAGTTGGGGGAGGGGATGAGCTCGGCTGGTTGTGTGATGCAGTGGAGGGAGGGAACGAACAGGGGTGGTTTTGGGATGCAGTGGGAGAAGGGGAGATTTTGAAGCTGGTGAAGTCCACATTGATACCATTGGGTTGCAGGGTTCCCAAGCGGAATATAAGTTGCCGTTCCTGCAACCTTCGGCTGGCATCATTGTGGCACTGCAGGAGGTCCATGATGGACATGTTGTCTAAGGAATGGGAGGGAGAGTTAAAATAGTTTGCGACTGGGAGGTGCAGTTGTTTATTGCGAACTGAGCGGAGGAGTTCTGCAAAGCGGTCCCCAATCTATCTCTCTCCACAGATGCTGTGATTTCCAATGCTATTTTGTTTTTGGTACAAATTCCAGCATCTGCAGTAATTTGATCCTATACAATTCTCTTCTGACCCTACCAGCATGGATCTCTTTTAACTCTGATTGCACAAGCTTTCTCAGTTCTAATAACTTGAAGATCTCCATCCAAATACCCCTAGATTGGAAACCTCACAGGCCATAAATTACTTCTTCTAAGGGTCTTCTGAACTGACCTGGAAAGAAGTTTCAGTTCCTCAGGCAGAAAACTTTCTTCTCATCTGAACTGATTATTTCAGAAATAAAGCTGTTGAATCTTCTGTTCTGAAGTCAAAATTTCATGAATTGTCATGTGCTCTGCCTATCATAATTCCATAGCATAAGCATTTTATTGACTGTCTTCAGTTAGCTTTCTCTTCTTAGTACATGCTCCGGGAAAATTTTTACTTTGCTACAGTTTTTTAATAACACTTCCTTCCTTGGTGCACCATTTAATTTTGTCTGTGGATTCCGTACACATTCCTACTACTGCAATTGGACTTCCATTTAACTCTAGCATTCAGCCTTGGAATGTCTAGTCTCACTAAAATGGAAAGCTGTTATTTTGTTTATATGATTGTTAGGGTCTAGCCTTTCTTATTTATTACGCTGGCTTACTGTTTTTTGTGCCTAACACAAATGCCTTTTTATTCTGCAGATATTATATTCTTCCAGTTTCCTTGTGGAGTCCTATATATTCATTTCTCCGCATGTAACTGCTTGTGTAAAGTATTATAGGTTGCAAGATTTGCCCTTTCTCAGTCTTTAATTCCAGACACTCAACTAAATAAGCCTTATGGTTTACTGGAAGACTAATTTGGAATTCTTCAATTATCATAATTTTCCATATATTTTCAAAATAGTTCACCAACTTTAGTTGCCAAAGTCAGTGATCCCATAGCATGTCTTGTTGTCTTGCAAATTTCAAAGTATCTGATTAGGTTCATTTGTTTAAGTTTTAAATTTTAATTGATAATCTTTGGAGGCAAGCTCATGCGCATTGAGTATTTTTTTTAAAACAATTTCATACATTGCAAATTGGTGTGTGCGTTCAAAAGTATATCTGACGAAATGCCCTGTAGCATTTGAGTCCAAACCTATTTTGGCCACTTCATCAGTTCAGATCCCATTTTCAAATGAAACAAAATACCTTTCAACTCCATCCTCTGTAAATTTAGGCAATAAGCAGAAACTTCTAACCCAATTCCTTCATTGGGGTCAGAACCATCCTCTGAGCTACTACCTCGTCCTACATGATTTACTCTAATCTTTTCCCCATCCAAGCCTTGTTATCTGATTGCCTTTTCTCTTAGGTGTTCAAGCTTTCTTTTAAATTCCATTTCCTAGTCTTTCTCTTTCTCCTCTGTTTGCACTTTTCTGTTTTTTCCTCTGCTTACATGCTATAGGGCACCCGCTGAACTCATTTCTCCCATCCAGGGACACTGGCATCCAACATGTGCCAGCTTTTCAGGAGCATCACAACACTTCTCTAATCCATTTAAGAATGAATCTACATTTTAAGCCTCCACTTAGGGGGATATTCACAAAGACATTTGGCGAACACAGACAGGCACCCACCCTGGACATCAAACCAAGCTGCATCTCACGGTTTATCACTTGGTCTCTTAATGCTCACTTACCTTGAGCCCACCTAGATGCTCACTGCCATCCTACCTTACCCTGCCTTGCCACCATTGAACACATTGTCAATCCTCCACTGGCTTGCTACCTGTTTACTCAGCTGGCATGGTGCTACCTCACCCATTTACGTTCTTTCAGCAGTTGTTAAAGCGCCTTCAGTATCTTTGACCTGTTTTGAGGAAAGATATGTTGCCAATAGAGGCTGTCAAGAGAAGTTTCACTAATCTTAACCCAGATATCGAGGGAATGTCTTATGACGAGAGGTTGAGTAAGTTGGGCCTATACTTGTTGGAGTTCAGACGAATGAGAGGCTGTCTTATTGAGACATACAGCAAGATTGAAGGGCTTCACAGGATGGACGCAAAGATGTTGTTTCCATTATGGACGGACCAGGGACATAATCTCAGCATTAAGAGTCATCCATTTAAGACTGAAAAGAAGAGGAATTTCTTCTGAGGATAGTGATTCTGTGGAATTCTTTACTATACAGAACTGCCAAGGCTGGGTCCTTAAGTGCATTCAAGACTGAGATATATTTTTAATCTCTGAGGGAACTGAGGATTATGGGGAAGAAAGCAAGAAAGTGGAGTTGGGGATGATCAGATCATCCATGATTTCATTGAATGAGGGAGCGGGCTTGACTGGTCAAATGGCCACTTTCTGCTCCCATATCCTACAGTCTTGTGGTCTTAAATATTTTGTGTACTGGAATGCACCAGCTATTGCCATAAGAGGGAAGTGTGATTTCTCCTAGCGTACAGCATAATTTGAACAAACATTATTTCTGATAACACGAAGGCATAGGTAACACTGTCTTTTCATTTAAGTACATTTGCAGAAAAGTACCCATTACCTCCACTTTCAACTGTGCCCCTGAATATATTCACAGTATCCTAATGGAGGCACTAAGTTTCGGATAAAGTAGTAATGGGCTAGATTTAATGTTATCTGTGTGATTCTTTCTTTCAGTTGGAGAACCATTGTAAGGGCTCTATTATTTCAATGAGGAGGCCGGAATGAATTATCTGCTTTCAGTACTTAATTGACCAGTGCCTGGCTTCCTTGGAATTTGTAGGTCAGTCAGAGATCAGCAGTTCTTCATTGCCATCAACGTCACACACAGTGGTCGCTGTAGCAATACAATGAGACCTTCAATGGAGATTAATGAGGGATCTCTGGGGAAAGGAACTTGTGGCAGGTTGAGGGTCATGGTGTCGCGATCACTGGTTGGGATTGGGGAAGGAACAGATGCAAGGGCTAGGCAGTGGCTTTCAGGGAGTATTCCTGATGATGTGTATTGATTGGGCATCATGCCTCTTTGAAACAAGTCTCTCATAGAGATTGCTAACTAAATTCGGGAGGTGTGAAAAACCATGCAAGCCATTACTAAATTTCAGTGGGCTCAGCGATAATGACTGTTAAATGGCTCAATAGTGATCGTGATTAGCTAACTGGTGGGTTCCAACATCAGCCCATTCCCGCAGCTGACAGAATTGGTGCCAGGCTTTCTACTGACAGAACTGGGATGCATGGTGACCGCACAACTAAGCAGGTCTGTCCAACACTAAACCCAGTCCTTGTTATTTTGTGTGCAAACAGTGTGTAAAACACAAGACTTCAAGTTGATTGGGTAGACTCCAACATGTCCTGCAATATATAGGTTAATAAAGATTTCAGGACTGATGCCAACACTCTGTATAATGAGGTAGACTAATATCATGAGAGATTATTGGTGAACTGCGGAGTCCGATCTTGAATGTATTCTATAATAATTTATTATCTGTATTCGATAATTATGACTGTCCTGAAAAGAAAAGGATTGACCTGTAATACAAATATAACTTTAATTGACATCTTACAATTACTTAGCGACTGAGAAAACCTAGCCATATTGAAGTAATAGACTTATCCTAAGATCATAGCATTAAAAAATTCTTGATTTTAAATCATTAATTCAATTTTGTTGCAATGCTGGCTTTTTCTTAAAATAACTGCATTTCCTTTACTAATGTTCCTTATGATATGACAATAAATCAATGCAAATTCATTTGCATTTATTTCTGCAGATGATTTTGTCTGTCTCAACAAAAGTTAGTTTAGCTGTGATCAGTTGCTTGCCATCAAGTGCCATTCATGCAAAAAGGTGATATAAGTACTAAGTTTTGCACCAGGATACTGAGAAACAGCATGGATCATTCGAGAGCCAAACATGTCAAACCAAACAAATTGTTTTATTCTTTAAAAGTGGATGGTGATAAATTATTAATTGCCTCTGCAAACAGTGAATAAATTAACTTGACAAAATCAATGAAGGATAATGATTTCCAAAACCTTACTGCAACAATTGTATGTAAATCTTAAAATGCTTTTCTGGCAATGCTTTAGGGTAGGAAGTTTCCCGCAAGATATTTATTACATGTCTAGCAGGTAATAGACAATCCATCAGTGGAATGTACTGTCCAATTATGGCTCATAAGTTCTTGATATAGCTGTGAGCAAAAATCTAAGAATTCAGAAGAGATTTTTGAGAACAACCCTGTCCAAACTTTACAGTATGGAAGTTATATAAGATAGGAAATTAGCTGTCAAATGGTTTTCTTTACAGATATAAAACCTTTCACATGAATTCCTTAAGAAACTAATAAAGGAGGTGAAACCCATTGTACTAGGATTAAATTTCAGCCAGCTACACTGGTGTCATCAACCTGCTACCATAGAAACATCTGTAGTTTGTGGATATTTTTTCTGCCTTTAAAAAGATTTTAAGATTTCAAATCTTAATCTTATGAATGACAATTAGTTGAATCAATAATGGTATATTATAACAATTACTAAAGGTGTGTCCAAAGCAATGGCATATTTGAATAAATTATAAATATTAACCTCGATGCATGATAGACAGATGTGCAATTATTTTGTATTGACCTGGTGTGTCAGTCCAGGTGGAGATACCTAGCAACAGGTATTACAAACCTAGCAATCGGAACAGATTGGTCATTTCATTGGTGAAACTGTTAACCTTTCAATGTTCTTACAGTATACAGGAGAGAAACTTATCCATTTAAATATTCTACCACAAACCAACTAATAAAACAGATTGTCAGTACATTGCTGTTGGAACCTCAGTCTTACCTTGTCCTCCAAACTCTTAATTGAATACAGCATTAAAAAAAAACTTCTTTCTATTTTTGTATCTATGATTTTATATTTCAACTATAAATGTAATGTTGGAAGACCAATACAATATCCCTGAAGTGATGGAGCAGAATGGCGGCAAAAGGTTTTAGAATGTTATCCTACCTGTGAGTCTTTAAAAAGTAGAGAAGGGTTTGTGAACTGAGGAATATTTTCACTTTCTTGGCACTTTTATACTGAACCCAAAATTTAAAGTTAACACAAATTAATACATACTCAATTAAACTGTGGGATTATCAACAGACTACAACTGCAGTTCCAGAATTTGATTATCCTGAGTTAGGTTTAGTTTGAGATTAGCCACTGACTGATCTCATTCCTCAAGCTGTTTAGAGTAGTTTAAATCTTCTCGACACATTCTGTTTTTGTTTCTTAAGTGCTTTCATCTCAATTTCAAAGCTTGGTATCATGAATTAAATGAAAATACTGAATTCTTCTCATTCTATCAAAGTTCAAGTCTTTTGTTGGTCTAGCATTTTTTTTCCTTCTCAACCTGCTTTAATAACTTTACAGACTCTTCAATTATTATTTTTTCTTTGTTTTCTTTGAACTCAAACCTCTTCCACCTGCTCCTATAATCAATACTTGGTTTCCACGGTATCCTACTTAAGTTATTTCATTAGAACAATATTGTTAGCATTTATTATGAGATTGGCCTTTCAAAAAGTAATTTATAGCTTCATGTTCTGTGCATCATCACTGTTTTTGCAGGTCTGTCATTTTCCCCAGCATAATGTTGAACTGAAGCCAATGTTTCTGGAGGTGCTCCTGCTGCGCACGTGTTTTACATGTCAGATGTTTCAGATCATCTGTAAACAGGCAATTATTTTTCATTGAATTGATTATACCATTGCTCGCAGTTCATCCTGCTTTTCTTTCTGTCTAGCTTTTCACTCATCTTTGTGCACTGAGAACAGGTACCCCCTAAAGACTTCATCTCAGTGATAGTGTTCTCATGTTTGGATTTATCCTGAGCTGGTGGTTCAACCTTGTCCTCTTGAACCTTCATCTTTCCCTCCACACAGACAGCAAAAATGTTAATTCAGAGGAAAATGATGTGTTTATTCTTCTTTCGTGTTCCATTCTGCAAGTGTTTCTTGAATATAATGCTACAGTTTTTGTGGTGTCTCTGACGTTTGAATGGGTTCATGAATGGTAACTATTGTGAAGTAACAGCATATTGCTATACCTAAAATTGCTGGTCCAGCAATATCTGCTATATTGAACATCTGCAGTGTTCAATGCTATTGATCCTGCACATGGAGTCAGTGAGCTGTTGTGTGCTGAAAGTTTCACATTTGGAGGTGTAGCCTTTTTTTTCCGTCTTCTGTGGGCACATGTTCTTTAGAATTTTCAGGGGTAGTATATTGGCACTTGCTTGGTGTCAACCTTAACTCATTGCAAATAGTCTCCAGTTTTCAAAGGGGAGATGATTTGAATTTTTGCAAACAGTTCATTTGTGGAATGCACTGCCAGAGGAGGTGGTAGATGCAGATGCAGTTACAACATTCAGAAAGACATTTGGATGGGTACATGAACAGCAAAGGTTTAGAGGGATATGGGCCAAATGCAGGCAGATGGGACTAGTTTAGTTTCAGAAACCAGTTTGGCAGGGATGAGTTGCATTGAACAGTCTGTATCCTTTATGAATCTATGACTCTGTTATATAATAACATTTATGCTTTCCACATGGCTGACAGAGTGAAATATCTGTTCATTATATTTTCTTTCCAGATGTACACTGTCATGTTCTGGTTTGTTGATCACTTCATGTATACATCTCTGGTGGGATACCAGATGTTCTTTATTGTAGCTTGAAGGTACTTCTGAATGCAATCTGTTAGTGCAGAGCTGAGGAGCTGTGTCCATCTTCGTTCTAATGCACTGCTGCTTATAAAGATTTTTTTGACACATTGCCTGGCAAAATTGCTTGAAAGTGTAACTTTTTTTTGAATGTTTTGGTCATTGTGTCAACCATTGAGTTTTTCCTTCGGACCTGTAAGCTATATTGACCTGTAAGGATCGCTTCATACTTGCATCCATCCATCATTACCTCTTTGACGCTAAGAGCATTGTGTTTATCTAACATCTTTCTCAATAATGGATAACTAAACCACTTCAACAATTCAGCTGAAAAATCACAAGACTTTTACTTGCTCACAAGGAAGTCTGCGGATTCTGTAAGCTTCTGATTAAATGACATCAATTATATTCACTGTACATGGATGCTTAGTGTGACTTGAATTAGTCATGTATTGTGATCTCTACCTTCTGGAATCTCTTAGCTCTTTGGCTGTTAATCCTGACACGCCAGTTCTGTGTAGACTATAGTTCCCATTTGCTTAGCCGATCTTAGTGGCTTGGTTTCCTAGAAAGTCCCAAATCTGGAAACTATGACACTGAAAGCCGTGTATATTTTAAATTCTGTTAGAAGATCTGTGTGTCCCAATTTAAACTTCTATATTCACTGAGTCAATGGATGTCCGTTTGTAGATCTTTTTCAGGAGGTTTATTTAATATGGGATGCTGAGTTGGAAGGTGGGCAGTATTGAACTGAATAAATCATCATGGATTAGCCATTAAAATGCAGCACAGATGATTTCAGCCAGCTTGTGGGCTTTCATCAGTCAGAGGAGTAATCTTTTGGGAGGATAGAAAGCAATGGAATGAAAAACTAATGCTCATATCACAAAAGTGCCAGGCAATGACTTTTTCTAACAAGAGTAAATCTAACCATCTCCCCTTAACACTCAGTCTTTTAAGATCCTAGCAGTTATCATTGACCAGAAACTGAACTAGACCAGCTACATACATAGTGTGATGCTAAGAGGAGGTCAGAGATTGGGAATGCTGTGACATATAACCCACCTCCTGACTCCCCAAAGCGAGCCCATCATCTACAAGGCACAAGTCAGAAGTGCAATGAAATTTCGTCTTCGGGGAAATTAAAGAAAGACAATAAATGCTGGCAATATCCACGGCCTACAAAATAATAATTTTTTAAACAATCACACTGTCTCTTGAGAGCAATCTGGGAGCTTCTCCAAAGGTGATGTTTTCTACAGCAGTAATGTGGGGAGTTTAATGTGGCAGCAGCCCAACTTTGTTTAGTTCACCTAGCTTACTCACAATTCTTTATTGTTGCAATGACTCAACACTATGTGGAACAGAGATACATATGTAAAAAAAATCAAAGTCCTCAGTTCACCAGATGTGAAAAGTGATCCCTCTCTCAGCACTGGCATACCTTCAAAAAAAAAATTGTGACTGTGGTGCTTTCCATTTTTCATAACATCCTTTCTGTGGATTTTACTGAATGTACTAAAGTCAGATGATGTTTTCGAGTTTATGTTCACTTGGAGCTAAGCTGAAGTAGCCAAACTCATTTTACAGAGATTTTTGAGGCCAACAATCAGAAAACATGCATCACACCATTCTTGTTGCACTACTTTGCTTTGCTATATATATGTTTGTAAAAGCTGAAAAAAATGACCAGATGGGAGCCAACAATTGATGCTGTCATCTGGTTATTACATGTTACTCTCGTCACTCTCCTGTGTAAATAAGTATGTCATTAACTCTACTGTAATTATATCTTAAATACTTTTTGTTCACCTCCACCCACTTAGACCTTTTGTTACACAGTAATTAAATGTTATATACTTGTTATTTATTGTCTAATGTTAACATATTAATAGATTACATCATAATTATGCCCTAATTAAATAAAATAATGGTGAATGTTCCTTGATATTTTGATTCGAATTATGAATGTAAGAGCTGATTATGGGGGCAGGTGTAGACCAAAGTGAATTATCCATTTGGCCCTTCTAGTTCAGTATGCAGTTGATTTAGGCTTGTCTTTTGCAATAATGTGCTGAGCTTCCCCATTTTGATTCAGCTGCTCTATATTACAATCCAGTTCCCTATTTTACTGCAAGTATCTGTCACATTCAAGGTTCACACATACTTGCTGGTCTATGCCCTCCCCACATCAAGGCTATGGTCTCCTTGAGTTTTCTTGACCATTCCTTGCAACCATGTGCTCCCCGGGCCTATCAAACCAAGTCCCACCCTACTACATTTAATTGTCACTTATAACTGTAACAATTCCCTTAGCTAGCCAATACAACCTGCCCACAACCTCAATGATGCCATGGACAGATCCTATAAACCCTTGTGCCCATCCTTGAACTGACTTCACATAATATCTGTCTGACCATGGCCAATTTCCCAGAATGCATTTCCAAGACATCTGGTGGCTCAGAGGTTAGCATGGCTGCCTCACAGTGCCAGGGACCCGGGTTCAATCCAGCCCCGGGTAACTGTCTGTGTGGAGTTTGCACATTCTCCGAGTCTGTGGGGGTTTTCATTGGGTGGTCTGGCTTCCTCCCACAGTCCAAAGATGTGCAGGCTAGGTGGATTGGCCATACGAAATTGCCCATAGTGCCCAGGGATGTTTAGATTAGATGGGTTAGACATAGGAAATGCATTGGTAGGGGAATGGGTCTGGGTTGGATGCTATTCAGAGGGGCGGTGTGGACTTGTTGAGCTGAATGGCCTGTTTCCACACTGTAGGGATTCTATGATCTAATGTTGACATTATATAACTGGCTACCTGAAGCTAAGATCTAATTTCTTGTAATAAACAGTAATTTTTGTTTAGTACAGAAATCTGCTCCATGTTTTTCTGTATCCAGAAGTCAGGTAAATTAAGGTCCTTTGTATTTTGTAAAATCTTAAACTTTATGACGACTCTGGGACGAGTAAGGCTGAACCAAGTTGTAACAATTCACTCCTCACCGAAGGCAATTAATTGGCCACAGGCATTTGTCAAATTGATGTTCTTTGTCACATGAGATGGCAGCCTACTTGACAGAGAACCCAAGCTCTCAGTTACAGGTCATTACCAAAAGCAAGGAACTAAACCTGAACATTAAAAATCTGCAGCCTAGTTCCATGAAGGCATGTAGTAAAGTGGTCCTCACTGAAGAAAGTGAAGTGTTGAAATGTTTTAGTTGCTACACTACAAATGAATGCTGTATAGTGACTAGTTGCTGGCTTTAACATGAGAGCAGCTGTCATTGCATTGTATCACTGTTCATCCTTGGAACTGTTCCTCAGTCCCAGTATATCTCTGGAAAATTATTGCAAGTGAATATTTCTGATTGCCAAAAGTTTGGTAAGTGTCAAAATCCTATTAGATAGCAGCAGTGTAATGATATGAAGAGACTGTTTCTTCTGTGTAACAAAATAAAATCGTTTTTTATGAAAAGCAATTGTATCAAACACACTGAAAATCTCACCGTACCCCAACACCCCAAACAAATGTGACACATAGCTATTAAGACAGCCTATTGCATAACACCACTCCATGCCATTTACAACCCACCACCAAATGAAGATAACATGGCTTCAATAGGAAAATAAGATTATAGCAGACAGGCCAAAAGTTGTGTTAATATTACAATTCAGGTAATACTGCTTTTGATCTGCTTAGCTCTGGCTGGGCTATTATTAGTCAATTATCCATAATAAGCAGTTTACCGTTGCTTAAGTACAGCCTGCTAAAATAAACTGTTGCAATGAAACTTCTAACATAATCAAATAGATTGAGTGTTATTCTAATTGAAGTTTATGTTTCTCTACTGATCGGTGGAGCCTCTGGCAGGATCTGGAAATTGAATCTTTAAGTTGTAACATATATATTTTGATGTTCTGCAGTTACTTTCATGTTTCTAAAAAATGCTAATGATGCAATTCATAATTTGTCTATCAATCAAGCCTCCTGACATTGAGGAAGGAACTGCTTACATCATCAGATCTCAGTGAATAGCATTGGTTTCCATAGTCTGAGACTCGTGTCCACTGTTCTGCTTCAGGTCATTCCTCATCTTCCACTTGTGGAACAGTAAACCCATCATCTATTCACTGCATGCATTCGGACCAGCATTGTTCACTGTCTTCAAGGAAGATTAAGCCAGGGCCTGCTGCTGTTGGGTTGGTGATGATGGGCTGATTTTGTTTATGCTGTGTGTGTTCCATGATTCTATCCATCTGGATAGTAGGTTGATACCAGCTCCGTGAATAGCTACTGTTCCCAGACTATTCTATTGGCTGTTTTCCGATCTTTGTAAATGGGAATGTCAGTGTTGCTCGTGGCTTATTTTTCAAACTGGACGCTAGTTGTCTTGAAACAAATGGCAGGATGGTCAATGTAACACAGAACCTACCTAATGATTCCATATCATCTAAATCTCACACTGAAGCGAGAATTAATGAATTGAGAATTCACCATTAGATATCATGCTGTATATCCATTCCTGAAATGTAGGATCTGGTTTTCTTGTGTCAACTCAAGAACTGCTTCCATTTACCAATTTTGCTAATGAAATTGAAAATACCGTAAAAATGACCAGTTTTAATTTCATGCTGTCTCCTCTTGGCAATGCCAAAGCTAAAGATATGCCAAAGGTTACAAGATATACAAATTTATTTCTGCTATGAACTGGAACAGATAGGAATATTATCAATGTTCTGTGTTTGACATTTCAAGAAAAAGTTTCAGCAACAAAATTGACAATGATGTCCAATCGCCTCTGATTAATCCTTGCTTGCTTTCCTTCATTAATGTTCCCAGCCAGAAAGATGAAGCTATATCCAGTGTTCACTGATTCCTTATTCTACTTGATTTCCTGTCCTTTCATGGTTTTGTTAATCTTAAATGAAATGGATCTAAAGGATCAAGAATATAATTATTATTTAATCACTAAAACAGGCACAAACTAGTTCAAAGAAATTACCAATAAGTAGCATGGATCCTTTTTATCTTGAAGAAAGAATTGTCTCTTAATAACTGATATGAGTGAAGATCCACAAAAATTCATCTTGTTTTTCCTGGTAGGCATGGAAAGTGTGGTGCTATGCAGTCAGCGTATTAAACACGACTGGATGATTCAAATTGAAGGAAAGTGCTTCATAGTTTCCTTTCTGAAAAGGTGCAATGGAATATATTATCTTTTGGGGAAAAAAAATTACCAAGCAAGTAATACCTCAAACATTGGTCGGAATCCAAATGTCATCCATGGCACAAATGCACCCTTTTGCTTTTAAAAAAAAACACTGGACACCATCTCAATTAATGTGTTAGCACATGTATACTCAAAATTCATTAACAAACAATAACAACAATACATGAATACTCCTTACAAATTAGACACTGGTTGATCATTTTTGGCTGATAATTCAACATGATAATTACTGATTACTTTCCATAGTTACACAAAGTTATTAAGTCCACAGGAATATTGTGACAAGCTTTGGAAAACATTCTGCTGTCTTCAAGGTGTTGTCCATACTTCGATCACTTTGACCGATTTGTATTAAAAACAATTTCACCCAAATGCTCTTGTTAGTGTGATGAACAAATGACCATAGAATTCAGTTTGCAAACCATTTTATTAACAAAATGATCCTGTTTAAAAACGCCATGTGAGCATTTCCCAAATTGCAACAAAAGGCACTCTTTAGATAGCTCAATCGGTAATGATCCATGGGGTTTGAGCTGGGCTGTTGGAATCTCCTACGTATCCAGTGGAGAGCTGGCTCTCTTTCACGAAGGTGTGTCTCGCAGGTCAGGGTGGATCTCACTCTCGCTCTCTCTCTTGTGCTCTCCCTCATGCTGGCTCATGCTCTCGATAGTCAGAGCTCCATTGCTGAGCCAGGTCGAGTCTTCCCTGAGGAGGTGGCTTGCAGGTGTGTGTTTTAATCCCACTTTGTCCCAGACATTCCAGAATGTTCTGTGACCTTTGGCCAATGAAATCATGAGCTGGGCTCAATGCATCCAATGGGGTCATGTCAATACCCTTCACTGTCACTATGGCAGGGAGGTACGATGCCTCAGGCAGTGGCGGGAAGTCAAGGTGTTAGAGAGTCTGATTGAAACTTCCCCAATACTCAACCCTCAGGTTGGTAACTGGTTGTCCTGTGAACCTTTGCTACCTTGTGACCTTGGTTTCCACTGTTCTCTGTAGCCGATAGTTGCTAGCTGTTGTTTCAATTGAGTTTGGCTAATTGTCTGTCAGGCCCGATTTTCTCTGGTGCTGGGTCAACTTAGAATGTCTGTTTTGGGGCTGTGTTCACATGACCGTAGTGGTGTCTGCACAAGCCAGTTGTTCCTGGACATTGCTGTAGGGGTAGGGAAGGCGGGTGGGGGAGACTGGAGAAGAAACAGGAGCGGCAGCGTTGGTGGCGAAACTGGAGGGCCAAAGGGGAGAGTAAACCAGAGGGGTGGTTGGGGAGGAAAAGAGTCCCATGGGTCCTGTGACAGGCCAGGAGCAGCACATTAAGGAGGGAATTGCAAAAGCCCACACAACTGGTCACTTGGTATGTGTCTCTAATTTAATTCTTGACAGTGAATTAAAGCCTATAATTAGGTCACTCCTGCCATTGACAATATTGTGTTGGTGCACATTGTCTACTCAATTTTAATGTGCCATTACTCTATCACTCGATTCATCAACAGCCCATCTCCAGAAATGGAGATAAAGAAATTTGAGGAGAAGAAAGTTAAACATAGTGAAGAGAGGGTGGAAACAGAAAACAAACATGAAGAAATATAATACAAAAATAAAATAAGATACTAGAATGAATACAATAATATTAGAATATATAAATGAGCTAGCATTTTTTAAAAAATGAAATGTTGACGAGCATTTTCTTATTATTTAATGACATGACATATATTTAAGATTTTATGTGTTGGATGCTGTAATCAAAAACATTTTGCACAGATTATTACCCCTTTTATGGAAAATATATTAAAACAATATTGACATGAATTGTGAGATGTTTCTATTCAATGCTTGGCATCTTTTCATACTTAGAAAGTAAAACACCTCAATGTTTTATTTAAAATAGTAACAAACTGCTGGAAATACTCAAGAAATCTGGCAGCATTTATAGAAAGGAGAGTTGACATTTTCAGTCTAATAGGACTCTTCTTCGCAATTGCTTTCATCAATGTTTTTGGTTACTTTCTCAAAAAACTCAATCAAGTTTGTGAGACACGGTTTCCCTCACATAAAGCCATGCTGAATATCCCCAAGCAGTCCTTGCCTCTACAGATACATGTAAATCCTATGTTGACCTTATGACCTCTGGATCCCAGAGCTAGCTTTTCCTCCCACCCCAGTCCCTGGAAGTACACTGTTCTATTCACCGGTTTTCTATGCTTCCAATACATGTTTTCTGAAAATACTGTCTTCTGCCTTAGTGCTTATACCTTCCTATTCTCCCAACCAAGGATTCCCTCCATCATGATAGTTGATGTCTATTCCATTTCACACACTCCTAATTTAAATGTTTGTATTTTCGAGCAGACTCTCTCCTCCCTACTCCACCAGTTTGAATCTTCTAATATTTTTCAATAGTCATTCCACTCACACGGAATATTCAAGAACAAGCATCCATCAGCAAAGCCTCCTCAACATTCCTTGAATTTCAGGGGGGCAGAAACAATCACTTCAGTCCTGTTCTGTTTCTGTTGAACAGAAGCCAATTTTTTGCAAGCATTCTGCTTGGTTATTAACTTAAAATTCAGCTTGCTTTCACAGTCTAAGCTGCTGCCTCAGCCCCATGGAAATTAAACCTTTTTTCTCCTGTGTCAGTCTCTAAGCCTCTTTTCCAAAGAGCAGCTTTCCCTCCTTTTGTGAAAAGGCAATTTTCAATAGGTTTTGGTTTTGCTAACATGGGTCTGTCTTTAGCTAGAGCTTATGGGATCACCATCTTCATCATCCATAACTTTTGTTTTATTATCTTAAAAGAGAAATTTTACAGTACAATCTTGTAATGACCTCTCCCTTCCTGTAAAAACCTGTTATTTCTCTATTTTTTCCAGTTATGAAAAAGCCATCTAAAATTACATGAATGTTGCCTGACCTACTGAGTATTTCCAGCATTTTCTGTTTTTATTTCAGATTTCCAGCATCTTCATTATTCTGTTGTTGTACTAGAAATTGGTGGTTGCCAAGATAATGCAATGGCACAAGGAGATTGCAGGGCACAGCAGGACTGTTGCTCATATTTTCACACATGAGTAAAGCTTTTATTTCACTGTGGTGAAAAGTTAATAGTTGGGCCTGAAATAACAGTAGTGATAGATACCAGTACAAACTAAAGTGCATTGAAATCTTTTGCCTACCATCAGATAACGTCATTATAATTATAGAAATAAACACAAGACACATTAAACAATTAACAATTAAAATTGTTGTGCAGTCATCTAAATAGTGTTGATTTCTGCAAGAAGGTTCACTTCCAAGGCGCTCTCAAATGTAATTTAGTTTTCCATTGTTGAAACAAATGATCAATTAACTGGCCTATAAGGAAATGACTTATCACTTTGAATTTTTTTTTTCCACTTTGTATTTATCCAGATGTTGAGGTCTTGCCAAGAGTTGCAGTGAGAACCTAATTAACTTTTCACTTTGTCTTTTCTTCATTTTTAATATCCTACCCGTCTAGATTATGTGTATTTAACTTAGAAAGATCAATCTTGACTCCAACAGCTGCAAATGAGTAGGAGTACACGACACAATGGAATGGTTGGTGGACTAAATGCATTGATAATCATGAATATACATTCTAAATTTATCTTCTGGAGACTTATGGCATGGAAACAGACCCTTCGTTCCAACTAGTCCATGCCAACTATGTTCCCAAACAAAACTAGTCCCACTTGACTGCATTTGGCCTATATCCGTCTCATCTCTCCTTTTCATGTATTTATCAAAATGTCTTTTAAATGGTGTAAATGTACCCACCTCTGCCACTTCCTCGGGAAGTTCATTCCATACACGAACCACTGTGAAATTAAAAAGTTACCCCTCGTCATTCTTAAGACTTTCTCCGCTCACCTTAAAAGTGTGCCCCCTAGTTTTGAACTCTCCTACCCTAGAGAAAAGACCCCTGCTGTTCACCTTATTCATGCCTCTCATGATTTTATAAGCCTCTGTAACATCACCCCTCAATCTTCTATGCTCCCAGTAATAATATCTCTATCCTATAACTCAAAACCTCAATTGCCAGTACCATCCTCAGAACCTTCTCTCTTATCTTATTTTAGGGAAGAAAATATCATTGGAAGAATTATTTGTGGTAAATTCTGCACGGATACATTCAAAGCAAAAACGGGGAGGGAAGCTGTGAAGGATGCGTCCTAGGTTACCACTGGGAGATCATCCAGAGGGTCTCTAATTGGAGGCTAATAATCATCCACAGCTAATGCTGGCTGGTGAGACCAAGCTGCAGGAGGTCTCCGGTCAAAATATGTGCACACCAGCTCTGACTCAGTTGTTTTTGCATAAATGTCCATGCTTACCCAGAGCAGGAAGATGAAATAAGTAAGAAAGTTAACCCTTTCCCTCTTATTTTGCAATCAGCGATGCACGAATATAATCTGTAGGACTGAAATTCCCAACTTTCATTGAGTGGTTTGTCCAGTTTGATTCAATGTGCTGGCTTCACCATGGCTCTGAGCAGCCTTGCTGTCACAATCTCTACTGTTCACCTCAGCAGTTATGCACCTGGAGATTTTGGTGTCTTTCTTGGGCAATTATGTAGAACAGGCAGTCCTGGTGCCTTCTGGCTTTGGTGCCTCTGGGGCTGCGTTTAAAGGTCAGTTGAACTCCATTCAGATGCTGCAAGTTGGAGACTAGCTCTCATACAGTAGTTTGGAGCTACAGATGTCAACATTTGACCCAGGGTGAAGGAAAGATAATTTTCTGGCTTTGCAGACAGGGACCAGGAGATCTTAATAAAAAAGCCACTATTTTTATAGCCATTCCACATAGGAGGCCACACTGTCAGACACAGCCCAGCCTGAAGACCAGTCTAAGCCAATCCTATGTCCAGCAACACAGGAAGGTGGACAATGATCTTTGCATTCTTCAAACGTAAGAGCCAACACTTTCTCTCTGCTATCCCTTGCATGGTCATAGAGTCGCAGAGCTATTCAGCACGGAAATAAACCCTTCAGTCCAACTCATCCATGCCAACCAGATATTTTGTATAAATCTAGTCTCATTTGCCAACATTGGCCCATATCCTTCTCGATCCTTCCTGTTAATATACCCATTCAGAAGCCTTTTAAATGTCGAATCATACCAGCCTTCACCACTTCCTCTGGCAGCTCAATACATCCTCTGTGTGGAAATATTACTCCTTAGGTCCTTTTTGTAGTCTTTCCCCTCTCATCATAAACCTATGCCCTCTAGTTTTGGACTCCCCCATCCCGGAGAAAAGACCTTATCCATTTACCTTATCCTTGCCCTTCATGATGTTATAAACCTCTTTAAGGTCAATCCTCCCACTCCAGGGAAAATAGATCCAGCCAATTCAGACTCTCCCTATACTTCATGCCCTCCAACCCTGGCAATATCCTTGTAAATCTTTTCTGAGCGCAGTGTTAACTCCCACTGTAATTCTGCCACTGCCCAGCCTCCCCATCAAGACTCATGGGCTACAACTTGCATTAATGCCTGCACGTTTCCAACTCAAGCGGGTCTTGCCCACCTCATCATCCCGATCTACTGACAGTTCCTGCCCTTTGCGTTTCTTACTCACTCACTGGAGACACCTCGTTACCTCTGGTCATGCAGCACCGTGAACTGCTCGACCATCTACTTCCATCAAACTCAGTTCTTTCTTTTATTTCATTGCAGAATAAATTGACCTGTAACCAGAACATGAGGACCTAGCCCAATGGGAGGAAGATTTGGTGGATAGGCCCTTCACTTTGTACAAGAATTCTGGATTTGACTGAAGAGCACAGCTGCTCATGTAGGGATGGAGAGAGCTGAGAGTGACCAACCCAATAAACGTCATGGGTCTTTGAGAAGCCTCTCTCCCATTACTGCCAATGCTAAATCATTCTGAATCTTTACAAGGATTTATCCATCTTTGATAACTATTTATCATGTCTCTTATGCAGACTCTAGTACATTTAATTAACGTTTACAAAAGGTTATACAGCCCTAAAGACCGCAAGCTCCACCTTCATCCCAGAGAAGGAAGTTACGTAATCCTCACAAATTGTACCAGCAAGGCTTTCACCTGTACCCTTCAGCTCAGAGCTCAGATCAAAGACTTTCACCTCGGTTGGCTCTCTTTCTAGATACAACGTGGTGACTGGGGTTGACAAAGCCGGTGTTGGACTGGGGTGGACAAAGTCAGAAGTCACCCAATACCAGGTTATAGTCCAACATGTTTATTTGAACTCACAAGTTTTCGGAGCGCTGCTCCTTTGTCAGATGATGCTCTTCATCCAGACTTTACCTGATGAAGGAGCAGCACTTTGAAAGCTTGCGATTTAAAATAAATCTGTTGGATTATAACCTGGTGTCATGTGACTTCTGACTTCCTAGATTTAGACTTAGGAGCACAATCAGGTGAGCACAGCATTGATATATTTCTGCAACTGGTCAAGGAACAGTTACCCCGGGGCGGGAAGGTCTCTGATGCTCAGAGGTGCTGGAGACTAGGTTCTTGCTCAGCCCCAGACAAGACAAAAGCCCCAGTTCCCAACTATTACTGCACAGATAGTTGACAATTATGAGATGCCATGCAGGTCTCCATGTGTCCCGTAAAATGAACTGGCATAAAAATCAGGGCAGCTGTGACCATACTGGCCATTGGGATGGAATTGTCATCCTGTCCTTCTGAACACAAGTCCTACTCCAGCAGAAGACAATTTGGAGATGATGGGCAGAAAGATCCTCAATTAATACCTGCACTGACTTTAGCTATTGGAGAAAATGACAGCAAAGCCTGTAGATGTTGGTTCTCAACATGTACTTTCACCTCCTTCACCTGCTCTAGAGGCTGTACCACAGTCACCAGACATTGCTGTTCTCACTGGGTTTACTGAAAAAGTTGTAATGGTTGTGTTTTATGTCATCTTTGGAATAGCACCAAGGCCAAAATGATACCAGCTACGGCATTCTCCATGGGAGATCGTGAGTAGATAATCTATGAGGAGTATCAGAAAATTAATTCAATCTTGTTGAAGAAGTTCTGGAGCCCTCACATTCATCATAACAAAGTCTCCTGTCAT
Organism: Stegostoma tigrinum; assembly: GCF_030684315.1. Lineage (NCBI taxonomy): Eukaryota > Metazoa > Chordata > Chondrichthyes > Orectolobiformes > Stegostomatidae > Stegostoma > Stegostoma tigrinum. The sequence continues at coordinate 41,308,988 of NC_081372.1, read as the reverse complement.
ACCCCTTCACAGTGTGGAATGGATGTTTCTAAGGAGGCCAATCTCACATCTTTGTTAAGAGCTCTTAGATAAGGGGCCTTATTGAATTGAATGAGAAACATCCCAAGTTTACACACTTCACTGGGAGTAGAATCAGTTGAAAAGCCACTGGTGACAGCCACCCTCAAAGTAAAACCTCCCCTCCACATCACAGATCTTGCTCTTGTATATTTACAGTTCAATGTGAATCTGGCAGCTGCAAATCATTGTCTTCCGACAATATAATGCCAAGATCAGGTTCTACTTTTAAATGCCTTGTTCTCATTATAGTGGCTTAGCTGATATGACAGGGAGGCAATTATAGTACACAATGTGATGGTTATAATTACTTGAGACCATAATTTTTAATGTGCATTTTTGCTCAATGGGTAATCTGCCAATGAAAAGTAAATTGAAGTCAGTTAGCCAGCACTAGTGAATCAGTCAAGGTATGATTACTGCAATTACCTCTTGGAGAGACTCTGATTCTAAGAGACACCACAATTCCAATAACTAATGATAACAACACAATACTTTTGGCACTGTAAGCTGCATAAAAGAAAGAGAACATTGGGTCAAACTAATGCAAAAATAATCTATTCATGTTTCATTCATGAGCTGTTTTATGACAGCTAGCTATAGTTGCGCCACCAAAAGAGTAATCTAGGGAGCTGTTAAAAAAACACTTATTGGGAATATTTGCTTCAAATTATATATTCTAAAAGTATAATTATTATTGAATGAAGCAATCAATATTTTGGCCTGCAATGGAATCCTTAGGCCAATAAATAACTGATGGGTAAACAATGAGAACAACTCGATGTATTACTACATTATCAATCTGATTATTGGTCACACCAATTGTGTCATGAACAAATCATGGTGTCCCACAACCGAGTTGTCTAATAATTCTGATTTACAGCACATAAAAGCAAGTATAGAGATGGAGAAGTAATATCTTGGAAGTTATAAGTGAGCCTATAGAGAAGTTTCAAAGAAATATATTGGTGAAGTATCACAGTTTCATGCTTTGACACATGAAATTAATAAAAATGAATGACCACACTTGACTGGTATGAGGATTCCTGAACATATGGGAAATCTTTAAGTTTTACTAGCTGATAGTTTTAGATTTTGGTAGAGCATGCGCTTGTTTCATCTTTAGAATGAGCTGCATTTCCTACTTCGGGGTACAGCGTATTTTGTATTTAATGATACGGGACTGGTTTTAACTCCTGGCATAAATCCTGCAGCAGCAGATGGTAATTCCAAGGGAAGGGGGTGTTAGTCATTGTCTTGGCAGATTTTCACCATCAGGCATCAATTGAATGGCACTGTTTAGCTACGGAGCTGTTACTGGCAATATACACAGGCTTTGGGAAGGGTGTGGGTGGATGAAAATGGGATGGGATGGAGGCTGCACGCTCGCATTATAAGTAAGCTTCTGGCAGCACATCAAATCTGAGAATAGGAGGGAGGGGAATCTTACGAGGTTTCATAAGTGAGGTTCCATAAATGAAGTGGGTGTTGGTGGTGATGAGACCAATGGCATTAGAGGTCTGAACAGTTGTTGTTGCATTCAGAGAAACACTGGGCTCCTTCGAGCTCTGCTAATTAATGTTTTGAGGGGAATGCAATTCTTGGAACAGACAGAGACAGTCAATGCCACAAAAACTCTTGGGTGTGCAGAACCAGATGGAGTTCTCAAATGTGAAGATTGCTGCTTTACCATTGCTCTCTGACACTTTATAAACAGTTAATTTCTTTTAGTTTATTACAGTAAAAAACAGGATGGCACAGATTTCATAGAAACTGCTGGAACTGAAAAAGACTTTATGCCAACGCTACAACTGCAAGGATCAAGCACATTTCACACTCCTTATTGAGATTACCACATAATAGACACTTTAATTATTTAAATTGCAGCTTTCGACATTGATAATTAAATTTCTTTCAATTATTTTGAGGGACAGCTATTTCTAGTATTGGCTAATAAAGTTAGAGTATTAATATGGCAGTTTAAAACAGCACAGGCTGAAAAATGATATGCACATTCTCTTCAATGAAAATTGATAAAACCTTGCCATTGAGACATTGTTGCCATCCAATGTTCATTTCTCTCATTAACAATATAATCGACAATACTGTTGCAAAAATCTTAAAATTGGGTCTCCTAACCAGATTTTGTTGTTATATGCCAATAACATAAGGCCACAGGAAATAGGAGCAGGAGTGGGACATCTGGCTCCTTGAGGCTGCGCAGACATTGGATCTTTGCTTCTGATTATGACATTAATTCCCCTTTCCAGGCAAACCCCATCACCATCAACTCTCCTATAGATCAAAAGTCCACTTAACTCAACCTTGAATATGTTAATCCAGCACTGCTGGTCTCAGAAGTAGAGCACTCTACAGATGAACAACACATTGAGAGAAGAAGTTCCTCTACGTTTTAAATGAGACACCCCTTATTTTTAAAAACTGTGCCCTGGTTCCAAAATGTCCTAGCAAAGGAAGCATTCTCTCAGCATCCACCCTGTCAAGTTTCCTCAGAATCATGACATGTTTCAATAAGATTATCTTTCATTCTTCTAGAGAATAACTATAGGTCCAACCTAGGCTCCCTTTCATTTTTCCTGATGTTGTGTGGACCAAAGAATGGGATTAGTAAAAGAAACTATGAACCCCTCCAACCTCAGTCACAACAGAATGGAATTTCACATTGGCCTCATGTCCTGAAACCTCCATTGCAGATCTGTGCCGCACGATTTGAGCCATCTCAAAAAACATTATCTCCACTCAATTATACATGGAGAGGTTTCCTGCATGAGTGAAAACTTTACTTCCTTAACCTTGTCAACTGTTCACTCATGTCATTTTACCACACCGAGGTGGTGGGGGCTTCTGATGGAAGGCTGTCTGCAAAAAGGTCCTCCCCTTTGCAATTACCATTGGAGATTTGCAATGGAGGGTGTTCTACACAGCAGTCCCATACAATAGAAGCTTAAGAAGGTTCACAGCCTCCAAAGCTACCTGTATTTTCTGCAGCATTGAAGAATACATGTTCCATGTTAACATAAATGGGCTGCAGCTTCAGACAAACTTTCAAATTTCAGCTCCACTCTCCTGATCTGTGGCCACCCATTGCATTTGGAGGACCTTTACCGAGGTCTACTCCTGAGTGTAGCCAATGTAGCCATTAACAGGTCCAGGTTGTGAGCTGAGGAGGGATTTGTTAGGCTGACCACCTTCCTGTCTTCCTCACCTGGGTGGTCATGGAGAGGGAGCATGCAGTGTCCACTATTCCACTTAAGGCCTTTCATGACCCATGGGCATCTCAGGAACTGAGTGCAATATCTGGCCCCAGAATTGCATTTCAATTTTAATTTGCTCATTTTCTTTTGGAATTTTGGTTTTCTTTTTGCTGCAGTTTACATTTAAGGAGCTGTCAATGAGTTAGTTTATTTAGTTACTTTGGTTTTGCAAAGGACTATGCATATTCATTGTCACAGCATGTGAAAAATAAGCAAAATTACCCATTTATCTTGACTCTGTTTCCTGTTCAATCAACAATCCTCTGTCTGTGCTAAGACATTAACCTCAGCACCATGTACTCTCGTGTTGTGTAGGAATGTTTTATGTGGCACCGATCAAATGCTTTTGGAAATTCCAATTCACTGCAACTCGTGTTATCCCTTTATCCACCCTGCTTGTTACCTCCGCAAAGAACTCTAGTACATTTTTTGAATATGATTTCCCTTTCATGTAGCTGTGTTGAGCCATTTAGTTGTATTATGGCTTTGTAAATTTCCTGCTACGTTTCCTTGATAATAGATTCCAGCATTTCCCAGTGGCAGATGTTAGGCTAGCTAGTGTATAGCTTACTCACTTTGTCTCCCTCTTTTATTGAATGGAGATTTTACACTTACAGTTTTCCAATCTTTTGGAACATTTCCAAAATCTACAGAATTCTGAAAGATGTCTCCATTTAGAACATAGAACATAGAACACTACAGCACAGTACAGGCCCTTTGGCCCTCGATGTTGTGCCGACCTGTCATTTTGGAATGCGGTGGGGGGAGGGGAAGAACTGGGCTGGTTTTGGGATGCAGTGGGGGAAGGGGAGATTTTGAAGCTTGTGAAGTCCACTTTGATACCATTGGACTTTGATACCAACTGCATCCCAAAACCAGCCCAGCCTGTCTCCGCTTCCCTAACCTGTTCTTCCTGTCACCCATCCCTTCCTCCCACCTCAAGCCGCATCTCCATTTCCTACCTACTACCTCATCCCGCCTCCTTGACCCGTCCGTCTTTCCCGGACTGACTTACCCCCTCCCTACTTCCCCACCTATACTCTCCTCTCTACCTATCTTCTTTTCTCTCCATCTTCGGTCAGCTTCCCCCTCTCTCCCTATTTATTCCAGAACCATCTCCCCATGCCCCTCTCTGATGAAGGGTCTAGGCCCGAAACGTCAGCTTTTGTGCTCCTGAGATGCTGCTTGGCCTGCTGTGTTCATCCAGCTTCACACTTTGTTATCTTAGTCCCAAAAGGTTTCCTGGTTCATTTTCTCTACTGATAGTCCTTGCTTTAAGTTCTTCCCTCCCTTTTTGCCTTTTGATTTGGTCCTCTTAATGTTGAGGTGACTATGGTTTCAACAGTGAACACACATAAATCCTCTTACATTTCCTCATTTTGCGTTATTAATTTTCATCTGCCACATGACCATGTGCTCACTTGACTAAGGTACACATTGTTAATATGTGATTTGTAGAAACTTTTTACTTTCTTCGCATTTTAATTTCACCTATTTTATTGCTTTTCTGTCATTCTTTGCCAGTTTCTAACATTTTCCCAAACTTGTGGCATACCACTGATCTTCACAACCTATTGTGTTTTAAATTCCTCAATTCAATATTATCCTTGGCTTCCTTAGTTAACCACGGATGGTGCATCTTTCTCATGGAGCCTTTTTCTTTCAATGGAATATAACTTTATAGACAGTTATAAAATATCTTCTTAAACATCTCCTGCTTCTCTACTATTCTACCTTTTTAGTCTACTTTACCAGGTCACTGTAGCCTTCTCTATCCTTATCTAAGAACTGGCAATTGAGCAAAAGGTCTTCTCATGTCAGAGATGTGACAGAATTCAAAACTTTAGAGTAAACATCATCAAGCCTCTGTTTTGTAGCATTGTTGAGATTCCCCAGGTACATTGGCCCTGGCATTTACTTGGAGTTGTGAAAAACATTGGCAGGGAGCTTTTTGATAGGAAACTCAGAAATCCTGTTGGCTGAAATATGTCCATATGTGGGCCCACAAGATTCTGGGCAGTGCCTGCCATTTGTTGCATGTGAAAAATTGCCACTGATATGGAAGGTCGATCAGTAATGTTAAAGTTGCAGCTGTGGGTACGAGTGTGGGAGTTATTTACATGACCATCATTTGTAATATGTCCTCAACTTAGCAAAGATGAAACTATCATGTTGTTCTTAAACAGGAATCACATTTCTGTTGAAATGAAGGTGGAACAATTTGAATGTTGATGTACTGCCTTTGCTTGCTAAGATTGCACATCTCCATCCTTACTGCAGTCAGGCATTTGTGACGATTGCTCTGATCCCTCAATAGTGTTGCAGAAAATGTCAGCTACCAGTTAAACAAAGCCCTACTCTTCTGTTGGCATCTGCTGTGTCATTCTATTCCCCAAGATCAGAGTTCTTCAGAATATATCAGTTCTCAGTTTTGAGCGACTTGGAAGGTGAATGGATCACTAGCCTGATGTAACCAGAAAATAGTCAACAGTTTGTTAAATCTGTGATCTGCTGTTATTTCTGGATTTCTCTAAATGGTTTATATATCTGCAGATCCACTCTGTGAAGCATGGTGAAAGCAGAGCTGATCTTCAGAAGGATAATGCAGAACATGGCATTCTCCTGGCTTGAGTAGTGAGTATATCAGTGTTCTGAAGAAGGCCCACTGGACTCAACATTAACTCTGCCAGATGTTGCCAGATCTGAGTTTCTTCAGCAATTTCTGTTTTACTTTGTGTACCAATGTTAACTTGTTAAAATCTCATTTTTATGAGTTCACACAAATGTTTTGATCAATATTTAAGAAATGAAGCAGCTAAAATGGTGGCTGTGATCACCATAGTTTTGCATGCATTCAAAGCTTATTGGACATTACTGATCCATGGGGTTAAATTATGATCATGTACTTAAATAACAAAATTATATTGACCAATGGGACGCCCAGATGCAATTCACAACTATTGCTCATTTTTAAATGAATGATCATCGAAGATGGTTCTGAAAAATGAATCTTTAATGTCTTTATTCCAATATCTTCAGAAGTATTTAAAATGGTATATCTGAAGTTGACTTCCTTTCAATTAACAGCCATTTTGAAGTTGTCAGAGATGGTGGCAAGTTTCTGTACAAGGAAAATGGAGGACTGTATTTTGAAGTTCAATTCGTATCTTACTAGAAAAGACAAATTCAGTGTATTCATATGTGGGTGTCGGACAATTAAGTACATAATTGCAACTAATCTACCGTTAGACCTTGTGACAATTAATTTATCATCTTACTATTAAATAAAATTTATTAGACGTTCATAGTCTAAACCTTATTACAACAGCTTATATTTATATAACCCATTTAAAGTAATAAACTAAAAGAAAGAGCATCAAAGAACTTTACGCAAAGAATTGTTCATGACCTTGGCAACTGAAGACATAGCTGGGGCAATTAAAATTTGGGATGCTTAAGATGCCAAAACAAAGAATGAGGAGTGCAGATATCTTGCAAGGTTGTAGGGCTGATGTGTACAAAGTCAGGCAGAGATAAGGTGAGAGATAATGGGAACTGCAGATGCTGGAGAATTCCAAGATAATAAAATGTGAGGCTGGATGAATACAGCAGGCCAAGCAGCATCTCAGGAGCACAAAAGCTGACGTTTCGGGCCTAGACCCTTCATCAGAGAGAGAGAAGGTGATTTGAATACAAGGATAAGAACTTTAAAATTGAGGCATCTGTCAAAAATCTTTCCGTTAACCCTGAATTCTGCTTTTTGGCAGTGTGGAGGAGCAGAGGGATCTTGGGGTTCATGTTCACAGTTCCGTGAAAGCTGCCACCCAGGTGGATCGAGTTGTTAAGAAGGTATATGGTGTGTTAGCTTTCATTAATAGAGAGATAAAGTTCAAGAACCATGAAATTATGCTCCAGCAATACAAAAGCCTGGTCTGGCCACACCTGGAGTATTGTGTCCAGTTCTGGTTGCCTCATTACAAGAAAGGTGTGGAGGCATTGGAGAAGATGTAGAGGAGATTTACCAGGATGTTGCCTGGAATGGAGGGAAGGTCTTATGAGGAAAGGTTGAGAGAGCCAGGGCTTTTCTCTTTGGAACGACAAAGGATGAGAGGTGACTTGATAGAGGCGTACAAAATGATCAGAGGTATATTTAGAGTAGACAGCCAGTGATATTTTCCTAGGGTGGAGGTAGCTATTATGAGAGGGCATAGTTTTAGAGTGAGTTAAGATTTAAAGGTTTGTTCGTTCTTTTTTAAATAGGAACACTTCAGAAAAAAGGGCTCAACACGATTTACAAAATCATAATTCACAGACCACTGAGGACATGGAGCAGTCATGAATTCTAACCATTAGGACCAGGCTCATTGAACAAGATCTTGCAATTGGGATGGACTCAAAGCAGCCATTCTACTGCAGAACATTCCTCTTGACAGACTAATCAGCCAGTAGTTACTCCTATTCTGAAGACCAATCACTTCCCCATTGGACCATGCCAGAATCAGTAATGTTCCTCCTATTCGTCCTACTTGTCATGTGTCTTGGACGGTACTAACAGAGACTGCGAGAGCCTATTCTACTCATTGAGATTGACATAGCTATAAATGTCCCTTCTACTGCCATTCCCCCCTCCCACCCACTGATGCCCAGTCCTATTTGCCTAGCTGAAAATAGCTCCGTCACAGCCTGACCGTCTTAGTCCATTTCTCATTGCAGCCCAGCTGCAAATGGCTCTTCCCCTCTCTAATGCCGATTATGCGCTCCCTGATGAGGCTGGCTGGAAATAGATACTTCCACCATCAACCCCCAGCCTTTGCTCTTGATATGATTAATTTCCTTAATAGATGATATGGGTCAAAATTGTTTCTAGGTCCTGAATCTGGTGCAGATAGTCACTGTGTGGGAATTTGACCGGTGTGACTTCTTGAATGCCTGGGAAAAGATTCACTGTCTGATTCAGGGTGAAGGGGAGCCTTTTACAGCTGGAGAGTTAATAAGAGAAGTACCAACTTCAGAGGAGGAGCAGCCTATAATAGACAATAAGGAAGCATGGGCATACTTCAAGGTGGAGGCATCTTCTCACCCACTTTTATTAAAGTTTAAAATATAGCCAGGCTGTGACCACTGGGAGGGTGGAGCAGGAGGGCAGTGAGCTATGGGAAGGAGAAATTTCTTCCTCAGGCAGGCCTTTGGCCACAAACATACCGTCCAGGCCTGACTGCAGGCCTGGCAGCCAGCATTCCTGGGGAGGTGATGGCCTATTGGTATTATCGCTGGACTGTTAATCCAGAGACCCAGATAATGTTCTGGGGACCTGGGTTCAAATCCTGCCATGGAAGATGGTGAAATTGGATTCAATAACTATCTGGAACTAAGAACCCAATGATGACCACGAACCCATTGTCAATTATCGGATAAACCCATATGGTTCATTGACATCTTTTAGGGAAGGAAACTGCCATCCTTACCTGGTCTGGCCTACATGTGACTCCAGATCCACAGCAATGTGGTTGACTCTGAGCTGCCCTCTGGGCAATTAGGGATCGGCAATAAATGCTGCCTGGCCAGTGATGCCCTCATCCTGTGAATGAATAAACGTAAAGAATAAGGGAAAATCCTAACCAACCACCTCTAAAACAGATAAACAAGCTCTTGATGACCTTTTATTTTGACACACTTTGTGGGAGTGGAAGCCCTGTCAATGCTGAGGACACCTCAGCAAAAAGGCTACTACAGGATTGGAGTTACGGAACCAGCTGCCGGGTGATGCCAATATTTTCAGACCCCATCTGCCTCTAAGTCCCGCGTCAATAAGGCTTGAAAGTTCAGCATGTCTATTTCAAAGAGATGTTAAATGGAGATCCTTCTAAAGTAATAGTTGAAGCTTCCAAGAACATCAGAATGACCAACATTCCTCAATTTATTGTTATCATTTTAAAATAAACAATCAGTCATCATAAGCTGTCAGTGTAAAGTGACTGCATTGCCTTCATAAAACTCCCAATGCTCAAGTATCATATTAAATTATTTCAGCTGGTGTCAGCTCTATATAATGTAAAACAATATTTATAATATCCCTTGGCGCTGTTAATAACTGCTATGAAGTCTAGAGCGTGGTTCTGATGGTTAGTTGTGAACCTGACCTGTTCTTATCACACGACTGCTCCAGTGCTTGCTTTAGGGAATAAAATAAATAGAATTTGATAAGAATTTGATCATTATTTGATAAGGGAAATTTCTGCCTACAAGTCAGAAAAAAATCATTTTTCTACGTCTTGATCAAGTTTGAAGAGATGTTCTCAAAACTGTTTGATAAAGTAACAATGTCAGCATCACAGGAGTCACAAAAGAAAAGGATTCTGATGTGGCAGAGTTGGTTATCAGTGTGTTAAGAAGATACGTACAAAAATGGAAACTATGGCACTGTTTGCAATCTCTATGCTTTGCATGAATGTAATGAATGTGACACAATAAAAGGAACAGAATTTACTTGACAAATTTTAATTTATTATGTATGAATGCAGGCTCAGAAGATCTGTGTGAATAAACTCGGCAAGATTATGCTCACCATGGAAATCTACAGCTGACCCCATCAATGTTCATGCCAGCTGGAGAAAGATGCCTTCAGCAACAAGCCTTCACGGATCTGGGTTTACCTGTGACTACCCCTCATCGCACTCCATTGCCATTCACATTGGTATGTTAATCTATCCATGGGGACTATATTACATTATCCTTCATAAAATGCACTTAAGAGGCACTTAAATACACAGAAAGAAAATTGTTTCTTAGAAATTGAAGCACAGTTAAAAATCTTATTGTATTTTAAAGGCTCCTATTTCAATTGTTTAGCCTAATTTTCTCACTGACGGATGTTAAAGCTCACCAGCTGGCAGTTTGCTGCTTTCTGTCTCATTCCTATTTTGAATAAATAAGTTACACTTGTTATCTTCCAGTTTATTGGCATTATCCAGAATTGAGGGAGTTTTGGAAAATTAAAGCCAATGCATCAACTATGGCTTTAGACACCTCTTTTAAGACCCTTGCATTAAGCCCATCAGGACTCTACACATGTTAACTGATACACCAGCCATTTACTCATTCCACTTCTTTGGTGCAAACAAAAACTGTTTTTGCTGGAAAAAATTCAGCAGGTCGGGCAGCATCTGTGGAGAGAAAGTACAGTTAATGTTTTGGGTCCAGTGACCTTTCTTCAAACTTCTCCATTGACTGTGATTATCTCGATTTCCTCCATTTCAAGATATATAACTTTCAAGGATGTTGCTTTCATTCTTCCCAGTGAAGACCAATGCAAATTATTTTTCAATTTCACCTGCTATTTCCTTTTATTTATTGTTAATTCTCCATAGTCACTTCGAATAAGAATAACATTCACTTCATTACAACAATTCTTTAAATATGTGTAGAAACTTTTAGAATCTGTTTTCATATTTCTGGTGAGTTTTCTCTTATGCTCTAATTATTCCCCCCTTATTAATTTTTTGGCCATTCTTTTTTTCTAAATTCTGCTCAATCATTTGACGTACTGCATGATTTTGCACAATTTTATACATTTTTGTTTTAGTTTGATGCTATTTTTAACATTTCCAGTTAACCACTGATGGTGGATCTGTGCCTCATAATTTTTCTTGCCCATAAAAATGCGTCTATTCTGTGGAGATCCTCTTCCATGTCACTTATTGACATATCCTTTAAAATAAGTCAATTCACTATAGCTAGATCTGCCTTCATGACTTTGTAATTCAATCTTAAACATTGTCTCAGACCCCAGCCTCTCTCCCACAAACTGAATGTAAGAATCAATCATATTATTTTTGTTGTTATCCAGAAGTACATTCACAATGAGACCATTGATTAATCCTATCTCAAAGCACAACACTGAACTAGTATAACTTGTTCTCTGGTCAGCTTCAGAATGTGTTGTTTGAAGAAACTATTTTAGAAATATTCTCTGAACTCCTCATATAGGCTAACTTTGCCTATCTGACTTTGCATTATGTTGATTAAAGTCTCTCATGGGTATCATCATGCTTTTCTGAAAAGCTCTCATAATTCTTTCTTAATGATCCAACTTGTGATGGGAGGTTACTTTGAGGCAGCCTGTACGCAATTCCTACAACTGAATTCTTGCCTTTATCACTTCTCATTAGTACCTGAATTATATATGCATCTTATTTTCCTGAACTTGGGCTATCTTTCTTTATTGTGCTAATGCCATCATTAACTGACAGAGCCACCCCTCCAACTTTTCCTAGTTTTTTTGTCCTCCCTAAATGTTCTGTACCCTTCAAGTCAGCACCCAATCCAGGTCATCCTTCAGCCATATCCCTGTAATAGCTGCCAGATCATACTTATTCATTTTCATTTGCACACTCAGTTCATCCGTTTTGTTTTAAATCTTCGTTAATCCAGATACATAGCTGTTAGTTTCATAATTTTACTTTCTTAGTGATCTTATTTGTTTAACACTTCAATTTGTATTGTCAATCTCTTAATCCCACATTTAGGAAGATGTGACAAATCAGAGGGTAGATTCAAGACCAAAGGGAAAGATATTATTCTAGGAAATTTATCATTTCCTAGAATAATATCTTTCCCTTTGATCTTGAACCTACCCTCTGATTTGCCACATCTTCCTAAATTTTATCCCTTGCCCCAACTATTCAGTTTAAAATCCTTTGCTTCACTAGTTATGCACTGTTGAGGTAGAGACCAAACATCAGTGCAAATCCCACTTTTCTGGGTACTGCTGTCAGTGCCCCCAACCAAAATCTACTCCTCACAAACCAGAGATAATCCAAAGATTTTGGTACTGACACTGCCTCAAGGCCTTTTAGAAGAACCATCAATGCTGTTTGAAAAGAATTCACTGCATCAGCCAGGAGGACTGGCGTACTAACATCGGTGTCTTTGAAGTGGCCAATATGACCAGTATCAAGATCACGATCATCCAAGACCGACTCAACTAGACAGGGCAAATAGTTAGGATGCCAGAGTTCTGATTGTCAAAGCAAATCAACTTTGCCAAAATCAAAAAAGGCGCTTGAACAGAGAAGGACAACGGAAGCATTTCAAAGACTCGCTAAAGGTTAACCTCAACATATGCAGCGTGGATGTCAACATGTAGAAGAAACTGACTTGGAGGAGCCTCCTGAATGAAGGGGCACAATTCTTTGTTAACAGCTGTCAGCAAGAAGAAGTACGGAAAAGGAACCAGAGGAAGGAATGCTTGAGTTTTCAAAGTGAAGACCACTACATGGAAACACCAGCAAAATGTGTGGTCAGAGATACAGCTCTAGGGTTGGGCTCTTCAGCTACACAGGAACTCACAGAATCCATGGACAGTGACACAGAATTTCCTAGGTTGACAAACATACTCATTAGCAAAGGACTGGATAAAAAGTGATTGGGCTGAATAAAAAGGGAAAGATGCACAAAGGGAGCAAACAATGGAGGCCCTCGAGGAGGATGGGAAGTGCACGTGGAGCTGAAGAAAGCAATTAGAAGAACAAAGAGAAGGCATAAGAATAAAGTTGATGGACAAGATTAAAGAGAATCTCAAGATATTCTACAAGCATATGAAGGCAATGAGAATAACCAGGGAAAGTGTAGGTCCTATTATGGGTCAAATTGGCATGAATCCAGAGAAGATTGATGGAGTGTTAATCACATCTACCTTTACACAGGAGAATAAGGATTCAAGTACAGAATTTGAAAAGATGCACTGTCAAGTTCTTAAACAGATTGACATGAGAAGTAAGGAGTTATTGAAGGTTTTGGCAGATTTAAAAGTGGACAAATCCTCAGGTCTGGATGAGTTGTATCTGTGGCTGTTGTGGGAGACTATGAAGGAAATTACAGGGGCCCTGACCAAAATTTTCAAATGGCCTTTAGCCCTGGGGGACTGGAGGACAGCTAGAGTGCTTCCACTTTCCTAGAAGAGTGGTAGACATAGAGCAGGGAACTATTGACCAGTCAGTCTAACATCAATGGTAGGGAAACTATTGGAGAAAATAGTGAAGGAGCAAATTAACCTCCATTTAGGTAGGCAAGCTTTGGTCAAGGATAGGCAGCATGGCTTTTTCAGAGGGAGGCTATGCCTACAAAATCTGGCAGAATTTTTCAAGGAGACAACCAGGTGTGTAAGTGAGGGTAAGGCAGTTGATATTGTTTATATAGATTTCAGCAAAGCTTTGAACAAGGTTCCATATTGGAGATTGACAAAGAAGGTAAAAGCTCATGGGATCCCAAAATTGGGTTAGTGACAGATGACAGAGGGTGGCAGTAAGTGGCTGAAAGTGTGGTTGGAGGGTGGTGTGCAGTGGCACACTGTGGGGTTAAAAGCTGGATCCCTCACTGCTTGTGAAATTCATAAATTAAGTAGATGGGAATGTGGGGGGAATGACAAAGTAAGTTGGTGGATGACACAAAAATTGGCCAGATGGTTATCAGTAAGGAGGAAGATCTTAGTTACAGGATGATATAAATGGATTGGTCAGTTGGGCAAATCAATGGCAGATGGAATTTAACCCTAATGAATATAAGGTGATGCACCTTGGAAGAACGAAGAAGCCATGGAAATTTTCAATGATTGGCAAGACAGGAGGAAGCTCAAGGGAACAGAAAGATATTGGAGTGCTTGTCCACAGATTCCTGAAGGTGGCAGGATAGGTAAGTTAAGAAGGCAGACAGGATACTTGCCCTTATCAGCCATGGTATATAAGAGCAGGGAACTTTGGTTAGGCCATAGTTGGATGTATGGGCACAGATCTGGTCACCACTTTATTGGAAAGATGTGATTTTACTGGAGGAGATGTGAACATCAGGATAAAACATTTCAGATATGAAGAGAGGCAAGATAAGCTTGGGTTGTATAAAGTTAGGAGGGTCGTGGAAAGGATCAATAGAAAGCAACTGTTCTCCTTAGTTGAAGTGTCAATAGGAGAAGGCATAATTTTAACGTCAAACCAAGAAGTTCAGAGGAGATGTGAGGAAAACCTTTTTCACCCAGAGGCCGGTGGGGGCCTGGTCTTCCTAGAAGTGTAGTTGAGGTGGGAAACCTCACAACCTTTAAAATATACTTGGATAAGCACTTGAAGTGCCATAACATTCAAGGCTATAAGCCTGGTACAGGAAAGTGGCACTAGTGTCGGTAGTATATACAAGGTATTGATGTGCCGAAGGACCTCTACTATCTTCTGTTATTCTGTGTTGAACAAAAACAAATACAGAGATTACTTCTAAGATTCTTAATTTGGTGCCTAGTTCTTCATATTGACTTTTCAGAATTTTCTTCTTTGTTCTGCTACACAGACCACTACAACTGGATCCTCCTCCTTCCACTGCAAGGTCCTCTCTAGCCCTGAGTAGATGTGTTGAACCCTGGCACTGGGCAGGAAACATGGTTGTCTAGACATTTGCTCTTTACTGCAGAGAATAGTGTCAATCCTCCTTACTATTCAGTCGACTACTAATATATCTCCTCTTACTCCGCTACCTTGAATAGCTTCCTGTACCATAGTGTCATAGTTAATCAAAGCATCCACTTTACAGCCTTCATTTTAATATAAACAAGCTGAATAAACTTCAGACCTAATGGACAGTTGCAAAGGCTAACGCTCCAACATTCTTCACTCCTTGATGTGTTTAGGAAACTACTTAATTATTTTATTCAACTATATATTTACAATTGTTTTTATACATGTCAGTAATGTTACCACCAGTTCCTACAATATGGTGAAGTTTCAGGAGTAGAATAAAACTTAGTCATTTACTAGATTCTCACAAAATAACTGGTTTCTTCTCCTGCAGCAGGGTAAGAATCAATTCCTGAGACTGAAAAAGTTTGGGAAAAGTAAAAGCAACCTAACCCCTCTTTAAGATAACAAGGTGGAGAGCTGGATGAACACAGCAGGCCAAGCAACATCAGATGAGCAGGAAAGCTGATGTTTCGGGCCTAGATCCTTCTTCATTTTCTTAAGAAGGGTCTAGGCCTGAAATTTCAGCCTTGTCATCTGAGATTCTCCAGCATCTGCAGTTCCCACTATCTCTTAACACCTCTTTACCTTCCTCTACTTCACACACTTATCATTTAAGTCTGGCACTCTTGGAAGTCACACTCAGATGCACTAGGCTGACTGTTGAATAAGCTCCTCAGACCTATCTGACTCATCAAATGAGGCTCCAGATTCAGCTGCTTCTCAATGAAGCTGCCCCTTTACTTGAGATCTTGTTAAAACATTTAAGACTGGCAGGTACTGAATTTAAACTGCAGATTTCAGTTTTTTGCCAACTGCAAACTAAATTTAATTTATACAAAATTAAAAAAGGCACTTTCTGACTGAATAACTACAAGCAAGTCCTAGAAATACGTAGAAATTTCAATGAAACCGACATTTATCTACCAGAAACGATCTGGCAGTTAAGCTCCTGCTCAGGGCATTGCACTAGCCTGAAAATTTTCTTCAATGCAATCTGCATTTGTTGGATACATCTTGAAAATTACGTTAGGTTAATGGATAGATATAGCTTACATATGTCTTCAGGTAAAATTCATCATGAAAGTTTACAACTGCCGAGATATAAGTAAGGGACTAAGATCTCCTAAATAAGGTTTTAAATTCTTATTCATGCTCTTAAACATATATCACCAACCTTTCTTTCAGCTCACTGAGGCTATAGTTTTTTTCATTGACCAATGGTGGAAGGATTGCATTAAATTTTTATCCTGAATTTTATTATTCTTAATCTAATTTACTATGAAATCTCAGCTAACTTTATGCATATGTGAGGGAAAAAAGCTAGTATTTCTATTTCTTGTATCTAACTTTTGCAAAGAACAATATAAATTATCAATGAAGAAAGAAATGACTTCTACAAGAGGCCTGGTATAGGATCTGCCAGCAGCCTGACTCAAAGATGCACTTTAAAAATGAGGATGCCATGAAGTCATTTTGTGCATTTTTCTCCTGAGGTGTTTAGTAACCTCTGTTCTAGTTTAATCACATTTAGTTTAACAGACAGCAATATTGAATGAAGCTTTCTAAGCACCGAAATTTAATCATTTTCAATTTGGCAAAATTGAGATTTTACTTTGACAAGCCCAATCACGCTTATCTAAAATGTTTGAAGCTTATGCTTTGTGGCACATGTTTTACTAATCCTTCACTGGTTCACCAATTTGACTTAATCACCTTAACATCAAGATAGCATTTCACTGAGTGTGGCACTAAGGAGCCTTGGCAAAATTGAAATCAGTTGGAATCTGGAACAAATATCTCCACTGTTTAAAGTCATACCTAGCATCAAGGAAGAAGAAGATAGATGATGCAATCTAAGAAAATCACACCCAGTGTTCCAAAAGTACTAAATAATCAAGAGGCAAAAATGAGAGTTGAAAGAAAAAATGTAAATACAACAACGTAACTCACACAAGGGTATAATTGCTAGGGAAATTAATGGGGCTAAAGATTCTTAGGTGCTGTGGAACTAATGGGTTGCATTAAAGAGTAGTATAGGAAACAACTACAGTGGATGCACTGGTAATAATTATCCAAAAATCCTTCGATTATGGAAAGGTCCTGGAATATTGAAAAACAACCAATGTTACGCCCTTATTCAAAAAGGGAAGGAGACAAATAAAAGGTAACCATAGGCCCAGTTAACCTAACATCTGTTATTAGTTTATTATAAATGATGTAATAACAGAACAGTTAGAAATATAAAATATGATCAAGCAGAGACAGCATAGCTTCCTGAAAGTGAAAACATGATTGAAAAATATATCAGAATTCTTTGAAAAGGTCAAAAGCAGTATAGCCAAAGGGGAAGCAGTAGGTGTAATATAGTTCAATTAGGTGACACACATAAGGCAACTTAATTACCAAAAGAGTCTGTATTGGTGCAGGAAATATGTTAGCATGAATAATGGATTGGTTTATTAATAACGACAAGGGGTGCAGTTTCAGGTGGAAACTTGTAACTAGTGGAGTGTCACAGGGATCAGTGCTGGGGCCACAATTATTTAGAAAGTAATCGTTTAGATGAAGAATGTGAATTTATTGTAACCAAGTTTGCATGTGACACAAAAATCAATGGGAAGGCAAGCAGTGCATCTGCAGAGGGCTAGAGATTGGCTAAGTGAGTGAACAAAAACATTGCAATATGGGAAAATATGAGATTTTGTACTTTTGCAGGAAGGATAGAGGACATGAATGTCATATAAATGAAGAAAGACAACAAAAAGCTGCAGCATTGGAGGGATTTTGTGTCCCCTTGCATGAATCACAAAAGTTAGCATATATATACTGCAGGTGACAGGGAAGGCAAGTGGGAAGTTGTGCTTTATTTCAAAGGGAATGGAGTAAAACAATAGGGAAGTTTTACTAAAACTATGCACTAGTTAGGCCATAGCTAGAACACTGTGAACAATTTTGGTTACCTTTTCTATGAAAAGATAAACTGATATTGGGTGTAGTGCAAGAAAGTTCAGAAGTTTGATCGCAAGCATGAAGGAATTTTCTTATGAGGAGAAATCAAATAGCTGGGCCTGTACTTATTTGACATTACAAGAATAAGGGGCAACCTTAATAAAACATAGAAGATTGTCAGGTGGAGGCTTGCAGAGTAGATGCAGAGAGATTGTTTTCCCCCTGTGGGAGAGTCCATCACTGGTGGCTATCATGTCAGAGTAATAGTCTCCCAGTTGGACAAAGATGAGAAGGAATTTCTTCTCTCAGGGGAGAGTGAATCTATGGAATTATTTACTGCAGAAAGCTGTTGAGGCTCAGTCATTTTGTATATTCAAAGTTGAGATAGATTTTTAATCAATAACAAAGTTGAGGTTTATGGGGAAAGGCAAAGTGGAGGTAAGGATTACCAGATCAGCCTTGGTCTCATTGAATGGCAAGCAGATTTGATGGACTAAATGACCTCCTACATGTCATGGTCTTATGGGCATCTCTGCAGGAGTTGATTAAGGTAATGTTGTAGGTTAATAATCAGCAGTTGTTCCTTCAATGAGGCTCTCTGCATTATTTTATCAAAATATAGGACTGATAGCTGATGCTGCTCAGGACCTGAAACAATCATTGCCAAATGTAGCCCAATATGGACATCATCCAGGTTGGGGTGATACAGGGTAGCTTGTCCATAATGCGCCAATTAAGAGAATTACGAAATATACACTACTTACCCAGATGAATGCAGCCCCAACAATAGTAAAGATGCTTGACACCAAAAAGGACAAAGTGTACAATTTGATCAGCATCCCAATCACAAACATAAATACACATTCCCTCCAACAATGGCGCACAGAGCTAACAGCTTATGCCATAGACAAAATGGATGGTAGCAATTCACTAAGCCTCTCTTGACACCACCCTCCTAACCTACATTCTCTGCCACCTAAAGCAAAAAGGAACAGCACACACACGGGAATGCCATCACTTCCACGTTCCCTTTCAAGTCACACACAAACTTGAATTGGAATTGTATATCCATTGCTGCAACGTCAATGTGTCAAAAATCTGGAATTAATTTCTAACAGCGCTCTGGGTGTAACTGTACCAGAGGAACTGCAGCAGTTCAAGAAAACAGCTCGTTATCACATTTTTCAGGATAATTAGGGATTAGCAACAAATGCTGGTCTGACCAGCAAAGCCTAGAATTTATTTGAGAATGATTGTAAAAGAAAGCCCTTTCTATTCTCCTTGGCAAAGTGGATAATTCCACATTGTCCACAAAACACTGCCACCTTTTTGTCTACTCCCTCAATTTATCTAAATTCCTCCACTTCTTTTCTTTCTCCTCACAATTTATTATCCCCTTTAGTTTTGCATTATCAGCACACTTGGATGCATTATACTCAATGCCCTCACTTAGGACATTGATAATAGAAATTTAGGTGGATCTGGCCAAACAATGTTTCCTGCTGCATTGTAAAGCTTATATATTGCCAGTTTCTTTTTTTAAAAACATCAATGTATTCAGAACACGATGACAAAGCTCTGGAGCAGGTGGGGCTTGAATTTGATTCTTCTGGCCAAGAGGGAGGGACAGTACCACTGCACTACAAGAGTTCCATTGTCAGTTTCTTCTTATTAATCAATCCTATATCCAATTTAATATCTGAAACTCAATCCCATGAAATCTAATCCTACTTAAAAACCTTATACATGCAATTTTATTGAATGCCTTTTGAAAATCAAAGTATATTCCTTGAGTTATTCCCTTTTAACTGCCCTGCTATTTACATCCTCAAACACTCCTATAGATCTGTAGAGCTCAATTTACTTACCAAAAATTTCTATTGACTCTGCTCAAATATATCTTGTCTTTCTGAATGCTATGTTCCACTTCTATAATAAATGAGTCTAGATTGTTCCTGCAACTGATGATAGGCTAACAGGTCTATAATTTTCTGCCTTTTGTCACTTGAATAACACGTGGCCATGATGCAAACACAAAAAGATGAGAAAGGTTTCATAGTATTCACAACATTGACCTTTCATTCCTGTTCCTCAGTCTGCATCGTGGCAGAATTGTTCCAATGATAAACCAACAATAGCTCAATATATGAAACAAGAAGAGTGTATACCAGCAAAATCTCAATTTTGCTAAATTCCAAGCAATCCAGCCACAGCCTTTTAAAAAAATGCCCATAGACTTGATCCTTCTCTTTAGCACACAGTAACATTTTCTACTATAAACCTATTGAAACATTGTGAACTGAGATTTTCCTTTGCAGTTAAGTATGCTGGTGGGTGTCTTAGATGCTGTTACGTCTGCTCTGGTCTACAGTGGGCTTTCTGGAGTGATTATCCGCTCTTCAGCTCTTTTCACAATCAAGTGATTTAAATGGTGATTTAAACAGCTTATCACGTTTGGTGGGCAGAGATTCTGTCCCCCGCCAGCAGCTTTCGGATGCCATACTTAAAAGTAAGCTGAGCACTCCTCAACAATGGCCTATAGTCATTGCCCCCACGCCTCTCACCCCCTGAAATGGGTACCAGAGTGTGCCTCCCTGCTTCATGGAATCTGATTAGGCATTCTACTCCAGGCCATCTTGAATTGATCACTTCTTTCTGCTGATGGTGAAAGAAGTTCTCCCATTCGGTCACAAAAAGACAGGGGGCCGATGGGCTGAGCGACCTATTTCTGCAATTATATCTTATGGTGTTAACCCAGTGCAGAAAAAGGAAGCTACACAAGGTAAGTACCACTATCTCTCTGCAAACTCACACTCCTAGGACTCAGTCTAACTGCTACTGCACGGCCATGTCACAAGAGTATGCTGAATTCACCATAGTATGCATGTTGTGCAGTGAAAGGCTGGCACCTACCATATGATATCAATCTTCTCATGTTTTTTAGGCACTATGCTTCCTACTCACTTACTAGGGAAAGATTGCCAGCAGGCAGGGCTGTGCATCCTGATCAAGTACACGTGAATGCATCCCTGTCACACTCAGTCCTTCTCATTTTCTCATTGCAAGTCAACCTGATGCATAAAATACTCAACAGAAAGCTTCCTGATCTCTGTGCCGTCACCCAGTTTGAGGGAGTCACAGTCTGTTCACCTGCACCCTCCACCAGCACAGCTGCTGTCACCACAGCGGGTACTTCTGTTAGATTAGGCTCCTGTACACAATCTGCTGAGACATTAAGGATCACAAGGGGGCAGGTTGCCTCATTTGGGGACTGGCGAAGGAAGAATCGCCAGGGGTTTCTGACAGAGAACTACTGAAACCACGCACCAGTTCAACTCCATGCATAAGACAAGCCCCTATTCTTGGCCACAAACGATAAGCTCAAAATGCAGAGGCAGACAGGGATTCAGGCTGAGTCTCACTAGACTGGAGAAAAAGATGAAGGAATCTATCTACCTTCTGTGTACAATGATGTGTCTGACTGTCAGAGCTTGGCTGCCTCCAATGGATCACCAGAGCCAGTAGAACACACTATGGATATGCACTGAGACCCGCACTCTCCCCTTTCAACCTGCAACCATGGGTGCTCAACATCAAAAGCAAGGTGGGGGGGGGTTGTTGAAGCACCTCAACTCAGGCTAGGTGCCCGTTCTTCTCAAGGACCCAGGGTACTGCCAGCAATTACCCATAGGAAGGGGGAGAGAAAGCACCCCAAGAAATTATTTAGGATAGTCAAGAGTATCTGGGCTCTTATCCTTGCCTCTGGCAATGACCCCATTGCCTGTGGCCAATCCTGCTGAGGAGGGTGCACATTTTAACAACTGAGAATAACAGTTCCTCACTGTCCATCTATTGAACTCCGGAGGTGGGGTAGGGAAAGGGCAATATTTGGCCAAAACATGGAAGATGAAGACTGTTAAATGGTGAGACAATGGTCTGGTGGTATTATCGATGGACTGTTTTTTCAGGAATGCAGGTAATATTCTAGGGACTTGGGTTCGAATCCCGCCAGGAACAGATGGTGGAATTTGAATTCAATACATATCTGGAATTAAGAGTCTAATGATAACCACGAATCCATTGTCAATTGTCAGGAAAAACCCATATGGTTCACTAATGACCTTTAGGTAAGATAACTGCCTGGTCTGGCCTACATGTGACTCCAGGTCCACAACAAAATGGGTGAGTCTTAACTGCTTTCTGGGCAACTAAATAAATGCTGGCCAAGTCAGCAATACCCTCATGCCATGAATGATATTTTTAAAAATTAAAACTTCTCTCTCTTTGGCTTTAGCCATTTCTACTTCAATAGAATGTTGTACAGTAACTTTGATACTCTTTCAACATGGTAAAGTTGGTCATTTGTCAATTTGCATACTACCCCATGACTCAACAAGTCCCCCTATTCTATTCATCTCCCACCAGTTCACCACCTTTAAACCCTCCAGCCTCCACACCTTTGTGTGTCATCAATTACTGTCACCATTGAAGTCACCAACCGAGTTAGTCAGGAAGCATCAACAATCAGAGAAATGTTTCAAAACTTACACAATTCAATATCAAATTTCCTTTAACACTCCTGTGAAGTGCCTTCAGATATTTTATTAGAGATTTTAAGTAAATGGAAGTTGTTATTTTAGCAACTATAATTATGGAAAGCCTCAACTAATGCCATTAAAACTCTAACATAAATTTAAACTATTGCTAGAGTCTTAATGCATGAGTTTTTCTAGGATGTACTAAAATAGCTTCATGCCATAGAACAGTACTGGGGGAGGAAATAGAGCCAAGGTAAAACATTGTTTATGTCAGTTCTGTGACCTTAAAGAAGTGATGAGCGAATTGTCAAATAGAAATGAGCCTAGAACCTTTATTGCTACAAATTTTCCATCAATAAGTTTTCAAAGGTATGGTTTTGGTGACGTTCACAATTGGTGCAATTACCACAAAAACAAAGTGTATATTTTCTCCAACAATCCTCACTAAGTTAAGTAGTTTAATACAAGTCAATATGCAACTGATGGGACCTATTTTTCTGTGTCTGAGTGCTTTATCATGGTAATAAGCAGAGGTGGAACAGAAAAAACACTATTTTCAAGAATGATAACAGTGAAGTACTGAGGAGCCTAACATTGAAGGACAGAATTTCGATTGCAGCAATCAGTTAAAATCTGTTAGAATAGATTTTTTGCTTTCTAATGTGGCAAAGCTCTATTATCTTCTCTCTGCAGTCTGAATTGGACTGTTAAAATGCAACAATTACTGACTGACATTTTTATATATAAGCTTAGACTATGGAACTAGGAACTTACTTTACACAATGTAAAATTGGTCTTAAAGGCCAATGGCCAAATGGCCTACTCCTGCTCCTGTTTTTATATCTGCAAGTTAACATGTAAATACATTAGCTTTTGAAATGTATGTTACTTTGTTTGGTTATGCGTGTTCTATGGATACAAGAATTTGTTAATTTCACTTAGGACGTAATAAATGTAGTAAAAATAATTATAATAATTTGAGCACATCGTTGTCCGTGATTTACAAGGGAGTAATGGAACACGATGTTTAACATGAATGACTATGGTGTTGGCCTGTGTCCGCATGCACATCCATTTGTTTGCCAGTGATTTGAGTAACAATGCTGAGACACAAATGACCATTTGAATAATCACAATCTTTTATTGCACTAAAAACAACCTATTAAAATATATTTACCAAATAAACACACATTGGAGAACAGTTTAGTTTGCAATCGAGTTTTGAAAAGATTTGTAGCTCAGGTTGAGGTTCTGGATGTGCGATTGCTCGCGGAGCTGGAAGGTTAGTTTTAGGACGTTTCGTAACCTTTTTTTTAATTTGAAAAAAATATACTTTATTCATAAGATGTACAAAAAATAAAACATATTTATACACCTACCCAGTCATGCAAGCCACTCCGGGTTACCCAGGGGGTACATACATCAACTAAAGGAAAAAAAACAAACAAAGAAGAAAAAAAAACAAAGCAAAGAAAATACCCCGGCAGTCGTCACCTCGCACAGTCCCCATTGGCCCCCTGACCAGTTGGGGAAGGCGCCAGCTGGGCCCAGTTACCAGATAGGGCCTTTTTTTCTATTCTGGACGAGGGGTTTCATACCGTGGTCTTTCCCCACCGCGCCTTGGTGGCGGCTGCCCCAAGCATTAGCGCATCTCTCAGCACGTAGTCCTGGACTTTGGAGTGCGCCAGTCTGCAACACTCGGTCGGTGTCAGTTCTTTCAGCTGGCAGACCAGCAAGTTGCGGGCAGACCAAAGAGCGTCTTTCACCGCATTGATGGTCCTCCAGGCGCAGTTGATGTTGGTCTCGGTGTGCGTCCCTGGAAACAGCCCGTAGAGCACGGAGTCCCGCGTCACGGAGCTGCTCGGGACGAACCTCGACAAATACCACTGCATCCCCCTCCAGACCTCCTGCGCATAGGCACACTCCAGAAGGGGGTGATCGACAGTCTCGTTCCCCCCGCAGCCACCTCGAGGGCAGCGTGCAGTGGTGCAGAGATTCCGGGCATGCATAAAGGATCTCACTAGCAGAGCCCCTCTCACCGCCAGCCAAGCAATGTCCTTGTGCTTGTTTGAAAGTTCTGGCGATGAGGCATTCTGCCAAACGACTTTGGCAGTCTGCGTGGGGAACCACACGACGGGATACACCCTCTCCTTTTCCCGAAGGGTCCTGAGGATACTACGTGCTGACCACTGCCTGATGGCCTTGTGGTCAAAGGTGTTTCCTTTCAAAAATTTCTCCACGAAGGACAGGTGGTATGGAACGGCCCAACTACTCGGAGCGTTCCGCGGCAACGAGGCCAGGCCCATCCTTCGCAACACCGGGGACAGGTAGAACCTCAGTAAGTAGTGACACTTGGTGTTTACATACTGAGGATCTACGCACAGCTTGATGCAGCCGCACACCAAGGTAGCCGTCAGGGCGAGGGTGGAATTCGGTACGCCCTTTCCCCCATTTCCCAGGTCTTTGTACATGGTGTCTCTGTGGACCCGGTCCATCCTCGACCCCCAAATGAAGTGGAAGATGGCCCGGGTGCCGCAGCGGCGCAGGTCCAGGTAATAGGCCAGGCCTGCGCCACATACAACATACCGAAAGCCCCTCGCACCTGACAACCAGGTTCTTACCTGTGATGGAGAGGGACCGGAGTATCCACCTGCCCAGCTTCTGCTTCAATTTGGCGATATGCTCCTCCCAAGTCTTTGTGCATGCCCCAGCTCCGCCAAACCAAACACCCAGCACCTTCAGGTAGTCTGTCCTGACGGTGAAGGGGATGAAGGAGCGGTCGTCCCAGTTCCCGAAGAACATGACCTCGCACTTACCCCTATTGACTTTGGCACCCGAGGCCAGTTCAAACTGGCCGCAGATGTCCAACAGCCTACTCACCGACCGACGATCGGTGCAGAAGACGGCGACATCGTCCATGTACAGGGACGTCTTGACCTGAAGGCCTCCGCTGCCTGGGATAGTCACGCCCTTCAGGCTCACGTCCTTCCTGATGGATGCGGCGAAGGGCTCACAGAGCACACGAACAAGGCAGGAGAGAGTGGGCAGCCCTGCCTGACTCCAGATCTAACAGGAAAACTGTCTGATTCCCACCCGTTGATCGAGACTGCGCTAACGATGTTGGCGTAGAGCAGCCGGATCCAATTGCGGATGCCCTCCCTGAACCCCAATTTGGAGAGGACGTCCTCATGTAAGCATGAGAGAGCCTGTTGAAGGCCTTCTCCTGGCCCAGGCTGACGAGGCAGGTGTCCACCCGCCTGTCCTGTCCGTAGGCGATCGTATCCCTGATGAGCGCGAGGCTCTCAGCGATCTTCCTGCCCGGCACAGCACAGGTTTGGTCAGGGTGAATCACTGACTCCAGGACAGACCTGACCCGGTTGGCAATGACCTTGGCCAGGATTTGGTAGTCCACGTTCAAAAGTGAAATGGGACGCCAATTCTTAATTTCTTCCCTCTCCCCCTTCCTCTTGTAAATGAGGGTGATGATGCCCTTCCTCATGGACTTGCACATTTCCCCTGCCCGAAGCGCACTATCGTACACCTCCAGCAGGTCCTGGCCGACCAGGCCCCACAGAGCGGAATACAGCTCGACCGGTAAGCCATCGCTTCCGGGAGTCCTATTCCTCTGTAAGGACTTGAGGGCTCTGGCCAGCTCGTCCAGGGATATCGGCCGGTCCAGCCACTCCCTCGTGCCGTCATCTAAGACCTCCGTGACAGACGAGAGGAACGACTCGGAGGCAGTGCTGTCCGTGGGCTTCGTGTCGTACAGTCCGGCATAGAAGGATCTGCTGATCCTCAAAACGTCGGGCCGAGACGACGTCACCGAGCCGTCATCCTCCTTCAGCCGGCTAAGCACAGAGCTCTCTTTGTGCACCTTCTGAAAGGAGAAATGCGAGCACGTCTCGTCCTGCTCCACGGAGCGGACCCTGGACCGGAAGATTATCCTGGAGGCCTCCGCGGCGAAGAGCGAGGCTTGCTGGCCCCTCACCTCGCGGAGGTCCTCCGTGACATCGACCCCCATCAACTGCAGAAGGAGCAGGTTCTGCACCCTTTTCTGGAGTTGTGACAGCTTTCCCTGCCTCTCTCTTGCCTTCTGAGCACCCTTGAGGACAAAGAACCTCTTGATGTTCTCCTTCACCGTCTCCCACCAGTCGCCTGGAGACTCAAAGAGGGGTTTCACGGTTCTCCAACCGGCGTACTCCCTCTTAAGCTCCTCGACGTTCTCTGGGGTCAACAGAGTCGTGTTGAGCTTCCACGTCCCCTTGCCGGCCGGCTGGTCATCCTGTAAGTGACAGTCGGCCAACAGGAGGCAGTTGTCAGAGAAGAACACCGGCTCGACGCCGGTGGACCTGACCAAGAACGTCTGTGACACAAACAGGAAGTCTATCCTTGAGCGGATAGACCCGTCTGGCCGCGACCAGGTGTACCTCTGCTGCGCTCCGTCTGCAGGGGTGCTGAAGACGTCGAGCAGCTTGGCGTCCTTCGCCGTGCCCATCAGGAATCTGGACGTGACGTCCAGTTGAATCCCCCCACCCGCTGTCCCCACGCCGGATCTTCCATCTGCATCAATGATGCAGTTGAAGTCTCCGCCTAGGATAACCGGCCTGGACGTAGCCAGCAGGGGTGGAAGCCGCTGCAGGACGGCCAACCGCTCACTCCGTACCGCTGGGGCGTACACGTTGATCAGCCTCAGGGGAACATTCCTGTAGGTGATGTCAGCGACTAGGAGGCGCCCCCCCACCACCTCCTGAACTTGAGAGATGGTGAAGTCGAGCCCCCGCAGCAGAATGGTCAGGCCCGAGAAGCGACAGTCATTACCCCCCGACCAGATCGAAGGCCCACAGGTCCAGGCGCCGGACCATTTCCCGTACCTGCCGAGGTGCGGTATCCCGCACTCCTGCAGAAACAGGAGGTCCGCCTTGATGGTGGTCAGGTAGGCCAACGTGGACACACATCTTGCGGTTGACTTGACGCTGCGCACATTAATGCTCGCAATTCGTACTCCCATTGTGGGCAGTGACCGCAGTACCCTCCCCAAGTCCAAGGTCCAGCCCCTCCATCTGTCCCTTCATGCCCATTGCCCGGGCTAACTGCTGGGCACTCTCCGGGCTCAGGAAACTGTCCGTGCTGCCTTCCGGGTGGCATCCCCCCGTAGGGGGTGCGGAGGCAGGAGGGGTCCGGCTCTGGGTCAGGCTGGGGACGCGCTGTTTCCTCCTTCCCGCCTGGAAGTTCCGGGGGGCCCTCCAGTGCCCCAGCAGCACTCGGCTGGGTGTCGGAGGGAGCCTCAGGACGCCTCCCGTCACCTGGAAGCGTGGTGCTGCTTTCCTTCTCCCTCGAGATCTTTAACTTCTGCTTCGGGCGGGCCCTCTCCAAATCCCCCTCGTCAGAGGAACTCTTATAGCCCCCCTGTAGCTGCCTCTTCCCGCCTGATGGTTGCGGTTCCTGGGCCCATCGACGCACCTTCTTCCTCGCTTTCCGGACCGTCGTCCACTCCCCTGGGTCGCCTGTCGCCACCTCCATCGACTCCGGGTTGTCGGGGGGGAGCAGAGCCTGCACGGCGTGCTTTGCTGGCCTCGGGCCCATCCTGCGGGGCTGGGCCCTCCTGCACGACCTGGCCCTCCTGCACGTTAGTGGGGTCCTTGCTGGGCCCTGGTGCCTTCCTCTCCTCTGGGGGGGCTGGTCCCGCATTGCCCCTGCCGGCGACCTGGGCGTAGGTGGTCCCCCGCTGCAGACATGCCCTATAGAGGTGGCCCGCTTCCCCACAAAGGTTGCAGCTTTTCTCTTGTGGGCAATCCTTTGCAAGGTGTCTCTCCTCCCTGCAGTTCCTGCAGATGGTGGCTTTGCAGTCGGCCACCACGTGACCTGACCTACCACAGGCATGGCAGACTTTAGGTCAGGTAGCCCTTGCTCCCGCCAATCACGAAGCTGGACGGTGGGTGTACGACGTTCGCGTCCGCGCCCATCCTCAGCGTCACCTTGACCTGCCTCTTACTGGTCCAGATGCCAAAGGGGTCCATGATGTCAGTTAGGTCCCCTTCCACCTTTACATACCTTCCAAGGAAGGTCAGGACATCAACTGTTGGCACATGCGGGTTGTACATGTGTACAATCACCATACGGCTCCTCTGCGCTGGCATCACAAACATCGGGACAGCGGTCAATAAAGAGAGGGGGGCCTCACCTCCTTTCTCCTTGAAAACCTCCAGGAAGCGCTCGCAAAACTTGGCACTCCTGAAGGTCACATCGTAAAAACCTCCTCCGGGGAAATCCTGCACGCAGTCAATGTCCGCAGCAGCGAATCCGCAACAGGACCCTCTTCATGAAGAAGGTGCGGTCCACAGGTGCACTTTCATACACCTTCTTTACGGAAACACGGATGGTGTTCTGGACCCCCTGACCTGGGGCACGAGCACTTGCCGCAGCCATCGTTGCAGGTTGGCTGCTCCCCTGAACCAGCGTTAGGCTGAAGCCAGCATTAAGATCCACTGGTCGCAAGGGTGCACAGCCAACCTGGCGTCTTTCTTCCACCTCCAACACAGCGCTCTCCTCCTCTCGGTCCACAAGAGAGTGGGTCTTTATTTTGTTCCAGATGTAAGCTGGTTCACTGAGCTTGAAGGTCAGTTCCCAGATGTTTTGTCACCATTCTCGGTAACATCAACAGTGAGCCTCCAACAAAGCGCTGGTGTTATTTCCCACTTTCTATTTATCTGGTTAGGTTTCCTTGGGTTGGTGATGTCATTTCCTGTGTTGGTGATGTCATTTCCTGTTCTTTTTCTCAGGGGATGGTAGATTGGCTCCAAATCAATGTGTTTGCTGATGGAGTTCCGGTTGGAATGTTTGTTTTATTTGTGGTCTGTATAGGGTCTTTTAAGTGCATTAGCTGCTGTTTTAGTGTGTTGGTGGGTTTGTGGGCTACCCTGATGCCAAGAGGTCCGAGTAGTCTGGCAGTCATTTCGGAAATGTCTTTGATGTAGGGGAGAGTGGTGATGGTTTCTGAGCCCGTTTTGTCTGTTTGTTTGGGTTTATTGCTGAGGAATCGGTGGACTGTGTTCACAGGGTACCCATTCTTTTTGAATACGCTGTATAGGTGATTTTCTTCTGCTCTGTGTAGTTCCTCTGTGCTGCAGTGTGTGGTGGCTCATTGGAATAATGTTCTAATGCAGCTTCGTTTGTGGGTGTTGGGATGGTTGCTCCTGTAGTTCAGTATTTGGTCCGTATGTGTTGTTTTCCTGTAGGCGCTGGTTTGAAGTTCCCCATTGGCTGTTCGCTCGACTGTGACATCTAGGAATGGCAGTTTGTTGTTGTTTTCCTCCTCTTTTGTGAATGTTATGTCAGTAAAGGGTATTAGTGATGGTCTTGAAGGTTTCCTCTAATTTGTTTTGTTTAGTGATGACAAAGGTGTCATCCACGTAGCGGACCCAAAGTTTGGGTTGGATGATTGGCAGAGCTGTTTGTTAGAGTCTCTGCATTACTGCCTCTGGTAAGAACCCTGATATCGGAGATCCCGTGGGTGTACCGTTGGTGTGTCTGTAGGTTTTGTTATTGAAAGTGAAGTGGGTGGTGAGGCATAGGTCCACTCGCTTGATGATGTTGTCCTTGCTGATGAGGTTGGTGGTGTCTGGTGTATGTGTCTTCGGTTCTTCTATTAGTGTAGTCAGTGTTTCTTTGGCCAGGTTGATGTTGATGGATGTGAACAGGGCTGTTACATCAAAGGAGACCATTATTTCATCCTCTGCTATCTTGGTGTCATTGGTGTTCAGGAATTCTTGGGTGGAGCGAATGGAGTGGTGGGAGTCTTTTACTCGGTGTTTTAGTCTTTGGTGTAGTTCCTTGGCTAATCTGTAGGTTGGTGTTCCAGGTAGCGACACTATGGGTCTGAGGGGGGCTCCTGGTTTGTGAATTTTTGGTAGTCTGTAGAAGCATGGTGTGTTGAATCCATCTGGTTTCATTTTTTGGAAGTCTCTCTTGTTTAATTCTCCAGATTTTTGAAGTTTTTTGAGTAAGGCTGTGATTCGGTTCTCTAGTTGTGTGGTTGGGTCTATCAGCACCTGTTGGTAAGTGTCGGTATCTGCAAGCAGTGCGTTCGCTTTCTCAATGTAGTCTGTTCGGTTTAAAATGGCTGTCAAGCGTCCTTTGTCTGCAGGTAGGATAACGATGTTTTTATCTTTTTTGAGTCCTTTTAGGGCTTTCCTTTCTTGAGTATTGAGTGTGTTTTCTTCCTTTTTCCTGCTTAGTGTTGGTGCGACTGTCTGTCTGATGGTTTGCTGGGTTTCTTCTGTGAGTTTGTTGTCTTTCAGTGTTGTTTCTAACGCTGCTAAGAAATCTTTCTTGTCCGCATCCCAGAAGTTGTAATTTAATCCTCTTACTAAGACGACTTTTTCAGTGTCTGTTAATGGTCGGTCAGATAAGTTTTTTTATCCATGTTTCTGTGCTGTCTGTGTTGTTATTTTGTGTGAGTTTGTCTAGTTTTTTCTGCAATTCCAAACAGAACGCCATCAACAAACACATTGATTTGGAGCCAATCTACCATCCCCTGAGTAAAAGAACGGGAAATGACATCACCAACACAGGAAATGACATCACCAACCCAAGGAAACCTAACCAGACAAATAGAAGGTGGGACATAACACCAGCGCTTCATCGGAGGCTCACTGATGATGTTACCTAGAATGGTGACAAAACGTCTGAAAACTAACCTTAGTTTGCAATATTACCTGTCTGTGCTCAGTTTGATCAGGCCTGGTGCAAGGCTCTCCTCATGAAGTGTCAACTTCCAACATCTTCTGGAAAGTTGATCCAGGTTCCTCTTTCTGCAGGTTCTTCTGACTAAAGGTGTCATAAGCTTGTATCCTCCTTCTCTCCCAGACACTGGAATTCAACTTATCAGTCAGATTTTACTGTTTATTGATTTATTTCCTGAATGGCCTAAAGTTAATGCCTCTACACAATATTGCAAAAGTGGCTTGACCATTGTACTGTATAGCCAAAACATGACCTCCCAACTCCTACATTCATTGCACTGACCAATAAAGTTAAGCACACCAAATGCCTACTTCACCATCCTGTCTACCTGGGATTTCACCTTCAAGGAACTATGAACCTGCACTTCAAGGTCCCTTTGTTCAACAATAGTCCCTAGGACCTTACCATTAAGTGTATAAATCCTGCCCAGATTTGCCTTATCAAAATGTAACACCTCACATTTACCAGAGTAAACTCCATCTGCCACTGCTTGGCCCATCAGCCCATTTGATCAAGGTGCTCTGAGGTAACCTTCTTCACAGTCCACTACACCAACATTTTTGGTGCCATCTGAAAATTTATTAACCATGACTCCTACATTCACATCCAAATCATTTATATAAATCACAAAAAGCAGTGAACCCAGCACTAATCCCTGCAGCACAACACTGGTCACTGGCCACTGGCCTTCCAGTCCAAAAAGTAACCCTTCACCACCAGACTTTGGAGTCACAAGTAGACAGGGTAGTGAGGAAGCCATTTAGCATACTTGCCTTTATTGGTCAGTGCACTGAGTAAAGGATTTGTCAGGTCATGTTGTTGCTGTACAGGACATCGGTTAGGCCACCTTTGGAGTACTGCATTCAACTCTGGTCTCCCTACTATCGGAAAAGCGTTGTTAAATTTGAAAGGGTTCAGAAAACATTTACAAGGATTTTGCCAGGGTTGGAGGGTTTAAGCTATAGGGAAAGGTTGAATAGGCTGGGACTATTTTCTCTGGAGTTTCAGAGGCCTTATAGGGGTTTATAAAATCATGAGGGGCATGGATACGGTAAATAGCCAAGGTCTTTTCTCCAGGATGGAGGAGTCCAAAACTAGAGGGCATAGGTTGAAGGTGAGAGGGGAAAGATTTAAAAGCGGCCCAGGTGGAACTTTTTCATGCAGAGGGTGGTCCCTGGATGGATGGACTGCCAGAGCGAGTGGTGGAAGCTGGTACAATTACAACATTGGAAAGGCACCTGGATGGGTGTATGAAAAGGAAGGGTTTAGAGGGAAATGGGCCAAATACTGACAAATGGGACTAGATTAATTTAGACTATGTGGTCAGTATGGACGAGTTAGACCGAAGAGCCTGTTTCCATGCAGTACAACTCTAGTTGTACTCAAGTTTCAAGTCTGGCGACTCCTCATCAGATGTTTTGCTGTGGTACTGTTAAGGTGCAATAGTCCACAAAACACTGCATCTTTCAGATTGTTTCCAGTGAGTTCACTATCCTTCAGAAATGTGGTCTGCGATCTCTAGTAATGACATAACGTCCTTCCTGAGTTTCACAATGGCAGGATTTCCCCCGGTTCCCTTTCAGCATTCATACATCTGGGTTAAATGGAAATCAGAATCTCCAAACCAATTCAACCCTATTTGTTAATTAATTAAATTAAATATAATTCTTAAAATTATATTTTGCTTTAACCTCCTTTCTTCATTTACAATAAGCTTCAGACAGTGACTTATCAACTGAAATTATTGTCCCTATCTCTCTCAGATATTTGTTCACCTCATTCAAAGATCGCTTTGAAGTTTATATGCAAAGAACATGTGGAAACAATGGAAACACTAAGCCATCAAGAGGCTCATTAACTATTCCAGCTAAACCTGTGTGTTTTCTAACCAAGATTGGACAATTTTAGCCTCTAGTCTCCTCAATTTATTATATCCTTTTCAAACCTCTGGAATTCAGAGCGCTCTTTCGATGTCAGTAGTAATCCTGTCTCTGAGCCACAATGCTCTGGGTTTGAGTTCCATTCCAGGACTTTGTCATACATGGAAGAAGCCAAACACAGTTGTAGGCAAGTTGGCATGAATTAGTGACAACCCTCAACCCAATTAGGGAAGGGCATCTGACGATAAAAAAAACTGATGCTAAATTCAAATATGATGGTGGATATCAACATAGGTGGTCATGTAGCATGGTAACAACTGCACATAATATATGTAAAGTCAGCTGTTAGTGGGCCTATTGATAGCTTTATTTTCATTACCAATTATCAGTTCAGAGAGACTTTGTGATGGCCTCCACGCTAAACAGATGCCCCATAGCGTATTTGGAAAATTCTGTATAAAACTGCAACAATTATACAAAAAAAATGATTTAACAACACAGACAGCACAGCTGGCTCACATATGTCAACTTTCTAAAATCAAAATAGAATGCATGATGAACGCAGTTTTATTAAGAGATAATTGACAGTTCAACACAAGGAAGTAACTCTGTTCACGTCAAAATAAGATTAGTTGAAGAGTCTGCATACTGTAATATAATTATGAAATGGTATATCTGCAGGAGTTAACACACTGAATCTTTAGCTCCATTATTAAGGGTTGCTTTTCATGTGTGTAGCAGATGACGATGATGAGTGTTTATTATGTTTATGATTACTTCCTAGCAGTGGGGTAAGATGTGGATAGCCCACCTACATGCAGTATTACCATCCATTTCAGAGGTAGGTCTCTTCAGTGTGTAAGCGCAGTTCACAGCCTTTCAGAACAGATGCCCACCATGGGCCAGTCCAAGTACTGTTTCTGGAATTTTCATATTGACAGTAACTTTGTAATAACTATGAGGATCAGTTTCAATAGTTAGATGATGTATCACAGTTTAGATATGTTTTTAGTGCGAACATTAGAATCACTAATTCAATAATATAAGGAATTTAAATGCCCAAAATCTTGGTAAAATGGAGAAAAAAAAGCTTTAATAATTTTCATTTGTGGGGAAAAAAAATGCCCCTCCCTACTTTGGACTGTTTCGAATGACACAATCTGGTACAGGTTAGGTAAAAAAGGGCCATTAGCCTTTTCAGTTTCAATAGTCTCCATTGTTCAGACTTTGTAGGACACTCATTGTAGCAAAAGCCATTATAAGTGCCATAAGTGCACTCTGTTCTTTTCTTTCATGAGTGCATTTTAACAGCTGATGAATCATTTATTTTGGTAGGAGGTTGTGTAGGCATTTTGCATAAGTGTTAAGAGGTCATTAAATAATTAACTGTTTTTGATATTGTAAGTGAAATAGATGTTTGTTTTTATGACATTTTCACCACTCAAGGGTAATTAAGTATTTTCAAATGGATTTTATGAATAAGAGCTATTCTATTTGAAGTGCATTAGAGTGAAGGCTCAGTAAAAAAATTGTTCTTTAATTTGTTCCATTTTATAGATTCTGTGTTGGGGCTATAGAAGAGACACGGGAATTGTGAGGAGCATGGGGACGTGCAAAGGCATGAGAGGATCATGTGGCGTTAATGGAGTATGGGCACAGAAGGGGCCATGGCAAATTTGAAATACCCAAGAGTTGAGAACAGAGTAACTGGTCTTGATATTAAGACAGTATTTAATTGAGTGTGGTATTAAGGAGCTCTAACAAACTTGGAGTGAATCATGATTGGGGCAAACAATCTTCACTGTTTGGAGTCATATCTTGCACAAGGAAGATGGTTGTGGTTGGCGGAATTCATTCACCTCAGTCCCAATTATTGCTTCAGAAGAGCCTATTTTCATTTAACCTACTTTTCTAATCAACCGGTACAGAGATATTATTACACATCTCTGTAGCAGGTAGGACTTGAGCCCAGGCTTCCTGGTCCAGGATAGGGACCCTATCATTGTGCCTCATGAGGGCAATTCCTTAGGGTTATGCCCGCTGCCTTACTACCTTTAACTGCTTCATCAATGACTATGCCTCCATCATATGCTCTGAAGAGGGATGTTCACTGATATTTGAACGGTGTTCTCCACCACTTGCAACTTCTCTGATACTGAAGCAGCCTGCGTCCATACACAGCAACAGCTGAACAACATCCAGGTTTAGGGCAATAAGTGGCAAGTGATGGTACAGGTTCCAGACAATGATCATCTCCAAGAACAGAGAATCTAACCCTATACTTTCAGTCATATTATAGGGCAGATCAGAAACTAGGAATTCTAAGGTGAGTAATTCACATTCTGCGCCCCCAAAGCCTGTCCACTGTATACAAAGCATAGATCTAGATTATGATGGCATACTTTCTACTTGCCTGGAAACACCATCCTGAAACGCCATCCAGACCAAGCAGCTTCCCAATCAGTTTCCGTAACAATTCAATCCATCATTAACTGATAAAGTTGAATTAGCATGTTGAATTCCACCCCTAACCTGTTTATTTGGGGCCTGTAAGCTGCCTCCAGTACAGATCTTCCTTGTAATCTGGGATCAAATCCAGCACCTTGAGGATTGGAGGGAAGATCTGAGGGTGTGTGGATTAATGAAGAGTGGCGGAATCAGGGCAATAGCCATGAACATAAATGAAAGCATAGGGGAAGTTCTTGTTGAAGTCACAGACCAGTTGGATATTGAGGTAGTGCATCTCTTTGGCCAGCTCCTCGGAACATGTGTAAATTCAATGATGTCCAGTATCTGTGGGAGTCTATCGATCAAGGTTAAGCCCATTTTCCTATCTACCAAGGAGTCTGTGATCAAAGATAATGGGAACTGCAGATGCTGGAGAATCCAAGATAACAAAGTGTGGGGCTGGATGAACACAGCAGGCCAAGCAGCATCTCAGGAGCACAAAAGCTGACGTTTTGAGCCTAGACCCTTCATCAGAAAAGGGGGATGGGGAGAGGATTCTGAAATAAATAGGGAGAGAGGGGGAGGCGGACTGAAGATGGATAGAGGAGAAGATAGCTGCAGAGGAGAGTATGAGTAGGGAGGTAGGGAGGAGATAGGTCAGTCCGGGGAGGACGGACAGGTCAAGGGGGCAGGATGAGGTTAGGAGGTAGGAAATAGAGGTGTGGCTTGAGGTGGGAGGAGGGGATAGGTGAGAGGAAGAACAGGTTAGGCAGGCTGGGACAAGCTGTGCTGGTTTTGGGATGCAGTGGGGGGAGGGGAGATTTTGAAACTGGCAAAATCCACATTGATACCATTGGGCTGCAGGGTTCCCAAGCGGAATATAAGTTGCTGTTCCTGCAACCTACGGGTGAACCAAGCGTAGGTGTTCTGAAAAGCGGTCCCCAAGCCTCCGCTTGGTTTCCCCAATGTAGAGGAAGCCACACCGTGTACAACAGATGCAGTATACCACATTGGCGGATGTGCAGGTGAACATCTGCTTGATGTGGAAAGTCATCTTGTGGCCAGGGATGAGGGTGAGGGAGGAGGTATGGGGGCAGGTGTAGCACTTCCTGCGGTTGCAGAGGAAGGTGCTGGGTGTGGTGGGGTTGGAGGGGAGTGTGGAGCGGACAAAATTACAAGTTAAGTGTTCATAGCACTTCAGGGTTCTGCACTTTAGGTATGACAGAAAAGATGTCTACGTCCATATACCTGGAGAGTTACAGCCTCGTGCTAGTAATGATCTCAATCATCTCCATGTAGCTACAACTTCAGCTGTTGACATTTGGTTTCTGTTGTCCTTTTGTCCTTTTCTCCCATCCTTTCCTGTTAAGGATGTTGCCTGTCATTACTACAGAGTAGAAAATCTGTCAGATTTTTCACCTTACCAACTGTAGCCTTTTATCTAGACTTATGGTTGCTAAGTTGTCTTTGGCATCATCCCCTCCAAGCCATCGTGACTTGAAAATATATCACCGTATCTTCACTATCACTGGGTGAAAATCCTAGGATTCTTTCCCTGATGATCAAGAAGGCAGCTCACCACCAACTTCTCAAAGGCAATAAGAATGGGTAATGAATACTGGACCAGCCATCAATGCCCACTTCCCTCAAGCAAATCAAGGAAAACATTATTCCCTGTACGTCTGCTCCCTTGATTTGAGAGGGTGATGGCTACATTTAAAGGACTGGTATTGTCAGTGAAGAAAGTAAGTCAATGTTTTGACTACAAAATGATTTTTTTTCAGAGCTGAATGAGGCTGGAATTGTTTAAAGCTATTGACAGAGGGGAGGACGTGCAAGTGAAAAAATGGTGCAAGTACAGAGCAAAAGACAAAGGGAGTGCCAATGGTGGTGAAAGAGTGATTGAGATTTAAAATAGTTGTAAGTGGTAGCTGTGGAAAGGAAAAAATGGGTTTGCACTATGACAGCAAGGCTAACAGACAAATAAGAAATGAGTAAATTGTGAGGCACAGGAGCTGGGGTGGAGGTACTTGCAATCAAAATGGAGGACAGTGATCATGCTCTGAAATTGCTCTGAAATTAATGTTGCATCATAGCTGCTGTATAATGCCTGGTGAGAAGAATGAGATGTTATTCCTCTAGCTTGTATTAGTTTTGTTAGAACACTGTGTCAGACCCAGGATGGAAATGTTAGTGTGGGCAGACGATGGTTTATTGAAATGGCAAACAACTGGAGGTGAGGTTATCTCTCTGGCCAGAAAATTTCCAAAAGGTGATCTGCCTTTGATCTCAAAATTAACACATCCCCAATAAATTGTTTTGCTGTTGAAGAAAGAGGTGAAGATATTGATCATCCCCAAGTCAACTGTTTTGGCACTACACATATTAAAGTGCTAGCACCAGTCTTTTTATCAATGTATTAAAGCAGACATTTACCAAAAGGATGAGGTCAGGCTGACATGAAATAGAAGAGTATGTTCCTAATTATATCCCTCAAGGCACAATCAACAGATGTGACTTCTTCTGTATTTCCTGTTCTCAT
Source organism: Stegostoma tigrinum (assembly GCF_030684315.1). Classification (NCBI taxonomy): domain Eukaryota; kingdom Metazoa; phylum Chordata; class Chondrichthyes; order Orectolobiformes; family Stegostomatidae; genus Stegostoma; species Stegostoma tigrinum. The sequence goes on along the minus strand of NC_081372.1, from coordinate 41,271,059 downwards.
TCCACCATAATGTGCCAATGATAAAATGAAAACTCCATACTGCTATGATAATATTCACTTAAATAAATATTAATTTCAATTTTTAAAATAAATATTTAATAATGTTGAGAAAAAAGTCAATATTTAAAGCATCTTCAATTATAACTTGAAGCATGCTGAAATTTAATGTGGAAATTGTAATTGATTTAATTTTTGTATAGTCATTATTCAGTATGAAAAATGTCAAGTTACAGTAATATTACAAATATGTTTTTGATAAGAGTAAACATTCCATGAGGTTCGTTAGAGTAGAACAAACTCCTACCCGTGCCAACACACATGGAGCTGTTGGCATTGTGGCTACATCCTCCCAATGCTAACATGGCAACAAGATATATTCAAAAAATCTGGAAAATAATTAGTGCTGAGGATAGGAAGCCTTCTGAGAACTGGTTCTGCAATACCATTATCATTTTTTGAATTGCTGAACTGTAGATTCCCAGAGATAGTAGGAACTGCAGATGCTGGAGAATCTGAGATAACAAGGTGTAGAGCTGGATGAACACAGCAAGTCAAGCAACATCAGAAGAGTAGGAAGGCTGATGTTTCAGGCCTAGACCCTTCTTCAGAAATCGGGGTCGGGTGACCTCCGGATCGAAGCACCATCTTTCAGACACTTCCGCCATCTGCAATTCGACCCCACCACCACAGACATTTTTCCCTCCCCACCTTTGTCTGCTTTCCAGAGAGATCACTCTCTCTGGGACTCCCTTGTCTGCTCCACACTCCCCTCCAGCCCCACCACACCCAGCACTTTCCACAGTAAGTGCTACTCCTGCCCCTACACCATCCCCAGCAACCCCATCCCAGGGCCCAAGAAGACTTTCCATATCAAGCAGATGTTCACCTGCCCATCTGCTAATGTAGTATACTGTATCTGCTATTCCCATTGTGGCCTCCTCTACATTGGGGAAACCAAGCGGAGGCTTGGGGACCGCTTTGCAGAACACCTACGCTCAGTTCGCATTAAACAACTGCACCTCCCAGTCATGAACCATTTCAACTCCCCCTCCTGTTCCTTAGATGACATGTCCATCCTGGGCCTCCTGAAGTGCCACAACGATGCCACCTGAAGTTTGCAGAAACAGTAACTTATATTCCACTTGGGAACCCTGCAGCCCAATGGTATCAATGTGGACTTCACAAGCTTCAAAATCTCCCCTCCCTCCATTGCATCCCAAAACCAGCCCAGGTCATCCCTGCCTCCCTAACCTGTCCTTCCTCCCATCTATCCCCTCCTCCCACCTCAAGCCCCACCCCCATCTCCTACCTACTAAACTCATCATGCCCCCTTGACCTGTCCACCCTCCCTGGACTGACCTATCTCCTCCCTACCTGCCCACCTACACTCACCTTTACTGGCTCCATTCCCACCTCTTTGACCTGTCTGTCTCCTCTCCACACACCACCTCCTCCATCCATCTTCATTCCACCTCCACTGTCTCCCTATTTATTTCAGTACCCCCATCCCCCCAACCCCCCCCCATTTCTGAAGAAGGGCCTAGGCCCGAAACGTCAGCCTTCCTCCTCCTCTGATGCTGCTTGGCCTGCTGTGTTCATCCAGCTCTACACCCTGTTATCTGTAGATTTTCAGTCTGTGTTAACAACACATTGGATTGGTTCTCTGATTAATTGTCTGTTTGGATTTCCATCTCCCTCAAGCTGACTGAAATATGAGAATAAAGCAAATTACTCAAAGTAACACTCCAGATTACCTATTTTATCACAAGAAACTCCATACTTCCATTCATGCAATTTGTTGAAAATGCTATTAAATGACTGAAATTCAATTGAAAACATTGAAATTTAAATATAATTATCTTTACTATTAACTATAAGTAATTCTTTGTTGGCTCAATTACTGCAATGCATGGGAACAAGTTACTTTGCCTGCTGTTATTCATTTTATTTCCTGAAGCAGAGAGGAAAGACTTTTCAAAACTGTTCTCAGTCCTGGATGAGAGGTATCAATCACCACTGAGTCAGTTGTGTCTTCAAGGCTCATTCCAGGAAGTAAGCAAATGATGTACACTGACACTTCATTGCAGTGCTGAGGAGAGTGCTATGGTGAGTAATGAATAAAGAAGAGGAATGATAAGTTCCAGAATGGATTGAATGTACACTCAGGAAGCTAGTTTACCAACATTGATATGGATTCTTTTAATACCTTTTTATTTAGTTCAAAATCCAATGAATGGTTGAAAAACTTGAATAATTGATCTTATTTTTAGATTATGAATTAAAAATTCATAGTAACCTAAATAACTGATACTTACACTATTCTTCTGAAATTAGTATTAAACAAGCAGGTTTAATCTTATGGAATCCCATCAAGCACAAGTTATCACATAAGACCATAAGGCATACGAATGTTAATGCACCACCATTCAATGACATCATGGCTGATCTGATGATTACAACCTGCTTTCCCACCTTTTCCCACAACCTTTAATTACCTTGCTGATTAAAATTCAATCAAATCTTTGCAGCGCTCTGTGGTAAAGAATTTTACGGGCTCATGATCTACTCAGGGACAAAATTCCTCCACCTGTCCGTCCAATCTGAGTGCCCCCTTACAATGTCATCTGGTTCTAGACTCTCCCACCAGGGAAAACAGCCTCTCAGCGTCTACCCTACCAACTCTCCGAAAAATTTTATAGGTTTCAACAAGGTTATGACTCATTTTCCTAAGCTCCTATGTGTGCCTACTCAACCTCTCCTGATTAGAAAAGCTCTCTACGCCCAGGATAAATCTAGTGAACCTTCTCTAGACTGTCTCCAATGCCAATATATCTTACATCAGAATAGGAGACTGAAAACAGTTCACAGTATTTTAGATGTTGTGTAACTAGTGCTGTATAGTTTTAGCAACACTTCCCTATACTTGTACACCACTCTGTTTAAAATGAAGGCCAGCATATTATTTGCCTTCCCTATTATCTGCTGAACTTGGATGCTTTTTTTTATGATTTGTGCACACAGACTCCAAAATCCCTTTGTGCTGCAACTTTCTCCAATCTTTCTTTATTTGAATAATATTCAGCCTTACTATTCTGCCTGCAAAAGTATATAATTCAAATGTTCCCAATTTATATTCCATTAAGGACGTTTATCCCACTTGCTTAACTCATCTCTCTTTCTGCAAACTCATGTGTAATCCTCACCACTTGCCTTCCCACCCCATTTTTGTGTCATCTGTTATTGTGGCTACAGTGAATTCACTTTCAAAATCCAAGTATTTGATATGTATTGTAAATAATTGCAGCTCCAGCACTAATCCCTGCGGGCCTCCACTTGTTCAAAATTGCCATCCTGAAAATGTGCCTCTTGTCCCACCTGTCAGTCTTCTACTGATAAGCCAACCTCCTATTCATGATAATATATTACTTTCAGTCCAATGGACTCTTACTTTAAGTAGCCTAGCATGTGATACCTTAACAATCGCCTTCTGAGAACCCAAATGTATTGCATTCACTGCTTTTCTTTATTTATCATGCTTGGTTCCTCCACAAAGAATTCTCATAAAAGTGTCATGCATGATTTCCCTTATGAAGCTATGCTAATACGATTGCATTACGTATGATGTATTCTGAAATGCTTTGCCACGAAATCCGTTATTATGGGCTCAAACATTGTTGAAATAACTGGCCTTTAACTGCCTGTTTTATACCTCTTCCCCTTTCTAAATAAGGGTTTTGCATTGGGAGTTTCCAATCCTCTGTGACTTTTCCAGATTCTAACGATTTCTTGAAGATTAGCACTGATATGTACATTATCTCTGTAGCTACTTCTTTAACTATCCTAAGATGGATCTCATCAGTTCCAAAAGACTTGCTGAACTTTAGCCCTGTTAATTTCCCAAGTACCTTTTCTCTCACAATAGTTTTGTATTCCTCTCTGTCCTCCTTTCCCCTTTGATTATTGTGTGTTTTTGGAATGCTATTCATGTCTTCAACTGTTCTACTAAGGTTGTAACTTATTTGCTAAAATTTGTCTAAAAAGTGATTTGCAAATTATGCATTCATTCTAAAATTTTTCGTCTTTACATTATTACAGCTTCAAAACTAAATATAATTTCTTTGCTCCTTAACTTTAAGGATGGCACTAAATAAGTAATGCCAATGCTAGACTTGAGTGATATCTATTTACATAGAAAACACAAGAGCTGATGAACAGTTCCATAAATAGTGCTGAAATGTCACATGACGGTCATCAAGACAAAAATCTTGATCTCACTGTAAGTTTTAGTCAGGACCATACCTGCAAACATAATATGTTAAGTTTGTTTTATTACATGAGTTTCTAGTTTTCTGGGATCATATTAAGCAATTGAAACAACTTTTTATGTGAAAAAATAAAGCAGTAAGAATAAAGCAGTTTTTATAATTATCTCGTAATTCCTAAGGTTACACTTATTGAGTATGTGTCTATATATATATTTACTATAACTGAAGGAGATAAATGTGACTTGTACAGGACTGAAAAAAAATTGTAAAATAATTGCAGCAAATAGAAATAATGTCATTTTGAAACACATTGATGTAAAGAATGATCACTCATATTACTACAGTGATCAAACACAAAAAGATATCTTAATACATCAAACATTAGGGCGGCATGGTGGTCAGTGGCTAGCACTGCAGCCTCACAGCACCAGGGTTTGATTCCAGCCTTGGGCGACTGTCTGTGTGGAGTTTGCACATTCTCCCTTGTCTGTGTGGGTTTCCTCCAGGTGCTCCGATTTCCTCCCACAGTCCAAAGATGTGCAGGCTAGGTGGATTGGCCATGCTAAATTGCCCGTAGTGTTCAGGGGTGTGTGGGTTATAGGGGGATGGGACTGGGTAGGATTCTTCAAGGGGCGGTGTGGACTTTTTGGGCCAAAGGGCCAGTTTCCACACTGCAGATAGGTAATCTAAAAAATTCTATACAGTTTAGAAGAGCGAAAGATGATCTAACTGAAGTGTACAAACTTTTCACAGGCTATAATGTGGCAGGTGCAAGCTGAATGTTTTCTCTGGCTATAGAGTTCAGTACCTGGAATTAACATAGAATATCAACAATGATTAATTGAATGGTGGAGCAGACTCAATGCTCTGCTCCTGCTGCTATTTCATACGTACCTGTTAAGAGAGAAAGAATTTAGTAAATCCAATTTAGCACTCTACATGAAAGGAAATTAATTGATCCATAAAGCATCGTAGAATCCCTACAGTGTAGAAGCAGGCTATTCAGCCAACAGGTTCACACCACCACTCCAAAGAGCATCCTATCCAAACACAACATCCTACCCTGTATCACCCATGGCTAATCCATCGGGCCTGCGCATCATTGAACACTATAAGACAATTTAGCCTGGCCAATCCACCTAACCTGCATATCTTTTACTGTGGAAGGAAACTGGAGCACCTGGAGGAAACCCACGCAGACATGGGGAGAATGTACAAACTCCCCACAGCCACCCGAGGCTGGAATCAGATGCAAGTCCCTGACACTGTGAGTCAGCATTGCTAATCATTGAGCCATCATGCTGTCCTATTTCACATGTTTTCACAGAATATAGCTTCAACAGCAAATAGAACATTGATTATCCATACTTATTAAATTCAGTGCACCCAACAAGAAAAAATTTCTTCTTAATTACTGTCTAATATTGGGTTGTGTTAATAAGATCAATGCTTTCCCACTCCTATGCACATAACAACCTGAACAGTGCCTGTGAGCACAAGTGCTCAGACCCCAGGAAAGCTTCATATTCTGTCCACATGCACAAGTTGTATAGCATTCCGAAGTAATCTTTGATGAAAACTTTCAGATGCAGTAAAAACAACTCAATGTCATCGGCTAAAATG